>NC_057837.1:50856666-51485000 GCF_910594005.1 Cervus elaphus | reverse complement strand
AAGATGAAAAAGCTGTATACGGTCAGCAAAAACAAGACCTGGAGCTGACTGTGGCTCATAGCGTCAGCTACTTGCAGCAAAATTCAGGCTTAAACTAAAGAAAGTGGGGAAAACCACCAGGCTAGTCAGGTACAACTTAAATCAGATCCCCTATGAATATACAGTGAAGGTGAGGAATAGATTCAAGGGATTAAATCTAGTAAACAGAGTGCCTGAAGAGGTATGGACAGAGGTTCAGAATATTGTACAGGAGGCAGCAAATAAAACATCCCAAAGAAAACAAATGCAAGAAGGCAAAGTGGTTCTCTGAGGATGCTTTACAAATAACTGAGGAAGGAAAGGGAGAAAGGGAAAGGTACACCAAACTTAATGCAGAGTTCCAGAGAATAGCAAGGAGAAACAAGAAGGCCTTCTTCAATGAACAATGAAAAGGAATAGAGGAAAACAGCAGAAAGGGAAGACTAGAGATCTCTTCAAGAAAAATGGAAAAATCAAAGGGACGTTTCATCCAAAAACAGGCACAGTAAAGGACAGAAACATTAAAGATCTAATAGAAGCAGATGAAATCAAGAAGAGATGGCAAGAATCGAGAAGAACTGTACAAGATAGATCTTAATGACCCAGATGGTGTGATCACTCACCCAGAGCCAGACTTTCTGGAGTGTGAAGTCACCTGGGCCTTAGGAAGCACTGATGCCAATAAAGCTACTGGAGGTGATGGAATTCCAGCAGAGCTATTTAAAATCTTAAAAGAGGATGCTATAAAGGTGTGGCACTCAATATGTCAACAAATTTGGAAAACCCAGCAGTGGCCACATGACTGGAAGAGGTGACTCTTCATTCCAATTCCCAAGAAGGGCTGTACTGAAGAATGTTCGAACTACTGGACAGTTGCACTCATTTTGAATGCTAGTAAGATTATGCTCAGAATCCTTCAAGCTAGGATTCAGCATTACCTGAACTGAGAACTTCCTGATATTCAAGCTGGGTTTAGAAAATGGAGGAACCAGAGATCAAATTACCAGCATTCGCTGGATCATCGAGAAAGCAAGGGGATTCCAGAAAAGCACCTACCTTGTTTCATTGACTACACTAAAGCCTTTGACAGTGTGAATCATTCCAAACTGGAAAACTCTTAAAGAGATGGGAATACCAGACCATCTTACCTGTCTCCTGAGAAACCTGTATGTGGCTCAAGAAACAGTTAGAACCTTATATGGAACAACTGACTGGTTCAAAATTGAGAAAGAAGTATGACAAGGCTGTTTACTGTCATTTGCATATGTAACTTATATGCAGAGCACATCATAGGAAATGCAGGGCTGAATAAATCACAAGCTGGAATCAAGATTGCCAGGAGAAATGTCAACCACCTTAGATATGCAGATGATACCACTTTAATGGCAGAAAGTGAAGAGGAACTAAAGAACCTCTTGATGAGGACGCAAGGAGAGTGAAAAGGCCAGCTTAAAACTCAGTGTTAAAAAAAAAACTAAGATCATGGCATGAGGTCCCATCACTTCATGGCAAACAGATGGGGAAAAATGGAAACAATAACGAAGTTCCTCTTCCTGGGCTATAAAATCACTGTAGATGGTGACTGCAGCCATGAAATTAGAAGAAGCTCTCTTCTTGGCAGGAAAGCTGCAACAAACATAGACAGTGTATTAAAAAGCAAAGACATCACTTTGCTGGCAAAGATCTGTATAGTCAAGGCTATGGCCTTTCAAGTAGTCATGTACAGATGTGAGAACTAGACGATAAAGAGGTAGAGTGCCAAAGAATTGATGTTTTCGAACTGTGGTGCTGGAGAAGACTCTTGTCCAAGATCCCTTGGACAGCAAGGAGATCAAGTCAGTTTTAATGGAAATCAACCCTGAATACTCATTGGAAGGACTGATGCTGAAGCTGAAGCTCCAGTACTTTGGCCAGCTGATGTGAAGAACTGACTCATTTGAAAAGACCCTAATGCTGGGAAAGATTGAAGGCGGGAGAAGGGGACGACCAAGGATGAGATGATTGGATGGCATCACCGACTCAATGGACATGAGTTTGAGTAAACTCCGGGAGTTGGTGATGGACAGGGAAGCCTAGCGTGCTGCAGTCCATGGGGTCACAGAGTCGGACATGCCTGAGCGACTGAACTGGACTGAACTGAACTGATGGATGTTATCCTTTGATACTGTACCAAAACCAGGCAGCTGATCATTTCGTAGAGGCTGGTTTATAGTGTAGTACCTGAAACCACATCAATTAATTTTTTGTAATCTAGTACATTTAATATATTTCTGTCTTGAAAAATAAAAGCCAATAGCAGTAATGTGGAGAAATCAAAACCCTTATAAAGTTTTTGTGAGAATATAAAATGGTTTTCCACTTTGGAAAAATCATTTGGCCATCTTTTGAGTAGTGAAAAATAAACTTGTAAACAACTCCTCATTCCCCTCTTCCCCTACCCACTAGCAATCACCATTTTACTTTCTGTCTCTGTGAATTTGGTACCTGGGTACCTCATATGAGTGGAATTATACAGTATTTGTCTTCTTGCTTATTTATTTATTTTATCTCATTTTGCATAATGTCCTCAAGGTTCATTCATGTTGTTGCATATGTCAGAATTTCCTTTCTCTTTGAGATTTTGTTTATCCATGTATCTGTTGATGAACATTTGGATTGCTTCCACTATTGGGCTATAATTTCTTTGACTGCTGTGAACATGGTTGTACAAATAGCCCTTCAGCATCCTCTTTTCTGTTTTTTTGGTATATACTCAGAAGTGGAATTGCTGGATCATTCGGTAATTCTATTTTTAATTTGTTGAGGAACCGTCATGCTGTTTTGCACAGTAGGTGCACCATTCCCACTAGTAGTACACAACAGTTCCAATTTCTTCACATCTTCACCAACACTTTTTTTGGTAGTAGCCATTCTACTATAGATGATATGATGTCTCATTGTGGTTTTGATTTGTATTTCTCTAATGATCAGTGATGTTAAGCACCCTTTCATGTGTTTATTAGCAATTTGTATATCTTTAGAGAAATATCTATTCAAGGCTTTTGCCCATTTTCAAATCAAGTTGTTGAATTGTGCATTACTTTTTAGAATTAAATTATACCATGTTTAGCCAGTAGACTCATTTTCAAGCTCTTTTCTTTTGCTACATTAGTCTTTGAATGCTTCCTTGCTTTCTAGAAAAAGTTAACTGAGACAGGTATTCCTTGCCCTGGACCTGGGGTCAACCATTTTTACATGGAGTTTTGGTTTCTTTTACACCATTAATTTATAGCTTTGTATCTTAAACATGAGTAGATGATCAATTAATATTTGTAGATAAGTTTGGTGGGAGCCTAAAACCTCAACCAGGGTCATGATACAAGGAGGTTTTGGTGGGTTAACTCAAACAAAATATTATTGCTCACACTTAGCTAAAAGTACTTTCCTGGCTATTGAATATTTATGAGAAAATCAATCTGTATCTCTAGAGACATACTGTGTTTTGTTTCAGTTTTTAAATACATGTTTCTTTCTTTCCATAGATACTCTTCTTATTGACTATCAGTTCACCTTTAGCCTATCCCAGGAAGATGACCGCTATTACACAGCCATCAATTTTGTGGCAACACCTGATGAAGTAAGATATCAAAGTCTTCTTACTTTGTTTTGTATTTCTGTGGATCTTTTCCTTGGTCATTATGGATAGAAGCACTGCCTTAGCAGTGGTCTCCAGAGTGGAGTCCACAGGATAATGTTTAGAGGTACAGGAAAGAAGTGTTAGACTCTGCCTCTTATCTCCTTTCTATTTAAAAGGTAAGAATGGTGTTGTTAAGATTTACCATGGTCTGATACACGGACTGAAATTGACTCCACACATACTTGGTTTATCCGTCAGCCCATCACAGCCCCACACAGGGAAGGAGAGGAGACTGCAAGGGGGACTTCCTTGTTAGTGGGGCAGTGGCAGAACCCAGTCTTACTGCTTTAAAATAGAAATTAATACCAGTGATGCCGGCAGAGGTAACACTTAAGCTCCTAGAATGAGTTCTTAGCCTCAGTAAGAGGTTAAAACAGTGAAGGTTTAGTTGCCTCATAAGAAGTCAGCCAGAAATAATTGAAATTACTACCAAGTAACTGTTTAAAATATATTTTTATGTCTATTGTTGTTAATGGTGAACTCCAGCATGCCATAAGGTGTTACCTAGAAGTAAAAGGGAGCCAACACAGTGTGACATTTAAAAGTGAAGTGTCTAGAACATGAACACACACCTATATGATTTCTTCAATGAGACGTAAAGTCATTTAATACCTGGTACATAATGAAATTTTACTAAACTTGATGATAAATTATTTAGGTGCTTCCTTGGAGGTTTCTTATTATCAATATACACAAAACCATTTACCATTACAAAAATATGGTAAATATAACAGTACATGGAAAACAATATGATAATGAGCCAAAGTATATTCCTTTGATAACAAATGTTATTAGCAAGCACGGCTAAATTTAAGAAATAAATAAATCAGTAGAAAAATGAAGTCCAGTATGGGATGTTTACAATTAAATGAAAGTAAGATTTGTTTTTATATTCCAGAGTTATACAGTGTATGTGTCTTGTTTTTTACAAAAGCACCAGGATTTCAAGTTTACTAATCCTTTCCGTGGAAAGAAGTAATTGCTAGTAATTACCTGGTCAGGGAACTAAGATCCCACCTGCCGCAACGTGGCCAAATAAATAGATATACACTTGAGCTGTCCCTTCAAGAGGATGGTGAGGCTTTATCAATAAATGAGAAGGTAACTGCTTTATGAGAGGAACTTCTGGTTTAGAAATCATGTTTTGGAAATAGCTGTTTGGAAATGCTTCCATTGTTGTAATTTTTATGCTGAAAAACTATCAAAAGAATGCTCTTTAAAACCTTTATTTTCTAACCCATTTAAAAATTTTTCAGTGTGATTGCATTCAAAAATACAAAATACAGCATCTGACTCATTTGGAACAACAATTTTTTGACCCCAAGAAACAGATTTGTTAGCCAAGTTTTAGGGAAAACTAAAAATTAGTATCATGATTTACCTAGCACAGCTGACAGTGTTCTTTTTCCAGGTGGTCCAGAACATTCCTCAGAGATACCTTTTTCAGTCATTAAAACCAATAGTCAAAATAAACTAGCTGTTCAAATTGCTGTATCTCTAAGTGGTATACAAAGTTTTCAAAGATAATAAAGCATATTCTGTCATTTCTCTTGAAATAATATTTTTAGTGAGAGAAAGATGTTCTTAATCATGGGTGAAGACAATCAAGTTTTAAAATTTAAAAAAAGAAAGGTTAAAATTTAGTTTATTTCAGCTTTATGTGCTGTTTCTTAAAAACCATTTCCATTTTGAACTTTATTTAATCTATGGGTTCAGAAGTATATAGATTTGATTTATAAATGACAGTTGACCAAGTGTCTTACTCTCCAGACATTTGGAAAAGGCTGCCCAAAGGATCCTTAAGAGACTGATTCACCTTATATAGGTCACAGGATATAGGTCTTTGTGCTCTGGTGAGGGTCTTTTTTTAAAAGATACTTTTTTGTAGAGTTTGGCATTTGATAAAGCATTAAATCTCCTACTTTTATGGGAGGGAAATGAAACTTGTTTAGGGTATATTGCTTATCTTAAGGTTAAAAATTTTGCTAACTGTCTTTTAAACATTGCGTTTCTCTTAAGACATTAAAAATTTTATTTGTAATTAAGAAAGTTGAGAGTAGTAAAATTTACCACTTTAAAACCAAGAAACTATTAGAGTAATTAGTTTTCTAATTATTTGTACATCTCACCAGCAAAACAGGGATTTGGACATGTTCATCAATGCCTCCAAAAACTTCAACCTCAACATCACCTGGGCTGCCAGCTTCTCAGGTAAAGACACACCTAGAGAAGACCTTCCAAGTGGAGATAATTGATTGAGAAAGAGTTGAGAAAAAAGGGGCTGTGGAGACAGACAGATGGATTTGGAACCCTAACCCTTTGCTACTTATTAGCTGGAAGACCTTGAGCAAGTATCTAAAACCTATCTCTAGACCCATAGGATTTTTTTATCTTAAAAAGAAAGTAATAATACTTATCTCCTGTAGTTGTGTAGATTAAATTCAGCTATGCCTGTCAGTGCCTGCCATGGTATCAAGACCAGTGCGTGCTCACTACCTCACCTGGCTAACACCATTAATACCATTGCCACAGTCACTATTCTGGCACTACCATCATCATCCATGCTTCAGAAAGTGAAAAACGCAACATTTTTAATAGAATGAGATTTTAGTGGGTACAGAGAAAAATGTGCTTTGGAAATTAAATAAAGCTTTATGAGCAAAGCTTTTGCTGTCTTGTTTACCTTACTATGATTTACTAAAGAAGATCTGCTGGGCAGAAAATCTACTAAAGAAAGAAAAGGTGGCCCTGATATAGTAGTTAAGAAGTAGCTCAGTGGACCTGGATTTGAATTCTGCCTGTTACTTCAACTATGCTTTCTGAGCCAGTTTCCTCAGGCATGAAATGGGATAATGAAAATACCCAGCCATGTAGAATATCCTGAAGATTAAATGAGATAATAAATGAAGTACTCAGTGTAGTGCTAGAAACATGGTAAATTCTCATCAAATGGTAATTATGTTTCATCATCATTACTGTCACAATACTATCTTTTGGTCAAAATATGACCAATTAGACTGAAACAAAATAAAAACATTACTTTGTACATCAGTTTGTGTTTATCATGTCAGAGTCTTTGGAGAAAGGTAGCAGCCCTGAGCATGTGATTGATTTCCAATGACAGTTGGACTCCAGCCATGGGAAAAGCCTGTTTCATGAGTCTTTATAGACGCTAGAATTCCTGGCAGAGGGACAGTATTGAATGTTGAAGGACTGCTTGGGAATAGGATGAGTTTATATCAGGTCAGGGGGATTTAAAGGCAGTTGTAGCTGGTAGCAGAAGCGACTGAGTGACCCCTAAAAACTCCTTCCTCCCTGCTAGTGTTGAGACTTAAGGTCACTGCTAGTTAGGAAGTGATGGCTGAATCTGTGTCCCTTGTATGGGGGATCTGGAGCACTGCCAAACAGGTTTAAAGGGGTAAATTCAAAGCGGGTGAAGTGGGCAGAGTGAATGCCATTGCTTCAAAGTTACTGCAGCCTGTTTCTGTGGGAGAAGGTGTAGGGGTTCCTAGTAAAACCGTTTGGGTTGAGGGGACAGGCTTGTGTATCAGCCTACCCAGCTTCAAATCCAAACTCTTCCTAGCTGTGTGATCTGAATCAGTTTCTTAATTTTCCTGAACCTAAGTTTTCTGATGTGTAAATGAGGAGGATAGTAATTGTTAGAATTAACTGAGATTGAGTTGTTAAGTGCTATTTCTGGAACACAGTGTTTAATAAATTCTAACTATTATCATTAGTGAGGGCAGATTCTGCTCCCCGCCCCCCCCAAAAAAAAATCTCTTTATTTAATTCTTTTCTTCTTAACAGCTGGAACCCAAGCTGGAGAAGAGATGCCTGTTGTTTCAAAAACCAACATTAAGGAGTACAAAGATAGTTTCTCTAATGAGAAGTTTGATTTTCGCAACCACCCAAATATCACTTTCTTTGTTTATGTCAGTAATTTCACCTGGCCCATCAAAATTCAGGTAAGAAGTGCTTTTACATCTTACAAAGATGGTGAAATCTCTGTAGTGGAGACTTAAATTCACTAATGTGTAACTTACTGTAAATGAGATGTACAAGATTAATACTGCTTTGCCTTTGTGATATCTGTGATAAAGGAATGCTGAGCGCAGACCATAAAGATTGTAGTGGGGCTAGCTTAAATCACTTATGAATGAAATTTATAAGCACTTTTGAAAGCAAGCTGGTGTATAACAGATTTGGTAATTACACCTGTATTCATTTCTTCATTGAGGACTTACCACTTAAAAGCCTGTAGAGCTACACAAAGAGCTTCAATTCTGGAATGAGTAAGGTGGCTGTAAGTGAAGCAAACAAATATAACCAGTGAAAGCTGAGGTGTGGAAATTGCCATATGAAAAGAACCCCAAATGCTCTTGGAGTTTAAAGGAGGATAGGATGGAGGGTAATGGGGACACAGTGTGGGACAGTGTTTAAGGTCACCTTAATAGTTTAGGTCTATAGTCAGATGCAGGTTTGAGTCCTGGCTTGTTCCTGTGGCATCTCCATGTCAGATTCTTTGTATTGTGACCTGAAGGGGTAGGTCTGAGGGTTCTTGTTGGCTGCCGCAGCCACTGGTGCTACCAGCCTGCTCCTTTCTCTGTTCCCAGGGGCCTCCTGGCCCCATTTGTGCTCTTTATAACCATGTGCCATTGTGTCTTTGGGGCCTTGCCTTAGTGCTTTGTGCTTTAACCCCTTTCCTTTTGGGGAAAGGTGGAATTTGGGAAGGGTGGACTTTGAACAGTTGGTTTACCTTCAGCTGAGCAAGTGTGGTCGCTGGACTGAGGCTGAGGATACTTGCCGACGTTCAGTGGCACTGTCTAGTAAAGCAAGTCTGCGCTAATCACTTGGGATGGGCTTGAAATCTAGTTCCAGTGGGTGTGTGTTCACGCCTTGAGACTAACTAAAGAACAGTCAGTCACTCTTTTCCTTTCTGGAGGGTGGGGGACAGGCTCAGCATCGTAATGTTACTCACCACTCTGTTTTCTCTTCCCATCTAGGTGATCTATAAATTTACCCTCTAATCTACTTTTTCCTTTGTTCTGTCACACCGTCTGCTTCCCTTTCCAGTTAGTCTTCTTATAAACGTTGACCACACTCCCTGTTTTCTGTTTCCTCATATCCACTCACGCATCAGTCCAACTTCTTCCTTCACCACATCCTGAAGTTACCTGTCACAGTGGGCTCCAGTGACTGAATTCTTTAGTCCCCTTTTCCTTCTCATTGCATGATTTGAGTCACTATCCTTCTTGCCTTCCTGGTCCTTTCCTTGCCTCATTCTCTGGTCTGTCTTTTTAAGGAATCTTTTAAAAAATTAGGGCTGTCTGGGATTCAGCTCATGGTTCTCCTCTCTTTATCGCACACATGAGACTCACTGTACCACTTCCGTACTGGTAATTCTCAGTACGCTGTCTTCAGCCCTGCTTATACTTGAACGCCAGACAAGTGTTCTTGGTTGATGTCTAGACATTTCTACCTGGCCACTCATAAGCTCTCTGTACTCAGGGAGTCATTCTTGTACTCTTAGCCCCAAACCCTGTGCTTCGTTCTAGCGAATGGCACTACCCTTTGTCCTATTGCATAAACCATGACCCTGGAAGTTATTTGCATTCCTGGAATAAACCTGACTTGCAATGATATATTGTTTTTTTACTTTATGCATTGCTGGACTCAGTTTGCTAATACTTTGATTTGAATTTTGTATCTGTCTCAGTAAGAAAGTCCATAATTTCCTTTCCTGTCTTTGTTATAGTTATTAAACTAGCCTTTAATTATAAGTTGAGAAGTTAGCTCTCTCATTTGTGGAAAAAATTATATAACTTTAGAATTGTATGCGATCTGCCTTGTGAAACCATTTGATTCTGGTGTTTTATTTGTGGAGTTTGTTTTCTAACTGCTGATTCCAGTAGTTACAGGATATTTTGGATACTCTATCTGCATCCATTAAGATAATTTTTTCTAGATATTAAATTATTTCACATATTTTCAAATTTTCTGACACAAAGTTGTTCATACTCTCCTCTCTTCCTATCTTTGCAGCATCTGTGCTTACTGAATCATATGCTTAAAACTGGTTGAAGTCATATTAATAAATTTTATCTTAATATTTACCCCAATTTTTTAAAGTTTAAAAAAAGCAAATTTTTTCTGTAGACATTGACAAGCTTATTCTAATGTTTCTATGAAAAGCAAAGATTCTAAAATAGCTTAACAGTTTTGAAAAGAGGAATAAACTGGGAAGAATTACTGTATGAAATATTAATAAGGCTTTCTATTTAGCTACAGTAATCAAGACATTGTGGTTATTATTGGAGGGATAGACACGTAGATCAGTAGAACAGAATAAAGAACCCAGAAATAGAACTGCATAAATACATCCAACTGATTTTTGACAGGTGCAGTCAGTTCAGTGGAAGGACAGCCTTTTCAACAAAAAGCTATTAGAACAGTTGGACAATCATAGACAAGTAAATGAACTTTGACCTAAACCTTACATCTTATACAAAAATTAATTCAGTGTGGATAACAGATATAAGTGTAAAATGTAGAACTATAAAACTTTTAGGGGGGAAAAAAGGAGAACATCTTCATATCCTAAAACTAGGCAAAAGATTTTCATATTTGACAACAAAAACATGACCTATGAAAAAAAAAATTGCTCACATCAAAATCAGAAGCTTTGCTTTGTGAAAGACCTTGGTAGGAGGATCAAAAACAAGCTATATACTGTGAGAAAATATTTGCAAAAGATATTATTGACAAAGGACTTGTATCTGGAAGATAAGATGAATTCTCAAAACGCAACATTAAAAAGCGGTCCAGTCAGAAAATAGACAAAAGACATGGAAACATTTTATCAAAGAAGATATAAATATGGTAGATAACAACATGAAAGATGTTCAGCTTTAAAAGCTGTTCAAGAAATACAAATTAAAGCCAAGAAGGGGAGTTCTCTGGTGATCCAGTAGTTAGGACTCCACACTTCCACTGGCTGAGGCCCCAAACTTCAATCCCTAGTTGAAGAACAAAGATCCCACAAGCCACATGGTGTGGAAAAAACAAAACACATCCCACAATTAGAATAAGATATTACTACACACCTATCAAGTGGCTAAAATTTAAAACAGTAATAACACCAAATGTTAGAATTCAGAGAAATTAGATCATGCATACATTGCTGGTAAGATGGTACAGCCACTCTGGAAAATATCAGTAGTTCAGTGTTTTTCTTATAAAACTAAATTCTCGCTTGCTATACTTAACCCAGCAATTGTATCCCTGGGCATTTATCCCAGAGAAACAAAAACTGATGTTGATACAGACACTCATAGAGCAATATTTAGCAGCTTTATTCATAATAGCCCCAAACTGAAAGCAACCCAAGTATTCTTCAACAGGTGAATGATTAAATGAACTGTACTACATACATATCATGGAATAATATTCAGGAATAAAAAGAAACAAACTGTTGATAAAACAGCTTGTATGAATCTGAGGAAATTGTGCTGAGTAGGAAAAATATCTGAAAAATTTACATGCTGCATGATTCCAATTATATAACATTTGAACATAAAAATTTTAGACCAAAAATAGATACAGACCTACTGATGCTTCAACTTTCTTTGACTTCTGGACCTTCTTTTCAAAGGGCTTATCAGATGAGATCAGACCCACTCACACTTCAGAGGAGAGGACTGTACAGGGTATGCACATCAGTGTAGTAGGCATCTTAGGAGCCATATTAAAATTCTCTCTGCCATTGGCTATATTTGGCGTGGGGCTAACAGCGTTAGGTTGTTTCTCTGATCCTAGGGAATATGAGCTCTAGGCTCTACTTAGTACAGTTGCATTTTGATAACATCTGCTAACACTGCCAAGTTATAGAACACATACAATTGTAAAATATTTTATTTTTAAATATAATTTATTGACTTGTTTTAAGTTGAAGTTGTTTCTATACTGATATATCTTGTTATATTCTAAATCTGATTGAACTTCAAGCTTTATTTCTTATAGTTGAAAAATTATTTTATTTTTTTAAGAGTCTTAATATTTTTTAAGATTCTTAGTGACAATCTTGACTTATGTTGCTGATATTTTTTCCCATTTGGAAAGAGGGCTCTGGGCATATAAACAGGCTTTTGTGCTGGAGATAGCTGTGCTGTTGCCAATGCTGAGTTCTAGTTGTTTTTTTTCCTCCCAATGCCCAGTTGCTCCACCCTCTGAAAGTCACTGAAATGGTCATTTCCTTCTAGAGGGATCTCTTCCCCACACTCACTTTTTTTAAGTACTCATTTCAAGTTTAAGACTCAAAGAAATACTGGTTTCCTGCCTGATTTTTTGGTCCTCTTCACCTGAACTGGATCACTCATTTGAATAAGATCCACTTATGAAAGCTGCATTCAGGAGCACTTCGGAAAATAAATGATGGCATGTTCACCATTTAGTTTGCCAGGCTTTCCTTGAGAAACAGGTAAGTTCTTTTGAAAATATATCTTTTTGCTCTTTGGTACAAAAAGCTGCAGTTTTCACAAGCAATGTGACTGGACCTTTGGTGTCTTTATACAAGAACCTGATCAGTGCTGGTTCTCTCCACACTGGGGAGTGTATCTGTGTGTGCTGAGTGGAGGACTGAGCTTTTATCTTCTGGGCAGATGTGAGCCTGTTCTCAACAGAGGGGCTGTACCTTTCTTTATTGCTTTATTTTCCTCAGTTTTAGCCTTTTTAGGTGTAGTTAGCTTTTAAATACACCCTTGGAGACTGTACAGATTTAGTTAAAATGTAGAGACTTACTTAAGGAAGAGAACAGGGAAATGTATAAATGGTACAGTGTAAGCCATTCAGTTAAATTTCAGTATGACTTTCAATGCAGAAAAAAGCCTTTTTTCTTTTTTTGTCTTTGATTTTCATTATTTAAAGCAAAGTGAGGCAGTTTGTTTCTCTACTCAGCAACTTGTGTAAATATTAGTGCTTTAAAAATGGTAATGGTAAACTCAAATTCTTTCACTTTGAACTGATCCCAGAATTCTTTTCCATAATTAGGAACAGATCAAAACCTACAACAGCTAACCGAAGGAGTTTGAAACTAACTATAAAAATCCTTGTAGATTCCGTTTAAAATTTTTTAAAAAACCACCCAGACTGAAAAGGCCTGTGTGTCAGAGGGTGGTGGGTATGTTTGGTCAGTTGTGCCTAGTTTCTGGTTGGTTGCTCTTGAAAGTTAGTGCCCCTTCCTTAGCCCTTGCTTTCTGAAAGTGATTCTAGGTGTTCCCCGAGTCAGCAGGATTCACCTCTTCAGCCACGGCTCTAGTTTGGGAGGGTAGGTATTCAGGATGAAGGATGCACAGACAAACATTGTGTGTGAGGTGGGAAGGTGGGTGGTGGCACTGAGATTCTGGCTTGTTACTGGCTCTGCAACAGAGGTTGTTATTGAAAGTGGAACTAATATTAAAGTTCTCTCCATGCTGGGTGTTTCATTTGCTAGTTTATGTAAGAGGCTAGTGTTCACAAATGAAGGCAACACAGAATTTATATTGAGAACTGGGCACTCATTTAGATGTTAGAGTTATGTTTATGGGTGCTAATAGGATTGCTACACTAAGCAAAGGATGTATGAAACTTTTGTTGACTCAGATATACTTTTTTTTTAGTAGCAGCTTTATTGAGATGTAAGTCACATACCATACAATTCACCCATTTAAAGTGTACAATTTAGTGGTTTTTAGTATATTCACAGAATATTTTAGAATCTTTTCATCACCCTGAAAAGAAACCCCATACCCAGATGCAGTCCCTTCCCATTTCTTCCTCTAGCCCCTGGCAACCACCAGTCAATTTTCTTTCTCTGCAGATTTGCCTGTTTTGGGCATTTCATAGAAATTGAATCATGTAATAGGTGGTCCTTTGTGGCTGGGCTCTTCGACTTAGCATAGTGTTTTCAAAGTGCAACCATATTTAGTGTTTTAGTACTTCATTCCTTTTTAAGACTGAATAGTATTCTGTTGTATGGATAAACCACATTTTTTGTTTATCTGTTCATCTGTTGATGGATACTTGGGCTGTTTTCACTCTTTAGCTCTTATGAATAGTTAGATACATGTCTAAAATTCATATTTATTGTATAATAATAATAATATATACACATAGCTCCTGGTGTTAGATATCTGTATCTTAAGGATTTTAAGAATTATAAAGCCATGAAATACATTTAGAACTAAACTACTTAAAGTATAAATCTGGACTTCCCTGGCGGTCTAGGGATTAAGACTCCACGTTCCCAATGCAAAGGGCATGCGTTAATCCTCGTCAGAGAACTAAGATCCCACATGCTGCACAGCGCCGCTGAAAAAAAAAATAAAGTGTAAATCTTTCTTAATTTAAGTTGTCTTTTAAACTTCTTATCCTACCTCATGGTGTTCATCATGATCATTGTTATTCCTTCTTCTGAAAAGTCTCCTCTCTTCTGCTTTTCAGCTTTGACTGTTTCTTCTCAGTTCTTCAGTGCCATTGTTCCCTTGGGTTTCCTCTGGGCCCTTTTCCCCTGGACAGAGCCCCATCCATACCATCTGTGAACACCACCTATGGCTGAGATGGATAGATCTTTTTCTAGCAGACCTCTCTTTTGTGATCTCCATAGCCAAGACCCACTAGCCTGCCTTTAACATCAACTCACTTAGCTCACCTTCTGACCCAGAGAGGCAGCCATGAGTGGAAAGCAGGAGTGATGCTGGGAGGCAGGGTGTGCCCCCATGCTCCTGGACACCCTGGGAGAAGAAGGGAGTGCTCTGTGGTGCCCAAGTCAGCATGAAGTCCTAAGGAACATGTTAGTACTAGTTCAGGGTGGGGGAGGGATATGTTCAGTCACTTTCCAGGACTACTAGGACTTGAGCAGAGCCAAAGTAACAGTTTTGTGAGCGAGGAGCTGGAGAGAAGGGCAGGCAGAAGCTGTCATGAGGCTGGGGCATATCACGTAGCAGCTTCCTTTCTTCATCTGTGCCTCCACAGTCATGGATGTGTCTGTTTTTTCACTCTACAGAGATTTCCTTAAGGGCAAGGGCTTTTTTATATTCCTGTGTCCTCACACTCCATAAATGTGCGCTAGATGAACGCATCATTGTAGATGAGAGCTTTATGCTCAGGATCAGAACCTTGGGGGTTTTGGCAACTTTTGTAACATTTATATAGGTAATGGAAGCTATTTTCTGATATTGTCTGCATAATTGTTGACTAGTGCTAGAGAGCCAGCAGGGATTAGAGACCAAGAATTTGTCATCCCAATCTACACAGTATGGTGTTAGAGGATTGAATTGTTCTAGTTTGGAATTTTGTCAGACTCTCAAAAGAGTGGAGAAGTAGAAGAAAAGAGAAAGATGAGGACACAAACATTCCTAATTTTGCAAAGAGAGTAAGTTAAGAAATACTATCTGTATTGAAATACTTAAGAATGAAATGATAGGATATCTGGGGTGTGCCTCAAAATAATCTCGGGGAAGTAGGTAGAGTATGGATAAAATAAGATTGTCCATGGGCTGTAAATATTAACGCTGAGTGATAAGCACTTGAGGTTCATTATACTATTCTCTCTACTCGTTAAAAGCTTAAGAATTTTCCACAATAAAATGATTTTTAGAGATAATACAGATGATTGAATAAGAATTAAAGGTCCAAGTACATTATTTAACCTCCCAAAAGTAGCTGCAGGATTATGCCTCGGCTGGGACATATCTCAGAACTGACCTTCTGTTCTTTTCAGGAAGCACACAACACTGTATTAGAGCTTTACCATTAGCCACTATTGGGCAGTTTTAGAACAATCAGAGGGCAGGCGGAAAACCTCTTCTTCCTCATCCCAGCATATTTCCATCTTGGTGAAAATGGCAAAGGGAGCTTCACCCAAGAGCTACTGACCTCCCCTCCCCACCCAGCCCCCAAGCAGGAGTGCCTTCCAGTGAGCCTGTGAGGTTTGGGAAGCCACTTTCCAGTGGGCCATGGCTCTATTGCCTTCTGCTCCTACAGCCTTTTGTGGGTAAAAGACACATCCTCTCCCTGTATCCAAGGGTATTATATCCATTTCTTGTCTGTTTTGGCATCTTTTCATCACTATCACCCTCAGGATAATAACATAGAAATTATAACAGAAGCAGCAAAAACAGTGATATAACTCTACGAAGGGACTGGGGAGTAGGGAGTGATGGCTAATATAGCAGGAAGTTAGTAAGTGATGCCTAATGTAACTAAATCAGGAAATAACAATTTTAAAAAAGCAAAAAACAACTTATTAGTGCTAAAAAGGTAAACCGCTCCCCCTCCACCCACTGCCAGAAGAACTGAAAAGAAATCTAATTAAAGGAGAGGGCCTCTGGAGAGAAGTCTTAAGAAGAGGAGGGAGTGGGCAGGAATCAATCATGTATATTTAGTTATTAATGTTCTTGAGGTTCTTTTGGTTTTTTTAGTTGAAGCATGTGTGATCTAGTTTCCTAACCAGGGATGGAACCTGGGCCCCCTGCGTTGGGAACACAGAATCTTAACATCTGGACCACCAGAGAAGTCCCCTTAGTGGTTTTTAATTACTGATGAACACAATAAAATAAATACAGATTCTGGAGAGTGGTGAAAATGAATGGCTGGAAGGAAATTTGAGGAAGAGAGCCCAGAGGTTGGCAGTGGACATATGGTGAGTGTTAGCATGCATGTTAGGAATGAGCGGTTTGGTGGCGTTACCCAGTCTTGAGGCTCTGACCAGAGCTTGGGTATGTATACAGTTTCTGTGCCTACGCAAACCAGCATTAGGTTCGTGGTGTGTGAAGCCAGTTCAGAAGACTGGATCACTGGGATCCAGTCCAGGGCCTATGGTCTCAACATAAGAGTTCCATATAGAACTTAGGTTTAAAAAAAAACTCACAGTGGAGGCAGCACTAATAAGCTCAGCCGATGGTCATGGAATCTTCCATCCTTGGCATAGGTGAGGCCTGACTGGAAAGCTGTTTGTAAACAGGCCTAAGTTCTTATGGGAGCAGTCAGACCTCTCCTGGCTTTGCAGTGTTCAGAGTTACATAGCAAGACTGACATGGTTCAACCAGGAGCCAGAGGGCCACCATGACCGTTTAAACCCTCTCTGGTCCTAATGTCAGGTCTTCAGCATCTGCAGAGCCTGGCCTTTCGGGAGAGCTGAGGAGTGGGTGGGCCAGTCTGGAAGGGCTCCCTGACCAGGTGGAGCTGGGCCCTAGTAGAGCTGCTGGCCTCAGGAGATAAGGAAGCAGCCCACAGAGATTCTGCCATGTGCATATAGACTCTGGGTTTTCTTGCAGCCTGATGGGTGCTGCCTTGGAGCTAGAAAACTTAGCTCACAGGGTAGCCAGCTATCCATTCCCAACCTCTCCCTGACTTAAATGCTAGTAACAGTGAAGATTGTTTTTGGTGGAGAAGATAAAGGCTAATTAGAGGTTCTTCCCTGTCTCTTTTCAAACCTTCTATACTAAACAGTGATCTGCTTTGTAGATTATATGTTGCTGTTCAGTCTCCAAGTTGCATCTGACACTTTGCAACCCCATGGACTGCAGCACCCCAAGCTTCCCCATCCCTCAGCATCTCCCAGAGTTCGCCCAAGTTCATGTCCATTGAATCGGTGATGCCGTCCAACCATCTCATGCTCTGTCACCCTCTTCTCCTTTTGCCTTCAATCTTTCCCAGCATCAGGGTCTTTTCCAATGAGTCAGCTCTTTCCATCAAGTGGCCAAAGTATTAGAGCTTCAGGTTCAGCATCAGTCCTTCCAGTGAGTATTCAAGGTTGATTTCCTTCAAGATTGACTGGTTTGATCTCCTTGCTGTCCAAGGGATCTTGGACAAGAGTCTTCTCCAGCACCACAGTTCGAAAACATCAATTCTTTGGCACTCTGCCTTCCTTATGGTCCAGCTTTCACATCCATACATGACTACTGGAAAGACCATAGCCATGACTATATGGATCTTTGCCAGCAGTGAGGTCTTTGCTTTTTAATACACTGCCTAGATTTGTTATAGCTTTCCTGCCAAGAAGGAAGCATCTAATTTCATTGCTGCAGTCACCATCTGCAGTGATGTTAGAGCCCAAGAAGATGAAACCTGTTACTGCTTTCACCTTTTCCATCTGTTTGCCATGAGATGATGGGACGGGATGCCATGATCTTAGTTTTTTTTAATATTGAGTTTTAAGCCAGCTTTTTCACTCTCTTCTTTTACCCTCATCAAGAGGTTCTTTAGTTCCTCTTCACTTTCTGCCATTAAAGTGGTATCATCTGCATATCTGAGGTTGTTGATATTTCTCCCTGAAGTCTTGATTCCAGCTTGTAACTCATCCAGCCTAGCATTGAGTGCACAATAAACAGCCTTGTACTCCTTTCTCAATTTTGAACCAGTCAGGTGTTCCATATAAGGTTCTAACTGTTGCTTCTTAAGCCACCTACAGGTTTCTCAGGAGACAGGTAAGAAGATGGTCTAGTATTCCCATCTGTTTAAGAGTTTTCCACAGTTTGTTATGATTCACAGTCAAAGGCTTTAATGTAGTCGGTGAAACAGAGGTAGGTGTTTTCTGGAATTTCCTTGCTTTCTCTGTGATCCAGTGAATGCTGGCAATTTGATCTCTGGTTCCTCTGCCTTTTCTCAACCCAGCTTGAACATCTCGAAGTTCTTGGTTCCTGTAATGCTGAAGCCTAGCTTGTAGGATTTTGATCATAGTCTTACTAGCATTCGAAATGAGTGCAACTGTCCAGTAGTCTGAACATTCTTTAGTACTTCTTGGGAATTGGAATGAAGATTCACCTTTTCCAGTCCCGTGGCCACTGCTGGGTTTTCCAAATTTGCTGACATATTGAGTGTGGCACTTTAAGAGCATCATCTTTTAAGATTTTAAATAGCTCTACTGGAATTCCATCACTTCCAGTATCTTTTATTGGCAGCAGTACTTCCTAAGACCCACTTGACTTCACACTCCAGAAAGTCTGGCTCTGGGTGAGTAACCCCACCATCTTGGTTATCTGGGTCATTGAGATCTTTTTTGTACAGCTCTTCTGTGTATTATATTCAACTGCCACAAAACAAAAATTTTTTAACATTGGTATTTTGTATTATATGTAGTAGATGCAAAATACCAATATTAAAAAAATTGTTTTGTGGCAGTTGAATATAATGCGTCATATTATCTTATTTTTACAGTAAACTTGAGCTCAGCCTTTACCCACCATAGTTGATGAAATTCATTCTCAGCCTGTATTCACAGAGGCCCATCCCCTTCCTTCAGGGATATGCAGAAATCTCAGGGCTTCACTGAGTTCAGAGATCTTCATTCACTGGCTGCTACTCCTGGTGCCCTGCCCCCTAGCCATGAGATTTGTTTGAAGGCAGCTATCCTCACTCTCACGTGTGGCGGGCTTGGGTGCAAAATAATCCCTGGTACTTCAGAGCCTCCCCAAGGCCTACCATGTAGTCACCCCTTATTTCTCTCTACTTTCAGAACTCTAAAACATCTTCTCCATTCTCTTCATTTCCCTCCGTTTTCTAGTCTTAAAGTTTGGGCGAAACCTATCTTCTTCTACCCCTGTTCCTTCACCCCCACACGCACCCCTGGGGAAGATCCAGATTGATTCCTTTTGGTTTTTGTTTGCTTGGTTTTTGCTTTTTTAAAAAAAATGTTTATTTATTTGGCTGTGCTGGGTTTTAGTTGTGGTGTGCTAATAACTCTTAGTTGCGGCACCCAGCATGCTAATACCCTAATTCTCTGACCAGGGATCAAATGCGTGCCTCTGCATTGGGAGTACAGAGTCCTAACCAGTAGACTACCAAGGAAGTCCGATTTTTTTTTTTTTTTAATAATTCCTTATTTCAGAGTTCCCTAAGGTGTGGCCCCTGGACACTAGTATCAGAACAACCTGGGGAGCTTAAAGCTATTGGAGTGGTAAAAGGGACCAGGATTCTGACTTTGTTGGAAGCTCTGCAGAGTTTGAGAACCATGGATGGTCTAGTTCTTGGACTATAAAAGTGTATCTGCTTTTGTGTGGGAGGTAGGAAATTACCTTTTCATTCTTTGTCCTACAACAACAATTTAAAAGCCAATAACTGATATATTCATAGAATAATACAGGAATCCACTTTTACACGATATCTCTAGGTACACAGCCATAGTATAGGTAGAATATGATTATTCCATACCCTAAAAGGGAAGTGGATCAAGTGCTGAGAATGTAGAAAAGAGAGCCAGTTTCCAGTGGAAGATGGGATAGCTGAATGAGAAAGGAAGTGTTTGTGCTGGGCCACAAAGGACTTGGAAGGACAGGACTCCCACTGTAGGTATGAACAACAGCCACCATTGCAGGTGGTTGGGGAAGGCACCCTGGTTACAGACATTGAAGGACAATAGTGGTACTGCAACCAGAAAACACTTGTTTGACTGAAGCATAAAATTAGTGCTTGGGAAGTGCAAGTTTACAATATCCTACCCCAAATCCTGGGGCTGGAAGGGCTTCTGTGTTTCATTTCATATAGCATACTCAAAGAGCACCCTGGGCAAGCACACCTTAATCAAACATATTACTGAGAGTCGAGTCTATAGCCCACGTGAAAATGTAAGGGGACATAAGTTCCTGGCGTGTGAAGAGTGATACTGTTTGGAAAGGGAGAAGAAAGTAATTGTGACTTTTATTTATAAATTGTAATGGAATTTTCTTCTTTATATTAAATAGATTTTATTATAGGAGGTCTTCATTATCCTTAGTATTGGAAAAACCCACAAACACATTTCAATGTTTTTTATAATAAATTACAAAAGAAAGGTCTGATTGGGATATTATTTTGAAAAATGAAACTCACGACTATGAAAAATGTTTAATTGTACAGTTAACAAAATTAAATTATGGCTGCAACTGTGGACCAGTTCTTAGAGGAAAACTCAGTTAGGTCTTACTGAGTTTGAAGAGAGATGGGTCATTATTTTTCCAATTATCATATTCTTTTATTTAGCAAATATTTATTTAACCTCTTCATGCCATGTCTTAGGCGCTAGAGATAGACAGTGGCAAAGTCCCTCATGGGTATTTTCTAGTGGAAGAAAAGCCCATAAATAAGTATATATTTGAGGGCTATGTAGAAAAATTGAGCAAGATAAGAATATGGAAGTGTGACTTATAGAATATAGAAGTTGTACAGATGGTGCTCAGAGATAAGACAGCAGGAATGGAGTCCTTCACTTCTGATTTGACTTTACAGCTTGATTTAAAAAAGAATAGCCAAAGGTCTCAACAGTTTTCCCAAGATGCTCTCAATCATATTCAGAGGTTTTTGAAGGACTTAAGTCTGTATCTTTCATCCCTCTTCACTTGGTAATTCTGCCAAGTCTTTATTTGTCAATGGTTTTGTGTAATCAGTTTTCCAATAGCACTTTCACTAAAATCTCGTTTTTCATAAGACTGATTTTGCAGATGGTTTGCCTTGTTTGACAGTCTTTGAGTAGGGGACAGCCCCATTCATGCCTGTTGTCACAGTGTAATTTTTAGTAACACTCTCTTTCACTCTCAGAAGTTCTCAATTTGGACAGTAAATCCATCACCCATTAATCAAAAGATTAAGCAACAAGACTGAGTGTTAAAGCAGGACTAGATGTTTCTAGGTGGTCAGTCTATTCATAAACATTGTTATAAGTTGTGTTTTTCTTTTTTTTGTTGTTTTTTTTTTCATTTATTTTTATTAGTTGGAGGCTAATTACTTTACAGTATTGTAGTGGTTTTTGCCATACACTGACATGAATCAGCCATGGATTTACGTGTGTTCCCCATCCCGATCCCCACTCCCGCCTTCCTCCCCATCCCATCCCTCTGGGTCTTCCCAGTGCACCAGCCCTGAGCACTTGTCTCATGCATCCAACCTGGGCTGGTGATCTGTTTCACCCTTGATAGTATACTTGTTTCAATGCTATTCTCTCAGAACATCCCACTCTCGCCTTCTCCCACAGAGTCCAAAAGTCTGTTCTGTACATCTGTGTCTCTTTTTCTATTTTGCATATAGGGTTACCGTTACCATCTTTTTAAATTCCATATATATGCATTAGTATACTGTATTGGTGTTTATCTTTCTGGCTTACTTCACTCTGTATAATGGGCTCCAGTTTCATCCGTCTCGTTAGAACTGATTCAAATAAATTCTTTTTAATTGCTGAGTAATATTCCATTGTATGACCCAGCAATCCCACTTCTGGGCATACACACTGAGGAAACCAGATCTGAAAGAGACACGTGCACCCCAGTGTTCATCTCAGCACTGTTTATAATAGCCAGGACATGGAAGCAACCTAGATGGATAAGGAAGCTGTGGTACATAAGTTGTGTTTTCTTATGAAACTTTGTCACTTTGGAGACTTAGGTAATGAACATTCAACAAAAGAAGACCATTTTTAGAATGATGTGAGTCTTGGAGACCAGCCACACTGGCTGTTTTAAAAGATTAAACAGAATTGGATGGCCTAGAATTTGTTTCTTTATGTCTTGTAACCTAGACTCTCCACTCCTCAAGACTGAATAACTTTGTTTTTATAATTGATTTTCTCCAGTCTTATTAAAAAGCTTTTATGTCTGCGAACATGGTGCTGTGAGCAGGGAGGAGCCTGCGGGCCGTGGTGGGCAGCCTGCGCGCTATCTCAGCAAGCAACTTGCTGTTGGCCGAGGCCCTGGGGGCTGCTGGTGGGTGCTCTTCTGGTACTACGCACCAGCCCTGCTCTGCTGTCAGATAGGAAATTCACCGAAAAACATGAAAGGGTAACCGCCGAAAACGGTGTTGAAACAGTGGGAATCAGTAATTTTGCACAGGAAGCTTTGGGAGATGTTGTTTATTGTAGTCTGCTTGAAGTTGGGACCAAATTGAACAAACAAAAGGAGTTCGGTGCTTTGGAAAGTGTGAAAGCTAGTAGTGAACTCTGTTCTCCTTTATCAGGAGAAATAACTGAAATTAATAAAGCTGTAGCAGAAAATCCAGGACTTTTCAACAAATCTTCTTCTGAAGATGGCTTGTTATCAAGATGACATTCAGTTACCCTTCAGAACTAGATGAACTAATGAGTGAAGAAGCAAATGAGAAATACTTAAAAGTCTATTCAGTGAAAATGGAACCCCTAAATAAACTAGTTTGAAACAACTTAATCTAGCATATTTGTCTTAAATTAGTGGTGGATAGATATTTAAAAAGCAACTTTTAGCAAAAGAAACTACTTATAACAATGTTTCCTGAAGAAAATACCTCCTAATGTCCTAATGACTTCAGATAAACATTGTGCATCTTTTTCACAGCACCCGATGATTTTTAGGCTAGGCTCCAGTTATAATATTCAGAATTCCTGAAATTATCTGTGCTAAAACTAGTTAGAAAAAGTATGTGATTCAAAGATAACATGGTTATCTTAAGCCTTATATAGTATTGTAACTTGCTTACAGCTATCCCTATATTTGGGTCAAAATGATCTTCCCACTAGAAATAACTGGCAGTGGGGAAGTTTGTTAGTTGTATAGTGTCTGATGAAGAATATTACTCTCTTAATTTTGCAATATACTGTGTTTGCTGGTGCTATTTTTATACAGTGAAGCCTTGCAGGCAAATAAGAAACAGTTCAATAATAAAATATTCAGCTTCTTAATTTAAAAAAATAAAAACCTTTTATGTGATGACTATAGCCATATTTTGCAGTTTTCCTTTTCTCAAGAAACCTAAAGGATTGATTACTATAATAAATGAAGGAAAAGCAAAGAATATGGTTTCTCCTTATCTATGATGTCTATGTATGTTTGTATTTCTCAATATAAATGGTGGCTAGAGGGCAAACACAAAAACTTCAGATTCTAAGCCCCATAATATTCTGCGGCCTGAATAGGTAGTATTGGACCTTTATTTATTTATGGAATGTCAAAAAGAACATAAGAGCGTCAAAAAGAAAAACACTAGACGCTTCTTCTCTCTTGATCCTCTGTGAATCTGACTATAAAAAGACTGCAAAGTATTGTTACTGTGTTGGGGCCCAGGCTGTAACACTTTTCTTGCATTTTGTACAGTGGGAGTTGACAAGGGATGGGGGTGTGTAGCCAGGATTAGGAAAAGAAGACGCCAATCATATACTTCCATGATTCTTGTCATTCTTGTCTTTATTTGAATAATTATCATCTTATTCAATAATTGTTTCATTTATAGCACCATCCTTTCTCCAGGGAGAGCTGTGGTCCCTTAGAAATAAGCCAAGAACACTCCTGGCTAGTACCATGTGTATCATAGGGTAGTAAGGACACAATTATCATACTTAGTAGTAAATTCTAAGCTGCACATTTTTTCATGTTCTAATATCTCTGATAACACCTTACAATGATTTTAAAAGCATTGTGTCATAGTATAAATCAGTGGTTTTCTTAAAAGTACACAAAACAATACCTGTTTTAGTGGTGTCTTAGATTTGATGAGCTATGTTAGGGATTTTACAATGTTCTTTTTTTTTTTTTTTCTTTAATACTTATTTATTTAGGCTGTGCTGGGTCTTAGTTTTGGTATGTGGGAGCTAGTTCCCTGACCGGGGATTGAACCCAGGCCTGCTGCATTGGGAGTATGGTGTCTTAGTCACTAGACCACCAGGGAAGTCCTTATAATATTCTTGGTATAAAATTATTTAGGTTCCAATTGGTGTTATATTGATTGTCAGATGATATTCAATGTAGTGAAACTTGGGATAAATATTTTTTTTAAAGGGACATTATCTTGAAGTGAGCATTAAGTGTCAAAAAGGTTGAAGGACACTAAAGGAGGCCCCCCACCTCATGGTAGATCCAAGAATTGGAATTTGAAGCAAAAGGGGAGAGCATTTTGTCTTGATATGGGCACAGTCAGTCAGTTCAGTCGCTCAGTCATGTCCCACTCTTTGCGAATAAACTGACGTGCTTGTCATTAGGTTATATATATATATATATATATATAGTTTATTTTTTTAATTGAAGGATAATTGCTTTACAGAATTTTGTTGTTTTCTGTCAGACATAGGTCCCCTCCCTTTTGCACCTCCCTCCGACCTCCCTACCCATCCCACCCTTCTAGGTTGATGCAGAGCCCTTGTTTGAATTCTCTGAGATGTACAGCAAATCCCCGTTGGCTCTCTGTTTCACGTATGGTAGTGTAAGTTTCCATGTTACACTCTTCATACATCTCACCCTCTCCCCGTGTCCATAGCTTTGTTCTCTCTGCGTGTGTTTCTCCATTGCTGCCCTGCCAATAAGTTCTTCAGTACCATCTTCCTAGATTCCATATATATGTGTTAGTATACGATGCTTATCTTTCTCTTTCTGACTTACTTCACTCTGTATAATAGGCTCTAGGTTCCTCCACCTCATTAGATGTAGGCCTCTGAGATGTCTTCCAGGTCAGACTAAAAACTGAGGTCTGGTGTCAAGCAGAGGGGCTATAGGGATTTGTCTTGAGTCTCAGAATATCACTTTTGCTTTGGCAGTTAAGCAAGAAAAACTAAAGGGATGGGTGCTTTTCTTCAAGTGAAAAAATTCCATTAATCTCTTGAAATGTTAATGTCTTTCTGCTTCAGCAAGAAGGCTGAGTTGATGGTTCTGTCTTATAACCTAATCACTCTACCTGGTTTTCTGTCACAGATTGCATTCTCCCAGCACAGCAATTTTATGGACCTAGTACAGTTCTTCGTGACCTTCTTCAGGTAATTTCACTTATACAAACTATCTGTTCTTTTGATTTGGGTACTTAATTTAATTAATTATCAACCCATGAAAGGTAAATGAATAATCTTGTGTTTGCAGAACAGATCAAACTAACTTTATATATGTTCCTGAACAGTTACATGTCAGTTACAATACTGTATGTTCAATCTAATTTGATAAAATGAAGACATTTGGTTTGTATGTTCTGGCTTTTTGAGGTAGCTTTTCATGTACCCTATACTAAAATGTAGGTAATTTGACTTTTCATATGGGGAAAATTTGGAGTTGAAATAACAGAAATAATGATTACTGATGTGAGCTACATATATGCTGCTGCTTGTTCAAGAGATGTTTCAGGTGATTATCTAGAGTTTTAAACCTAAAAGTTTAAAACCTAAATTGTTTGTTAGGCCTTGAGATCCTTTTGTTTTTAAAGTTTCTTTTTCAGTTTAACATTATTTTTAAGAAAATACTATTACACATAATTGAAAAAGTGCTACAGTGTTTATAAGAGGAAGCAATAGCATCGTGTCCCACAACTTTAAATTATTTTAGCTGTTTTTTACTTCTCCATGCTTAAAATCTTTCTTGATTTTTCAATTCCATTATCTTTTGATGTCCTACTGATAAGGGCATCAAAGATAAAAATTTATTATCTTATGTTACCTCTCCCAGCAACTCCCCACACACTGTAAACACATATAGATTCCCCTTCATCCCACTTATGTAATATAGTTATATCACAATGGCTAAATCAGGAGTCCCTATTTATGTTGTTATAACCATAAAAACCTCCCATTTGCTGCTGAGTTGAACTCTAATTATATGTCCCCATTTTTTGGATGGGGGAATCACTTTTTGCTTGTGCTAAATGTAATATTTGCCATATTTAGGGTTTTTAATTGTTTGGTTTTCTATGTAGCTACCCTTGATTTACCCCTATTCTCTGACAGAACTGAACACTCTCTTGATGTGGTCAAACACAAGATACTTTCCTGGTTTTAGTTTCCCTTGGCCTAGATAATCATAAACCTAAAGAGAATTATCACAAATTCTCTTGCCTCTGCTCTAGGACCCAAACCTGCTGCTCCCAAGTGCACTAGTTGTTTTTGAGGCCTGCTGCACAACTGTCATCTTGGGAATTTCTTTAGCCTTTTTATGTTGAGGTTTCTGTCTCCTTCATCCCGTGTCTTTGTCCCCCTGTTTATTCCCACCTTATACACATTCTCCAGGAAGTTTCTGAGGAAAGGTGCATGTAGAGGTGACTTTTCTATGACCTTTCCTGTCCAAAAATGTCTTAGTTTTATCCTCACATTTTATTGAAAGTTTGAATACAGAATTCTAGGTTAGAAACACCTTCCATTAGAATTTAGAAAGCATGGACTTCTATGGTGGTCCAGTTTTAAGACTGTGCTTCTGATTCAGTGGGCATGTGTTCCATACCTAGTCAGATAAGTGCCATGTGCCACACATCGTGGCCCAAAAAAAAAAAGAATTTTGAAGGCATTATGCTGTTTCTTCTAGCTTCTAGTATTAATATTGAGAAAGTTAGTGTCATTATCATTTCCACTGTTTGTATGGGATCTGTCTTTGCTCTTTAATAAATATATATTGAAGTATAATATTTTTATATTATACACTTAGAAATTGTAGGCTTAATGAGTTATCACAAATTGAATACTCTCGTGTAACTACTACCTGGGACAAGAGTTGTTTTTTTTTCCCCAGGGTATTACAAGTATCCTAGAAGTTACCTTATATTTACCTTACTGTCAGCCCCTTTCCTCTTTCCCAAAGCTGACCATTTACCTAACCACTAAAACAATATATTGCAATTGCCCATTTAAAATTTTTTATTTAAATTAAAACAAAGCAGAAAATTTTAAATGATTTGCACTAAATGATGAAAATATTAAGAGCTTGTGGGACAGAGTTAAAGTTGTATTTATCTATGAAATAGAATCAGGTACATGGAGAACAGACTGGTGGCTACCAAGGGAGAAGGAGTTGGGGGAGGGTTGCAGTGAGAAGTTGGGGTTTGCACATATAAGCTTCTATATGTACAGTGGATAAACAACACAGTCCTACTGTATAACATAGATCTGTATTCATTCAATATCCTATGCTAAACAATAATGGAAAAGAATATTTTAAAAAAGAGTGTATGTGTATAACTGAATCACTTTGCTGAACAGCAGTAATTAAATACAACATTGTAAATCAACTATACTTCAGTTAAAAATAATAAATAAACATTTTTAAAGAAAACAAAAAATGTGTTTAGAGGATATAGCTTTAAATCTGTGGTGCTCAACCTTAACTGCATAGTAGAATCACTTGAGGAGCTTTTGATACCCAGGCTACATCCCAGAGCCGTTACATCAGAATCTGTAGGGGTGGAACTCAAGCATTTAAAAGCCCAAGTGATTTCAACTTGCAGCTAAGGTTGAGATCACCACTTTATAAAAGCATATGTTGGAAAACAAAGAACAAGCCTCTCAATAAATGAGAGAAAGAACTACTAATTAAATGTAAAGAAAAGAAGAAAGGAATATAAGTAGAGCAAAAATTAATGATATAGGGGAAGAAGTACAGTAGAGAGGATTGAAAGAACCACAGATTGGACCTTTGAAAAGAATAATATTGATAAATCACTAGCAAGAGTGACCAAGAGAAAAAGAAAGAAGATACAAATAATTAGAAATTAAAAGGGGGGAGGGACGTTACTGCAAATCCTGCACACATTTTTTCCTTTAGAAAAATATTTATTGAGCAGCTTTATGCAAATAAACTTGAAAATGGAACAGATGGAATGAAACAACTAAAAAACAGAATGAAACAATATACAGTTTACCAACACTGACACAGAAGGGATAGAAAACTGAATAGTCCTGTATCTATTTTAAAACAATATATAATGAAAAATTTTCTCACAAAGATAACTCTAGGCCCAGGTGCCTTTGATGGTAACTTACAACATTTTAAGGAAGAAATAATAATCAATATTAACTAAACCTTCTAGAAAATAGAAAAGAGTAAATACTCCCCAGTTCATTTTATGAACTTAGCACAGCCTGACAAGAATAATATGAGAATGGAATTTACAAGCCAGTCTCACTCATGAATAAGGAAGCAAAAATCTGCCAATAATGTAAAAAGACTTCTATATCATAACCTAGTTGGGTTTATTCCAGAAATTGCAAGGCTGGTTTAGCATCAGAAAATCAGTCAGTGTAATTCACATTGATTGCATAAAGAAGACTAATACAATCATCTTAAATCAGTGGGGGGAAAGCATTTGATAAAAGTTAATATCATCCATTTTAAAAACTCTTAGGAAACTAGGAATAGAAAGAAGCTTAAAATCTGATAAAGACATGCTGCAGAGCAACTAAGCCCGTGCATCACAACTCCTGAGCCTGCGCTCTAGAGCCTGTGACCTTCACCTGCTCAGCCTGCACGCTGCCACTGCTGAAGCCCACGCGCCCAGAGCCAGCGCTCTGCAACAAGAGAAGCCACCACAGTGAGAAGCCCACACACTGCAACTAGAGAGTAACCGCCATCACTGGAACTAGAGAAAGCCTGTGTGCAGCAGCAAAGACCCAGTGCAACAATAAATAAATAAATTTTAAAAATCTAATAAAGGAATAACATGTAAAGCCATCAGCAGTCCACATTCTTAATGGTAGAATATTAGAAGCTTTCCCTTTGAGTTTGGAAACAAGAGAAAGACAAAAACGATCACTTAGTTTATTTAACATTGTTGATAGAGATTCTAGCCAATACAATAAGACAAGAAAAATCAATATATAAGAATTAGAAAAAGGCATTACTTACATTATTGTATTCTTAGAAATTAAAGGATCTGCAGATTAACTATTAGAATTAATAGATGAGTTCAGCAAAGTTACTAGACACAAGGGTGTATTAAGAGCCCAACCTATCTACTCCTCTATGAAGTCTTCTTCTGGCATATTCACCCCAGGGTCCACCCTTCCTTGGACTTCATTCTACTCGTGTTTTTATTATACCACTTAGTCACCTTTAACAGTCTAGCACTTAAGGGCATCCCATCTATAAATGAACATGTGATTTGACATGCAGAGATGAACAGGGCCAATTAGAGATCTCTCCTACAAGTTTTAAACTGAGTTCTGAGAACTTGAAACAGTTATCTATGACTCTCAGCCTTAGTTGGATGAGTGAGTGAGATTCTGGATCTGTCCTGCATTTCTTAACTAAACTCTCATTTTCTTTTTCATTTTCCTTTTGTACTTGATTCTGTGTGAGCTCCTCAGCTCATTAATTTAGTTCAGTGTTGGGTCCATTTCTTTTATTGAGTCCTCTGGTGAGATTTTTTTTTTTAACATTTGCATTTGATTTCTAATATATTATTCCTTGTAGCCTGTTTCAAGTTTATGAATGCAGTTTACTTTCATATTCCTTTCTGAGATTAATAAATTTTATCATATTATTTTGAAGGCTTATTTTGTGCTATTTATAACTGTCTCAGATGTCGTCTGTTGTTGTTTGGTACCTCTCTTTCACAACGTTGGTTTTCCTCAATGTCTGATTTTTTTTATCGTGTTGAAGATTCCATGTTTACTTCTGTATGGATGCCATTTCTGTCTGTCACAGCCTCCAGTGAGTGTGGAGTATAGATGGAGAGTGTGCTGGTGGATTAGATATATTGTTAGTTTGTCTTCTGAATGAGAGAGGATCCATCCTGCCTGGCCTCTCCAGCCCAAGGACCAGTGCTCACTGCCTTATTTGCTGTCTTCAGTTGCTCAGCACAAGCAGGGAGGAGAGAAGAAGCCATCTGGTGTGGCCACTCTGAATGCAGCTCCTCCCGCACTCTGGAAGTTCCCCAGAACCCTCTCCCTCCTTATATCTGTATACTCTAGAAATTATTTTTTTTCTCTTTCTCTCTTTCTTCCTTCTTTCTCTCCTTCTCCCCCTTTCTTTCCCTCTCTCACACACTAGATATGAGATAAGTGGTTAGATACAAATTAATTCATGGTTTTAAGACCTCCTCTGGATTTTTTGTGGGTTGTAAGGGAGCCAAAATCAACCAAAATGGTCCTGGTGAGACTGTGATGGTTGGGACTAGGGTGGGGGAACAGAGGTAGGGCAGGTCAATGTTTCTGATAGCTATAACTGCTGGGATGTGGTAAGGGAATGCCTGTTGGGTGTGAAAGGGAAAGAAGTGACTTGGAACTGGCAGCATAATTTGTCAATTAGTGATGTGGGGAAGGCAGGTGAGGAAGGATCAGAAAATTATGCTGCAAATGGAGCTGGTAGACTTCCACCAGAAAACACAGAGACAGAAGATGGCCAGGGTCAAGCTCTGGAAGAGCTTTCTCCCATGAGAGAAAAAAAGACACTCCTGAATAACATCTCCATAAATGTGTTATAAAAAATAGTTAATTCAGACTCAGAGACCCTGTCATTTTTTTATACCCTTCTGTATTATTTAAATTACTTTGTGTATAAATCTGATAAAGATACATTTTAAAGATGTTTTAAATCAAAATTAAAGATAGGTTCTTCCTTTTTAAAGCTGAGTAATAGTCTCTGTAAAGATAAACCACACTTTGTTTATTCACCTCCTGATAGACACTTGCATTGTTTCCTGTTTTTGACTATTACAGATAAAGCCATTATGAACACTTGTATAAAAAATAGGGGAGGGGATGGTCCTGTCACATAGGAGATTTCGAGGGTTTTAGGAGCTCTGTGCCAGAAACTTGGGACAAAGGCCATGTGTATTTCTTACTGTATCACACTCATCTTCCAGTTTTGCCAGTGTCACTTCCTCCAAGATTCCATCAGTGAACCCCCAAACTAAGTTCTCTCCCTTTGTTCCACTCTCCCATGGAACTATGTTGCTTTTCATCATGGTCCTATCACAGTTTTACTTTGTACTGTCCGTGTCCACAATTAGGTTATAAGCTTCAAAAGAGTAGGTACAGTGTCTTTCTTTTGTTCACCCTTGTATACATGCACACCTTCAGCATCTAATACAGAGTCATGCTCAGGTATATATATATATATGGAAAGTAAAGTAGACCTTCAGGAAAAGTGCAGAGCCGTGAGGAACCATATATACCAACCTTGAAAAAGCTCATGGGAAAAAAGCCCATGGCTCTGGCTGATGGGAATGTAGAGGCCGTATGCTGAGTAACTCCAGCTATCCGGTATGTTATGTTCTTGGACCATGTGTACAGAATGTAGTGACTCCGCTGCCAGGGACCAACCCAGTGAGGATTAGTCACCGCAGCTGATTGGTGGAAGACTGAATGACATCACTAGAATTGTTCAGAGGAGCATCTTTAGGGACCTCAGAATCTTTTGTAGTAAACAAGGACAGATGGTATTCTCATCACTTCTCCCTTTTTTTGAATGTTCTTTGGAAAAGAACGCAGAACTTTGATTTCTCTGGAGTTTGTTTAGGAACCAGGAATGATGAGCACTTAACTGAGAATAGAGTCCTTTTCACGAACATGAATGAAGAAGCAGATATTTTCCCAGAGCAAGTTAACTAGGTTCACATACATGAAATGTAAGGGGAGAAGGGAAGTTATCCAGGTAATCCTAAGCATCTGAAGAATGGCTCATAGAATACAGAAAGTAGATTAGATTTGGGGGTGGGAGTAGAAGGGGATAGCTCAGTGATTCAAGTGAGAAAATATTAATGTGAAGTAAGTTAGAAAAGAACTCCCAGACTTGGGCACAATGAAAAGTAAATTCTAGATCCTGATAAATCTATTAAGTCCTCTTTGTGTCATAATTAGATGCTTCCCCAGACTCCAGTAGGAGCCTTGTGTATAAAGAAGGAATTAATAAGACCCATTTGCTTGCTTGCTCTGAAAATCAAATGAGATGATGTAGGTGAAAGAGCTTTGTATCTGGGAGTGATGTAGGAGTGTGGTCAGCATAATGACTGTTTATTAGTAAAGAGGGAGAGACAGACTAATGTTCTATGAAAATCTGTGTGACTGGGGTTAAAGGTGCCTTAGATGATAGCATTTGGATAAAAATAAAAAGGAGAAGCAGGGAATGTCCAATAGGAGGGACTGTAATGGGAATTCCTGATACAGGCAAGGTATGTTTTTGTAAAACTTCTAATTATCTGAACTTCCTCTAAGGTTGTTGCCAGATTGACAGCGGACATTTTGACAGTTCCATGTCTTGTTGATCACTTTATTTTCCAGAAGATGGAAGTGATGCAAAGTCCTGCCACTAGATTAGATCCTGTCACTAGATTAGATCCTGTCTGATCTCATTGAGATCAGAATGGTAAAGTGTAAATCATAGGAACCTGGGAAGAAGCAGCAATGTCTCATAATTAGATTGGTTGGGACGTCAAAGCCAGGCCAAGAAATGAGTATGTTGTTTTAGAAAGGCTAGACTTGTAAGGGCAGAAAAAAGAAATTTTAGTACACTCTCAAAAGTATCATTCTATATACACTATTAAGCTGGTGAAAAACATCTCCAAACACAGAGCTCTCAGGCAGATTGTGAGTTTTCAAAGACATGTACAAAAGATATAGAAAAACAACCTCAATCAAGACAAATTTCTGAGAATAGTCTCAGAAAAGTGTAAGCCTCTGATAAACAGGGACAGGTTTAGAACAAAAAAGGTCAAAGGGTTTTGTTGTAAGTACAGAGCTGAAAAGAAATGACAGACCCCTAGTCAAGGGCCAGTGTCCTTGCATTGAAAGAGCAATAAACTTCTTTAAGAATAATCTTTGAAGGCCAGAAGAATGTTAATAATTGACAAGACTGAATAATGAACATATAGAGATTAACTGGTTTGGTCTTTCTACTATTGTGCACTTGAAAATTCCCATGATTTTTTAAAAACTTGTTGTTCAGTCATTCAGACATGTCCAACTCTTTGCAAACCCATGGACTATAGCCCTCCAGGCTTCCCTGTCCTTCGCTATCTCCCAGAATTCGCTCAGACTCCTGTCCATTGAGTCAATGATGCCATCCAGCCATCTCATCCTCTGTTGCCCCCTTATCCTCCTGCACTCATTCTTTCCCAGCATCAGGGTCTTTTCCAGTGAGTCAGCTCTTTGCATCATATGACCAAAGGACTGGAGCTTCAGCTTCAGCATCAGTCCTTCCAATGAATATTCAGAGGTGATTTCCTTTAGGTTGACTGGTTGGGTCTCCTTGCAGTCCAAGGGACTCTCAAGAGTCTTCTCAAGCACCACAGTTCAAAAGCATCAATTTTTCAGTGCTCAGCCTTCTTTATGGTCCAGCTCTCACATCTGTACATGACTTCTGGAAAAACCATAGCTTTGACTAGACAGATCTTTGTCAGCAAAGTGATGTCTCTGCTTTTTAATATGCTATCTAGGTTTGTCATAGCTTTTCTTTCAAGGAGCAAGCATCTTCTAATTTCATGGCTGCAATCACCATGATTTTGGAATCCAAGAAAATAAAGTCTGTCACTGTTTCCTTTTTCTCCCATCTGTTTGCCATGAAATGATGGGACAGATGCCATGATCTTAGTTTTTTGAATGTTGAGTTTTAAGACAGAATTTTCACTCTCCTCTTTCACCTTCATCAAGAGGCTCTTTAGTTCCTGTTCATTTTCTGCCATTAGGGTGGTGTCATCTGCATATCTGAGGTTATTGGTATTTTTCCTAGCAATCTCAATTCCATCTTGTGCTTCACCCAGCCTGGCATTTTGCATGATGTACTCTGCATATAAGTTAAATAAGCAGGGTGACAATATATAGCCTTGATGTACTCTTTTCCCAATTTTGAACCAGTCTGTTGTTCCTGTCCAGTTCTAACTGTTGCTTCTTGACCAACATAAAGGTTTCTCAGGAGGCAGGTAAGGTGGTCTGGTATTCATCTCTTAAAATTTTCCAGTTTGTTGTGATACACATAGTCAAAGGCTTTAGTGTAATCGATGAAGCAAAAGTAGATGTTTTTCTGGAATTCTTTTGGTTTTTCTAGGATCCAACAGATGTTGGAAACTTGACCTCTGGTTCCTCTGCCTTTTCTAAATCCAGCTTGTACATCTGGAAGTTCTGGGTTCACGTACTATTGAAGCCTAGCTTGACGGATTTTGAGCATTACCTTGATAGCATATGAAATGAGAGCCAACATATGGTAGTTTGGACATTCTTTGGCATTGCCTTTCTTTGGGATTGGAATGAAAACTGACCTTTTCCAGTCCTGTGGACACTGCTGAGGTTTCCCAATTTGTTGGCATACTGAGTGCAACACTTTGACAGCATCATCTTTTAGGATTTGAAGTAACTCAACTGGAATTCCGTCACCTCTACCAGCTTTATTCATAGTAGTGCTTTCTAACGCCCACTGGACTTCACACTCCAGCATGTCTGGCTCTAGGTTAACCACACCATTGTGGTTTTCTGGGTCATTAAGACCTTTTTTGTACAGTTCTTTTGTGTATTCTTGCCACCTCTTCTTATTATCTTCTGTTTCTGTTAGGTCCTTACCATTTCTGTCCTTGATTGTGCCTATCTTTGCATGATATGTTCCCTTGGTATCTCTAATTTTCTTGAAGAGATCTCCAATTTTTCCCATTCTATTGTTTTCCTCTTTCTTTGCACTTAACAAGGCTTTCTTTCTTTTTTTTTTTTTTTTTTTGGTGGAATCTTAGGAGATTTTATTAATGAAAACAGTCCATCTTTTCACAGGAACCACACAGCATCAAAAGGAAACTCTTTCCCCCAAATTTCCAACGTCTTACTACTTGTATCTTCCTCTTGACACCCAATTGCCATCCATATCAATGTGGAGGAACCCATATTGAGACAGACAACAGCAACTTTTTGTCCTTTTCCCTAGAAATTTCTAATTGTCATTTAATATTAAAGGTCTTAAACCAGATTTCCTGTCTTCCAGTACTGAACACTAATCTTTTTTTTTTTTTTTTTTTTTTTTTTAAATATTTTCTTGGCCCTGCTGCACGGCATGTGGGATATTAGTTCCCTGACCAGGGATTGAACCTTTGCCCTTTGCGTTGGAAGCTCAGTGTCTTAACCACTGGACTGCCAGGGAAGTCCCGAACACTAATCTTAAACCTATATATCAAAGATGGGAAGGCACAGATCCTTCATCTTTCATATTCTTCATATCTCGAGACTACAACAAAAGTCCTCAAGCCTCAAGCTTGGTCGCACTTTTATTCTTTTTTATTTTTATTTATTTATTTTTTTCTATTTTTTTTATTAGTTGGAGGCTAATTACTTCACAACATTTCAGTGGGTTTTGTCATACATTGATATGAATCAGTCATAGAGTTACACTTATTCCCCATCCTGATCCCCCCTCCCACCTCCCTCTCCACCCGATTCCTAAGAAGGCTTTCTTATCTCTCCTTGCTAATCTCTGGAACTCTGTTTTCAGATGGATATATCTTTCTTTTTCTCCTTTGCCTTTAGCTTCTCTTCTTTTTTCAACTATTTGTAAGGCTTCCTCAGACAACCATTTCCCTTACTGCATCTCTTTTTCTTGGGGATGGTTTTGATCACTGCCTCCTGTACAATGTTACGAACCTCTGTCCATAGTTCTTCAGGCACTCTGTCTATCAGATCTAATTCCTTGAATCTATTTGTCACATCTACTGTATAATTGTAAGGGAATTGATTTAGGTCATACCTGAATGACCTAAAGGTTTTCCCTACTTTCTTCAATTTAAGCCTGAATTTTGCAATAAGAGCTCATGATCTGAGCCACAGTCAGCTCCAGGTCCTGGTTTTTGTTTTGTTTTGTTTTTCCTGGCTGTGCTGGGTCCCAGTTGCGGTATGTGGGACCTAGTTCCCCAACCAGGGATCAAACCTGGGACCCCTGCTTTGGGAGCCCAGAGTCCTAGCCACTGGACCACAGGGAAGTCCCCTCTGGGTCCAGTTTTTGCTGACTGTATAGAGCTTCTCCATCTTCGGCTGCAAAGAATATAATCAGTCTGATTTTGGTATTCACCATCTGGTGATGTCCATATGTAGAGTCATCTCTTGTGTTGTTGGAAGAGGGCGTTTGCTATGATCAGTGTGTTCTCTTGGCAGAACTCTGTTAGCCTTTGCTTTGCTTCATTTTGTGCTCCTGTTACTCCAGGTATCTCTTGACTTCCTACTTTTGCATTCCTATCCCCTATGATGAAAAGGACATCTTTTTTTTTTTTTTTTCTTTTTTTTGATGTTACTTCTAGAAGGTCTTGTAGGTCTTCATAGAACCACTCAACTTCAGTTTCTTTGGCATTAGTGGTTGGGGCATAGGCTTGGCATTGCCAAGTAATGCTTGGGGCATTAACGTTGAATGGTTTGCCTTGGAAACAAATCGAGATCATTCTGTTGTTTTTGAGGTTGCACCCAAGTACTGTATTTCGTACTCTTTTGTTGACTGTGAGGGCCACTCCATTTCTTGTAAGGGATTCTTGCCCACAGCAGTAGATATAATGGTCGTCTGAATTAAATGTGCCCATTCTCATCATTTTAGTTCACTCATTCCTAAAATGTCAATGTTCACTCTTGCCATCTCCTGTTTGACCACATCCAATTTACCTTAATTCATGGACCTCACATTCCAGGTTGCTATGCAATATTGTTCTTTACAGCATCCGACTTTACTTTCACCTCCAGACACATCCACAACTGGGTGTTTCCACTTTGGCTCAGCCTCTTCATTCTTTCTGGAGCTATTTCTCTGCTCTTCCCCAGTAACATATTGGATACCTACTGACCAGGGCAAGGGGGAAGGGCTCATCTTTCAGTGTAATATCTTTTTGCCTTTTTATACTGTTCATGGGGTTCTCATGGCAAGAATGCTGAAGTGGTTTGCCATTCCCTTCTCCAGTGAACCACATTGTGTCAGAACTCTACACTATGACATGTCCTTCTTGGGTGGCCCTGCACGGCATGCCTCAGTTTCATGGCGTTAGACAAGGCTGTGATCCAAGTGATCATTTTGGTTAGTTTTCTGTGATTGTGGTTTTCATTCTATCTGCCTTCTAATGGATGAGGGTAAGAGGCCTGTGCAAGCTTCCTGATGGGAGGGACTGGCTGTGGGGAAAACTGGGTTTTTCTCTGGTGGGCAGGGCCATGCTCAGTATTCTTTAATCCAATTTTCTGCTAATAGGTGGGGCTGTGCTTCCTCTCTGTAGTTTGACCTGAAGCAGCCCAGTCCTAGGGTCTGCAGTCTCTATGGTAGGGCTGTAGGCTTTATAGGAGGGCTAATGGTGATCTCCTCCAAGAGGACTTCCACCAACACACCATGCCTCCCCGGCATGCCTGACCCCACGACAAGCCACTGCTGACCCATTCCTCCGCTGGAGACTCCTAAACATTCACAGGCAAGTCTTAGTCTCTTGTGCAGTCACTGCTCCTTCCCCCTGGATCCTGTTTCGCACAGGTTTTGTTTGTGCTGGTGACTGAGATGGTAAAGAATCTTCCTGCAATGCAGGAGACCCGGGTTGGATCCATGGATCAGGAAGATCCCCTGGGGAAGGGAATGGCAACCCACTCCCATGTTCTTGCCTGGACAATTCCATGGAGAGAGGAGCCTGGTGTGCTGCAGTCCATGGGGTTGTGAAGAGTTAGACACAATTGAGCGACTAACACTTTAAAAACTTATATTTGTAAATGTATTTAAAATTATAGAAAACCATTGATTAGAGGGACTTCAGAAAGATAAACACTGAGTCACAGCCCCACCTGTACCCAGATTAGTGGTAGGGAAAAAAAAAGAAGGAGGGTATCAGCAAGTGCCACCTTTTTTGAAATAACTAGTAAATTCTTCATTATTGTGTTACCTGAGGAGAAACCATGCATGTATCAGCTTTGAAGGATGCTCATTGTCTGTTGGTGTGCTGTTTGTGTCTCAAAAAAGCTGGTACAGGTGGAAGAAGCTGGTACAGGTGGAAGAAACTGGGTTGTTGGTATTTTTAACAGGCCCACATTGATGACAAAAGCTCTGAATAAAGGGCACAGACCTTCTGAGCTGCTCTGTTTCACAATTCTGTGTTGAGAGTAGTCCAGGAGAGGCCTCTGAGGCCACCCTGGGTTCAGCTGCATCAGCAGCATCTGGAGCAACTCACTTGTTCCATGTTCTTCCATGTAGGTTTACTGCCTTCTTGTGTTTATCTATTTGAGTAAAAGTAACAAAAAGGATTATGGAGGTGGGGCAGGATTATACATAGAAACCATGAAAGACTAAGAAGGTTACTCTTCTCAGACTCCTTTACTTCTTCTTCCTGTCCTCCCTAACTTCTCAGTATTGGGGTGCCCTCAAGACACTCTTCTCTATTTGTATTTATTCCCTTGATGTCCTCATGCAGATTCAGTACTTCAAATACCACGTGTATGCTGATGACTCTCAAGCTGTCTCCAGCCCAAACCTCACACCCAGCCCTGAGGTTTACATATCAACTCATGAAATCTCCCCATAGCTTTCAGGTAGCTGTCACAGAACTCGGCATGTCTAAAACTTTACTCGCCGTTATCTCACACCTGCTCCCCCAAGAATCTTCCCTGAATAGGTTGATGACAAGTTCCTCAGGCCCCACACCCTGACTTCTCTCTTTTGTACCCTACATCCAGCCCATCAGGAAATCCTACTGTCTTGACCTTCATGTCCAGATTCCAAAGTACTTTTCATGCCATCATCGTGGTTTGAGCCACCCTCATTTCTTACCTAGACTCCTGTTATTTCTATTTCTGAGTTGCTACCTTAATGGTCTCCTCAGTATAAATTAAATCATGATACTTCTCTGCTCAAAAACCTTCAGTGGCTCATCTCACTCAGTAAAAGCCAACATCATTATGATGGCTTGAGGGTCCTCATGATCTGCCCTTCTCTCACCTCTATGTCTTTATCCCTGGCATAACTGCCTCCTCCCACTCCAGCCTCCTGAGGTTCCTCAAGACATCCCAGGCACATCCTTGCCTCGGGCTTTGCACTAGCTGATCCCGGTTGCCCAGGTGCATTTCTGCAGACCTTCACGAGCCATCTCCCACATATCCTCCACGTCTTAGCGTCCTACCTCACATGTCACCTTCTAAAGAGTTAAGGTCCACCCATTCCAACCATTCTGCTTTAGAGTACCGCTGTCACTCCTGAACCTCCTTACCTTCTTTTTATTTGTGTAGTATTTACTCCTTTCTAACATGCTCTATAATTTGCTCACTTTATTTACTGTTTGCCTCCATGGGGAAAGTGGTCCTTTGTTCATTGATGTATTCCATGAGCCTAGAACAGGATCTGCGTCAGTAAAGTACTGTATAAAAAGAAAAACAGAAACCATTAGAGAGATGGAAGGATCATCAGTGTCAGCACAACCGAGGGGCCCAACAAGATAGGAGCTGAAGACTCTCCACTGAGTGGTGATCTGGGTAGGGGGGGTGGAGGTGCTTCTCTTTTGCCAGGGTACCCATTGAAGGGGTCTGCACTATGTGCCTCTCGGGAAAGTGGTGGGCTGAGGAAGGCTTAATTTCTGTTTCTTAAAGGGCAGAAGTTCAGTCCTCTAGCACCTTAAGGAGCCTGTCACCAGCCAACTAGGGCGGCCTGTCTTCAGCAATGTGCACTGAAGCTGCCTCTGCAAAGCCAACCCCATCCTGCAAACACAGATCTTAACAAAGAGTACCCGACTGCAGGGGCAGAGAGCCTTGTATCTGCTTGTAACACTCTGGAACAGTACACTGTACAAATTAATGAGTGAAAATGCCAATTTTTAAATTATTTAAACAGCTACCTAAGAGGTTTATTTGTTAGGCTCATTACTCCTTTTAATCAGAAGTCAGTCTTTCTCTTTCCTGTCACAATAGCTTTTGATGAGAGAACATTAAAATCATTTGCAGTTATAAGACCACTGGGACTTAGTCTATCCTAATCGTTAAGAAAGCTGTTGGCTTGAATTTGGTTGTTTTATTTTATTTATAAAATATGTATTTACTTTGAATACATATTGTTATGTATAAGCTTATTCTCTGTTTACATCTTCCTTATGAAAAGCTGGTTGTTACTTTGATAATTAACTTTTCTCATGATTTTAGGCTTTATCAGTAAATTTTTGCTGATTTGATTAAGTAGAATGCTTGTTACTGGTTATAATTATGATAGAATTATTATTTGGAATAAGCCATGATATGTCATTCTGATAAAGGGCTGGCAGAAGGTCAAGGCTCTCCTCTGGGAGTGCCTTGTGGAGATAGTGTTGTCTACTGGTTGGGTCGGAAAGCTCATCTCATACTTCGTTTCCTTTGAACCAGGACATGGTTGTGATGACTCAGCAGAGAGGAGCTTGGAGTGGGTATTTGGGGGATTGTGTCCCTGACTGACCTGAGGTGTGGACGGCAGCATGCTGATTCTGGGGGCTGGGATAATAACTCAGTACTTTCCTTTCTTACAGTTGTTTCCTCTCTTTGCTCCTGGTGGCTGCTGTGGTTTGGAAGATCAAACAAAGTTGTTGGGCTTCCAGACGTAGAGAGGTAAGCCTCAGTGAATAAAGATTAATGAATCCCTATAGGAGCTTTTTCCTTCATATTTCCTTTAAGCATGTCAGTTTTAGCTGTGTAGTGGTAGAGAGTAATATATGGTCAGCAGACTTCAATTAGTGCTATATAAGCTATGTTAATTCTGCACCACGTGGTTTTAACTTTCTAAAAAGAAGGTTTTAGGATTGTACTGACTCAGTTTTACCCTTTCTACCAGACCCTGGTTCCTTAACTCAGGCTGGAGATCGGAAGGCTTAGTAAATAAAGCAGAGCTTTTACAGGAGCCTTTCATGAGAATGAGAATAAAATCAGCCATTTAAGCATCTCAAAAATTTCTCATTATTCAAGGAAAGATACATGTGTGTCTGATTAAGGATTTGCTTGTGTTTTGTTTTTTAGTGTTGATTTATTTCCAGAGCTCCATTCCAAAAGTAACATTAATAAGTCAAACAAATATTTATAATTGGCAAGTCAAATAAATAAACATGATTAAAAATTACAACACAAAAGCTGTTTATTGAAACTTTCACATGTGTTATTACTCTGCCTTTTAGTCATCATGTCTGTTGCATTGTTGCTAAATGGAAGTGCACTAATATCTGGATTTTGTGCTCTTTGATCTTCTATACCTATTCATGCTTTTTTCTATATAAAAATTGATCTATAGAAAGATTTAGAGAACTGAAATATCTAGACTCAAAATACCCAAGCACTCAGTACTGTTCATGACATGAACAGTGGGGCCATGACACCTTTTCTGACCCATGTAAAGGTGATTTTTTTTTTATAGAGGTAATGTTGCATCCTCTTTATGATCATTTTAAAACTTTAGTGGATAACATATTCAGATATTTTTTAATAGCTCTATTACTAAGACATTTTAAAATCTCAACGAATTATGCAACATTCTGAAAAAAATAAGTTATCCAAATGTGTAATAAAGAAGTAAGAAACCACGTAAACTAATACCAGGGAAAGAATCAAAAACTTATTTTGAGAGAGTCAAATTATTACTCTTTCCACAAAGGCTATTAGACCCAGGCAGTTTTAATTTGAGATGAACTTATGGAGATGATAGTCTATTCCTCCTTGGGTGTTTATAAAATTTAATTATTTCCAAAAAATAAATGTTTCCAGAGTAAAGGAAAAGATGAGAAATTTAAAAGAATCCTGATTCATTTTATGCATAGAAACCTTGAAACCAAAACTTGAGAAAGGTAGCACCAAAAAGTGAAGACCAGTTGCATAATGACTATAATGTGCAGCTGTCTAGTTTACCGTGTAGTAAAGGGATCATTTCATACCAGAGAACCTACTAGCATATGTTATATCCATGGGTGTAAAAAAAAAAAAGCACCCTAAATTTTCAGTAGTGGCCAAGTAATCATTTAATAATTTATTAATATCAGCAGTCATCCTAGTTTAAAAATGAAACTCTTAGTAAACTCAAAAATAATACCTCCTCAACACTTTGAGAAATAACTAGATAACCAGCATCACTCATGATGAAAAAATACTCAAGATTGTACCCAATAAAATCCAGATAAGTTAGTCATATTAAGAACTGACACAAAAAAAAGAAAAAAAACCTGACATTTGAGCATTTCTAAGTTGTAGGCACTGTTCTAAGAGGTTTTATATTAAGTAATTTAATCCTTACAGCAACCTATAAAATAGTTACTGATACTACTCCTGTTTCACAAATGAAGGAACCAAGGCTCAGAGAGGCAAAATAACTTACCAATCATCACACAGTTACTTAAAGACACCAAACTATGTTTTAAACTTAAGACTTCTGTCTTCAAAGGCCATGTTTCTTCCGACCATCATGTAGTCCCAGTGGTCACTTAGTTTTGTTCTGGATGTTCTAGACTCTGCACTAAGAGAAAGAAAAATAAGAAGTTTTGTTCCTTTTGGAAAGGGGACAAAATTATTGTTTTCAGATATGATTATTGAAACATCATAGAAACATGTATAAAAATAAAGTTCGTAATAATAATTGAACAATGTAGAAGACAAACAATCAACTGGAAAATAATCGCAACATACATGAAAGAAAATGAGGTGAACACTTAGTAGAAAACAGGTTTCCCTAAAAAAAGTATGCTAATTACACAGTTGATCAACCAGTAAACTAAGCTTTTACCTTTGTGATTTAAAATTTCTCTGTTACTGTGAACCTGTCCATTCAGAATATGTTTCATCTTTTCTAAAATATCATTCATGATTTATCCCTCTCAGAACTGTAGAGGAATGATTTGATATTATTTATAGCAACAAAAATAATAGCATCTAATACTGCTTAAGTCATTGCTACATACGAGGCCCTGTTTTAAAGGGCCTTTACTCACATTATCTCCTGCACTTGTCAAAAAGGAACTAGACTGGGAACTGGAAGCAGGCTAGGCACTCTGTCTCACTGTGACTCCACACTTAGCACAGAGTCTAGAGGAGGATTTTTGTTATTTGTATTTGTTGAGTAAATGGACTAATAGCTTTGTGAGATGTAGGCATGTGATTATTGATATTTAACAAAATGTTTAATGTTAAAAATGCCCTTCTAAAACAGAACATTCTGTTTCTAAAACAGAAATGCCATTCTAAAACATAGCCATGATCTATCCAGCCCAAGATTCTGTTTCTAAAATAGTTTCAAGGAAGTAGTTAAGTAAGGCCTCATTGTCTTCCACAGCATGACCTCGGAGCTTATGTGACATGCCCAAATCTCTGATATCCCTAATGATATATTATTGACTACACACCATAAGCTAGGCACTGTGCTAGTTAAAGCATCTCATTTAATCCTACTGATACTTTTATGGGATTAAAACTCCATTTTAGAGAGGAGGGAGCTAAGGCCCAGAAACTTTAAATAACTTTTTAACATCACACAGCTGGAAAGAATTGGAGCAGGTATTCATATCCAAGCCTACCTGAATCCAGCGCCCTTAATTGTCCCTCTGCTCTGCAAAACTTCATATATTTTGTGTGTTTAGTTTATACCACCTCTCTGAATAAAGTGCTCTTTCAGTCCCTGGATACTGTGTAACAAAGGATAGTTTTTGTTGCTGTGTAAGTATTTGGTCCAAGTTTCAGCGGGAAAAAAGAAAGCTTGGCTTTAATCTAGTAATAAAAATATGAGGAAATATGATAATTTACATACTTAACAAGCAGGCATCATAGCATTATATCCATCAGTACATTAATATGTATCTCTAACAGATAAGGAATTTTTCTTTACTAAAACAACAATATTGTCATCATAGTCAACAAAATTAAAAAGGTAATATTTGGCCCACATCCAGTTTTCCCCAGCTGTCTCAGAAATATCATTTCGGAATCGATTTGTTTGAATCAGGGAAGATGAGCTATTTTTAAGATGTAGTATTCTCTAATAAAATCCCCTCAGTACTCTTTGCATTAATGGTTGTTGTATTACTCATCAGCAACTTCTTCGAGAGATGCAGCAGATGGCCAGTCGTCCCTTTGCCTCTGTAAATGTTGCCTTGGAAACAGATGAAGAGCCTCCTGATCTTATTGGGGGAAGTATAAAGGTGAGATTATATTTCAAAAATCCCTGTAATTTAACTTATCAAACCTCATGCTTCTCAATTTGAGGAGCCAGAGAGGGCAAGAGCCTCATCCCGTTACCTCTTACTTTGTCGTCTTTGTTTCCTCTTAGCAATAAGTCAGCACACTGAAACTGTTGGGTATTCTTTTGCTTTCATTTTCCAATATTTATTTCATGCTGTTAAGTAGTCTTATATTCAGGGAATTTTAAAATTTAAATAACTTGTCTGATATTCTTTTAAGTTTTATGTGGCATAATACTTGAAAACTTGAAAATAACTGAATTGAACTGTTGTCCTTTATAAGTCTTTAGGAGATTTTCTTAAAGGTTGAAAAGTCATAATTGACTATGAATTCTGTGGAAAATAAAGAATTCTAACACCTCCACCATTATGAAGAAAATAATAAGACTTTCTCTTTTAACAAAATGATGAAATAGTTCAGATACCCTTAGGAAACAATTTTATGTCTATGGAAATATACATTATATACACAGACACATATATGTATGTATATGTGTATGTGTTTGTCTGTGTGCATGTATGTCCTGACATACTTACTGAAGCATTACTGACCCTATAGGAAGCATGTGAGATTTCCAGGGGTCATTTTCCTTTTCCTCCTCCAGAAAAGAATAAACCATGAACCCAAACCACAACCATGCATGGTCTAAAGTGGTTCTAGATTGATAAGATACCATGTCTCTCAGCTGAAGTAGATGACGATCCTGAATGAGGAAAAACAGACCCAATTCAGCTGTGTGGGAGTCCCACAGATCAAGACCTCAGAATCAATGGCCACCAAGGACGAAAGAGAAAAGCCATGAGTAAGATTCAGCAGAAACAACAGAATTGACATCTAATGAATATGATATAGCTCTGTATGAAATGTTTAAAGAACTGAAAGATGGAATCATAAAGATGAGGAAGCCATAAGAGTCAAGAATGGCCGAGCAGACCTGAAAAAGAACCAAATGGAACTGTTAGAGAAATGGAAAATACAGTAGTTGAAATTTTTTAAAAACTCAGATTATGTGTTAAACAGCACATCAGAGACAAGTGACGAAAGAGCTTTTGAACTGGAAGATGACTCTGAAGAAATTACACAGAATGTAGAACAAAGAGACAAGAAGATGGAAAAATATGACAGATAATTAAGAATATGGAGGATAGAATGAGAAGACCTAACATATATATTATTACAGTCACAGAAAAAATGAATAGAGGAGAGGCAGGTTTCTAGGAGCTGAGAATTCTCCAGAACTGATGGGAGACATAATTATTCAGATTCTAACAAAACGTATTGTAAGCAAGAGTAAGGAAAAAGAGCAGAGGAAAAGTAGGAGAGAAAGAAAACTACAGTTGGATTTATCATAGTGAAACTGTGCAACTCCAAAGACAAAGAGAACATCTTAAAATCAGCCAAGACAGAAAAAGATCAGTACAATGTGGAGAAGTTGGAACCCTTATGTACTGTTAGTGGGGATGAAAATGATGCAGCTATTGTGGGGAACAGTATTTCTCTTCTTCAAAAGAGCAAAAATAGAATTATGTATGATCTAGCAATCCCATTTCTCAGTATATACCCTAAAGAATTGAAAGCAGGGTCTTGACAATGTATTTGTACACCATGTGCATAGCAGCTTTATTCATAGTAGCTAAAAGTTGGAACCAACCCAGGTGTTCATTGACATATGAATAGATAAACAGAATATGGTATATACATACAATGGAGGTTCACTCAGCCTTAAAAAGGAAAGAAACTCTGACCCATGCTATATATCTGAACGTAGGTGAACCTTAAAGACATTATGCTAAGTGAAGGAAGCCAGTCAAAAAAAAACAAACATTGTATGATGTCACTTATGTGAGGTACCTTGAGTAGTCAAATTGCTAGAAAATAGAATGATAGTTGCCAAGGTCTGGGGAGAGGAAGGAAGGGGGAGTTGCAGTTTGATGGGTATAAAATTTTAGTTTTCCCAGATGGAGTTTGGGAAATAGATGGTGGTGATGGTTGCACCATACACTGCTAAAATGTATACCTAAATAATGGTTTAAGATAGGGACTTCCCTGGTGGTCCAGTGGCTAAGACTCCGTGTTCCCAATAGAGTGGGCCTGGGTTCCATCCCTTGTCAGGGAACTATAGCAGTCCCTCACGCTGCAGCTAAGACTGTGCTTGGTGCAACTAAGAGTTCAGTCGGCACAACTGAAAGATCCCGCATGCTGCAGCAAAGACCAAAGATCTTGCTTGCTGCAACTAAGACCTGATGCAGCCAAAGAAAGTGCTTTTAAAAAAATGGTTAAGATAATAATTTTTATGTTATGTGTATTTTCAGTTCAGTTCAGTTGCTCAGTTGTGTCCAAATCTTGACGCCATGGATTGCAACACACCAGGCTTCCCTGTCCATCACCAACTCCCAGAACTTGCCCAAACTCACGTCCATCGAGTCGGGGGTGCCATCCAACCATTTCATCCTCTGTCGAACCCTTCTCCTGCCTTCAGTCTTTCCAAGCATCAGGGTCTTTTCCAGTGAGTCAGTTCTTCACATCAGGTAGCCAAAGAATTGGAGCTTCAGCTTCAGCATCAATCCTTCCAATGAATATTCAGGACTGATTTCCTTTAGGATTGACTGATTTGATCTCCTTGCAGTCCAAACATCCAGAAAAACATCTACTTCTGCTTTATTGACTACACCAAAGCCTTTGACTGTGTGGATCACAACATACTGTGGAAAATACTTACAGATGGGAACACCAGACCACCTGACCTGCCTCCTAAGAAATCTGCATGCAGGTCAAAAAACAGCAGTTAGAACTGGAACAACAGACTGGTTCCAAATCGGGAAAGGAGTACATCAAGGCTCTATATTGTCACCCTGCTTATTTAACTTATGTTCAGAGTACATCATGCAGAATGCTGGGCTGGATGAAGCACAAGCTGGAATCAAGATTGCCAGGAGAAATATCAATAACCTCAGATATGCAGATGCCACCACCCTTATAGCAGAAAGTGAAGAACTAAAGAGCCTCTTGATGAAGATGAAAGAAGAGAGTGAAAAAGTTGGCTTAAAACTCAACATTCAGAAAACTAAGATCATGGCATCTGGTCCCATCACTTAATGGCAAATAGATGGGAAAACAATGGAAACAGTGAGAGGCTTTATTCTTGGGGGCTCCAAAATCACTGCAGATGGTATCTGCAGCCATGAAATTAAAAGACGCTTGCTCCTTGGAAGAAAAGCTATCACCAACCTAGACAACATGTTAAAAAGCAGAGACATTACATTGCTGACAAAGGCCCATCTAGTTAAGGCTATGGTTTTTCCAATAGTCATGTATGGATGTGAGAGTTGGACTATAAAGGAAACAGAGCTGAAGAACTGATGCTTTTGACCTGTGATGTTGGAGAAGACCTCTTGAGAGTCCCTTGGACTGCAAGGAGATCCAACCAGTCCATCCTAAAAGAAATCAGTTCTGAATATTCATTGGAAAGACTGATGGTGAAGCTGAAGCTCCAATACTTTGACCATGTGATGCAAAGAATTGACTCATTTGAAAAGACCCTGATGCTGGGAAAGGTTGAAGGCAGGAGGAGAAGAGGATAACAAGAGGATGGGATGGTTGGATGGCATCACCAACTCAATGGACATGAGTTTGAGTAAGCTCTGACAGATGGTGATAGGGAAACCTGGCGTTCTGCAGTCCATGGGGTCACAAAGAGTCGGACACAACTGAGCAACTGAACTGAACTGCATATAAGTTAAATAAGCATGGTGACAATGTACAGCCTTGACGTACTCCTTTCCCGATTTGGAACCAGTCTGTTGTTCCATGTCCAGTTCTAACTGTTGCTTCTTGACCTGCATACAGATTTCTCAGGAGGCAGGTGAGGTGGTCTGGTATTCCCATCTCTGTAAGAATTTTCCAGTTTGTTGTGATCCACACAGTCAAAGGCTTTGGTGTATTCAATTAAGCAGAAGTAGATGTTTTTCTGGAACTCTGTTGCTTTTTTGATGATCCAAAGGATGTTGGCAATTTGATCTCTGGTTCCTCTGCCCTTTCTAAATCCAGCTTGAACATCTGGAAGTTCACAGTTCACGTACTGTTGAAGCCTGGCTTGAAGAATTTTGAGCATTACTTTGCTAGCGTGTGAGATGAGTGCAGTCTCACTCATCTTATGCTTCAGAGGCCAGACAGAGTGAAAACCACAGTCACAGAAAACTAATCTAACTGATCACATGGACCACAGCCTTGTCTAACTCAGTGAAACTATGAGCCATGCCGTGTACAGACACCCAAGACAGATAGATCATGGTGGAGAGTTCTGACAAAATGTGGTCCACTGGAGAAGGGAATGGCAAACCACTTCAGTATTCTTGCCTTGAGAACCCCATGAACGGTATCAAAAGGCAAAAAGATACGACACTGAAAGATGAACTCCCAGGTTGATACGTACCCAATATGCTACTGGAGAAGAGTGGAAAAATAACTCCAGAAAGAATGAAGAGACAGAGCCAAAGAGAGACACCCTCTTCCAACAACACGAGAAGAGTCTACACATGGACATCATCAGATGGTCAGTACCGAAATCAGATTGATTATACTCTTTGCAGCCAAAGACGGAGAAGGTCTATGCAGTCAGCAAAACAAGACCGGGAGCCGACTGTGGCTCAGATCATGAACTCCTTATTGTAAAATTCAGACTTAAATTGAAGAAAGTAGGGAAAACCACTAGACCATCCAGGCACGACCTAAATCAAATCCCTTATGAGTATACAGTGGAAGTGACAAATAGATGCAAGGAATTAGATCTGATAGAGTGCCTGAAGAACTATGGACGGAGGTTTGTGATCTTGTACAGGAGGCAGTGATCAAGACCATCCCCAAGAAAAAGAAATGCAAAAAGGCAAAATGGTTGTCTGAGGAGGCCTTAAAAATAGCTGACAAAAGAAGAGAAGCTAAAGGCAAAGGAGAAAAAGAAAGATACACCCATTTTAATGCAGAGTTCCAGAGAATAGCAAGGAGAGATAAGAAAGCCTTCCTCAGTGATCAATGCAAAATAGAGGAAAGCAATAGAGTGGGAAAGACTAGAGATCTCTTCAAGAAAATTAGAGATACCAAGGGAACATTTCATGCAAAGATGGGCACAGTAAAGGACAGAAATGGTTTGGACAGAAGATGATACTAAGAAGAAGTGGCAAGAATACACAGCAGGACTATACAAAAAAGATCTTCACGACCCAGATAATCACGATGGTGTGATCACTCACATAGAGCCAGACATCCTGGAATGCAAAGTCAAGTGGGCTTTTGGAAGCATCGCTACGAGCAAAGTTAGTAGAGGTGATGGAATTCCAGTTGAGCTACTTCAAATCCTAAATGATGATGCTGTTAAAGTGCTGTACTCAATGTGCCAGCAAATTTGGAAAACTCAGCAGTGGCCACAGGACTGAAAAAGGTCAATTTTCATTCCAATCCCAAAGAAAAGCAATGCCAAACAATGTTCAAACTACCACACAATTGCACTCATCTCACATGCTAGCAAAGTAATGTGTATTTTACCACATTAAAAAATAACTAGGGGGAAAAAAGTTGAGTACAAAGAAGTGACAGATTGACAGCTGACTTCTCAGAAGCTACAAGTATTGAAAGAGAAGAACTGCCAACCTCAAATAGTGTACCTAGTACCTACCTTTCAAGAACAAGGATAAAATAAAGATGTCTTCAGATTGCGGGGAAAACTGAGTACTTGCCACCAACAGACCTGTATGAAAGAAATATATAAAGGATGCGCTAGAAAGGAGGAAAATTACCCCAGGAGGGTGGAATAAGAAGCAGTAGTGAGTAAATCAGCTGTAAATCTAAGAAAATGTCCTGATAAAATAGTGATAATTTGTAGGATTGAGGAGAATAGACAAGTCTTAGTAACACCCTGTGTCACACTCAGCAGCCTGCAGCACAGCCAGTAAAACACTGTCTAGAATTTCTTGTCAAGACCCCACACACTCACCTTCTGGCCGTTCGTGCTGTGTATTCTTCGTCAGCCCTCTTCATCTTCCAACAGCTTTTACTAGTGGGCAGCTGTCTCAGACTCAGTCTTTAGGCCTCTCCTCACACCCACTCCAATATTCTTGCCTGGAGAATCCCATGGACGGAGGAGCCTGGTGGGCTACAGTCCACGGGGTCGCAAAGAGTCGGATACAACTGGGCGACTTCACTTCACTTCACATCTTTCACATCTGCACCTTTGGTTATTGCCTTAGTCTGTTCAGGGTGTTAACAACAAAATATCAGAGACTGGGTAGCTTACAAACAATAGAAATTAATTTCTCACAGATCTGGAGTATGGGAAATCTAAGATCAAGGTACTGGCAGATGAGTGTCTGATGAAGGCTTGCTTTCTGATTCACAGATGGCACTTTCTAGCTGTAATTTTTTTTTTTTTTGCCATACCATGCAGCTTGCATGGAATGTTAGTTTCCCGACCTGGGATTGAACCTGGGCCCTCATCAGTGAAAACACAGAGTCCTAACCACTGAACCATCAGGGAATCCCTCTAGCTGTAGTTTTACGTGGTAGAAGGGGTGAGGGAGCTCTCAGGGTCTCTTTCTAAGGGCACTAATCCCATTCACAGAGGCTATGCCCTCATGACCTGATCATCTCCCAAAGGCCCCACTTCCAAATATTAACATTAGGTGTTAAAATTTAACGTGAGTTTTGGGAGTACACAAATATTCAGACAGTAGCAATCTTTTTATCCTTTTTACCCTGAGCTCTCCACTGAAAATCTCCTCTGGGTGTCCAACTCATGTATCAAGTTGCTGGCTCAGTATTCCCACTTGGATGTCTTAATAAGCATCTGAACAAACTTAACATGTTCAAAACAAGAGACTGTTCCCCACACCTGCTCCTCTGGCATAACTTCCCCAACTCAATACTCATAATTTCCCCAACTCAATTCTAGTTGCTCAGGCCAAAATCATCCTGGACTTGTCCTTGCTCTCATCCTCACTGGACAGCCCATCTGTCAGCAAGTCTTTTTGATTTTATCTTCAAAGCTTTGTCCTGACTACTGTGCCACCACTTCCACCACTGTTAGCTATCACCTTGATCTAGGCCACCATCATCTCCCCCCTGGGTCATAAGTGGTTTCACCACTTCAGCCGTTATATTTATCTAGTCGTTTCCCTGCGCTGCAGTTTCTTCAGCCAGTTTGAAGAAACTGATGGCATAATTCTGAAGATGGCCCCCAAGATTCCTCTCTCATGTTTATTCAGTCGAACACTACTTCAGATTCTGCTGTGAAGAGATTTTGCAGAAGTAATTAAAGTCTGAGCGTGGACTTCCCGGATGGCACAGTGGATAAGAATCCACCTCCCAATGCAGGAAACATGGGTTTGATCCCTGATGGGGGAAGATTCCACGTGCTGTGGAGCAACTAAACCCATGAGCCACAATTACTGAAGCCTGCATGCTGTAGGGCCTGAGAACCACAGCTAAATTGTTTTTTTAAAAAGTCTGAGGGTAGTTGACATTAAAATATAGGGAACACTTTCTCTCACTGGTGGCAGAAGAGGAACCATGAGAAGTACTTGAGCACCATCACTGGTTTCATGCTGGAGAGATCTTGTGAAGAGGAACATGAGTGGTCTCCAAAAGAAGAGTGGCCCTTGTCTAACTGCTAGCAAGGAAATGGGGACTTCAGACCTAGAGCCTGGAGGACCTAGATTCTGCCAACGAATTGAATGAGTCTTGAAGCTGGTTCTTCCCCAGGGCCTCCTGGTAGGAGTGGAACCCAGCTGATAACTTGAGTTCCGCCTTCTGAAGATAAGATCTGAGACCCTCGGAACCTTGTGAGATAGAGTTGAGAATTCTTCCTGGGGCTTCCCTGATAGCTCAGTTGGTAAAGAATCTGCCTGCAGTGCAGGAGACCCCGGTTCGATTCCTGGGTCTTGAAGATCTGCTGGAGAAGGGATAGGCTACCCACTCCAGTATTCTTGGGTCTCCCCGGTGGCTTAGCTGGAAGAAGCCACCTGCAGTGTGGGAGACCTGGGTTCAATCCCTGGGTTGGGAACATCCCCTGTAGAAGGGAAAGGCTACCAACTCCAATATTCTGACCTGGAGAATTCCATGAACTGTATAGTTCATGGGGTCACAGTCAGACATGACTGAGTGACTTGCACTTTCCAGAACTGATAGAAGACATAAATCGGACCTATATCCCTAAGCAGAGAACCCTATAGAGATCTCAGCTGGACTTGTGACCTAAAAAATTGAGATAATAAATAGGTGCTGTTTTAAGCTCCAAAGTTTGTGATTTGTTTGATGTTTCATAACAATAGAAACTAACGAAGGGGTGTCTTTAAAAATCACATCTAAAGGCTGTGAAGGTGTTTCTCAGGGAACACCGTGTTAGGTAATTCTTTGTTTTCTTCCACCAGACTGTCCCCAAGCCCATCGCCCTGGAGCCGTGTTTTGGCAACAAAGCTGCTGTTCTCTCTGTGTTTGTGAGGCTCCCTCGAGGCCTCGGTGGAATCCCTCCTCCTGGGCAGTCCGGTGAGTAGATGATGGTTATTGATAAATGAGGTTTATGTGTTAGGTGTGTGAAGACTCCTTCTTTTTCATAGGGAACTTGGTTATAAAAGTGATATTGCATTCAGGCAGACCTAGGAGATATTGCAGGTTCAGTTCCAGAAAACTGCAATAAAGCAAGTATCACAAGAAAGTGAGTCACACGGATTTTTTGTTTTCCCAGTGTACATATGTTATATCTATATTATACTGTAGTCTGTTGAGATGCAATAGTATTATGTCTAAAAAGACACGGTTCATCATTCATTTAATTTAAAAATGCTTTGTTACTAAAAAATGCTGACTATTATCTGACAGTGCAGGGTTGCCATAAACCTTCGATTTTTTTAAAAAAACACCACCACAGTATCTGTGAGCACAATAAAATTAGGTATGCCTGTAGTGCCTGCCTTGTGTCATTGTGAGGATTTGGAAAGATGATCCCATTGCCCCTGTATTCCTTAACCCCTCTTTCTAAGGTCACCATTCCTTCCTCACTTCGTCAGCCTCCTTAGCCTGCCAGTGGTATTAATGCTTCCAGCCAAACCTTCCTTTGCCACCAGTGCTTCCTCCACCCCGGCTGTGTTGCTCGTTTACTATCTCTTTCTTTGCTGTCCCTTAACTGTAGGCTTTCTCCCTTTGTGCTCCATGCACTCTTCCTCAGTCATCTTACTCCCATGGCTTCCAGCTAGCTCCTTCAAGCTAGTGGTTCTCAAATTGGTATTTCTAGCATTACTGTAGCACCTATTTTCACTGTTCTGTTTCCTTCCCAGCCCTTATCATCAATTTAGTTGCAGTGATTGTGTAACTCTTATTTTTATTCTTCTTTTTTCATGTAACTATCTTAAACATTTTTATAACTTGCTATATAATATCTTACCCATCTTTTACACTGCTCCATCAAATACATGAATCATAATTTAGATAAACATTCTTTTACACAAAGGAAATGTGGAATACAGTTTGGGAAGTATCTTGATTAATCATGGAGTACTTTGAAGGGATGCCTCAAATAATAGAAATGTTTTAGACAGCTTTCAGTTGCAATGATCCTGCAAGCCTCTGGTCTGGGTCTGTGGTGTTCTCACGAGGGAGGACATTAGACATGGCCAGGTCAGGGTTTATTGTCTTCATTTCATAAGTGAATGGCTTGATTTGCCCTCATCTAGGGATTTCAGTGAGTTGAGCCCCTAACTTGGCTTTGTCCATGTCAAGGGCAGAAGGGCCCGTTGACGTGATGCTCTGGAGCAGCATCTTCTGTCAGTGCCCAGCTAAGCAGACATTGACTGGTGCTCCCCAAGGGCAAGGTGCTGGGGGTGCAGGGGTGACAGACTTGCAACACTGTGACCTTCCCTGCTCCAAGCTTTGCCTTATGTGTCCCAATCTGATGAAGACCTGCTCACTGCTTGAGACCTACCAGTAGGATGGGACCATCTCTGCCACCCCCTTCTCTATTTCCCCATTTTATTTATTTTTATTAAAGTATAGTTGATTTACAAGATTATATTAGCCTCTCAGGTGTGATCCAGTATTTTTAATAGACTGTACTACATTTAAAGTTATTATAAAATAATGGCTAGTCTCCTTTCCAGTCTCTACACCTTAAGGTTCCTTGTGCCAAACGCAAGGCTGTTTTGCTCTTTCAGTGTGAATTCATATTCCCCAATGTTAAGTAACCTCTCCCTTCTGTCTTTCGCAGGTTCATATCTCTGACTCTGTTCCCTTCACCAAGCTTCATACTCAGTTATTAGATTGCTTACGTGACCCGTCCACTTGTGCTTCAAAGTCTTATCAAACCTAAAATGTTCAGAGTAGAGCTTGCGTCTTTCCAACCAGTTTGGTCATTTGATCTCCATCTCAATTAAGGAATTCACTTTACTGAGGAATTTAGCGAGTTGCTCAAGTCAGAAACTAAAGGGTCGTCCTAGGCAGTGCTCACCTCTCTGTGTATAATTCATGGGCAAGTTCTGCTAGTCCTGCGTCTGGAGTCTCGCTCTTCCGTTTTGTTTCATTTACTCTGCCGCATCTCCAGTCTTGTCTCAGCTGCCATCTCTCCTATGTAGTCAGCTTCTTCTACCCTTGACCTCTAAAATCACAGCCCCAGCCCCTGCCCCCCCACCCCGCCACCCCCGCCCCGGCATCCAAGCCATTCTTCTGTAGCTAAAACCATTCTTTAAATAAAGAAAGAATGGTTATATTTTGGTGCTATACAGCATACCCTTGTTGCTTATATTTGATACATAGTAGTTTGTGTCTCTTAATCCTATACCCCTGTCTTGCCCCTCCTGCCTTCCCTGTCACCACTGGTAACCAGCACTTTGTTCTCTATGTCTGTGAGTCTGTTTCATTATATATGTGTTTGTTTGTTCTCTTATTTTAGATTCCACATATAAGTAAAAACATGGAGTATTTCTCTTTCTCTCTCTGACTTCACTAGGTATAATAATCTCTAGGATTTTTCATATTATTGCAAATGGCAGAATGCCATTCTTTTTTATAATTGAGTAGTATTCCATGGTGTTTGTGTATGTGTAGGTGGGTGTGTATACACACACCACATCTTCATATCCATTCATCTATTTATGGATACTTAGGTTGCTTCCATATCTTGGCTGTTATGAATAATGCTGTGACCATTGCTGTGAACATTCAGGTGCACGTATCTTTTCGAATTAGTATTTTTGTTTTCTTTGGATGTATACTCAGGAATGGAATTACTGGATCATATGGTAGTTCTACTTTTAGTTTTTTGAGGAAATTCCATACTGTTTTCCACAGTGGCTTCACCAATTTACATTCCCACCAACAGTGTACCAAGGGTTCCTTTTTCTCCAAATCTTCACTGACATTTGTTATTTGTGGTCTTTCTGTTGGTAGCCATTCTGACAGATGGGAGATGATACCTCATCGTGATTTTGATTTGCATTTTCCTTATGATGAGTGATATTGAGCAACTTTTCATGTGCCTGTCAGCCATCTCTATGCTGCTTGTTAGCTTCTTTGGAAAATGTCTATTCAGGCCTTCTATTTTTTTAATTCGGTTGTTTGTTTTTTTGATGAATTTATGAGCTGTTTATATATTTTAGACATTAACCCCTTATTGGTCATATCATTTCCAAATATTTTCTCCCATTCATAGGTTGTCTTTTCATTTTCTCAGGGCTTCAAGAAAAGTTAAAAAAAAAAAAACAAAAAAACTTTTAGTCACATTTATTTATGTTTGCTTTTATTTCTTTTGCTTTATTGACAGAGCCAAAGAAATAGTGCTACAATTTATATAAAGAGTGTTCTACCTATGTTCTCATCTGGGGTCTTTATGGTTTCAGGTTTTACACTCCAGTCTTTATATATGTGGTGTGAGGAGATGTTCTGATCTCATTCTTTTACATGTAGCTGTCTAGTTTTCCCAGAACCACTTATAGAACAGATTTTTCTCCATTGTATATTCTTGCCTCCTTTGTCATGGATTAATTGACCATAAGTGCATGAATTTATTCTCTATTCTTTATTCTCTCATGGCTCTCTATTCTGTTCCACTGATCTATGTGTCTGTTTTTCTTGGGAAACCATGCTGTTTTGATTACTCTAGCTTTTTAGTGTAGTCTGAAGTCAGGGAGCATGATATCTCAAGCTTCATTCTTTTTTCTTTTTTATGAGATTGCATTGGCAATTCAGGGTCTTTTGTGGTTCCATATTAATTTTAGGATTATTTGTTTTAGTTCTGTGGGAAATGTCATGGTTATTTTGATAGGGGCTGCCTTAACGCTGTAGATTGCTTTAGATGGTATGGACATTTTAATAGTATTCTTCTAGTTCAAGAACATGGGATGTCTTTCCATTTCTTTCTTTTTAGATTCCTTTGTAAATGTTTTATAGTTATAAGATTAAAAGTCTTTAGTTAAGTTTATTCTTAGGTATTTTATTCTGTTTGATGTAATTTTAAATGAGATTATTTTCTTGCTTTCTCTTTCTGGTAGTTCCTTATTAGTGTATAGAAAAGCAATAGATTTCCTTGTACTAATCTTGTATCCTACAACTTTACTGAATTCATTTGTTCTAATAGTTTTTTGGTGGAGACTTTAGGTTTTTCTGTGTATAGTATCTTATCATGTGCAGATAATGACAGTTTTCTTCCCTTCCAATCTGGATGTCTTTTCTTTACTGATGGCTGTGACTAGGGTTTACCTCCATTTTAAACAGTGCCCTTCTCTGGACTCCCAAAGCACCTGGCTGTGTCTTTGCTGTAACAGTGGTCACTGGTGTGGATTCCCCACTGCATGCCAGGTACTAAACCTGGCACTTAAAAGCTGCTCAGCAGGTGGAGTAAGAAACTCCTTTAGCATGGCTCCTGGAGGCCTCAACAGGGCTATGAGCCTGTCTGGCCTTTTCACAAACATAGGAATCCAACTTCCCCAGGATTGTGCCTTCCCTAGTGAACATCAAGTTAATCAATTACCAATACAGAAGGGAGATGGACTCACCAGTCCCCAAAGCAAAGGTGGTAATGGAGGTGGAAAGCCAGGTACCATTCTGAAACTTCCCATCAGTTCACTCACTGACTCCTCACACAAGCCCTGTGCTGTTCCCCATTTACAAATGAGGAAACTGAGGCACTGGGAGGTTAAAGAACCTTGCTTATTCCAAAGTCTGGCCCCAGAGTCTATCCTAACTATTATTGTGGTATAGATATCAAAATAATAATAGTGCTAGCTGGGCAGTGTGGAATGAATCTGAATTTCATCATAAATAGTGCAGCTTTTTTTTAGAGAAAAAGACAGGTGAAACTTAGTGCTTAAAGCATGTCTGCAATCTTACTTACATGCTCCACCACTAGGCAGAGCACTTTGCTTGGCTGATCTGCTGAAAAGTAAGGTACTCCTTTTATGTAAAAAGGGGAAGAGGAGGAAAATATGTATTTGTACAAATAAACCCTGAAAGAATATATACAAACTAATGAAAGCAATTACTCTGATGGAAGGGGGGAATATGGAGGGAGATACAGGTTAAAAGTAAGGTTTTTCCCATGTATATACTTTTATTTATTTATTGCACCAGGGGAACATAAAAAGAAATTTTTTTCAATTATTTTCTAAATAAAAGCAAGTTGTTCCTTAACATGTGTTCCTTCTTTGGGTTCTCCCAAGGGCTCGCAGTGGCCAGCGCCCTGGTGGACATTTCTCAGCAGATGCCAGTAGTATACAAAGAGAAGTCAGGAGCAGTGAGAAACCGAAAACAGCAGCCCCCTGCGCAGCCTGGGACCTGCATTTGATGCTGGGGCCAGGACTCCCTGTGAGCAAGGAGTGGCGTGCCAGAGCCGTCTGCCAGGAGGGAGCAGGCAGGGAGAAGACGCGGTGCGGGGCAGAAGACTGGAAACCCTCGAATCATCCACCTCCTCTGCATGTTCACAAGCTTTCTTTGACAGTTTCTCCCATCTCTACTCCAGCATCTAACCTTTTACTTTCGTCTAGGAAATAATTGATTTAATTACAGGTCCGGGGTGATCCAGTTGTTGCTGGAGGAGGCCGGTGTAGAGCGAGTGAGAGAGCTAAGAATGACACTCAGGTTCACTTGTGGAAAACTGTCCCTGGGACTGTCTCAACTGTGCAAAAAACAAAGATGTAGTGTTTACAAGTAGACATTTATCATCAGTCATTCTTGAATGTGGTCTTTTAAAAACTAGTCAGATGAATTAACTTTTCATCTGAAGCCTGCTATCTTTTTTAAAAGATGTGCTATTTATTCTTGCACGATTTAGGCAAATATCTCTCTTCCAGGGAGTAACTTTTTTTCTAGTTGAGAATTAATAATGGTCCATCTCTTTTGAATCACAAGATAGAAGGGGGCTATTTTAAATGTCAAGGTCAGCAGTGTTACTTGGAATGTAAACTAATATAATATGTAGTTTTCTGTAGCAACGTGATTAATTTAGTCTTAATCCATTTGAAGTTCTCTCTCTCTCCTTCCCTATCCTTCTCTTTCCTCTTTACCTCTCTCTGTCTCTCTGTCTCTGCCACTTGCGCGCTCTCTCTCTCTCTCTCTCTCTCACACACACACACACTAAGTGCCTAGACTTTAAATAGATCTAGCAATTGGAAAGTTAGTAAGCATAAGTTTTTACATAATTGCATTCCTACATTCTTATAAAACGTAAATAGCTATCATTGGCAATCTGCTCTTTTCTAAAATCTAATTTGCAGCCAGGAAAGTTTTCTCACCCCAAGAAACATTTAACGTAGCAGGGATTGAGAGGAATGCAGAAAGGACCTAACTGTGAACGCTCCTGTTTTTCAAAAAGGACACTATCTAAGGCATGTTCCCATGTGCCTCCCTGCCCCAGATTTGGCCTAATGTTTGCTTCAGCCCCTCTGGCCACTCCTGCCCAGGCACCACAGAGGGAGGGGCTTGCTCATGTTACATGTCTCCCTTGAGCCGAAAAGAGCATGACAGCACTTGGGACCCCTTGATCAAAGAGCAGCAATTTGTTTCTGTAGCCTGTTTAAGGTGGTGGGTCATTCTTCATTTTCAGGCTGCAGGTGGAGTGCCAAGAGAGGGCCGGTCTCCTGTTGTCAGGCAGAACCTGGAGAACAGCCTGGAGCTGTCTGTCCTCTTTACCCCAGGAGGGACTCAGGCCTCCCATGCTCCCTTCTAGATTCAAGGGGTGGCTGTAGGGAGGGCAGTGAATCCTGATAAGGATGAAAAGCACATGAGAAAAATGGACAAGGAGAGAAAACCATGCCAAATGAAGTGACCAAATTGAAGTCGTGACCAAATTGAAGTGGGGTAGGGCAGTCCCTGCTCGTCTCCCCAGGCAACTGCCTAGATGTCATGTTGTCCTGTCCGTGGTGCTCTGTATTCTGGCATTATGCAGCAGCTTCCCAGGACCTCTCTCTGCTTCAAAACCCAGGAGTTCTCTAGCATTACCCTGGTGTTGGGGGCGGGGGCGGGGGGCGGTGTGCAGGGGTTCAGGAAGGGTAGACCTTTAGACAACAATGCTCAAGTTTGTGAATTTGGAGAAATTAATACTCAAAAGAGCAAAAACTGTGGCATTTCACCTTTATATGGAGTACCTAGAGAGAGGGAGTATTATCTGTTCCCCAACACTAACCCCTCCCATGAAGAATTGCCTGGAAAGATGTTTTCAAGGATGTTGAACCATAAAACACTGTCTGATGCACAAAACACCTCTACTTTGAGACTTGCCTCTCAAAATGCTGCTTTTTCACATCATTGTTAAAGAGCAGACGGTTCTAGAGCAGATCCCTCCTCTTAGAAGCTCCCTACATCTCTGCTCCAGATCACGGTACCCCCAGAGAGCCTGCCGTGGACTGGCCCTTCACCCTGTAATTACCAGGAGGCCATTGGAGAGGATCCTCCCACAAAGGAAGTCCTTGTTTGTTCAAAGGACTAGTGTTTGCTTGGGAAAGAAGCCTCCTCCCCATGGTAGTTCCCTGCCTTGAAATAATAAGCACCGTGTCCCATAGCCACCTGGTTTTCTTTTTTTTCTAAAAGATAATGTTTATTTTTTAAAAGGAAGGAAGGAGCAAGTGAAGTTTAATTCTGCTCCAACAGTAGAGAAACAACTGAATCCAGCTGCTTCTCCTTTGCAGCCAGTAGCAAACAGCTTTCTTCAGGCTCGGGCCAGAAGAAGGGTGTGGCAGGAGAACGAGGCACTCAGCTTAGAGCCAGTTACTGAGAGGAAGTCATCTGGAACTTCAGAGCCTGTATATAAATTAAAATAGTTATGAAAACATAGATATTGCACTTGTACATAACTATACAATAGTGTCCGAATGTTTGGACATTCAGAGTGTACATAAAACAAAAATATCTTAATGTATTTTTATTAAACATAACGGTGTCCAAGTTTGACCTAATGTGTTTTTGTGCCATATAATGAATATCCAGGCTCAGAGAAGTCCTCTCGTACAGTGATGATAAAGCCGAGAAAGGCATCCCCATTGTGCCCATGTGTTCAAATGCATCTGGGACCAATTGGATAACTTTTAAAGCAGGACTCATCTGTCAGTGCACGTATGAAAATGTGGGCAGTGTGTGAAGAGGCTCGCTGGCAGCTGGAATGTCTCTGTCACTGTCATCAGCTCTGCAAGTGCATTGTAAATCTTCCTGTCAGCCTCTTGGTGCTGTGGGTAGCAGGGAAAAGACCAGTCTTATCCTGAGAAATGTTTCTCTTAGACTTAAGATACAAAGACTATACCGTAGATCTAGTCAGATTTTCAAAAAGGGGGTTTTTTCAGGCTGCATTTTGTTATGATTTTGTGTAAATTTTTGATGACCATTTCCTAGGACCATAGTTAACTATGCTGAAAACTGGGGGTGGGAGTGGGCAGCTGCTTTGTTGATAATTAGCTCCTCCTGTTTCCCCATGGAGAACCTCACCCTTGCCTCCTGCCCACCTCCTGCCCCCTTCCCATACTGTTTGGGGAGAAGTCTTTGTTTCCTTTGAGGATCACCTCTAAATGTGGGAGGAGGTGTGGAGAGAGAGCAACCATATGCTGCCTGAGCTAACCTGGAAGAAAAGCAGCCCTGGACAGAGACTGTCAGCATAGGGAAAATACTGGAATATCAGTGGGTAAGGCCTGAGGTAACAAGAGTAGAGATGCCCCAGGAAATCTGGGGCAAATGGAAAGACCAGAGTGGTGTTTTAGAAAAAGACACTTTACCTTTCAGTGCAAATCTTGCTCCTTCAATTTAGTAGAGTGTATTTAGAGAGGGGGTGGGAATGATTCAACAAATATTCACTAAGTACTTATCTGACAACCTAAGCTAACACTAGGGCAGTGACAGATGGAAAAGCAGCTCTTGAGAATTACAGCAGAATCCAGCTCCTCAAACCTGTCATCCCAGAAGACCTTTCGTTGCAGTGGTTTCTGTGAAAATTGGCCACTTGAGGACGGACCCAGGAAGGCAGAGGGTCTAGCCTTGGACCGTGCACTGGCTCTCAGCCTGAAATGTTTACTCAGTTTACCAAATGGCTCAAACCATAAAAATCACCGTCATGGTTTGTAGAGAGCCAAGCCCACCAAGAGACGTTTCCCCTGAGTTGTCCAAATTCATGAACACCTTCACCTGCAGGGAGATGATTTGTTGGAGAGGAAAACTGGCGCCTTCTCTTGTAAAGGCAATAATGGAATTGACTTTCAGTAACTGAATTTGTGCACAAAACATTCTAAACACTAGTGAAGCCTGTTTTGTTGAACTAATTCTGGCTCTGGAAATGTTTTATAGTTATTTACAGTTTTGTTTTGTTTGGGGAGTTTTTGGTTTGGATTCAAGCTTAGTTTGTTAATATGTATAATTTAGCATATATTGCACTCATGTAAATATGGAGTAAGTATTGTAAACTATTTCATTGCTGGGGATTGTGGGTGTTATACATACATTTAGGACTGCAATTTTTTGGTATTTTTTGTATTGTAAAATAACAGCTAATTTAAGCAGGAACAAGAGAACTAAGGGAGGTCTGTGCATTTTAAAAATAAATGTGAAGAACTTGTATATAAACAGAAGTAAATACTATAATACAAACTTCCTTCTGAAATAAAAGTAGATCTGATAAAAATGTGGGTTTTGTTCTGGGTGTTTGTGTTCTGTTTCACTTATTTTTACAGTTTGGTCAACAGAACCTTAAGAAAAGGGAGAAAAATGTTTTAAAAAGTTTGCCAGTTTTCAGACCACCTCAGAGGAAGATTTGGCAGTCTGACAGAGGTGTAAATCAGCAGGTGGGCACCTCAGACACCTCTGTGCAAAACTGAGCCATGAGGTGTGGGAGGAATCCTGCGCAGTTTGTGAGCAGATTTCCCTGTGTCCCCATCATGGCCCTCTTTGCCCTTAACACACCAGTGCTGGAGAGGGAGACTGGTATGCAGGACAGCTCTGCCCGGGCACCATCACGCCTGCGCCGGAGCCTCAGCAGCTGCCCTTGGTCGTTCAGCTTCTTGTCCTCTCCTGTGTGTGCTTAATCACTCAGTTGTGTCCGACTCTCTGCGACCCCATGGACTGCAGCCCTCTCCATCCGTGGGGGTTCTGCAGGTAAGAATTCAGGACTGGGTTGCCATGCCCTCCTCCAGGGGATCTTCCCAACCCAGGGATCAAACCCAGGTCTCCTACATTGCAAGCAGATTCTTTACCAACGGAACCACCAGGGAAGCCCTGTCCTCTCGGGCTCCTGCTGAATCTCAAGCAGATAGATTTAGTCCTCCACAGCCACAGCATTGTCATTGATCTTGAATTTTGATGAAGGTATATGTCCATTCACAAACTTGTCTGTATGCCTTCTGTACCTCCAGCCCCACTTTATGCATCTCCTGCCCTCAGAAGAGGTTCAGAACAGTCCATTTCAGTGCCCTGATGCCGAGTTCAAAAGGTCTAGAAGTACGTGTGACTGATTCATGTTGATGTATGGCAGAAACCAGCACAATATTATAAAGTAGTTATCCTCCAATTAAGAAAAAAAATCAAACTAGGAGTTGGATTTTTTCATCGGGATTGCGGTTTGCCCTGAAATATGTCAGGTATGTATACAGTTATTTGTGCAGAATGTCTGAGAATTTGAGATTTTGTGTAAAGTCTGTGCCGTCATCTTATGTTCTCTCTTGTTTTGTTTTTTTAACCGAAGGAACTGAAACGTAGTGCAAATAAATCACACTTTTGCATATTAAAAGAAAAAAGGTCTAGAAGGATAAAATCGGCATGAAGCAAGTTGAGAGTCCAGAAGAAGCACAAGGAAATGCTATGGTTCATACAGGGGAGGGTGGGTGAGGCACCAGGTCCAGGCCAGGAGGCTGGAGGAGGCCTGCCTACCAGCACTTGGGTCTGAGCCAGGGTGGGAAACAGCTGAACTGCAAGCCACTGACGAGTTAGGGAGGACCTTGGAACTGTCCTGGGGCAGGTTGTGGGAGCCACCAGCTGTTTCTGACTGACTGGCCCAAAACCTGTGATTGAGTGATAATGTGGTAGTTTGCCACAGCATCAGCAGCATCTCTGCCTTCTTACAGTTAGGTCAGGGCCATCAACTGGGCTTTAGCCAAGAAATTTTGGAAGAAGTTCCAAACTTGGCACACAACCATGGTCACAAAGACATTGGAGGTAAATAAAGGCCCACGTCACCACTTAGAGGCAAGCCACCGGACTAGCAAGAGCTGTGTGCTGTGTGTGTGGGTTGTGTTCATTTTTTTAAGGTCAGGCTAGTGGTTTCCTTGGGGCCTCCCTGGTGGCTCGGTGGTCAAGAATCATGCCTGCCGATGCAGGAGACACAGGTTCAATCCCCGGTCTGGGAAGACCTGGAGAAGGAAATGGCAGCCCACTCTAGTATACTTGCCTGGAAAATTCCATGTAGCCTGGTGGGCTACAGTCCTTGGAGTCACAGAGTCAGACACAACTGAGTGACTGAACGCACACTCACAAGGTATGTGGCATTAGCGTAGCGGCCAGGCAGCAGGCAACGAGAAAACACACATCAGGCAGGACAGCTGGGGATCCCTGTCGGGCAGTGGCAGAGCAGCTGATACGGCTCTGATGTTGGATAACTTGTAAAAGCAAACTGTGTCTACTGAGTTTTTGTTCAAGTGGAAGAAGGTGTGAAAAAGCAGAAATGTGGTATGTGTTGATTGTTACTGGCTGTTCTGGCATGACAGAGTTGAGTTCGAGAAAAAAATTGGCCAGTTTACAAGCAGAAGTGAAGGGGGTGGAGAACCCTGAAATCCAGGGTCCTGCAGTGTTGGAAAAGCCAAATAGTCTTGCTTCTAGTCTCTAAACACCAAAGTGTGCTTATGATCAAAAACAGCTCAGGAAGACAGTGACTCAGCCTCTGAGCAAGAATCAGACAGAGGGTGTGGTGGTCTTCCTGCTTGAGCCTCATAACCTCAAGGCCATCATCTTCAGGGGGGATCATGTGGGTAAGCAAAGAAATAATGCCAACCTGAGTACTGTGCTCAAGAAAGAACCAGAAATGCTGTCATTGCCACTGGACCTGCCTGGTAAATAAAGAAAATGTGTAGGTTTCTGAGGGAATTATTTTACCAAGGAAAGCATTGTCCAGTCACTAAGTCGTGTCCGACTCTGCAACCCCATGGACTGTAACCCACCAAGCTCCTGTGTCCATAGAATTTTCCAGGCAAGAATACTGGAGTGGGCTGCCATTTCCCACTCCAGGAGATCTTCCCAGACCGGGGATTGAACCTGTGCCTCCTGCATTGGCAAGCAGATTCTTTACCACAGAGCCACCAGGGAAGCCCCAAGGAAACCAATAGCCTGGCCCTAAAAAAATGAAAACCACCAACACTGTAACTATTGAGAGTCTAATTAAGACTCTGCAGTGTGTCAGCCATCCTCCTCCTGCCCATCCTGCCACTGTGTATTCACCCAGGCACTGTGTGGGGACCAGGGACTTAACAGTGAACAAGGCAGACAAAACCTGTCCTGGTGGAGTCTACAGTCCAGTGGGGGACACAAAGACAATGCCAGGTAATGGGTTCTGTGAAGAAAGGCTGGGGAAGGGTTGGGGTAGAAAGTGTGGGGGTGTGGGGATGAGTCGCTGGGGCAGGTATCAGCTGTGCAGAGCTGAATGAAGGAGGGAGCTGGCATGTGGATGTCAGGAGAAGAGCTTTCAAGTAGAGGGAACAGCAGATGCAGAGAGGCCCAGAGGAGGCAACAAGCCTGCTGGGCCTACACAGTGGCAAGACACCGGGCTTGGGGGAGCAGTGGGCCCAAAAGCAGCGATAGGAGTCACCGTAGCCTGGTCCTGCAGGACAGTAGTTCTCAGTGGGTGTAGGACTGCCCCCTAGGGGGCATCTTGGAAAGAGGTGGGGCAATCTGATCATTGCTTTCAAAGGGCAGTGCTACTGTGATTTAGCAGGTGGCCCTGAAGGTGGACCATCATCCTGTGACATGCAGGACTGTCCTACCCAACAAGGAACTGACCCGCGTCCCACCCAAGTTTCAAACGTCTTGTTGGATATTTGTGTAGATGGGAAAACTGTTTCTAATTATTTTAGTGTACACTCCCTGCAGCCCTGTGTCACTAGCTGTGGGACATGCCTGGCACGAATTCTCTTCCATTCTATGTTCCCAACACAGAGACGGGATAAGCTGAGACAGTCCTGATGACTGAAGTTGCTGCCCCAGCTGCTGGGGCCCATTTTCATGCCCTGTAGCCCCTTCCTCCTCCGATGCTTATTCCCAGTCCCTTGAGGGCTCAGGTTCTGAGGTTTTGTGTGTATTTTATCTTCTTGTGTGGGCATGTGGGCATCTTCTCATCTTAATTTTCATCTGTATCTTCTGCCTTGCGGGGCACTCTTTCTGCCCCCTTCTGATGTCTGTGTCAGAAGCTTTCTCTATCTCTTTTATACTTGAATAAAACTTTATTACACAAAAGCTCTGAGCGATCAAGCCTCGTCACTGGCCCCGGATTGAATTCTCCTCCAGGGGCCAAGAATCCCGGAGTCTTTTGTGGTTCAGCAGCAACCTTTTATCTTGGGGGCTCGTCCAGGATTCTTCAGGACAAGGTAAGGATTCTTGGAGCTCTAGTTCTTTGTTCTCCTAGCGAGTATGTTCCCTGCTGTACTGTACTAACTACAGTGTGCTTGTGTGAATGAATGACTCGCCCTGCTCCAAGCAAGTGAGGAGCCCTACTCTGCGGTTCTGCGGTGACCTCATACCGCTTATGGCAGAAACTCTGTCGGGGGTCGGAGAAGGCCATGGCAACCCACTCCAGTACTCTTGCCTGGAAAATCCCATGGACGGAGGAGCCTTGTAGGCTGCAGTCCATGGGGTTGCTAGGGAGTTCACTTTCATGCATTGGAGAAGGAAATGGCAACCCACTCCATTGTTCTTGCCTAAAGAATCCCAGGGATGGGGGAGCCTGGTGGGCTGCTGTCTATGGGGTCGCACAGAGTTGGACACGACTGAAGCGACTTAGCAGCAGCAGCAGCAGCTGTCGGGGGTTTATACCAACCTGCCAATGGACTTCCCTGGTGGCTCAGATGGTAAAGTATCTGCCTACAATGTGGGAGACCCGGGTTTAATCCCTGGGTCAGGAAGATCTCCTGGAGAAGAAATGGCAACCCACTCCGGTATTCTTGCCTGGAAAATCCCATGGGTGGAGGAACCTGGTAGCCTACAGCCATGGGGTCGCAAAGAGTCAGACACGACTGAGCAACTTCACTTTCACTTTCATTTTCTGCCTTGGACTGGAGGCTCCTTTGGGTGTGAGGTGACGTGTCCCTGGCAGAACAGCTTGCTTAAACATCTTTCAATGCAGACCTTCCCAGGCCTGCAACCCAGCAAGCAAGGCAGGGCGATGTTCTGTCTCCCTTCACATGCGTGCCAGGCTCACTGGCAAGTTGCTGACCAGCTGGGGGCACCTCTCATGTAGCCCTGCCTGCCTCTTCCCTCCTGGCCTTCCGGAAATTTCACCCACCAGTGTCCATCCTTCCCGTAGAGATAAGCCAGTTCTGAGTTTGGCCACACCTGACTAAACGGGGGTGGGTGGCGGGAGGAGGCGGGCAGTGAACAGCTTCGTATTAACCTTGCAACTTAAGACAAGCCTGAGCGAGCATTCATGAACCGTGAAGTTTCCACCCATAAATCCATGGGTGCTTCCAGCACCTGTCTTTCTGCCTGCTTCCATCCCCAGCCACCTGTCGGCTAAAGGCTCCGTGTTGACAACAGCTAACAGAGGCCCAGTCACAGGGATGAGGCCAGGCCCAGGACTGCAGTTCCCAGAACGCGTGTGAAAGTATGACAGGAAGCAGGCTACCCGTCAGGACACAAAGGCCGATACTCAGATGTGGAGCAAGGCAGGACCCTTCTCTGGTTGTAGGGGCCTCAGCTGGACTCAGCTTTGAGGTGTTTGGCCAGACTTAACACCATGTGATGAGCCAGGACCTTTTTATATGGAAGTGACAGAAACCAAACTCTGACCACCTAAGACAACTCTATTAGTTTCCCGAAGCTGCTATAACAAATTACCTAATCTTGGTGGCTTTACATGACAGAAATTTATTCTCACAATTCTGAAGGCCAAAAGTCCAAAATCATGCTGTGAGCAGAGCTGCACTGCTCCCAGCTCCAGAGCAGAAGCTCTAGAGGAGAATCTGCTCCTGGTCTCCTCTAGGTGGCTGCCCACATTCCTTGGCTTGTGACCACCTCACTCTTGTCTTTGCCTGTGTCTTCACAGCACCCTCTCTTCTGTGTGTATATCTAACCTCCTTGTGCCTTTCTTTAACAAAGGTGCACATAACTGCGTTTATGGCTCCCTCTGATAATCCAGGATAAGTGCCTCCTCTCACTATCCTTAACTCAATCATATCTTTTGTCACAGAAGGTAATATTCACTCTTTCTGCCTACATATAAGGTAACGTTCACAGGTCCCAAAGATTAGGATGAGGACATATTTTTGGAACCACCGTTCAGCCCATTACAACAACAAAACCCTAGGAAAGTCAACAGCCCCAGAAGTGGCAAGATGATAGCCTCTGCAAGTCACAGGGCCTAGTCCCTCCTTTTGGCTTCTGTCTCCAGGGAGGCTAGTTCCAGGCCCCAGACAGCCTCAGCCTACCCCCAGGAACATTCACTCTGGTGAAAAAAAAAATAGAGGGCCAGGCATGGGAGCCCTATGAACTTTCATTCTCCCCTTGCACCCAGTAAGGAAGCCTACTTTACCTTGCACACTGTCTGATGCTGAAGAGGCTCCATTTAATTAAACCCCATGCCTTGGTTGGAAAGAAGTACTGAAGGAAGACAGCCAGGTGCCATGCAACAATTTTGCTATTTTCCACTAAGTTCCATTCACTTTTATCTTCCCAATCTTTTGAAAGACATGAATCTTTTGAAAGGTATATGCCTATATGTGGGTGCTAAGTCGCTTCAGTTGTGTCCAACTCTTTGCAACCCTATGGACTGTAGCCCAGTAGGCTCCTCTGTCCATGAGGATTCTCCATGCAAGAATACTGGAGTGGGTTGCCATGCCCTCCTCTAGGGGGATCTTCCCAACCCAGGGATCGAACCTATGTCTCTTATTTCCTCCTGCATTTGCAGGCGGGTTCTTTACTGCTAGCACCACCTGGGGAAGCCCATATGCCTATGTGTATGTACGTGCTCAGTCGCTCAGTCGTGTCTGACTCCTTGCGACCCCATGGACTGTAGCCTGCCAGGCTCCTCTCTCCATCAGGATTCCCCAGGCAAGAATACTGGAGTGGGTTGCCATACCCATCTCCAGGGGATCTTCCCAACCCATGGATTGAACCCAGGTCTCCCATATTGCAGGTGGATTCTTTACCATCTGAGCCACCAGGGAAGCCCAAGGATACTGGAGAAGGTAGCCTATCCCTTCTCCAGGGGATCCCATATGCCCATATTTCACTCTAATTATCTTAGTAAAAAGTGGAAATAGTAGAGTTTAGGACTTCCCTGGTGGCTCAGACAATAAAAAAATCTTCCTGCAATGCAGGAGACCCAGCTTCAATCCCTGGGTCGGGAAGATCCCCTGGAGAAGAGAATGGCTACCCACTCCAGCATTCTTGCCTGAAGAATTCCATGGACAGAGGAGCCTGGTGGGCTACAGTTCCTGGGGTCACAAAGAGATATGACTGAGTGACTAACGTTTTCAGTAGAGTTTAACACACTCTCACATAAAGTAAATCACTTAGTGGGTATTTAATCTGCACATGGGCTACCATACAATGGGTAAACAGGGCAAGGCAATGCTTTCACTTGCCTAGCCACACCTGCTCCAGATGTCCATTCCCACACAGGTGTAGGTAGCTGAGAACATTCCTACTTTATGAAGTGGTGACAGGGTAGACTCTGAGCTTTGCTCCGTCCAACATCCCTCCTTTTTCCCATTGAAAAACGTCCTACCCCTTCTTGGAGGGTGATCTTGGTGGACTGATGTCACTCTCTAGGCCACAAATACTGGGAAAGAGAAGTGCCTTTCTCTGCTGAGAGTGCTGAAGGAGAGACCATAGATCCGGGGCTGCTGGTAACATCCTGTGGTGAGAGCCTGTCTGGCTTCAGAGTGGAGCAGAGATCAGCAGGAGCAACATCATCTGAACCCCTGGAGACAGCTGTGCCTGAAGCCCAAGCCAGTCTGAGCTGTGTTTGGTTCCAGTCAGGGGAGTACTGGCTGAAGGCGGGAGGTTGTTTGACGGCTGCCCCATGTAGTGTCTGTGGGTTTGGTATGAGTTGCTAACTACACAGTCTCAGATCCAGTGGCTCTTTTTCTGATCAGGACAGCCCCAGGCCTGGGCTTCAGTGTGGTCTGTACCTAACCCCCGTGTCTTTGGTCAGGTTCTCCAGAAATGGAGCCCAAGACAGGGATTCTGAGACCATGATTTATTGGAGGGAGTGCCCTCAGGGGAACCTCTACATGAGGGAGCAGCAGTGGGCAGGGGAAGGAGCTACACTAGGATGGGATCCAGCTGGGATCAGCTGGGATCCAGCCTCAGCCTAAAATCCCAGGGAACCCTGAAGCATGATTGACACACACAGCTGCCCCCCAAGGCACGCAGGCCAGGCCTCTGAATTCCTGCCTCAGTCACTGGCCACTGTCCACCTCTGTGAACAGAGTGTAACCTTTCAGGTATCTCTTCTAGAGAAGTGGGCAGCTGTGAGCTGTGTTAGCAGCCAAAATTCCAGGCAGCTTGGGGATGGGTTGCACTACCCCAGAGAGGGCTGAGCAAGGCACCGAAAACTTCCACTCCAAACTATCTTCTGGCCCCTGCCAAATTCCAACCAGGTTTGAGATGGAGCAGCCCAGAGACACAGAAAATAATCAGGACTCCCCAGATTTTTGAGGAAAGCTTAGTACCTTGCTCCCATAGTTCTGCCCTCTCCTCCCAAAACTCCTCCACAGAACTATAGATGTGGAGAACTACAGAACACAATGCCCTTAGCATCCACTGGGTCCACATTGGCCACACACTGTGTATTAAACCCTTGTGATAAATTTCCCTCTGCTGCAGGGAAGAATTTGACTCTCCACATGGACAGAAACCAATTACACAGGAAAAAAAACAAAACAAAACACCATTACTCCTTCTTTCCAGTGTCTGTCAGGGTAGGGTTCTGTGTGCACTGAGGCGGAGGGCTGCCCTAAGTGAGCACAGCGGGTGATCCTGGGGCTCCTAGGTACCCCATAGGTGGAAGTGTGTCAATCAGGGCCTATATTTAGCTGCAAATAACAGACACCTGGGGATAAGCAGTTTAAACAAATGAGACACATCATTTTTCTCACAGAGTAGAGCTCAGAGGAAGGCAGACAGGCTGGTGTGCCACACTGTCACGTGGTTCCTCTTCCAAGATGGTGCCCATGTTCCCAGGCATCGCCTCCAAGTTCTGGGCAAGAAGAGGGAAGAGCTGAGGCCAGAGGCTGAAGGGCCCCAGTCAGGAAGTTTGTTCCTTTTTAAAGAGCTCTCCTGGAAGCCTTATCTGTGAATTTCACTCAGTGGCTCGAACTGTGTCACCGACCACCCCCTAACTGCAAGGGAAATGTAGTTTCTTTATCTGATGGCTAGCAGAGAATGAAAGAATAAACAAGTAACCAAAATCCCTGGCACCAGACCTGATATTTGATTCAGTTCAGCATCCACAGGTCCTGAGAAGATGATGCCTGGAGAGGTTCTGAGGCCATCCAAGGCCAGCAGAGGCACACCCTGCAGCTGACCTTGGTCTCCCGGCTCCCAGAACATAGATCACACGACAGCAGGGCCAGTCTCAGCGCACATGGTTTTATTGAGTTATGGATGTCAGTCCTAGTGCTAGGCTGAACCACAGGGAAGATGGCTATATGGCCAGTGCAATGCAGGGAACTGGATTCTCACTCAACGTGGTGTCCAACAAGCAGGACATCAAGGACAGGAAGCAATCTGCCAATGTTAGTTATGGGGTGCAGGTGTTTATCATGATGGGTGGTGCCTAACTAGGAGGATGCCATAAAATGCTGCAGTACCAGAGGGAAGTTTGGCCTACAAGTCTGTTCAGATGTATGCCTTAGAGCATGATAAAGAGTGTCCAGATCTGCAAAGAGCAGTAGAGCAAGAGCAGTGGGCCAGCTTAACAGACAAGCCAGTCCCTTTTCAGTGGGGCAGCAGGCCACTGATGAGGCCCAATATCCCAGGCAGGGTGGGACAGTTGTCCAAGGTCTGCTGTCCAAGTCAGAACAGGGACTGGAGAGCCAGAACAAGAAGCATGGAGAGCAGGGAGCTCCCCTCCAGGGGTGCATCAGCAGTAGACACCTTGGCAGGTGGGAGCAGAGTGTGGACCTGAGAGAGAAGCCGGGTTCTGCTCTGCCACCCCCACCCTCCCAGGGCATTCATGCCTCCAACTAGGCCCACTTGCCATGGAAGGAGGCAGTGCAGGGGCTGCCAGCTCACCAGCCCCTGTCTGCACCTACCTGCAGGAGACTCTGCTCAGGGTCCTGGTGGGAGTCCAGTTGGTTACGTAGGATTGGGGGCCACCCACCGTCAAAGGTCTGTATGGCACTCTCTGTGGAGGGATGCAGGGTGGGCTTGGCTGAGAAAACCTAGCACAGGGCCCAGCTCCTCAAGGCCAAACTGAGACCCTTGGCATCCTGCATGGGTCCTCCCCAGGCAGATATGGGAAGAGAGGACGTCTGCAAGGCTTTCGGGATGGACGATGCTAAACACAGCTGTGTTAAGAGTGCCTTACAAACTGCAGTCTTCTCTCCTTACGGAAGCATGACAATCATCACCCCCATTTTACAGATGAACATAAAAAGGCTTAGAGGAGTTAACTAACTCTCAGCTAGTAAGTGGCAGGGTTAGGCTTCAAACTTAGATTCCCTAACTCCTAGACTGGTCAGCGAACCACCCAGCTATTCAGACTCGAAAGGCAAGACTATTATTGGGGGGAGTTGGCTGTGTCTGGAGGATGGAACCTCCTCAGAAGTGGCCGAAGCAAGGAAGTGGGTCTGCGTGGCTTCCGCTACGGGCCTCAGTTTGCTCACCGCCAGCCAGGGACCTTGGGATGCGGCAGTAAGGGCCGACTGGAGTCCTGCCCCTCCCGGGCCCCGCCCCTCCCGGGCCCCGCCCCTCCCGGGCCCCGCCCCTCCCGGGCCCCGCCCCTCCCGGGCCCCGCCCCTCCCGGGCCCCGCCCCTCCCGGGCCCCTCACCCAAGCAGCGGTTCCTCGTAAAGAGCCCCCGGAAGACTTCGCACTCCTCACGCCGATTTCCGCTGGCTCTGCAGTCGCACCAGGGCTCCACGCGCGCGCTTGCGTTGTCCACGTAGTTGGGCGTGATGGCTGTGCCTGGCGAGACCCCGAAAGCAGGGTAATCGGCCCATCCAGGCGGAGGCATCCCCGGGAGATCCCCTCCGGGCGGTGCATACCCACGAGGCCTGCGTAGGCGCGCAGGCAGCTGGGGGCCTGGTCTCGGAGGCAGCCGTCAGGGCTGCTGGCTGTGGTCGCGCAGGAGGCCTGGAAGGCCAGGAGGCGGGGCCTGCGCCGCGCGGCCGGAAGGCGGTGAGTGGGCGACACGTGGCTCGGACCCCAGCCCGCGCGTCCCGCCCCCTCCCTCTACTCCACCTCCTCCGGCACCTGCAGATCCGGCTGTGCTCGCAGGCGTCTAAGGGCCTGAGGCAGGAAGGTGGCGCTGGGCCAGGCCCTGAGAAAGCGCAGGAGGGCACGAAGGTCTGGCGCCGACGCTCTGCGCACGCGGGGCCGCCGCAAGGGCAGAAGAGCAGTGCGTGGGTAAGCGCGGGCGGCCCGCGGGCGAAGAAGTGGCGCAGGGCGCGGCGGCAGCGGGCGCGGGGGCAGCCCCCCGGCGCGGCGCGACCCAAGCACTGCGCCACGTACGCGGTGCGCAGCCGATGGCACCGCTCGTCGGCGGTGCACGCGTCGGCCGCGTCCACGCATGGATTCGGTGCTACAGAGCTCCGCGATCCTGTTGGAGAGGCGGGTAGGCTGCGGTTGTTGGCGTGGCCCCCCCCACCTCCCCGACACACACACACTTCACCCCCGCCTCTGGGTCAGGGCCTCAGAAGATGCGGAATGCTCAAAACTCGAGGTGGGCAGAATGTGATCCAGAGGCGTTAGCGACTGGCACTGACTGGCCTGCCGTTGCGGGGATGGGCAGCGACGGCCTCTGGGCATTCCTGCAGCACGTCTGCGGTGGATGCGGAGCGTCGAGGCTGGGCCTGGCTGGCCTCCCCCGAAAGCTGAGACCCACCCTCCCCAGGCGCCACCTCTCACCCATCCAAAGAGGGGTCCTTGAGATTCTTCCCATTGTCCTGGGCCCCACCTGACACGGAAAACAGCAGGGCTTCTGGGGACCTGGCTAATGGAGACGTATCAGAATGGCACGGAGGTCCAGAGGTTAAGAGGATCCCACATGCCCCAGAGCAGCTGTGTCTCGAGCGCCGGAGCCGCAGTTGCTGAGCCCCTGAGCGCACTAGAGCCTATGCTCCGCAATAAGAGAAGCCTGCCCACGGCAACTAGAGAAAGCTCCCGGCACAGCAAAGAAGACCCAGCGCAGCCAAAAATAAATCATAAAAATAGAATTAATGTAAAGACATGGCACTGAGCACAGTGGCTGCTCCTCTTCCTTTCTTTGACATGCCGGGACGCCTGACTTGTCAGATGCCCCTCCTTTCCCTTCTCCCTTGGAGACCCTTGGAGTGACCTATAGTTTTCTGGTTCCCTTCCTTCTTGACCGTCTCTAGCGCATCCTCCTGCCTCTGCATCTTCCCCCACCATCCTCTTCTATTGCTCCCTTCTTACCCATCTAACCAGTGCTGCCCCATCTGGATGGACTTTGGCTTCTCCCTGGCCTCTCTCCTCTCCACCAGCCAAGTGAAAGAGGGATTCCTGGCAAAGGCTCAGGTACTGGAGCCATTTAGTCCTGGCTATGGGGTGTGGATTCAAGAGAAGTCCCAGACTGGCCATGGGGCTCAGTCCTTAGCCATAGGGCACTCCACTGTGGACAGAGAGTGTGCCTGGCACAGCCCAGTCACATACCAGGGGTCTGTTGGGCAGAGGGTGAGCTTTGTCTGTAAGTGCCATGGGCACTAAATGCCATGGGCATCTGTATCCAGCCAGGGACTTCTCTGGTGGTCCAGTGGATAAGAATCCATCTGCCAGTGCAGGGTACAAGGGTTCGATCCCTGGTCCGAAAAGATTGCACCTGCCACAACTACTGAGCCCGTGCACTGCAAGAGAAGAGTAGCCCCTACTCGCCACAACTAGAGAAAGCCTGCGCGTGGCAACAAAGACCCAGCACAACCAAAAACAAATACATTTTTTAAAATAAAAATCAATCCAGCCAAGCTAGAGTCTCTGCAGGAATTTGGCAGCCCCTTCCCCCTAGAGCATCAAAACCAGGCTACCCTGCCCCTCGGTTCTCTCTGCTTCCAGGAGCCTTCCTCAGATGAGAAGCCTTTGGGCCCCAAAGTCTGAGGGAAGTTTCCCAGCCTGGCTCAGCACCCATTTCTTTCCGAGTGTGTGTGTGTGTGTGTAGTGGGGTATTTCCTACCTCCGATCTGGGAGCAGGGCCCCCTCTGGCATTGGTCTTTCTTTTCTCTCTCCTCTCCCCCACTCCAAGCTCCTTCCCTTCCTTCCAGGACTTCAGAGCAGCAGACACACATTGCCCTTCTCTCCCAGCCAAGCCTTCACATCCCCAGGCCTCGGCCACACACATCAGCTCCTAGTGTCTCCTGTGGTCTTGGTGCCATTTCTGTTCTTTGCTTACCTGTTTCCCTCCACCAGGAGCACCCCTCAAAATAGCACATCTCAGCTCCAAGGTCTCCCTCACCTTCTCCAGTCTCCCCGCCCTACACCACCTGGTAAAGTGACCCCCTCCCTCCATGATGCCCCAAGTTGGGGAGGGATAGTCCAGGTGGTTGGAACAGCAGATGCATGGCATGGAGACATTGAGGATGCAAGGCAAGGAATCAGTGTGAAGTTGCAAGACTGAAGGTGGAGGGCTGGGCCTGGGAGAAGGGTAATAGAGGTGGGAGGGCAGGCAATAGGAAAAAGAAAGTTCCTGGGGCAAAGTTACCAAGGCGAGATTTGGGAGGCCATGGCTCCATGGGACCCAAAAGCTGGAGGCAGGGTGCTGTTTGTGTGTCCTCAAACCTCGAGCACAGGTGGAACACTGGTGCTTCTTCCTGCATTTTGGCTTTTCCTAGAATCACCTTCTTGTGCGCCCACCTTTTTCTTGAGGATTAAGGAGGATCCGGGACGGAGAAGCTAAGGTTCAGAGGTCTGGGGGGAGGCAGCCACTCACCTAGAAGCAGTAGCAACAGCAGTGTGGTTACCGAGCAGCTGGCCATGCTGGGCAGCAAACAGGAGCAAACGACTGGAGACAGAGCCCCTGTCAGACAGGTGCCTCCTTCCCAGCACCCCTGGGCCGCAGTGATGGAAACCTAGGTGTCTATGCTGACTATTCCTCTGGTGGGAGGAGCCTTTGCATTGGGAATGATTCCCGCCCTCACTGAGTCCCCACCCAGGCAGCACCTTCAGATAGATCTGGGAGCCACTTGACCTTGTCTCTCCCATACTAAACTATTAAATTTATGAAACAACATAATTTTTCTCCTTTTATAATTTTATCTTTAACTTTTTATTAGCTGGTATTTAGACTTACAGAAAAGTTACAACACTGCAAAAATGCTAGTGCTCCCTTTATATCCTTCACCCAGTTTCCCCTAATATCACCATCTTACCTGACCGTAGTACAATTATTAAAACAAGGAAATTAATGTTGGTACAAGACACTTAACTGTAAATCCCTTTGCATTTCCCCAGTCTTCCCACTTATGTCCTTTGTCTGTTTCAAGATCCCATCCAGAATCCCACAATGCACTTAGTGGTCAGTGTTGCCTTAGTTTCTTCCAATCTGGCAGTTCCTCAGTCTTTCTTTACAAACTGGGTGCTTCCCTATCTGACTCTGCTCAGTGGGCGCCCCCCTTTCTCGAGGGAACTGTAAGAGATAAAAACTTCTTTCAATGGCACTAACCTCTGTGTGTCGTTTTTCTGTCATCTCTATGAATCAGAATCCCACAGAGAACCTAGGAGGGGGCTTTAGCAAACACTCTCATTCAGCGCCTTTAACTGGTAGAGTGAAAACAAGGCCTGAGCCTTGAGGCTGCAACTCTGCTGCCAGCAAGTGATTGCAAACATTTTCCAATTCTTCACATCTTCTGAAATGTGATTTTGCTGCTCCTCCCTGGAGTAAAGGTGGAGTTTACCTCCCAACCCCTGGAATCCTATGACTTGCTTGGACCAACAGAATGTTATGGAAGTAAAACGTGCCTGTCATGGACTCTCAGGAAGCCTGGCAAGCTTCTTCTGCAGGATGAAGTAAGTAAGGTACTTGTCTCAAGATCACAACTACAGATTTGTTTGTTTGTTTCAGTTTCCTAAAAGTCTTGGTATGGTAACTGATCCTGTCTTAAAATTTTGTTATTTTGCTCATCATAGACTTTGTGCTAATTTTGATCTTTACAAAATATTACATTAAAATATTATTTATCTTGATTACTTTTTTCGTGCTCAAGGTAAGTGCCTCCCTTGTTGCACTCTAATCCGAGTTCTGCTCTCTTAGAACCCTCCCCAGCTGTTTGTGAACAGGCCTGGGCTAGCCTCTTAGAGAAATGAGAGACACAGAGCCCACTCTCCCCATCTCCCTACCCAAAAGCCAGCCAACCCCAAAAGCAGTGGCCAACAGTTGACTGCAAATGTTTAAGTGAGGTGAGTTGAAACCAATCAAACCAGCAGCTGAGTTCAACCTAATTTGCCAACTCACAGAATTGGTTATTGTTTTAAGCTACTAAGTTTTGAGGTGGTTTTGTTATATAGCAATATCTAGCTGATAAAGAAGGTCACTAAGCAACTCTTGCATGAAGCAAGGGGAGAGAGTAAATGGCTGCTAAGAGTGTCCATGGAAGGCAGGAGAGGTGGAGCCAAGGGATCATTCAAGCAAGGTAACACCATCCTATGCCCAGTACTTCTGGGGCCTGGCTGTCATCCAGACACCACCCTTTGTCACCCTCAGGGAGTCCCATGGTATTGAATTTACAGACAGAGAAGACTCACAGAGGGTCAAGGGCAATCTGACTTCTTTGAAGTCCTCTCCAAAATGGCTTCGTTTGTTCCCTCCCATGGAGTGGAGGAGGGGTTGATTAACATCCAAAGTGAGGGGACTGCAGCAGCCCCGTGCTCCTCTAAAATCTCACCTGAGGACTAGGAATGGGGTGGGGCGGAGGATGCATCTGAAGGACAAGAGAGAACAGGACGCAGAAAGGGAAGTCCCAAGGATTTTGTTTGTTTTGCAGGGGTCAGGTTCCAGGGAAGTGGATTCAGTCTGAAATACAGGGCCCCTGGAGTCCAGGCTTCTGGCCCAGCAGTCACTGTCCTCCTAAGAGCTAGGTCTGAATAAAGTATGAGTAACAGACTCCTTTTATACAGTTCCATTCAGGTGACTGAACTAAACTGCACTGTACTGAACTGAACAGTGACTGCAGCCATGAAATCGGAAAGATGATTGCTTCTTGGCAGGAAAGCTATGACAAACCTAGACAGTGTGTTGAAAAGCGGAGACATTACTCTGCTGACAAAGGTCTGTATAGTCAGCACTATGGTCTTCCCAGTGGTCACATATGGTTGTGAGAGCTGGACCATAAAAAAGGCAGACTGCCAAAGAACTGATGCCTTCAAACTGTGGTGTTGGAGAAAACTCCTGAGAGACCCTTGGACTGCAAAGAGATCAAACAAGTCAATCTTAAGGGAGATCAATCCTGAATATTCACTGGAAGCACTGATGCTGAAGCTGAAGCTCTAGTATTTTGGTCATCTGATGGGAACAGATGACTCATTGGAAAAGTCCCTGATGCTGGGAAAGATCAAGGGCAGGAGAAGAGGGCATCAGAGGATAACATGACTGGATGGCATCACCAATGCAATGGACATGAACTTAGGCAAACTCCAGGAGGTGGTGAGGGCCAGGGAGGCCAGGGTGCTGCAGTCCATGGGGTCGCAAAGAGTCGGAGGCGACTGGGGGACTGCACACCAACACCAGACTCCTGGGACAGAGGCCTCTCTGGGTGCCCAGCCTGACCCAGCGCCCCCTAGTGACAGGAGGTCAGTGACTACATGGCCTTCACTCCTGGGTGGATGGATTCTTGCTTACGCTGGAAGGTGTACTCTAAGAGGATCCCACAGCCCTGAGGACTGGGGACAGCACTGTGCAAATTCTGATGAGGTTCCAGTGTCTTGGAGTAGGTGGTATGGCAGTAATTCAGGGAAGAAATTTCAAAGCTGCCTGAAGGTGCAAGAAGTCAGCTGAGTTGCTGGCTCTTCCCCTGAGGGTCCGAGTTCCTTGGAGTGGCAGTCAGTAGCCACCTGTCCTTAAGTCTTCTCATGTCAGGAGTCACTTCACCGGAGACAGGATCTTGGCTTTTGGACTCTACCTGCTGAGAATGAAGTGGAGGTTCCAGGGAAGGGCTGGGACCCTTTCTCCTCCCTCAGGGAAAACCGTAGAACTGCTTCCTCCCACCCCAGGACCTCCAGCGACTGGCCTCAGACAACAGCTTCTCCACAACGTCTGTCTCATTTCCATAATGTACAAGTTCAAAAACCTCTGAGTCAGGGACTGTGAGATGAGGAGCTAGAGGAGGATAAATGAACTACGGGAGGGGGAGGGCCCCATCTACCTTAGGGATACAAGCAGGGCTATGAGGAACAGGCTTCTCAAGGTGGCTGTTGGGTTCTAGCAGAGTTCTCAAGGTCTGGGAAGCAACAGGTGGGGGAAGAGTGCTGTGAACAAAGGTGGCAAGAGTCCCTGGTGCAGGGTGGGGCACAGGGCTCAAGGTGATTGGGTGCTAGGTGGAGAGGAGGGGCCTGGCTGGAAAGAGAAGACAAGAGCCCATCCCTTCCCTTCCCTCCCCATCTCCTACTGTGCCTCACTCACCCAAGGGCTGGGGCTCTCGAGGGGATGTCAGGCCCAACTCCATTGGGTGGGTGCTGCCCAGAAGGTGGCCTCTGCGTGGGCCATCTTTGGATCTGGGCAGTGGGTTAGAGACCAGGAGACTGAGATAGCGACCATTAGCATGGCACCCTGGGGCTGCTTCCCTGTGGTAGAGGCTTACACCCAGGTGACTCTCTCCAGCTCCCTTCCTGCTCCCTCCTGAGGGGAACCCTAGAGACTTATGCTTCCCAGGGCCTTGGACACTTTCTCTCTCCAACCCTGACATTTTTCCCAAACTCTGGCACACCCCAACATCTTCCAGCTGTTGATGTCACTCAGGTCCCAAAGAGGGATGGACTTCCTCTCCCAGTGGTACCCGTGTCTGTGCTCCTTGCTCTTGGGTGGCTCTGCTGCCCTCGAAGACTCTGAGTTATGCTCAGCTGCTCACACCTCATCTTCCAGGGCCTTACCACTTCCTCTGATATCTCTTTGAAACAACAGTCTCAATACTTTACCTGGTGATGACATGTAGTCGCTGCCTCCTGTAAGCCCCCAGTAATGACCCACCAAGCTCTGACCACCTTGATCCTCTGCTCACAGACCCACAATCAACACTCTTTGTGTCAAGGCCCTTTCAGCTGTGCCCTGCTCCTGTTTGGGATGCCCTGTATTCCCATCTCCAGTCCAAACCATGCCCTGTCCCTCATTTTGCCCAGAAAGTTCCCAAGGCCAGGCTGTGTCAGATGTGGTCAAAGGGGGCCTGCCTTGCCCCGCACCCAGTGAGGAGGCAGCCCTAGACTGACAATACTTGGTATCATGTGGTCCTCACCCCAGGTCATGGAGCTCTGTGTTAGGGGCAGGTCCTTGGCACAAGGCAGCCAGCACCATAGCTGCCCAGTGACAAGGAAAGTAAAGGTGTGTTGGCCCCAGCATTTGGGAACTTGAAGGTGGTAACTGCAGAGATTTAGGCAGAGGAAATGTCGAGGGCTGAAAGTTCATGAGAGAGAAACTGGAGAGGCCTTGAAGAGCACAGTGGAGCAGGAGTTGCACTATGAGCTGGTGGAAAAACAGGGTAAAGCCAAGGATAAAGCAGCCTCTTGGTGGGAGAAACAGGAGACAAGGGGGTACTGGAAAAGGGGTGCTGAAGCACAGTAATGGGGGCCGTGGGAGCCCTGTATGGACCTACACCTTTGGCTTCACTGGAAGACCACTGGGGCCTTCTGCTCAAGGCTTCTTCCCATTGCTTCTGCCTGCCTCTCTGCCCCTGAGGGCAACAGACCCCACCCTAGCTACGCCAGGTCCAGCAGAACTCTGCGGAGCAGAAGCTTAGAGCTCAGTGCCTACCCCCTGCACATGAGGTCCCTCCTTGAGCCCCAGAAGCGTTGTTGGAGACAGAGTCCTGGCTGCCGGCAGCAGCACCAGGCCAGGCCAGCCCCGGGCAGCAGAGGGAGCACAGAGCTAAGGATCACCGCCAGCGTGAAGGTGTCCCGGTCTGCGGAGGAGAGGGTAGTCTGAGTCCTGAGTGCGCCACGTGGCTCCTCCCCACCTGCCCTCCCTCCCCCCTACACCCGTGGGCGCACTTTGAGGGCGCACAGGACCGCTGTCCACACTACCGCCCAACCCTGGCTTGTCACAGGAAGGCGGAGCCCAGCCTGGAGCACAGTGACAATTACGGTTACTATTGCAAACCTGCAGAGGAAGAGAGAAAAGGAGGGTCCCATGAGATTGCGGACTCCCAGGGTCAACCCCCACACACCTTTCGGGCCACTCACCCCACGACCGTGGCAGGTCATCAGGCAGAGCTCCAGCTCTCGGAAGGTGGTGTTCTGGCAGCGCCTTTCCTGGCACACCTGTGGGCAGTGAGGGCACTGGGCAGTGAGGGGCAGTGAGGCTTTGACCCATGGGACTCAAGTGGCAGCGAGGGCTTGGGTGGGCAGGGCTCACCATTCTAGGTCCACACTGGGTGCCTGCCTCTACCAGGCCCAAGTCAGGCAGGTCTAGCTGGGCACCGGGCTGCACGGAAGCCCCCCTGCAAGTCACCTCGCGGCTGCCCAGGTGTACGGTGGAGTCCACCGGAACCGCGTGTGGCACCAGTGGGCTCTGCTCCCCGCCCTGGCACTGCAGTTTCCCACACTGCGCATCCCTAGGGAGAAGCGGAGGTGGTCAAACCGCGTGGTGTTTCTCCATACCCTCTTCCCCAGCTTCCCTTCCCTCCGCTCCCCACCTCTGCGCACAGGGTACGAAGCTGCCGTCTCCCTGCGGGCCGCAGTTCCCCTGGGCGTCTCCCGCGGAGTTCACGACCTGGAAGCAAGCCTCCGGGGCTGGACGCGAGCCTGAGGAAGCAGGGGCCGGACTGGGGACAGCCCAGCCTGGAGCCACGCCCCTTCTGCCTCAGTTTCCCTGCCCCCCCGCCCCCGCACACCTCCCCTAGAGCACCAAGCAGCGCAAACTGCGGAGCGCGCTCCTGGGCTCACCAGGCCCCCAGAGCTGCTGGCACTGCTGCTCCAGCGTGGGACACGCGCCGTCCCGGCAGTAGCCGCGGCCTCTGGCGCAGGGCGAGCCGTCCAGTAGGTAAACGTCCGGCGGGCAATAAGGGGAGGCTCCGGTGCAGAATTCAGGGAGGTCACAGTCGCCCGCAGCCGGGCGGCATGGCGTGCCCGCCGGCTTCAGCTACGCAGGTGACCCGGGTGAAGGGAAGGTGGCGAGGCATAGAGAGAAAACGAACAGAGATTCACTTCTAGAGCGCCAGTCGGACACGGGAGAGCCCGGTGGGGAAGTTCAGGAGAACCCATGCACTGAGCAGTGCCAGCACCCACAAGGGAACCCGAGGGCGCCAATTAGCCAAGGCCAACAGGCCGGCCCCCAAGGGCCCCCCACCCTCACCCCGGAGCCTCCCATACCCTCACCAGGCAGTGTGCGCAGCAGCCGCCGTGGGTGCACTGGGCCCCCGCACGCAGCGAGCAGTTGTGGGCAAGGCAGCAGGAGCCGGGGCACTCCTGGAGCCGGGAAGGCGAGGAGAGACCAGGTGAGGCTGCAGCGCCCAGACCTCCGGGGAGGGGCGGGCGGGAGCCAGTTTGGTCCCCCGGGCTGGTCTTGCGGACCCCACCTGGCCGGCGTCGCAATCGCACTCCTCGCCCTTTTCTACAAAGCCGTTCCCGCAGCGCGCCTGCGGCACCAGGAGCCCGGAGTCCGGCGCGTTGGAGAGGCAAGCGCCCCCTCCCTTTCGGAAGAAGGCGCGCAGCTGGCGGCGGCTGCAGGCGCTAAACACGCGCGGGAACGGGTGCCTACGGGCGGGGGAGGGCGTCGGGCGTGCGGGGACCACCCCCGCCAACCCCTGCGTGTCTCCAATCCCCCCCCACCCTCCAGCACACTGGTGCTTGACCAAGCAGCCGGTAGATGCGCAGACACCGCCTGCGCGACAGACAGCTCGAATTCTCTAGAGGCAGAACCCAGAGAGGGTAAGTAACTCGCGCAAAGTCACACAGCGAGCGCGAGGCAGGAGGGTGTGACGCCAGGAGCAAGCAGCCCAGGACCCAAGGTCAAATCCCGACCCAGCGCCACTCTTCCCGAGGTTGGAGTCACCTCGAAAGGTTGTTCCGAAAAGAATTTATCACATCACGGGAACCCACTTTGCCTGCTTTAGGGCGGGAACTGTTACCATCATCCCGATTTCACAGAAGAAACAGGGATAACCATTTCTCCCACAGAGAGTCAGCAGGGGAAGGCCCAGGTCCCGCCCGGCAGCCCCGCCCCCGCATCCCCCGCATCCCCGCACCCCCGCACCACGGCCCCGCGCGGATACCCAGTAGCCGCCGCCATCACGCAGCCGCCCTGCTCCACCGCTGCCTCCGCGCAGCAGCCGTGGGGGTCGTGGCTGAGGCCGAGGCTGTGGCCTATCTCGTGGGCCATGGTGGCCGCAGCACCCATGGAGAACTCCGAGTGGTCCTGGGAGGACGTGGCTACGGTCACCGCGGGCTGCGAGGACCACCCCCCGGCACCTCTCCTCCCGCTTCAGTACCAGGTGATGCTCACGGTGGTCACGCCTCCAGAGCTCTCCGCGAGGCACATGCCCTCGACGGGCGCCAGGCCCACTGTGGCGCCGCGGAAAGCTTGGCCCCTGAGAGCGGAGCGCGGCATGACCGGGCGGGCCGGGAGTCCGCGCCGCCCAGCCGGGACCGCGTGGGGGTAGGTGGCACCCACGTGAGCAGCTGAGCGGAGTCGTGTGGCCGCCGCGCCCACAGCCCCCGGCGCCACTGCAGGAAGGCCCAGAGCGTGGCGTTCGCGTCTGGCGTGACGCGGCTCTGGTCCTGCTCGGTCCACACTTCCAGGCCGGTCAGCACCACCTGAATGTCCAAAGTCCTGAGAATCTGCGGGAGCAGGGGAGCAGGCTGAAGCGGATCACTGCCTTGGTGCCTGGGCTCCTCCATGGGAGCACCCCTCTTGTCTCCCCTCCGTTCCCTCTCCGTATCTCCAAGTCTGCCCCGTCGCAGTCACCCCCAGAAGGGCTCTCTCCCTGCCGACCCAACCTGATCCACATAATTGGCCACCTCCAGAAGACGCTGCTTGACGTGGTTCAAGTTCCGGTGCTGAGTCAAAAACTAGAGAGGCAGAGATGCGGCTGCGGTGAGACGACAGGCTGAACTGACCCCAGCCAGGCTCTCCAACCCCCTTGGGGCTTCTCTCACCAGGGTGTGGTCCGCCACCATGTACAGCTCCAGGTACCTCGGACTTTGGAAGGACTCCCGCCTCTCCTGGGTGGGGGTGGGTGGGGGGTGGCAATGGTGATCCTGAGTGGCAGGCTGCTGGGCTTGAACCCTGACCACCAACCCCAGTTCTCAGAGAGCACAAAGTTAACTCTAAAATATTTTTGCTAGAATTTGTTCCTTCAGCTTCCCAAATAAAAATATCAGGACAGGACGCCCTAAGTTGGGGCTGCACTGTTCCTGTCTCTTCTGATTTTAAAGGGCTTTGGATACTCCATTCCCACCCCTGCCCATGCCCCTGACCCTGATCTGGGTGGCACACGAAAGGCTGGTCATGTCCCTTTTGTCCCTTGGGTCCCCGTGGCCACAGGCTCCTTTCGTGCTGAACATCTGCTCCACCCGGAAGATCCTATGGGTCAAGAGGTCCTTGGAGTCCCCAGCTGGCCAGGGATGCACGTAATAGCTGGCATTGCTGCTGAGTGTGATCAGGCCCCTAGGGTGCAAAGGGGTGCAGGGGAGGGCAGTCAGGGGACATCTTTCCCTAGCCCCAGGCCCAGCCTCCTCCCCCAGAACTCCTCACCTCATCCCAGAGCAGATGCTGAGGACCACCCAGGAGTCCGGGAAGCCCCTCACATGCCCATGGTAGTGGCAGTGATCCTGGAGAGCAAAGGACCAGCCCCAAATCTCAGCCAGGGCTGAAGTGGAGGGGCAAGAAAGAAAGCGTGGTGCGGGACTAGCTCCAGCTTCTCCTTAGAACAGGAGGAGAAGGGGGAAACGGTGGAGAGGCCCTCAGGGGTGCATCCCCAGCACTTGTCACCCTGTCCTCAGGGCCCTTGGAAGCATCTCACCTTGTGGTTGGGGAACAGCACTACTGGCCGCCCATCTGGGCTGTAGTGGGTTTCTGTGTATCCTGGGGCCAGCAGCCTGCTGGGAGGGGGTGTTGCAGAAATTACCTAATCCAGCCCTGCCTCCCCCTCTGGTCTTCCTCCTTAAATGCTAATTGAGTAGCTCTATGAGTGAGGCAAAGTAATGTAATGTCTTTTGATGATTTTGAACTGTGGTGTTGGAAAAGACTCTTGAGAGTCCCAAGGAGATTCAGCCAGTCCATCCTAAAGGAAATCAGTCTTGAATATTCATTGGAAGGACTGATGCTGAAGCTGAAACTACAATATTTTGGCCACCTGATGCGAAGAACTGACTCATTTGAAAAGCCCCTGATGCTGGGAAAGATTGAAGGTGGGAGAAGAGGATGAGATGGTTGGATGGCATCACCGACTCAATTGGCATGAATTTGAGTAAACTCTGGGAGTTGGTAATGGACAGGGAGGCCTGGCGTGCTGCAGTCCATGGGGTGGCAGAGTCAGACATGACTGAGCGACTGAACTGATGAGTGAGGCACAGGGCTAGCACTGAAGAAGCAGCCAAGGTGTGTCATTATATGGGCTTCCCTCATAGCTCAGTTGGTAAAGAATCTGCCCATCATGTGGGAGACCTGGGTTTGATCCCTGGGTTGGGAAGATCCCCTGGAGAAGGGAAAGCCTACCCACTCCAGTATTCTGGCCTCAAGAATTCCATGGACTGTATAGGCCATGGGGTCCGGAAGAGTCAGACAACGCTGAGCGACTTTCACTTTCAAGGTGTCTCTTAGAGAAAGGAAAGGAGTGACTGTGCATTGCTTAGCTCTGAAAAATCTTGGGCAAGAGGGAGCAAGGTGAAGGTCAGGAAGGAGTCTTGGTAATTGCTTAGATGTGGAAATGGGAGTGTGGGGAGCACCAGGGAGGAGCAGGAACAGGGGAAAGTTTGTGGTTCTCTTGGGACCTGTGGCAGGCAGCTGGATCCACAGGTCAGGGGTATTAGAGAGATCGGGCAGGAGGACAGTCAGGAAACACTGCCAAGAAGGTGGACCTTGGAGCCAAGAAGTGTGAACTCCTTAGGTGGCCCTGGCTGCTGCCTATCCTTGTTGGATATCTGGACAAACCTCTAGTCCAGAAGTCCCCACCATTTTTGGCACCAGGGACCAGTTTCATGGAGGACAATTCTTCCATGGATGGGGATGAGGTGGGGTTGGTAGGGGTGGGATGGTGTGGGGATGATTCAAGTGCATTACATTTATTGTATTTCTATTATTTCTATTTATTCTATTTCTATTATTTACATTATTCTATTTCTATTTATTTCTATTATTACATCAGCTTTATTTCTACTATTTAATTCTATTATTACATCAGCTCCACCTTAGATCATCAGGCATTAGATCCTAGAGGTTGGAGACCCTTGCTCTGGGGCACCTCCTCCCACTCAAAGTTCCTTAAAATCTCCTCAGGCTCCCAGGTCCTACATATCTCCCCAGCTGTCTTTCACTGAGGCTCACCCCCTATTTCCAGAGAAAACAGAAATCACACCTGCAGATCCCGCCCATGTGAGCAGGGATCCTCCTCCTCTCCTTCTCCAGACCCCACTCAAGTAATGATTTCATCTTCAGGCTTCACCTCACCAGCATCCTTCCCACCAAGATGGATCAACCACAAGTCAATTTCTCTTTGAAGAAAATCCTTCATCCCTCTCCACCTTGACCTCTTTACCCCAAAACTTCCCCCAAAGGCTTGTGATGCCTGCTTCTCCACTCTCCATTCTTCCCCCCTCCTCCAGCTTTGCTCCCCAACTCTACCCACACACTCAAACCTAGGGATGAGGTGATGTGATCACCTCTTTTAACACATGGGGATATTGAACCCCAGAGAAACTATAGTTAGGCATGGGGGAAACTGAGTTTGTTCTCAGTGCATGGGGGCAAATAAAAAATGTGTATGAAGGGTGCTCAGAACAGTGCCTGTGATGAAACAAGCCCTTGATAAATGAGAGATGTTGATAACACAATCTAGATGGTTTCAAGAACCCACTCTCCATCTTAGACACTCACTTCACCCAGCCCAGCTCTGCTTGTTCATTCAGCAGCTCAAAATCTTTGGGTTTGCACTATCCTGGATACTCAGCACCAAGATGGCCTTCTGTGATCTGGTTCTACCAGGACTCCCCAAATTTGTTTCTCTTTGCTCCCTTCCCTATAGAAGGAGACTCCCCAGGCAAGCCAGACGAATTGCTACCCCCTGAATGTGCCTTGACCTTTGTAGCCACTGTACTTTTGTGCCTGGCATTCCTGCCTTCTGGACCACCTGCCCATTCTTGGAATCCATCTTGGATTCTCTTTTGACTCAGCACACCCTATGAGCACCCAGCAGGTGATGCTCACTCATTCATGGCAGGAAGCTGACAAGACGTTTTTGGGGCTGGGATAAGAGATATGCCCCACAGAGAATCCAGCCTCAATAACCCATTTCAGTCTCGAGGGAGCCAGTCGTGGGCCAGCACTGACTCTCCCTGTCACCTGTACCTCCTCCTCTGGGCTCTCACCCCATCCAGCCTCCCTCTGGGGATCCCATCAGTCCCTGCCCCCAGCAGTGATCCTTCCCCAGAGAGAGGGGTAGTTCTTGGCTCCCAGCTCTTTCCCCAACCTGGTACTCACTGATTCTTCTCCAGCTCTAGCAGGAGTTCCTGACCTTCAGCCTCCAAGGCCACCAGCCTCACTTCTAGGTTTGGGACCTGGGCAAGAAGGAGTATCGGGCTGAGAGGGTGGGCATCCAGGTCCTCTGCCTGCCAGGGAGCAGGAGGAATATAGAGGTAGCTGACAAGGGAGTTCACGGGGAGAGCACGGAGCAGAAGACCTCCACTCGCCGTGGTGGGTGTGGGTGGGTGCGGGTTGCGAACATGCAAAGATGTTCCCAAACTTAGAATGTCTGTTCTAACAGCAGCCATTTGATAGAGCGTTCTAGGTTCACTCCGCATCCTCCCTGGAGAGATGAAGGGTTTCGGAAAGATGCCATTCCTTGCCTGAGGGCCCTGGGCTCTTCTGGCCTTCCCTCCTCTTTCATGCCCAGAAGGCTCCCTCCACACAAGGAAGACAGCGCCATCCTGAAGATGTTGATGCTGGGGAGTGGGGGAGCCACGGCTTGGGCCTCCTCACAACCTCTCCTTTCACTCCCTGTAGGATTCAGACTTAGTACCTCCACCTCCAATGCTGACAAACTCCTCCCCCCACCACCAAATTTTCCTACACCCCCAGTAGGCTCACCTCACACCTGCTTCCCTGAGCCTGAAAAGTAAACCCTGACCCACAACCCAGGCCAAGAGAACACTGGCTTTCTTCTCGGCTGGATGTCAGGAGGGGGAGCTGGAGCCAGCCTGCCCATCTCTCCTTCCCCCTACCTTCTTTGCGGCTTCCACCCTGTGGGAGTACCCCATCTGCCCCTCTTTGTCCACTCAGCTTGGCTGGGGGCCCAGAGTTGGAGCGAGCTGGGAGCCTCCTGAAGAGCGGCTGTGTCTTTGGAATGCTGGCCTTCACCCTGGCTGGCCCTTCCCTCTTATCCCACAATGCACTGTCCTGGGCCTCAGGCCAAGAGGCTGAGTCTTGTTGGGGGGGCCCTTCCTCTGCAGGTGGGGAGCAAATGGTCCCTTCCCCCAGCCTAAAGCCCCCCCACCCCCACCCCCACGCCCCAAGCATGAGCTCATGTGGCCGGAATGCCACTTGTTTTATTGGAGAAAGGTCTGCACTAGGGAAAGGAGGCAGTCCAGATGGGAAGTATCCCCTTGCCCCCCTCCCATCCCTCCTTCTGTTCTCTGCGGCCCCTGCTGTCCTCATTTCTCCCCTCCGGTGACCCTACCGCTCATCATGCACTCCATCTCCAACCTGAAATGGAGGTGTTGCCTGCCTCAAGGACACGACTCCCTGCCACGCTGTCTGCTGTCCTCATCTTGGCAGGCTTCTCAGGGACAGAGACAGTGGGAAAAGCAAAGCCCCTCTGGCATTCCCCTCCTGTTTGGTCACAACCCAGGCCAGGCCCAGAAGGAGGTCTACAGTCAGGGTAGCCCCAACATGTGAGGAACAGCTTCAGATCTAAGGCCAGCACCATGCTGACCACTTGAATTGAGGCCCTGAGGGTCTGGGGGACCCAGGGAGGGCCCTCGATTGAGCGGTGCTGGCCCTGGGGATGCCCTGGCCTTCATGGCAGTGCTCTTCTGCCTTCTTCCTTGCAGGCTTGGACAGTGGGTTGTCCTCTCTTTCCTGATAATTCAGGATGAATAGGCCCCTCAAGGCGTGGGGGACATTGACCAATGGTTTGAAGTTTTTCAGACCTTAGCAGGCCTCAGGCTTATGGATTAAAGAGCTGCGTGACCTTGAGCAGTTTCTGCAAGTTTTTTGGGCTTCAGTCTGCCCCTCTGTGAAATGGGCACACAAAGGATGTTGGGCTCCATGGCACATACGGAGGGGGACAAGGTTATTCTGGAAGTGTGTGATGGATGGCTGTTGGGAGGAGACTGGGGTAGAGCATCCATAAGAAACAAAACAGGGTGGGCTTGCATCTAAGGGCAGAAGTAGACCCTGCATGAGTCAGTAAGGTTGAAGTTTCAGGCCCCTAAATGACAGGGTCCTGGCGAGGACAGCAGTGCATCCAGTGTCACTTTGCAAAAAGAAGATATTTTGGTGCTTTCTTAAAAATGTCCCTGAAAAACTTTAGGCCCCACGAACTCCGGCTACACCTCTGCCTGATGGGATGGGGGCAGCCTGAATAATACTGGAAAGAGAGGGTTAGGGAGGAGGTGGGGGAGAGGAAACTGGAAAATGACTTCCATATGTGCAACCTCTCTCCATCTAGATGTCTCCCACCCCCACCTGCCAAACCTTTGGGGAGGGGACTAAAGGACTCTGGAAATCTAGGGACCCTAGCAAAACTGCCATGCTGAAATCTGGGGAGGGGCAAAGGGGCCGAGAGACTCTGGGCCTCTACACGGGAAGGGATGGCCTGGTACTGACCGGTTCCTCCAGGGTGACCGTGTGCTGGGGTCGTCCATCTAGGCTCCAGTGCAGAATGACTGGCTTTCCAAGGGTGTTTCCTGGGGTGAGGACAGAGCAGAAGGTAAGAGGGACCAGAGGGACAGAGGGAAGTTGGAGACAACACAGGGATAGAGTTAGAGGATGTCAGCAGGCAGGAACAGGACACTTCATCTTCAATACTCAAAGGTTTAGCCCAGAGAAGGGTGACTATCCATAGGGCATCCTTGGAACCCAGGAGCTGCGAGGAAGGCAGAAGAGAGAGGAGTCTGGGAAGAACAACTCAGCTGGGGGACTCGGGAACTCTAATGACCTTGGGAGGGGAAAACGGGGATCAAAGATCACAAGGAAGAGACCACGGCCCCCAAAACAGAGGGTAAAGGAAATGGGAGGCAGCTTTGGGTATTTTTAGATGGGGCAGCTAATGCTTTTAGGGTGAGAGATCTGTGAAGAGAGGATGCCTGTTTCTCTGCCACCATCTGAGAAAAACAACAACCAGATGTTGCCCAGAGCTTCCCCTGGGGCTTTGTGCTAGGAGCAGGGCTTCCGGGGACCCTGGCCCAGAAGCCCCCTTTGTGAGTAGGGGGTGGGGGGGTTGTTTGGGAGTCAGAGCCTGAGTGCTCCCAGGCTGGGAATGCTTAAGGGGGCTCGAGGAGCCAAGCATTACTCAGAAGGCGCCTGGAATGCTCCCCTGGAATGCTCCCAGTCCCCCCTAGTGGGCCCCAGAAACTCTCACCACACCCACACCCGCCCTGAAGGAATCAGACCTTAGGCTGCCCAGAACTTGCAGGCAACCTTCCCGCCCCTGTGGCACTCAGTCCCTGGGGAAGCCTAGCTCCCAGAACTGACCGCTCCCCAAACCCACCCCAGCCCTGTCCCCAGTGCCGACCAGGCTGAGATGGCTGCCTGTGGAAGAGGCTCAGCTCCTGCCAGACCACCTCAACTCCTTTCTCCTTCTCCATCTCCTCCTCTAGACCCCATCATCAGAGACCTGGGATAGCAGCAGCTCCAGGAAGTCTCCCTCTGCCAAGTCCTCCTTGAGTGGGTCAGCAGTTGCCCTTAAGGAGATGGGGGTGGGGGTAGGGAGGTGCAGGACCTTGGAATGGAGGCTGAAGGGCTAGTGCAGGGAGGGGTCTGAGTGCATGAGGGAAGCCATGGTGGGGTCTCAGGCCAGAGAGGATTTAACTAGATCCAGCTGGCCCTGGGCTTCCCAAGGGGGAGAGGGGAAGGGGTGCACATGTGAGTGTGGGTTGGGGGTTCTCTCCTGGCCCTGCGCACACACACTGGCCCTTGGTACCTTGATGCGGGCAAGGAGGCAGAGACGGAACTGTAGTGACTAGGTGGATGGGAGTGGAAACAGAGGAGTCAGTGTGGTGGTGGGGAGCACAGAGCCCCTCTTCATTCCTCCCAGGGGTTCCTTCATCGTCCCCAGACCTCAGGCTAAAGCAGGAGCACTGGAATGCCTGTGGACCATCCCCAAAGGCCTGAGGGCTGTTGTCCCTCCCCACGCACATCCCAGAACACAGCAGGATCCTAGCCCTGTGCCCCTCACTGTGACACCCCTACCCCCTGCACAGTGCTCTGGAACCTAAGGCTGCCGTCCCCTTCTTGCCCCCTGGTCAGGCACTTGATGTGCAGGAGAGATTTTTGTCAACCCCATCTCACAGAGAGTTTGGAGGGGTCACTCTAAGAAGAGACAGAGCTAGAGGCTTCCCTCAGGGCCCTGCTATCAGGCACCTTCTGTTTGAAGCAGTTGCTATCTAACCAAACAAGGCAACAGTATAAACAATATACACACTGTCCCAGAGCCGGGGATGAGGCAGTGAACGTGGGATGATGCAGGAGTGTGGAGGCCACAGCTAGTCCCTTAGTGTGAGGCCACAGCAGGGACTCCAGGGCACCAGTGGTCTGGGGCTTCCTGGAGGACCGAGCACCACTGAACCCTAGGAAATGGAGGTCCAGGGACCTTCACACTGGCAGATGGGGCCAGAGCAGAGAATCCAGAGGAGCTTGGGGGTGCTCAGAGGGGAAGGGGCCCTGCCACTCTGCTTAACCATTGGCACAGGGCATCTGGGGGCGAGATGTCAGCCTAACTACAGTTGACAGTCCCTGGGCATTTCCTACGGAGACTTTCCCAAACCCTCCCCAGGGCCTGTCCTGGCCCGCGGGATTCCCGGGGATTTCTGAACCTCCATCCCGACAGTGCCTCCCCTGACCCTGGGGGGCACTTCTCACTCACCTTGGAACTCCCCGGTCCCCCACACCGGCCACGGTAGTCCCAGTAGCAGCAGCAGCCCCAACGTGGGCGACCCTCGAGCTCCCCGAGACCCCGGACGCATAGCTCTGAGCGCCCAGCGTCGTCGCTGCGGCTCCCGGCTCCCGGCTCCACCCCGGCTGGATCGCCGCCGACCCACGCCCTATACAGCCGGCCCTCCCGCTCGCACCCCCTCCTCGCGGGACCCCGCGCGGAGCCCCGCCTGCCCCTGCCACCATCGCCGCCCATCCGTTCTGACCCCAGGCCGGCGGCGTGTGCGCTCGGGGAGCCAGATCCATCCCCCTAGAGCTCGAAGGGCCGGGGGCGGGAATCTGTGCGGTCCCCGCTTGCGAGACCCTGCCGAGCCGGCCCACAGCTTAGGTCTCAGAGGGCCCGCTACTCGTGGGGATAGGAAGTGAGATGGGGCAGGGACCCCCAAGAAGGGTTTTTGAGAACCCGAGCGGGGAAGCAGAGACAGTGCTAGGGGCCACCTGTGGCTGCCCTGGTCTGCTCGAGTAGCGCCCTCCTCCGCGGTCTTTCGGAGCAGACCTTAGTCCTCACCTTGCCACCAGTCCTGCCCAGAGTGGCCCGGGTGACCGCGACAGGCAGCTGCGGCCACGGCCCCAAGCTAACCTCTGTGCCACAGGGACCCCAGCCCCTGCCCGCCGAGGCGCGCGGGTGGAGGCTGGACTAGTGGAGGCCCCCGGCCCAGGGTTCCCGCCCGGCACAGACAAGGCAGCAGGACAGGCGGGCGGAGAGTGGGGCAGCCCTTTGTCCCTGGTGGTGGCAGATGGGGGCAGGCGGGCAGGGCGCGAAGAATGGCACAAAGCCGTAGACTCCCACGTGGGGGAGATCCTTTGGGCCTCGTTAACATTTGGTTCTTGTTTTAAAAAGTTTGTTTACTGAGTAATAAATCTGGATAGCGAGCAGCATGTGTTCTGATAGTGAGGAATGTTACCTTCTAAGCAAATGGATTGTTTTTGAGAATTCAAAATTCAGTTAGTAAGAGTTGTGGTGGGGAGGGTAACATATGCTGGCCTGATTCAAACATCAAGAAGTATGGTGGGAACTACAGGGAACAGCGCATCCGCTCAGACCACATCCCTCCAACAGAAAGCTGTTATTACCTTCTTGTATAGGTTTTTTGATTATTTTACTGTGTGTCCAAGACAATACAAACATTTTTCCCCCTCTTTTTAAACATTTTTTGCACCTTCCCCCCCCCTCAGTTAATATGCCTTGAAGATCCTTCTTATCAAAGATCTCATTAACACTATTTTTTTTTCTTTTTTTTTTTTTTGCGGGAGGAGCGGGGAGCGGCCATACTGCGGCAGCACGTGGGATCTTAGTTCCTGACCAGGGATGGAACCCCCGTGCCCCCTGCAGTGGAAGTGGGGAGTCTTAGGAACTGGACCACCAGGGAAGTCCACATCAACACTATTCTTATGATTATTACTACTATTCTATTATTATTACTTTGGATTTTAAAATTAACGTTATTACACACAATAAAAATGCACTTATTTTAAGTGTACAATTAGATGAGTTTTGATAACTTTATACACCTGTGTCATCACTTCCACAGTCTAGATAAAACAGTTCCATCACCCCCAAGTAATTTCCCTGTGCCTCTTCCCCCAGTAAATAACCTCAGATATGCAGATGACACCACCCTTATGGCAGAAAGCCAAGAGGAACTAAAGAGCCTCTTGATGAAAGTGAAAGAGGAAAGTAAAAAAGTTGGCTTAAAGCTCAACATTCAGAAAACTAAGATCATGGCATCTGGTCCCATCACTTCATGGCAAATAGATGGGGAAACAGTGGAAACAGTGACAGACTTTATTTTGGGGGGCTCCAAAATCACTGCAGATGATGACTGCAGCCATGAAATTAAAAGAGGCTTACTCCTTGGAAGAAAAGTTATGACCAACCTTAGACATTGTATTAAAAAGCAGATACACAAAAATAAACTCAAAATGGATTAAAGATCTAAATGTAAGACGAGAAACTATAAAACTCCTAGAGGAAAACATAGGCAAAACACTCTCCAACTTAAATCACAGCAAGATCCTCTATGACCCACCTCCCAGAATATTGGAAATAAAAGCAAAAATAAACAAATGGGACCTAATGAAACTTAAAAGCTTTTGCACAACAAAGGAAACTCTAAGCAAGGTGAAAAGACAACCTTCAGAATGGGAGAAAATAATGGCAAATGAAGAAACAAAGGACTAATCTCAAAAATATACAAGCAACTCCTGAAGCTCAATTCCAGAAAAATAAATGATTCAATCAAAAAATGGGCCAAAGATCTAAACAGACATTTCTCCAAAGAAGACATACAGATGGCTAACAAACACATGAAAAGATGCTCAACATCACTCATTATCAGAGAAATGCAAATCAAAACCACAATGAGATACCATTACACGCCAGTCAGAATGGCTACTATTCAAAAGTCTACAAGCAATAAATGCTGGAGAGGGTGTGGAGAAAAGGGAACCCTCTTACACTGTTGGTGGGAATGCAAACTAGTACAGCCACTATGGAGAACAGTGTGGAGATTTTTTAAAAAACTGGAAATAGAACTGCCATATGACCCAGCAATCCCACTTCTGGGCATACACACTGAGGAAACCAGATCTGAAAGAGACACGTGCACCCCAATGTTCATTGCAGCACTGTTTATAATAGCCAGGACATGGAAACAACCTAGATGCCCATCAGCAGATGAATGGATAAGGAAGCTGTGGTACGTATATACAATGGAATATTACTCAGCCGTTAAAAAGATCTCATTTGAGTTAGTTCTAATAAGACAGATGAAACTGGAGCCCATTATACAGAGTGAAGTAAGCCAGAAAGATAAAGACCAATACAGTATCCTAATGCATATATATGGAATTTTAAAAGATGGTAGCAAGAACCCTATATGCAAAATAGAAAGAAACACAGATGTACAGAACAGACTTTTAGACTCTGTGGGAGAAGGCGAGGGTGGGATGTTCTGAAAGAACAGCATTGAAACAAGTATACTATCAAGGGTGAAACAGATCACCAGCCCAGGTTGGATGCATGGCACAAGTGCTCAGGGCTGGTGCACTGGGAAGACCCAGAGGGATGGGATGGAGAGGGAGGCAGGAGGGGAGATCGGGATGGGGAACACAGGTAAATCCATGGCTGATTCACGTCAATGTATGGCAAAAACCACTACAATACTGTAAAGTAATTAGCCTCCAACTAATAAAAATAAATGGAAAAAAGAAAAAATATATTAAAAAAATAAATAAATGAATACTGATTGCGTAAAACAATAAAAATAAATAAATAAAAAGCAGAGACATTACTTTGCCAACAAACGCCCATCTAGTCATGGCTATGGTTTTTCTAGTAGTCATATATGGATGTGAGATTTGGACTATAAAGAAAGCTGAGCACCGAAGAATTGATGCTCTTGAACTATAGTGTTGGAGAAGACTCTTGAAAGTCCCTTGGACAGCAAGGAGATCCAACCAGTCCATCCTAAAGGAAATCAGCCCCGAGTGTTCATTGGAAGGACTGATGCTAAAGCTGAAACTCCAATTCTTTGTCCATCTGATGCAAAGAACTGACCCATTTGAAAAGACCCTGATGCTGGGAAAGATTGAAGGCGGGAGGAGAAGGGGATGACAGAGGATGAGATGGTTGGATGGCATCACTGACTCGATGGACATGAGTTTGGGTAAACTACGCGAGTTGGTGATGGACAGGGAAACCTGGTGTGCTGCAGTCTATGGGGTCACAAAGAGTCATGACTGAGTGACTGAACTGACTGACTGACTTCCCAGTCAGTCTCTCCCCTGTTCCTAACCCCAAGCAACCACTGGTAAACTTTCTATCTGTAGATAAAATGTGCTTATTCTAGAACCTCATACAAGTAGAATCACAAAACACATAGTCTTTGTGTCTGGTTTCCTCCCATCTCTGTGTCTGAGATTCATTTACATTGTTTTGGGTAGCAGTAATTTGCTCTTTTGTAGTACTGAGCATGTTGGGTGGTATGAGGGAAGCGCGGTTTCTCTATTCTCCAGTTAGGCATTTGGGTTTCTTTTCCAGTTTGGATTCTTCTAAATACAGCTGCCACAAACTACTGTGTAAGTCTTTACATGAATGTGTTTTCATTTCTCATCTGTAAATACCTAGAAGTAGAACTGCAAGGTCATACAGTAAAAGGCATGTTTAATTTTTTAAAGAAGCTATTTTCCAAAGTACCTGTACCATTTTACAGTCCCACCAGCAATGTGTCAGAGTTTTTTATATCCTCACCAACATTTCAGTGTTGGTCAGCCTTTAAAATTTTAGCCATTCTAATGGCGAAAATCTTCATCAGTTTTAATAGTTAAACGATGTCTTTTATTCATAGTCTCCCCTTGAGCATATAAATGGTTTCCAAACACTTTGCTCGTACAAACAATGCTGTAATGGATAGTTTCATGCACAAATTCATTTGTGATATGATTTCCTACAAGCAGGATTTCTGGGTCAAAAGATATGTGCTCTTGTGATTTGGGCAGATAGAGTTAAGCTGCCCTCCGACTTGTTCCAGTTTACAATTGCATCTGGGGTGCTCACTTTCCTACAGCTTTCCCAACACAGTTATCAAGACTTTATTGAGGATTTTTGCATCTATGTTCATCAGTGATATTGGCCTGTAGTTTTCTTTTTTTGTGGCATCTTTGTCTGGAACTGGAGGAATCAACCTGCCTGACTTCAGACTCTACTACAAAGCCACAGTCATCAAGACAGTATGGTACTGGCACAAAGACAGAAATATAGATCAATGGAACAGAATAGAAAGCCCAGGGATAAATCCACGAACCTATGGACACCTTATCTTTGACAAAGGAGGCAAGGATATACAATGGAAAAAAGACAACCTCTTTAACAAGTGGTGCTGGGAAAACTGGTCAACCACTTGTAAAAGAATGAAACTAGAATACTTTCTAACACCATACACAAAAATAAACTCAAAATGGATTAAAGATCTAAATGTAAGACCAGACACTATAAAACTCCTAGAGGAGAACATAGGCAAAACACTCTCCAACTTAAATCACAGCAAGATCCTCTATGACCCACCTCCCAGAATATTGGAAATAAAAGCAAAACTAAACAAATGGGACCTAATGAAACTTAAAAGCTTTTGCACTACAAAAGAAACTATAAGTAAGGTGAAAAGACAGCCCTCAGATTGGGAGAAAATAATAGCAAATGAAGAAACAGACAAAGGATTAATCTCAAAAATATACAAGCAACTCCTGAAGCTCAATTCCAGAAAAATAAATGATTCAATCAAAAAATGGGCCAAAGAACTAAACAGACATTTCTCCAAAGAAGACATACAGATGGCTAACAAACACATGAAAAGATGCTTAACATCACTCATTATCATAGAAATGCAAATCAAAACCACAATGAGGTACCATTACACGCCAGTCAGGATGGCTGCTATCCAAAAGTCTACAAGCAATAAATGCTGCAGAGGGTGTGGAGAAAAGGGAACCCTCTTACACTGTTGGTGGGAATGCAAACTAGTACAGCCACTATGGAGAACAGTGTGGAGATTTTTTAAAAAACTGGAAATAGAACTGCCATATGACCCAGCAATCCCACTTCTGGGCATACACACTGAGGAAACCAGATCTGAAAGAGACACGTGCACCCCAATGTTCATTGCAGCACTGTTTATAATAGCCAGGACATGGAAACAACCTAGATGCCCATCAGCAGATGAATGGATAAGGAAGCTGTGGTACATATACAGCATGGAATATTACTCAGCCATTAAAAAGAATTCATTTGAATCAGTTCTAATGAGATGGATGAAACTGGAGCCCATTATACAGAGTGAAGTAAGCCAGAAAGATAAAGAACATTACAGCATGCTAACACATATATATGGAATTCAGAAAGATGGTAATGATAACCCTATATGCAAAACAGAAAAAGAGACACAGATGTACAGAACAGACTTTTGGACTCTGTGGGAGAAGGTGAGGGTGGGATGTTTCAAAAGAACAGCATGTATACTATCTACGGTGAAACCGATCATCAGCCCAGGTGGGATGCATGAGACAAGTGCTCGGGCCTGGTGCACTGGGAAGACCCAGAGGAATCCGGTGGAGAGGGAGGTGGGAGGGGGGATCGGAATGGGGAATACGTGTAAATCTATGGCTGATTCATATCAATGTATGACAAAACCCACTGAAATGTTGTGAAGTAATTAGCCTCCAACTAATTAAAAAAAAAAAAAGACTTTATTGATATGATATTTGCTAGTCTGCAAGTGAAAATGGAGTCTTCATTTCCATTTTGGCTTATGAGTCAGGTTGAATATTTATTCACACATTTAAGAACAGTTTGTATGTCTTTTTCCCTGAATTGCCTATTCATATCTCCAGCTCATTTTTCTATTGAGGTCTTTCTCTTAACAACTTGAAGGAACTCTCTATATAGGGGAGATGAACTCTTTGTCTGGAGTATGAATTGAAAACATTTCCCCTAATTTGTGAGATGTATCCAGCCTGGGGTGTATGACTTCAGCTCAATTATACTCACTGCTGAGTAGCATTCAATTGTGGACTATAACCACATGTTTTCTTCATTGACACTACTGTTGCTGGACCTTTGGGTGGTTCTTAGTTTTGAAACATTATGGAAAAATGCTGTGTGTGTCCTTAACTTCCTCCCCTTCCCTGTCCTGCTTCTTCCACCCCTTTCCTGGTATCCCCTGGGAACATATCCTTAATAGGTCACTTGCACATGAAACCTTGTCTTGGGGAACCAGATCTAGTACAAACATAGATCGCTTTGGTTATGCTGGGTGCTCCAGTGTAGACAGGCTAGAGAGGCATCAACCCCTCTCCCTGTGGATAAGGACTTGTAACTTCTTGATTTGCCCTCTCTCAGGGTCCACATTATCTTGGGAAACCTCTTCCCCAAATCCTTCCTGAACGGGAGAAAAGAGGGGTGTCTGCTTCTAGTTAGCTTTGGGGGCTTCGACTGGGGGAGGGACACAAAGGAGACTCTGGGAGCTGGTTGCATGGGTATATTCACTTTGTGAAAAGTCATTGAGCTGTACACTTAAAATGTGTGCACTTTTCTATGTGTGCTACAGTTGAATTAAACGTTATTTCAAAAGTCTTGAGGAGGCTCAGACAACCAGGGGTAGACACAACTACTAACATCTCTGAGAACCTTCCAATCCCTGGTGGACCTAAACCCGCTTGAAGGTGCACAGAAGCAGATGAAGACCCCAGGTCAAATGTTCCCAAATCCCCCAGTAGCCATCCTTTCTGTGGCTGCTCGTGGTCCTCCCCTCACCCTCTCTTCCTGGCGAGGTGAGTGCACGCTCAGCTGTGTCACACTCTGTGAGACCCCGTGGACTGCAGCCCACCAGGCTCCTCTGTCCATGGAATTCTCCAGGCAAGAATACTGGAGTGGGTTGCCATTCCCTTCTCGAACCCAAGTCTCCTGCATTGCACGCAGATTCTTTACCTGAGCCACCAGGGAATATTCGGTTGCATTTGGCTTGCTCTTTCTCTGTCCCATCTGATTTTAACCCACAGTTTCCACTTAATAGCAAATGTAGAAAAAACACCCCTTACCAAGTGCTTGCCCACAGCATGCCGGGCACAGTGCTGGTCATGCGAGCAGAGGTGAGCAGTGCCCAGAGCCTCAAGGAGCAGGAAGAGGTATGAATTGCTTGAGTGTAAGGTACTTTGTCCTTGAGAACCCCATGAACAGTATGAAAAGGCAAAAAGATAGGACACTGAAAGATGAACTCCCAGGTCGATAGGTGCCCAATATGCTACTGGAGATCAGTAGAGAAATAACTCCAGAAAGAATGAAGGGATGGAGCCAAGGCAAAACAATTCCCAGTTGTGGGTGTGACTGGTGATAGAAGCAAGGTCTGATGCTGTAAAGAGCAATATTACATAGGAACCTGGAATGTTAAGTTCATGAATCAAGGCAAATTGGAAGTGGTCAAACAGGAGATGGCAAGAGTGAATGTTGACATTCTAGGAATCAGTGAACTAAGATGGACTGGAATGGGTGAATTTAACTCAGATGACCATTATATCTACTACTGTGGGCAGGAATCCCTTAGAAGAAATGGAGTAGCCATCATGGTCAACAAAAGAGTCCTAAATGCAGTACTTGGATGCAATCTCAAAAATGACAGAATGATCTCTGTTTGTTTCCAAGGCAAACCATTCAATGTCATGGTAATCCAAGCCTATGCCCCAACCAGTAATGCTGAAGAAGCTGAAGTTGAACAGTTCTATGAAGACCTACAAGACCTTTTAGAACTAACACCCAAAAAAGATGCCCTTTTCATTATAGGGGACTAGAATGCAAAAGTAGGAAGTCAGGAAACACCTGGAATAATGGGCAAATTTGGCCTGGGAGTACAGAATGAATCAGGGCAAAGGCTAGTAGAGTTTTGCCAACAGAACGCACTGGTCATAGCAAACACCCTCTTCCAACAACACAAGAGAAGACTCTACACATGGACATCACCAGATGGTCAACACCGAAACCAGATTGATTATATTCTTTGCAGCCAAAGATGTAGAAGCTCTATACAGTCAGCAAAAACAAGACCGGGAGCTGACTGGGGCTCAGATCATGAACTCTTTATTGCCAAATTCAGACTTAAACTGAAGAAAGTAAGGATAACCACTAGACCATTCAGGTATGACCTAAATCAAATCCCTTATGATTATACAGTGGAAGTGAGAAATAGATTTAAGGGACTAGATCTGATAGACAGAGTGCCTGATGAACTATGGACAGACATTTGTGACATTGTACAGGAGACAGGGATTAAGACCATCCCCATGGAAAAGAAATACAAAAAGGCAAAATGGTTGTCTGAGGAGGCCTTACAAATAGCTGTGAAAAGAAGAGAAGTGAAAAGCAAAGGAGAAAAGGAAAGATATTCCCATCTGAATGCAGAGTTCCAAAGAATAGCAAGGAGAGATTAAAAAGCCTTCCTCAGTGATCGATGCAAAGAAATAGAAGAAAACAACAGAATGGGAAAGACTAGAGATCTCTTCAAGAAAATTAGAGATACCAAGGGAACATTTCATGCAAACATGGGCTCCATAAAGGACAGAAATGGTATGGACCTAACAGAAGCAGAAGATATTAAGAGGTGGCAGGAATACACAGAAGAACTGTGCAAAAAAGATCTTCACAGCGCACATAATCATGATGGTGTGATCACTCACTTAGAGCCAGACATCCTGGAATGTGAAGTCAAGTGGGCCTTAGAAAGCATTGCTATGAACAAAGCTAGTGGAGGTGATGGAATTCCAGTTGAGCTATTTCAAATCCTGAAAGATAATGCTGTGAAAGTGCTGCACTCAATATGCCAGCAAATTTGGAAAACTCAGCAGTGGCCACAGGACTGGAAAAGGTCAGTTTTCATTCCAATCCCAAAGAAAAGCAATGCCAAAGAATGTTCAAACTACTGCACAATTGCACTCATCTCACATGCTAGTAAAGTAATGCTCAAAATTCTCCAAGCCAGGCTTCAGCAATACGTGAACTGTGAACTTCCAGACGTTCAAGCTGGCTTTAGAAAAGGCAGAGGAACCAGAGATCAAATTGCCAACATCCGCTGGATCAGAGAAAAAGCAAGAGAGTTCCGGAAAAAAATCTATTTCTGCTTTATTGACTATGCCAAAGCCTTTGACTGTGTGGATCACAATGAACTATGGAAAATTCTGAAAGAGATGGTAATACCAGACCATCTGACCTGTCACTTGAGAAATCCGTATGCAGGTCAGGAAGCAACAGTTAGAACTGGACATGGAACAACAGACTGGTTCCAGATAGGAAAAGGAGTATGTCAAGGCTGTATATTGTCACCCTGCTTATTTAACTAATATGCAGAGTACATCATGAGAAATGCTGTGCTGGTAGAAGCACAAGCTGGAATCAAGATTGCTGGGAGAAATATCAATAACCTCAGATATGCAGACGACACCACCCTTATGGCAGAAAGTGAAGAGGAACTAAAAAGCTTCTTGATGAAAGTGAAAGAGGAGAGTGAAAAAGTTAGCTTAAAGCTCAACATTCAGAAAACTAAGATCATGGCATCTGGTCCCATCACTTCATGGCAAATAGATGGGGAAACAGTGGAAACAGTGGCTGACTTTATTTTTGGGGGCTCCAAAATCACTGCAGATGATGACTGCAGCCATGAAATTAAAAGACGCTTACTCCTTGGAAGTAAAGTTATGACCAACCTAGATAGCATATTAAAAAGCAGAGACATTACTTTGCCAACAAAGGTCCGTCTAGTCAAGGCTAAGGTTTTTCCAGTAGTCATGTATGGATGTGAGAGTTGGACAGTGAAGAAAGCTGAGCGCCAAAGAATTGATGCTTTTGAACTGTGGTGTTGGAGAAGACTCCTGAGAGTCCCTTGGACTGCAAGGGGATCCAATCAGTCCATCCTAAAGGAGATCAGTCCTGGGTGTTCATTGGAAGGACTGATGCTGAAGCTGAAACTCCAATACTTTGGCCACCTTATGTGAAGAGTTGACTCATTGGAAAAGACCCTAATGCTGGGAAGGATTGGGGGCAGGAGGAGAAGGGGACGATGGAGGATGGCATCAGGAGAAGGGGAGATGGCTGGATGGCATCAGCAACTCGATGGATATGGGTTTGTGTAGACTCCGGGAGTTGGTGATGGACAGGGAGTCCTGATGTGCTGCAATTCATGGGGTCACAAAGAGTCGGACACGACTGAGCGACTGAACTGAACTGAACTGAAGGTAGTTTGTGGTAAATGTTATGTACTTTGCACCCACTGCTGCCTTCAGCAGGCAGTCTTCCAGAATAAACACCACTTACATTCTAATCCTCTGTGTTCCAGTCCAGCAGTTGGCTTTCAAGAAAAAGATTCATTCCAGTTATGTCACAGGATGGATGTTTATTGGATGTGCTTGATAGGCTCCAGGAAGAGCCTGGCAATTGGGCACTAATAAGAATGCGACCTGGAACCAGAAGAGTCCATCTACGGCTGCATGAAGCTCACCTGGCCTCCAATCTCTTCCCAACATGTTACCTTCTATGCCAACTTCCCACTTCCCTTCACATTTGTCATCTCAAATCCCAGAGTGATGAGCTCTGTGCTCCTCCCACCATCTGCCACCAGGATAATCTGTCATCTGTCATCTGTCACTAGCCCACCTGAGAACTGGTTCCCCTCAGGCACTGACTTCCCTAGGGGCATGTTATTCTTTCTTAGTGACCCTTGTTTGTCTTAGAAGGCCCTGGTGCACACACTTCCAGGAAGAGGATGTGAGCTCACTTGATTGTGGACAGGAATGCACTTGGAGCAGAAACAAGGATGCTGATACCATTTCTGCTCCCCACACTCTTTGGGGGTGGGGATTGTAAATGGGGGCACCTCTTCTTTCAAGGGCTAGGCCTGGCACAAGATGCCTGTTTGGCAACTCGACTGCCTGGCATTCCCTCTCCCTAGGGACCACGAATCCTTCTTGACTTTCTCAGTCTTAATGTGTGAGAGGCGCTACCTCCCCCAGGACTCATGACCAGAAAGGACAGGGACATAACCTGGCCTTCAGTAGATGGGCACTGAGACAGAATATGGCCTGCTGGCAGCATTGTCATCAATGTTCTCAAAGTCTCAGGGATGAGTCCATAGCTGGGAGTCCTTTGGAAATATAATAAAAACTACATTTCCCAAAATCCCTTGCAGCTTGGAGTAGCTATATGACCAAATTCCAGCCAGAACTTCTGGATTGTATCCACAATGGGAATGAGTGTGCCTTTCATTTCACTTCCACTCTTCCCTCTTCTTGCTGGAAGGAGTATGAGCACAATGGGATCATTGTGAACTTCACAATCAAAAGCAACATTTTAGGGATGGAGAAAAACAAAAGAGAAGAATCCAGAGCTCCAACATCTTAAACCACCATAACATACCCAGACTAGTATGAGAGAGAAAAATCAAATTCTTTCATGTTGAAGTTACTGTATTTGGTCTTTTTAGAGCAGCCTAGCTTATATTCTAGTCACTATAGGGTGCCTTGACCGGCTTGTAATGATATAGAAAGCTCTTATATTCTAATCCATCCCAGAAATCCAAGGTGAGCTTGGAGGAAGATGTGAAGAGGTAGTGCATTGGAAGATAAATAGAGAAATGAGATCCAGAGAAGAGAGAAAGAGAAATAGACAATGTGATCAATTCATTTCTCTTCAGAGTTGCCCAGGGTCAACACCCATGTGGGTAGATTGAAGTTCACCACCACCTCTCACCACCCCTTTTTCTTGGTGGTTGAAGCCAGGTCATAGAAAGTCAGATGCCACAGAGATGTTTTCAGAGGGAGTCAGGACCCAACGCCGCATTGTTCACAGGGCCCGGGTCATCACAGATTCTGGTGACTTCCTCCTCCTAAAGGCAGGAAATGCCACAGGTCAGCTCAGGGGCAGAGCCCAGCATAAGGTCTAAGATGTGGCTGCATCAGGATCAATGAGCTTCCCACCAGGAAAACTGGTCACTGGAGGACTCTGGGAGCAGTCATCACCTGACCTCTAGCTCTGGAGGGCAGTCCTCCAAGTCCCCAGCCCTGGGTATGGGTCCCTAGGGGATCGGAGAGTGTGCATGGCTGAAATGTGCCTGGGAGCCCTGGCCCGCCAAATGGATTATCTACAGAAGGGGACACACCACGGGGGAGGGGAAACAGACTTTCACCCCTGCTCAGGTGATGGGCAGAATCAGGAGTGAGGAAGAGAGACCCTAAAACCCAGGTGGGGTCCTGTGTTGCAAGATGTGTCCTGGAAGTAAAGGCGATGCTGCTCAGTTCAGAATGCTGCTCCAGTTATTCAGGCAGCCATGCAGCAAGCCCGTGACTGCTCTGCCCTACTCAGAATATGGCTCCCACTGTCTTCCCAGAGGGTGCTGGGTCTCTGCTCTCTCTCCAATCTCCCCCAGCCCCAAGCACTGTCCTATAAATGAGAATAATCTCTCGGTGCTAGCCCCACAGTGCTGGTTAGCCAAGTACTGCGTCTGCATGTGCCCACATGGTGAATGGATACCTGCATGGTTTCCTTCTGAGAAGTCATCTCCACTGAGTTTTCACATTCTCTCAGCTTATGAAATTGCCTCCTTCTGCAAGGACAAGAGTGGACTCAGAGAGCCTCTCTCCTCCCCCACCTGCCCCCGTTCCATCCCCCCACCCGTAAGCTTACACCCTGCTCCCTACACAGATTGTGGGGGAGATTTGGGGAGAGTAGGCTACTTGATCTTTCTTCCTCTCCAGTCCTTTCTTCAGCAGTGAGAGAGCAGAGACAAGGAAAGAAGAAAACTATAGAAAGATAGATTTAGAGACAATTTTAGACGGGCTTCCCAAATTTGGAGCAAGGGGAAGGAGAGGGACAGGCTAGAAAGTATGGAGCTTGTGAATTTGGTGGGAGGGACATGGGGGAAGGATGAGGTTACTCTGCTCACCTTCTAGCTCCAGACCCACCTCCAGGTGTAGCAGGCCCCCAGGCCCAGCAGTAGGAAGAGAAGGCCAGCCAGCAGCCCCAGGACCCAGAGGAGCTGCTGGAACAGCTGCAGGCGGTGCAGGGCTGTAACATGAGGTGAGGCTTAGGGGGTGGCTGTGGCTCCAGGCTTCTGATCCTCCCTCCCAAACTGACTCCCCCAAGATGAAACTTATTTTAAGTTCTAATTTCTCTTGGAAATTTCCCCATGCCAAGGAGTTTCAAGCAATCAGTCTAGACTAGACAAGCAGAAGGAATTCGGGAAAGACCTCAGAAGGAAGCCTCTGGACCTGAGAACTGGGCCTTTGTGCAGAATGGCCTAGGAGATAGGGTGGGAGCTCTCACCTCTGGTTCCAAAGTAGGCGGCCGCAGAGGCAGAGCCCAGGGCATTAGAGGCGGAGCACACATAATCCCCCTGGTCACTGGGCCTCAGCTCCTCTATGACCACCCTCAAGGCGTTGGGGGTGACTGAGACATGGATGTGTGGCTTGGCAGGAGCAACCTTGGACTGGCTAGAGGCCACCAGCCGACTGCCGAGGTGGAGGGTCAGGCTGGCCAGGGGCTCACTGTCTACTCGGCAGTCCAGAATGCCTTGGATGCCACCCTCAGGCTCCACAAAAACCGTCATCGTGGGTGTCTCGGGGGGATCTGTAGGAAGACAGGGAGTGTGGTGACTGCAGAAACAACTACACAGTTCCTCCCCTCCTTGTATCCCATGCAAGGTGACTGCTGCTCCTTCCATTAAGAGGTAGAGCTTGTTTCCTCACTCTTTCAATCTGTGGTTGCCTTTGAAGGCAGAAGTGACTTTGTGTGACTTCAGGGCTAGACCTCAATGGGCCTTGCAGCTTCTGCTCTCCTTGGAAAACAACCATGTGGAAGCCCAGGCCGGCCTGCTGGACACATGAGGCCCAACCGACAGCCCACTCCATTTGCCAGCCAAGAAGGTGAAATAACAGCAGCCACATGATGTAAGACCAGCAGAACTGCTAGCCCAGCCCAAATTTCTGGCCCATAGACTTGTGAGCAAATAAAATTGGCTGTCGTTTTAAGCACTAGGTTTTGGGGTAGCTTGTTACACAGCAATAGCTGACTAATACAGTGTGGGGCCCTTTCAAGGAATAAAATAGGGGGCTGAGGTTGATGAGGGCTTACTTTGTGCCAGGCACTCTGCGTGCTTTACCTCCTGGACCCCTCACAAGGAGAGGGGACTGACATTTTACAGATAAGGAAACCAAGGCAGAGAGGCACAGGATCACACACCAGTCAGTGGGAATCCTCTGACCCAGGACTCCATTGCTGTGAAGTCTTTGGTGTTTGCAGACAGAAGAGGAGGAAGACCTGAAACGGGCATGTGAGATGTGGGGAGACTGAGGCAGGGAGAGGATGTGAAGGATGTGACACTCACAGAGCACCCGGAGGGTAACTGGAGCAGAGGCGGTGGCCCCAATGGGGAGCTCAGCCTGGCAGTGGTACATTCCAGCTTGGTTGCGGGCCACGTGGGTGAAGGCGAGGGTGGGTACAGGCTCCGTGTGTAGCTGCCGGCCATTCCAGAACCAAGTGAAGGTGGAGTTGCCCATGAGCCCAGGGCCACCAGGGAGGTGACAACTCAAGTTCAGTGCTGTGCCCTCAGGCACATCTAGCCCTGGCTCGGCCACCACATGCACACCTGCAGGACCAGACGTGGTTGGGGTCTGTAGACCTGTGGGAGCTGCAGCCTCTGGCTTGTCCTCTGTGCATAATATGGGATCTGGATCTCCAAAGGTGGGACTGTGTCTCCCCCATCAGACTGCGAACAAGGTTACCTCTCCTCCTTGCCCTGGGGACTTCTGGGGCAAAGCGGTGCCTCCCTCTCTCATCAATTCAGGCTTTTTGATGGATGAGGCTCAGATTGAACTCCCCAAGGATGGGTCTGCACCTTGTCCCTCAAACTGAGCTCCCCGAAGGTAAGATTGGACCTGTCCTCCCATTCCCAGTTTCCCCAGGGCAGGTCTGTGCTCCCACCCACAGTCTGGGCTCTCTGAGGGCAAGGTTATGTCTCCCCTCCACCCATGCTCCCCTTGAGATGTTGCCATGCCTCCACCCACCTCTCTTGTAGGGAGCTCTCCAAAAGCCAGGCTGTTTCTACCCCTCAGGCTGAGCAACCCCCCACCAGTGGGCACTGTTCCTCTCCATCAGGTCAGGCCAGCCAGCTTCTTCTGGTGGGAGCCCCACCCCTCAGACAGACTCAGACCCCACAGCAACGGCGCCCCTCCTGCCTCCTGGCCAGCTCACCTGCCTGCAGCTGCCCCATGGTGGTGCTGACCGAGCCCAGCAAGTTGCGAGCTGTGCAGACGTAGGTGTCCTCGTCTCCTGAGGGCACAGCTTGCACTCGCAGCCGCAGGGCATTGCGGGCCACCTGGACATGGCCCGTCTCCACTGCCAAGCCATGGATGCTGTTGCTGGTGGCCAGAACTTTGCCATTGCGGGCCAGGGCCAGCTCGGCAGGTGGTTCACTGTCCACGGTGCACTGTACCACAGCCATGGGGCTGGTCCTTGAGTCCCAGAAGGAGGACACAGCAGCGTCCCGGGGGGCATCTGAATTGTGGAGCAGGGCGGAGTTGAGGGTCTTGCTTGAAAACCCTGTGCTAGCCATTGCCCACCTGCCTGGCATTGTTGAGGCTGAAGCCTCTGGGAAAATGGAAACTTCTGGGGAGTGACAGCTTCTCAGGAATCCTGTGGGCAGATTCCTCCAGGCAGGGCTCAGAGGACCCTGAGGAATCTTCCCTCATCCCCTGTGTCTTTCCCCAAGTGTCCATTCCCAGGTTCAGTCCTGTGCAGCCTTGTGCCCACCCGGACTAGGGCCCAGAAGCGCCCTCCACGCACCCTGGGCACCCCCAGGCAAGGACCCTTGCTTACAGAGGACATGTAGTGCTGTGGGCCGGGAGCTGCGTGTACCCTGGGCATCCCGGACCTGACAGGTATAGGCTCCTGCATGAGCCCGTGTAACCACCGGGAAGGAGAGAGAGGCCTCTGGCCCCTCCTGCAGCCAACGGCTGTTGTGGTACCAGGCGTAGAGGGCAGGTGGGCGGGCAGCAGGGTCTTCACAGCTCACTGTGACAGGGGCCCCCTCGGGCACAGCGGCGGACGGAGCCAGGGTCACTTGCACACCTGTACCAAGAAGACAGGGTCAGCTGGGTCCAGCGAGACACCGTAGCTGATCCCACCCCTGGCTAGGCCCTGCCTCACCCTCTAGCCGCAGCTCTAGGGATGTGTTGACCTGACCCAGAGGACTGTGGGCCGAGCAGCTGTAGAGACCCTCGTCGCTGGGCCCGGGCTCCCACAGCTCCAGCTGCAGGGTGTTGGGGACGGAGGCTGAGGTCGAGGAGGCCAGGAGGCGGCCAGCATGGCTGAGGACCAGCTGGGCAGGTGGGCGGCTGTCCACGGTGCACAGCACCAGGGCAAGCTGCCCGCCACGGCTCTCCAGGAGATAGGTCAGGCGCAGGCTGCGGGGTGCGTCTGAGATGCAGAAAGGCAGAGGAGTTCAGCGCACACAGTGGTAAGGAGGCCAGTTTGCAGGTGGTATTCAAAACAGGAAGGCTTTGGCTCCCTGTCCCCAACAGCCTCCACTTGCCCAACCTGGGGCACTGCTCCTCTGCCCCCATGCCCCCCCAACTCTAATGCTCCTTGGCCAGTACTAGGTACAGCTGGGTACTGAGCTCCTGGGGTAGATGACTATGGGACTCGGCCGTGCCCTGATCCCCGCAAGCTGTTATTCCTTCCTAAGCTCCACCCTGCCTCCAACCAGACTCACAGAGGACATCCAGGGTGACGGGCCTAGAGAGACGGAGTGTCTGGCCAGGGACCAACACACCACATCTGTAGGAGGTGGCATCCACGACCGTGACACTGGGGAGGGCGATGGAGTGGGCAGTATCTGGGAGCTGCTGCCCATCTTTGTACCACGTGTAGGTGGGCTGGGTCACGTGAGTGGTCCACACAAGGCAGGTCATGTTCACCAGCTGCCCCTCCTGCACGGTGGCTTTGGGCCACACCTGCACACTCACAGCTGGAGACAGAAGAGGGCACAGGGACATCAGGGAATATGAAGGCTGTGTCAAGCAAGCCGCCTGTAGGGTGGGCAGCCTCTCAGCCTCTGGGAGGCACAGGTGACCCACCTGTAAGTGAGGCTCAGAGATGGAGCTTGGGCAACAGCTCATCACCTGTCAGGTGGTCCCCAGCAGAGCTCTCCCTGGAGTGCCCTGAGCCCTCCCTGACCCTGTTGGAGGACCACCTGGGAGAACCCAGGCCTCAAAAGCCCTGCTGTGGTTTCTCCTTGAGTGACCCCTGTCTGATTAATTTTGTCCCCTGGGCATCCATGTAAAATTCTGTTTTTAAAAAATGTTCTTCAATGAAAACCAAGTTTGGAGACTGCTGCCCTCAAGAAGAGTGGGAATGCAGACTGTCCGATGTTCAGCCCTCCTGCCTGTGTCTCAGGCTTCCAGAACCCTCTCCAACCTCCTCGTCTCTTAAAAGAGCTACCCACTCACACCCCCATACTGACCTTGGGCATCAAAGGTGGCTGAGGCCGAGGCCTGGCCCAGGGCATTGGTGGCCTCACAGGTATAGACGCCTTCATCCTCCAGCACTGCATTGCGAATCTCCAGGCGCAGTGTGTTGGGGGTCACCGCCACCTGTAGCCGGGGAGAGCTGGCCACAAGCTCCCCAACTCCTTGCAGGGTAGAGGTCACAAGGCGGTCCCCGTGAAGCAGTCGTAACTGGGCTGGAGGGTCACTCTTCACACGGCACAGGAGGAGGCCCAGTCGCCCAGGGCCTGTGTCCATGAGGGTAGTGAGTGTGGCCTGGCGAGGGGCATCTACACAAGGCAGACAATGGTCAGGGTCTGACCAGGTGGTCCCTCATCTAGGACTCTCTCGGAAGTAGAGTCCAGGACCAGGGGCTCAATATCCCCTTCCCCAGTCATGCGCTTGGCTCCCTCCTTCCCCAAGAAACGTGAATGGGATCAAAGTGCTTACAAGACACATGGAGGCTGACCGGGGCCGCCAGGTTCGTGGTGGCTGAGCCAGGAGCCTGGGCTTGGCAATGGTAGGCCCCAGCTTGGCTCAAAGTTATGGCTGCAAAATGGATTTTGGCTGAGGTGGACTCCTGGAGGGGCTGGCCATCTCGATACCAACGGTATGAGGTCCCCTCCAGGACCCCTGTGGGTACTTGGCAGCTCAGGACCACAGCCTGGCCCTCCCGGAGCTCAGGCGATGGTGACACCCGGACCCAGGCTCCTGCAGGGAGAAACCAAGAGCAGGTGAGGGCCTTCCACCACACCCCTCCGCAGCTGGGACTGCGTTTGTGGACACATGAGGACAGCAAGACCCCAACCCCATGTGCCAGAGCCACTGCTCACCCACCAGACCACTGCTGAGGGCCCCACTGCAGCTTCATGCCTCTTTCTCTCCTGCGCCCAACTCCCTTGCCCTGGTTCTGACCTGGCGTTCACTGCCCAGCACCTTGAGTTATGGTTTTGCTTTGTCAGTCATATCTCACCTACCACAGGGTGAGCCTCACCTGGGTACAACCCTAGTGCCATGCATAGCACCTGCACGTGTTAGCTCTTGACAGATGTTGTTTTGACCCCATAAAGCACAGAAATGGTAGGGATTTAGGTCCAACCAAGGACCACGGTACTGATCATGAGCTGACCTCAGCATGGTGACCAACAGCTTGGAAGGGGAAATTAGCAGCTCTCTCTAGCCCATCTCTGCACCCAACTTCCAAGTAATGAGAGCCCAGGAACAGAAGACCAGGCAAAGGGCTGTCCCTGGATCCCCCCAGGTTTGAGGCAGGAAGAGATCAGGGTGGGGGAGTAAAAAGGAGGGACAGCTAGAGTGGTGACTGAGAGCTCAGACTGTGCCATAGACCAGCACTGAATTCATCCAGAGCTAGCAGGGTCCCCTCCCGGTCATGTGACCATGAGCAAGCCCCTAAATTTCTCAATTTCTTCGCCTGTGAAAAGGGTATGATAAATAGGATATACAGAACCAAGTCCCAGGGAAAATGTTCAAAAATTGATGTTTGTCACTGTGGGAGGAAAAAAAAAGTGTTTTTTTTTTTCCAGCATTATTGGTATTAACTTTGTTTTTTTCTGGCTTATTCACTTAGGCAGGATTATTACAGAAGAATATATACAGAGAGATAAATGAAGAATATGGATATATTCATATATATATGTGTGTGTAGTCAGACACAACTTAGCAAGTGAACAGCAACCAACAATGTATATACAAATGTGATCATTATATGGGGCTTCCCAAGTGGCACTAGTGGTAAAGAACCCTCCTGCCGAAAAATAAATAAATAAATAAACAAAAAACCCTCCTGCCAATGCAGGAGACATAAAAGATGTAGGTTCATTCCCTGCGTCGGGAAGATCCTCTGGAGGAGGAAATGGCAACCCACTCCAGTATTCTTGCCTGGAGAACCTCATGGACTGAGGAGCCTGGTGGGCTACAGTCTTTAGGGTCACAAAGAGTCCGACATGACTGAGTGACTTAACACATACATTACATATTCCATGTGCGTGCTAAGTCGCTTCAGTTGTGTCCAACTCTGCGACCCCATGGTCTGTAGCCTGCCATGCTCCTCTGTCCATAGGATTCTCTAGGCAAGAATACTGGAGTGGGTTGCCATTTCCTCCTCCAGAGGATCTTCCCAGCCCAGGGATCAAACCTGTATCTCTTGCATCTCTTGCATTGGCACGGGGATTCTTCACCACTAGCAACACCTGGTAAGCCCATATATTACACATCTCTATATACATATGCAGAGTGGTCCCCAGGACATTTGGATGCACCACAGCTACAGAGGACACTCACCTCGGACCTGGAAGACAAGGGAAGTGTTAGCTGATCCCAGGGTATTGTTGGCCTCACAGCGGTAGCTGCCAGAGTCCTTAAGGCTCAAGTCTTGGACCTCTAGCTGCAGGAAGTTGGCAGTGTTTTTGGCCTGGAGGCGGCCACGGGATGGAAGCTGGGACCCCGGGCTGGTGGCCAAGAGGTGCTCGCCATGGAACAGAGCCAGCTGGGCGGGAGGGCGACTGTCCACACTGCAGACAAACACAGCCGTGTGGCCCTGGTCCACATCCAGGAGAGCAGACAGCTTTGGAGGGTCTGGGGGGTCTGTAGAGACAGTGGGGAGCTCAGGCCAGCCCCTGCCCAGCTCACCACTTTTCAGCTGCCAGGCTGTCCTCCTCCAGACACGTAGTCCAGGCCTACACGTGCCCACACCCAAGCCATGTTCTTGCCTCCTCAAACCCAACCTCAGCCTTGTTTCCCCCAGACCACCTCCTCCACCCTCCAAGGGCCCAAATCCCCTTGCCTATCACCCACAGAGCACTCGCAGGACCACAGGGGTGGAGAGCTGGGCACCGGCCTCGGTGAGGATGCGGCAGGCATACAGGGCGGCATCTGTTCTGGCCACAGGCAGCAGCGTCAGGGTCTCTAGGGGGCCCTGGGCCCACAGGGCCCCATCCCGGAGCCAGGTGAAGTTGGCAGGGCCGCCAGCTTCCCGGCTCACCCTGCAAGTCAGGTTGGCTCCGGTGCCCTCCTGCAGCGTGTGTGACGGTGTGACGACCAGGACGGTGGCTGGAGAGCAGGCAGCACAGGCTTACTGAGACAGGCCTCAACCCTGACGGCTTCCCCCCAGTCCCCGGGGTGAGTGGTCCTGCCTCCCCGTCTGGAGCAGGTGGGAAGGAGCCCCTCTGGGTGCCCACGGGGCAAGGGGAGCAAACCGAACTCCCTCTGCTGACAGGAGGTGGTTTCGCCCAACTGACCCTCCTCAGAGCTGGGGGTTGCAAATGAATAGGGTCCCAAGCACCAGCCCCTGACCCCAAGCGACCTGCTCCCTGTCCTGCCTCACCCTGGGCATTGAAGTTCGCTGAGGCAGAGGCGTTGCCCAGGACGTTGCTGGCCTCGCAGATGTACATGCCTTCGTCCTCCAGCACCGGGTCTTCGATCTCTACCCGCAGCAGGTTGGGGGCTCTGGTAACCTTTGTGCGTGGGGAGCAGCTCCCGCAGGCGCCACAGCTGACCCCTGATGGCAGGGCAGAGGCCACCACGCGACCCCTGTGGAGCAGCCGCAGCTGGGCCGGGGGGTCGCTGTCCACACGACACAAGAGGAGGCCTCGCTGACCGGCTCCGGCGGTGTCAGGGTCCAGCTGGGCAGTGAACGTGGGTCGGCGTGGGGCATCTGGAGAGAGAAGAGTATGGGCACTATCCCACAGCCTCTGCCAGGCTCCCAGGGGTGCAGTCAAAGCTAGCTAGGCTCCCAGAACACGCTGAGCAAAGGCATGAACCCGGAGCTGCCACAAACAGCTGTGCAGACTGTGCATTATACAAGGACCACTGGACGGGGGTGGCAGGACCTCAGCCCATGCCCGTGTGCTCAACTATGCCTTAGCACTGGACTGAGTCTTCCCAGAGGAAGGAGGGCCTTTTTCTTGCTTAGACAGAGCTAGAACTGTAGGGGCTAGCAGCCACCTTGCATAACCGCCATGTGCTCCTGGGCAGGGTACCTACAGAGCAATCCCTGTGTGTCTTACGATTTGTGTCCTCTCTTCACACCCCCTCCCCTAAGACCCTGCCTGTCTCTTATGTCTGATCTCCAAGCCAGCTCCGAGGAGAACAGATAATGCCTAAATTGCCCTCCTCCTAGAAGTTTCTGAAGAGTGGGACCAAGACTCCTAGGTGATCTCACACTGAACACTAGAAAACCCCCAAGAGGTGACCGCTCTTCCTGACAGTCCCTGGACCTGTGTCCTGCACATGTTAGGGAAGGTGTGCTGGAAGCTGAGTGTGTCCTGAATGTTACTCAGCCTCTCAGGAGCATCCACCCTTGACACGATGCAGGCCCTGTGCGGGGAGGCTCTGCCTTTGTGTCTGCACCTGTGAGGGTGCAGCCTATGAGACGTGTCTATATATATAGGAGTAGGGTGTCCCAGGGCCCAGCCCCAGAGGATAAAGCTTGGACATGGTGTCCACGATGGGTCTGAGGCTAGAGGCAGAGCTCTGATGGGACTGGGATGGGGAAATGGGATGCCCTAGACTCGGTCTCCATATTTCAGCTAAGGTGGTCAGGTCCATGGTGCCCAGGTTCGCGGCTGTCTTCCATCTGGACTCAGGGCAGGACAGAGTCAGGAGGGCCTGGAGGAGGGGGCTGATGGGCTCTGGTGGCTGATCTTCCCACAGCAGGCAGGGGCCGGCGGGAAGGCTACTCACAGAGGACAGTGAGGACAGCAGGTGAGGACAGCCCGCTGGTGCCATGGCCATCCTGGGCCCGACAGTGGTATGAGCCGGCGTCAGTGCTGGAGACCACAGGGAGCAGAAGGCTGCTGCTGGGCCCTTCGAGAAGCAGGGCCCCGTTCCGGTACCAGGAGAAGCGGGTGTCAGGCATTGAGCTCAGGCTGCTCCTACAGCTAAGTGTTACCGCCTGCCCTTCTGCCACTTCTGCTGCCGGGCTGATGAGGAGGCGGGCCACTAGTGGGAGAAGGAGAGAAGAAAGCTCAGCTCCCCTGCATGTCTGCGGCTCCATGCCATCCACCGCAGGAAGCCCTCCTGGGCTTCTCCCAACTCAATTATCAGGAGTTCTGAGCATCATAGTATCAGCTCTGTGAATCTCTTGATGATCAGAAGGGTTTGACCTTGAGTGCCAATTCAGATCTATTGGTAGCTGGCTGCAGCATGGTTGAGCAGGATTCTGGGCCAGATCCTAGGCCTACGTCAAATACCTGGCTTGATCGATTAGCTATGCCTGCCTCAGAAGGAGGGAAGGGCAACATGTGCACCAAGACTCAGCCTCTCTATTTGGGCTTCTGCATCTGACTCCTACCACAGTCTGCCCCCAAATGTTCAGTAAATAAAAAACAAATGAATGTGCATTGAAAAACCCTGTAAGTTCAGAGTCAAAATGGATACAAAAGGAATAACTCAATCCGCCATGTTTCCCATTTTGCTTTGACTTATAGGAAACTCTGAGACTGGGATGACCTTATAGCTCAGATCTTTGATGTGATTTTTTTTCTAGCCAGCTAGGTCAGGCCCTCAGTTGAGCCCTCTCGGTTCTCAGGAGGAAGAGGCCAGAGCAGGCCTCCTCCTCAGGCTCCTTCTACCAGCCCCAGTGGGACCATCTTACCATTGGCATGGAAGTCCAGGGTGGAGGATGAATTCCCAAGGGAACTGGTGGCTGAGCACGTGTACTCCCCACTGTCAGTTGGCCCCAGGTCTTGAATCTCCAGACGCAGGGAGTTTGGGGCAGAGTAGACACTGAAGCGTGGACTTTGGTCACCCTCTCCGGAAGTCGAGGCAAGGATGAGGCCCTCATGTGACAACACCAGAGTAGCCAGGGGCTCGCTGACCACAGAGCACTGGAGGATGCCCACCAGTCCTTCTTGCGTCTCCAGGAAGGCAGTTAGGTGTGGGGTGAGGGGTGGATCTGTATGGAGATGAGGCGCAGGCCTGTTACCCTCAACAGGGGCATTCCTGGATTTCCTCTTATAGCCTCTGACCCCTGCACCTACTTTGTCCTATGATGCCCTGGGAAAAGTTAGTGACCCCAGCAACTCCTATTTGTACCCAGACTGGGCAAATCATTCTGTCTTCCTAGTCAATCCTTGCAGTTACCCTGAGAGTGGGGATCCAGAGACTCCACTTTAATGGTGGGAAAACTGGTAAAGAAACCTGGCAGAGGACAGCACTGCACCAAATGATCCAAGTCCACACCCCCAGCAATGAGACAGGCTGACCCCACATGCCTCCTGAGGTGACACAGGGAGACAGACACAGAATCATGTCCGTGGTATCCCTGCCCAGGTGCGTGGGCTTGGTCTGCTCCATTCAGACCAATGCAAGGTGAGAATATCACAAAACAACTGACCTGTGCTCGTCAGGGTTCAATGTCAAGGAAGACAAGGAAAGACTGAAGAAAGAAGAATAAAGAGACTTGATAACTTAATGCAAAGCAAGATCCTGAATTGAATCCTAAACCAGAAAAAAAATTACCATAACGGACATTATTGGGCCAGCTGGTAAAATTTAAACATGGTTTGTAAATTAGATAATGATCTTGTATGAATGTTAAGTTTCTTGACTACATACAATTGTTGTACTGTGGTTATACATGAGAATGACCCTAGGAAATACATGCTGAGAAATTAAGGAGTAAAGGGCCATTATGCCTGAGGAATATAAATGGATAGATAGATTATGTGTTCATGTATACATATAGAGGGCATATGTATATACACATGTGAATAGAGTGCATATGTAGAGAAAATGTGTGCAACTGTGCACACATATATGTGCTTCTGTATACGCATACATATATGTATGTGAGTACATATATACACACATGTATAATATATTGTTAGAAAGAAAATCAAATGTTAAAAAATGGGAATCGAGGTTAAAAGTATATGATAATTCTCTGTATTTTTCTTGCAACTTTTACATTTGAACTTATTTCAAAATAAAAAGTTGTTTAAAATAGGACACTGAGGCCTGGGGAATTCAAAGCCTTGCCCAGATGTGAGCTCAAGGGCACCCTGGCCCAGGACCCCAGCCCTCCTGCAGGGGCTCTAATCTTTGGCCTGGCTCCCAGCTCCAGGGCCCTCGTCCCCACCACTTACGGCGGACCACCACGCTGACTGGGTCAGAGCGCTCTCTGCCCTGGGCATTCTGCACCTCACAGAAGTAGAAGCCTGTATCGGCCCTGGTGACTGAGTGCAGCTGGAGGATGTGACTGTGGGTGTCCTTCATCAGGTCGTGGTTTTTGTACCATGTGTAGCGCAGATCCCTGGGCGCTTCTTTCGGCGTGTTGCAGGTCAGGGTCACAGTCTGGTTCTCCAGAATCGAGCCTGCTGGGCTCACCTGGACCTCAGCCACTGTGGGGGCAGCAGAGAGCTCCCTGAGGGATATTCGGGTGACTTCCAGGCCCCACCTCTCAGGGTTGCAGCCTAAACCTCTGTACGCTGTACGCCACACCCCTCTGAGGAGGAGCCTCCTGGACTGACGATGCATCTCTTTGCCCTGTTCACTCCCAGGGAGGTTTTCACCTGTCAGAAGCTAAGCTGGAACTCCACACAGGCATCCCAGGAGGCACCTTGGCCTCATTTCCCTCAGCCCCCATGGCCTGGATGCCTCCCTACCTTCTGGTCAAGACCCAGGCTCACCCAGGACTCACTGAAGATGTGGAGGCTGACAGGAGGTGAGACCGAAGAGCCCACGCCATTCCCAACTTCACAGGTGTAGACGCCAGCATCAGCCCAGGCTGCCCGGGGCAACTGTAGTACACGACTCCGGTTTTTGAGGTGCGTCCCATCCTTGACCCACTGCACGGAACTGACCTGAGGGTGGCTGCTGCTCACCTGGCAGGTGAGTGTGACCAGATCCCCTGGAAGGATGTTCCGCCCCGAGGGGCTGAGGAGGATTTCCACACCCTTGGGGGCATCTGCAAGGCATGACAGGGGTTGTCGAGTATGGTGCCCAGGGAAGGCAGGGGCATTTTTCCACTCCCCTTTCAACACTCTGCCCTAAGGAAGCCCACCCAGATAAACTGGAACTCCCATTAGTCCCCTGTCCAGGGCAGGCACTGGCCGCATATTGTGAGGAAGCCTGCTCCTGTCCTTCTCTACTGACGGCTTGATACCGTGATGCTTGGCATAGCATCCAGCCTACACTGCCTTCAGTGGCTTTCTGCCCCACGACACGTCCATTGCCCTCTCTTCTATCTGAGGGCCATGGGCACATTGCTTGCTATAGCAGCTTGTGGCAGCTGCTGGCAAAGGACAAACCACCTAATGCAAGGGCTAAAGGCAGAGTCAAATTCTCTCTGAGAATGGTTAACTCATTTGTTGGGAGATGCCAATGATACAAAGAAACTGCATTTCTTTAAATCTTGTTCTAAAGCCTCTCTCTATGTAACTATGCTAATAAAAGCTAATATTTTCAGGAGTTCCCTGATTGCCTAGTAGTTAGGACTCTGGGCCTTCACTGCTGTGACCCGGGTTCAGTCCCTAGTCAGGGAACTGAAATCTCACAAGCCATGCAGTTCAGTCCAGTTCAGTTCAGTCGCTCAGTCGTGTCTGACTCTTTGCGACTCCGTGGACTGCAGCATGCCAGGCCTCTGTCCATCACAAACTCCTGGAGTTTACTCAAACTCATGTCTACTGAGTCGGTGATGCCATCCAACCATCCAATCCTCTGCCGTCCCCTTTTCCTCCCACCAAAGCAAGCCATGCAGTGTGGAAAAAAAAAAAAAAAAAAAAAAGCTAGTATTTTCAAGTCCTTAATCTATGTAACTATGAAAATAATAGAAACTAATATTTTTGCATGCTTTTAAATTTCATAACAATCCTGTGAGATAAAATGTATTTATCATTACCTCCACTACAGAGAGGTGGTGAGAAAACAGAGGCTCTGAGAGGCAAGTAACTTGCCCAAAGTTTGCTCATCTAGTCTATGGTGAAGCCAGCAGCCTGATGCCTATGTACGGCAGTTGTTCTAGAACAGCCTGCCCATCTTTACTGTGATGGGAAGACGCATAATCAAGTGAAAACTTGGAATTCCTCCCACTGTCTCTTTGCCATACCCAAGTGGTCCCCTGGTCATGGAGTGTGAGAGGCAGGAAAGGGATGAACCCTGGCTTCCTCCTCCTCCTCCAGAGCTGGTCTAAATCCCAGGGCCTCTACTGCCCAACCCCCAGTTCTCTGGCTGAGTCGCCCCTTCCCTGCCCAGCCTAGCTTCAGGGACTGGAAGTGGAGGGAGCCTTTCAATACTCCTCTTGGGGCTTAGCAGTCTCCACCTGCTCCACCCTGGAGGTCCAAGCACAGCCTGGCTACTCCTACAGGCCCGAAAGGGATGGTTTCCACTGGGGAACCACAGATGTGTGTGAGCTCAGTAACAAGGATGTGCTACCCAGCCCGCCCACCACGCTCACTCACACTGCACTTGGAGGTGAATCTCGTGTTGAGTCCTACGGTTGGCTGCCGAGAGCTGGCAGCTCAGGGTGCGGCCATGGTCCTGCCAGGACAAGGCCATGTGGAGGGTCACCAGGTGGTGGATGCCCGTGGGCTCAAGCTTCTGGAGTGTGGAGGTGGTGGAGCGGGCAGGGTCCTGGCCTTGCCACCGCAGGGTGACTGGCTCCTGCAGGCACGCGTAGGGAGTGGAGCAGTTGAAGTCCACCTCCATGCCCTCACGCAGCTCAGCCGGAGAGGCAATGGTGGGCATGATGAGCTCCTCTGAGGACAAAGACAGGAGGCTGGGGGCTCCCCTTCACCGTACCTGAGACCTCCTGCCCTGGAGACCTCAGCCCGGGGCACAGGACTTCAAGGGGAAGGAGAAAGCCAGGGGTTCACTGGGGGCAAATGCCAGGGGGCACAGGGCTGGGCTGGAACTGCAGCCAAGATTGGGGCTGGGTTTGGGTTTGGGTTTAGGACCAGGGCTGGGGCTGTGAGCCAGTGGGGCCAGGAGCAGCCTGGAGCCCCTTCCGGCTGGTGACCCTGCTCTCACCTGTCACGGTGACTGCAGAGCCTTTGACATCTACCCAGCGGTTGCCCTCGCTGATCTCGAAGCGGAAGTTGTAGGAGCCCGAGTCCTCGAGCTGCAGGTCCTTCAGTAGCAGGTTGCACACTCTGAGCTCAGGATCCCCCACCAGCTGGGCGCGGCCTTGGAAGCGGGCCTGCACCAGCTCGGGGTTTGTAGAGTGACTCACTACCTGCCGTTTGCCAGAGTAGTCATAGTACCAGATGGTTGTGATGCCGTGGGGCACATTCACACTGGCAGGGAAGCTGAAGGTGCAAGGGATGACGAGGCAGGACCCCTTCATACCCTGCACGGTGTCGGGACTGGAGACGCCCCACGAGGTCAGGTCTGAGGGTGAGGTAGGACAAGAAAGAGTGTAATGCAGGCCTGGGGTCATGCTCTGCCCCCCAGAAGGTGTTCCAGACGCACTCTCAAATCCTGTCCTGCCCCCAGCAATGCAACCCCTCTGGGCACCTCAGAGAGGGTCCCTGTTCCCTGTCACTGCCTCCTCATGCCCTCCTTCAACCTCAGCAGCTAAACCTGTGACCAGACACAGTTCAGTCTGCCCAGGCCAACAGAGGCTGGACTCGCCGAGGCCAGGCCCTGTGAGAAGGAAAAGGCCAGCAAAGCTTACCTGCTGGGATGGGTAAGGCCAGGAGGAGGAGCTGGAGCAAGAAGTCCATAGCAGGTTCTCACGCTGGTTCTGTTGCCTGTGAGGTGGGTGAGCACTGTGCTTGGCACACAGGGGTCTCCTAGGGAACCTCGGTCTCAGAGCCTGCTGGGATGCCAGTCCTGTTTCCCCACACACTATGCTGGCTGACCCAGTGAGAGGGCAGGGCAGCTGCCAGCTGGGATCCAGAAGCCCATGTTCCCAGCTCACGCTGTGTCCAGGAATGCCTTCACTTTGTGGCCCCAGAAAATCCTCTGTCTGTCGCTTGGCCCCACCCTAAGTTCTGCTTTCCCAGCCTCTTCAAAGATGAACAGCTGTTTCTCTATTTCCCCCACTTCCTTGCCCCGTCCCTGCTGCCCAAGTCACCAGCAACGGGAGGTCAGAGAGGCACAATGACTTACTCCAAGGCATCCAGCAAAAATGATGGTTTCTTACTTGAGATTTGTCTCCCGACCACCAGTCTTACCAGTTGTAGACCATAATGGAGTTTGAGCACTTAGAAAACTGTAGACTTCAAGAGTCCTCCCTTGCTCAAAAACCTACTATGGGTCCCCATTGCCTATGAAATGTGGCTCCCCTACATCCCCGAAAGGCCTTCCTTTCCTACTGCCAGTTCTGCCCCCATTTACTGTTCCCCTGCGATCAGTTCCCACCCTGGGGCTGGTCGTGTCTGCCCACAAGCTCTCCAGCTATCCAGCTCTGGCCTCACCACAAATGATCTTTGCCTGTCGAAATCTTATTCAGTCTTCAAAGTGGCTTCTAGCTGAAACTTTCCCTTTGGGGTCTCTAGCCACCCTAGAGCCATTTCTGTATTTACCTTGTTCTTTTTAGCTGTGAGCACCCATTTCTCAGGATTTGGGGCTGAGGACATGTGTCCTGCCCCAGTGCAGAGCCCCTCGCCCCCTGCAGCAGTGGGAAAGAGAAGAGTGTGGTCCTTGAGGGTTTAGAGTTCATGGCAGGGCAAGTCTGGTATGACAGGGGACACAAGAACCCCGCGTGACATATAGCTGACAAACAAGAGATATATGCCTACTGTATGCCATGCGCAGGAAGGCAGGCCCTTCACCACAGAGTGCCTCTGGAATCATAAAACTGTTAGAAGAAAACAGGTGAAAATCTTCATGACCTAGTAGCAGGCAATGATTTCTTAAGCATGACACCAAAAACAAAGCAACAAAAGAAAAAATAGATAAATTGAACTCGATCAAAATGAAAAATGTTTTTTGCATCAAAGGATACTATCCAGAGAGTGAAAACTCAACCCAAAGAATGGGAGAAAAATACCTGCAAATCATATAGCTGATAAGGGATTAACATCTGGAATATATAAAGAACTCCTATAATTTAAAAACAACCCCCCCCCAAATAACCTAAATTTGAAAAAATGTGCTGCAAGCTTGTATAGACATTTCTCCAAAGATGATATACAAATGGTCAACAAGCCCATCAGAAGATACTCAACATCAGTAGTCATTGAAAGTGAAAGAAAGTGAAGTCGCTCAGTCGTGTCTGACTCTTTGAGACCCCAAGGACTGTAGCCTACCAGGCTTCTCCGTCCATGGGATTTTCCTGGCAAGAGTACTGGAGTGGGTTGCTATTTCCTTCTCCAGGGGATCTTCCTGACCCGGAATCGAACCCGAGTTTCCCGCAATGCAGGCAGACAATTTACCCTCTGAACCACCAGGGAAGCCCCTCATTAGGGAAAGGCAAATCAAAACCACAGTGAGCTACCACTTCACACTGTAAACAAACAAACAAGACCAGAAAATAACAAATGTTGACGGGGCTGTGGAGAAATTGGAAGACTCGTGTACCATTGGTAGAAATGTGAAATGGTGCAGCCCCTTTGGAAAGTTTTGTGTTTCCTCAAAAAGTCAGACATAGATTACTATATGATCCAGCAACTTCACTGCTAGGTATAAACCCAAAAGAATAAAAAATAGGGCCTTAAACAGATATTTGCACACATGTTCCCAGCAGCATTACTCATAATAGCCAAAAAGTAGAAGCAACCCAAGTGTCCATCAACAGATGAATGTGATATATCCACACAACAGAACAGTATTCAGCCATAGGAAGGAATGAAATTCTGACACATGTTACATACATGGGCAAAACTTGAAAACATGTTACATGAAATAAGCCAAGCACAAAAGGGCAAATATTATATGAATCCACTTGTATGAGATACGTAGAATAGGCAAATTCATAGAAAGTAGAATAGAAGTTACCAGGGCCTGGAAAGAGGAGGGATGGAGGAGTTAATGTTTAATAGGTACAGAGTCTCTATTTTGGATGATGGAAAACTTCCGGAAATAGATAGTAATGATGGTTACACAGTAGTATGAACATACTTAATGCCATCGAATCGAATACTTAAAAAATAGTTAAAACAGTAAACTTTACCACATACACATACAAAACCCATATTGTCAACTTTGCAATCTTCCTTGGCCCTAAATGCTGACCCTGCAGAGTGAGGGGAAGGGCCTGGGGAACCTGGAAGTAGGGACAGGAAACTCATGATATCTTCCGGTCCCAAGTCCATCTGTCTCAGGGATGGGGCCCAGCTGATTCTGGTGGCTACCAGAGGGCACTCCTGGGGAGAGGCTGAACAGAGCCTGGAGAGGCGCTGCGTTGCCTGTGAGGATGACTAGCCAAGTGTGAAGAGAGGAGGGATGTCCTTAGAGGGAGCACAACAAAGGCAAAACTGTGGGAAGAACAGGCAGAGCCCTGTTCCTCAGGAGACTGAGGCCCCTGGCTAGGCCGCTCCTGCAGGCAGGTCTGGTCATTGCTGAGGCCCAGTGGCCTGTCCTCAGTCTTTTGGGCAGTCCTAGTCCTGCTCCTCTCCCTGGAAGATGTACCCACACCCTCCCCACCTGGTCCTTGGCTCGTGCTGGCCCAGGCTGGGCCCCATGACCTGGGTGCAGTGTCCTGGAAGCCCCGGGGGCCCAGGGCCACACTGAGCATCAGGGTCAGCTCCTCTACAGCTGGGACACCACCAATGTTCATATTGTCCCCAGCTCCCCTGCTGCTCCCATTTGGGGCCCTGGAAAGAGGAATGCTGAAGCTTCAGGATAAATGGTGGGATTTTAGACACACTGACCCCAGAATGGAGCAGGGGTTTTTGAGAGGACCCTTTCTAGAACCACCCAAAGTCATTTCCTGTAGATGTCACCTATACTTAGCCCAGTCCCAATAACCAAGGGGTCAGTCCCACCAGAGTCCAGCTTATTGGTTCAGCTTGTTCTACCCCAAAGACCAGCCTCAGCGCAGAGAACTTTCCTGGAAAAAAAGAAGGGGCATGAAGAGCCCCAGGAAGGGAGCTCCTTGTCCCAGTTAAAAGCCTGGTGTTGACAGGGAGGTGTCCCTAGGGCTCGGGTTGGGTGGGGTGTCCTGGTGGGCACCTAGCACCTCCTGATGGTAGACGGATGATTGCTGCTCCTGGGAAGGGGGTGGCTATACTGGGGACAGGAAGCACTGTAGCCCTCAGGCAATGACCATTTGGGAGAGCACAGCTCCAGGGTTCATCCTAGAATCTCCAAGCCTTGGACCCTCTGAAGACAGGGTTTAAAGTCCCACTCCTCTGAACTGATAGACACTACACAGCACTGGGTTGGGGTGTATGGCACATGGGGGACACCCATGTTTGCTCAAATGAGTGGGTAAGTATGAGACCAAGTGTCCCAGGACATCTGGGAGGGCGACTAGGGCCACAAGTCCCTGATTTCTGATCCCAGAGGCCAAGTTTGGCCTGGGGAAGAAAGGACAAAGGCAGTTTCATTGTAGGCAGCTGTGCGTGGGTTCAGGATTCAGTTTCTATTTCCCAGTACCAGAGCTTCTCCCAACTTCCTTATTCAAGCTGGAGAAGGAGGGAAAGAGGGTGACCAAGCCAGTTTCAGTGCTCTGCTCAACAGGTCAGAAAGCAGGTTCAGATGGGCGATTCCGGGAATACATTGTCTTCATAATAATGGAAAGTCCCAAACATAGGCCATTTAACTCGGAAAACCACATTATCCATAAATGAGGTCTATCAGCTTTGAAATGGGTAGTAGATGTGTCACATTTCTTTCCTTAATCTGGCTGTAAATGCCCTTAGCCTGAATGCCCATTCCATCAAGCTATGCTGGATGGTGCAGGGGGGCCTTCACTCAGATGAATGAAGTGGTAATGAATGAAGAAAACTGAGGGGAAGGTGAGGGTTGGGCGGCAGCTGGTTTGGGGTGAAAGTGATGGTTAGGCTGAGTTTTGGAATGGAATTAGTCTTGGCATGGAGGTGAGAGTGATGGGGTTGGGTGAGGGTGCTGGTCAGGCCTGGGGCTGGATGGAGATGATGGTTACTAAATGGTTGGGGATGGGATGCAATGGAGGGTGAGGTAGGGGTGGAATAAGTACCAAGGCTGGGCGGGGCAGGAATCAGGGTTAGATGGGGGTTGGGATATGAGTTGGGGAAACTTTGGTGTTGTGCAAGCCTTTGGGTTATGAGCGTATCTTTGTCTTGGGCTTGGACACCCAGGTGTCCTCCCCCAAATCCCAATACAGCCCTGCTCCCAAGCCTCAGCTCGTCCTCTAGGCCCAGGGATGGGAGTACCTGCTCCACAGAGGGACAGGGCTGCAGAGCTGGTGAACCACAGGTAAGGAGGACATGGGGGAGGGCCAGGAGCTCAAAGAGCTGCTGTCTCTCCAGGAGAGGAGACCCAGCTCGGGGTTGCTTCCTCTTTTCCCAAAGCCTCAGCTCCACTGCCTGCCCTGGAAGCTAATCGGGGAGGAAGACCAGTCTTGCACAACATCACGACCGGAAAGACCTCTCAGGCAGGGGAAGACCCCAGCAAGGCCTGCGACTCTGGGACTTGAGCAAGCAGATGTGGAACCTTGGGCCTTTTTGTGTGAGAGGGGGCTTCCTCTCAGGCAAAGTGGGAACTTAGGGGTCCTGGTCACCAGCCACAGCCATACTCCTCTCTTTGGGGACCACTTGGCCTGTTTAGGGAATCTGAGAGAGGAGGAAGGGAGCGTTCTGCACACTGTTTTCCTCCTGACAACAGAGGAGACAAGTCTGTCCTGGGGTAGGGGAGCGTGACAAGGCACCCAGACCAAGGTGTTGATTTTCCAAGTCCTTTGGGACCTTCCCAGTACCCCCTTGCACCTGGCTATTCTGGAGACAACCCTCTGAGAAGCAGGCTCTAGATGTGAGGGACGCACAGGCCCCAGTCTCAAGCTAGAAGAGTATTTCTAATCCCTCTTCCTTTCCCCACTGTCCCTCCCCCCATGTGTCCCCACGGGATTTCAGCAGCACCCCCACCCCTGCTAAAGCAGAAGAGGAAAGATCTTGCCATGGTTGTGATGCTGTCATGCATGATAACAGAGCCCGTTTTATTGAGGATCCACTATGTGCCAGGGCTTCCCTGGTAGCTAAGCTGGTAATGAACCCGCCTGCCATGCAGGAGACCCTGATTTGGTTCCTGGGTTGAGAAGATCTGCTACAGAAGGAATGGGATACCCATTCCAATATTTTCAGGCTTCCCTGTTGACTTAGACGGTGAAGAATCTGCCTGTAATGCGGGAGACCTGGGTTGGGAAGATCCCCTGGAGAAGGGAACGGCTACCCACTCCAGTACTCTTGCCTGGAGAATCCCATGGACAGAGAAGCCTGGCCAGCTGCAGTCTATGGGGTTGCAACGAGTCAGACATGACCAAGTGACTTTCACTTCACTTCACTTCATGTGTCAGGCACTTAGGGTATAGGGCAGATATTAATTGCTCCAAACAATCTTGGATACAAGTGACAATACATTTCTTTGTTTCACAACTCAAATGTAATTCAGCTCAGCCCTAGCCTATCTGTAGTGGTGGGGAGCCCAGCCAGATCAGGCTGTTTATACCCTGTGGGCAAACCCACACATGCAGATCAAAAGCGACATTGAAACCTTGAATCAGGAGGGACCCAGGATCTCAGGTCTCAGTGGCCCAAAACAGATGTCTCCTGACATTCTACCCCGAAATCCTCAGGTCCAGAGAGACTGAACTCTATTGCTCTGTCCTTCTTGTAGCCCTTGTGTACACCTTTAAAAAAATGTATCTATTTATTTGTCTTAGTGGGTGGGGTCTTTGATCTTTGTTGCAGCATGTGGAATCTAGCTTCCTGACCAAGGATTAAACCTGGGCCCCCTGATTTGGTGGCTTGGAGTCTTAACCACTGGACCACCAGGTAAGTCCTGTTCATTTCCTGTTTTGACATTTTTTGAAGCAATCTCTTTGCCTCCTTCTCCAACACCAACGTAAGACTTGTGGGCCCAGAGACCCCCTAACTCTAGGCCTGTGTGAGTGTGGCTTATCAGCCCCAATCCCTCAGTCGACTCTAGACTACACATATCTACCCCACAGCACCATGGTGGGTAAAGCATTCTCCTCCACCCCTTGATTTTGGACTTAGCCATGTAACTTACTCTAGCCGATAGATGTGAGTGAACACAACACAAACATAGTAATGAAGTGTACTTGCATAGTTGGCCTTGCTGTCTTAGATTTCTGCCATTGCCAAGCAGAAACTCCAGCTAACCTGCGGGGACAAAGAGGATAAGAGATATGTGGAACAGACCTGAACCAAACCCACAGGCCATGCATCCAGTCAGTCAGACCTCAGCCAACCTGTCAGATCTATGTATTTATTGCTGGAATCCACTGAGAATTCTGTGGTTGTGCGGTTAGCTACAAGGGTAAACTGATACAAAGCCTAAATCTCAATAGCACAGATTACCTTTCCTTAGGGTAAGGAGAACAAAGACTTGTCTGCTTTGCCTGGTCACAGAACATGACCTTCCTGTGTTTTCCAAGTCCATAGTTGCCAAAACAAATTTTAAAATAAAAAATTCTTTGGTAATTTCTCAATAGGTCTCACTGTTACACATATTTTTAACTTTCACAAACACTTTGTGAGGTAGGCACTATTAGTCTCATTCCAGATGTGAGAATCAAGACATGGGGATGTGGGGTATTTGTCCAAGATAAAAGTTTTTGGCTACAGAAAAATAAGACCTCACCAAAGAGAAAAATTTCTCTTTGTATAAAAAAATAAGACCTCACCAAAGAGATATATTTCTCTTTGTATAAAGGGCTTCCCTGTAGCTCAGATGGTAAAGAATCTGCCTGCAATTCAGGAGACCTGGGTTAGATTCCTGGCTCGGGAAGATCCCCTGGAGAAGAGAATTGCAACCCACTCCAGTATTCTTGCCTGGAGAATCCCATGGACAGAGGAGCCTGGTGGACTACAGTCCATGGGGTCACAAAGGGTCGGACACGACTGAGCAACTAACACTACTACTACTGAAGAGATATATGGGCTTCCCAGGTGGCGCTAATGGTAAAAAAATCTTCCTGTGATGCAGGAGTCCTGGGTTCCATCCCTGGGTTGGGAAGATCCCCCAGAGAAGGGAATGGCTACCCACTCCAGTATTCTTGCCTTAAGAATTCTGTGGACAGAGGACCTTGGAGGGCTACAGTCCATGGAGTTGCAAAAAGCCAGACACAACTGGGCAACTAACAAAGAGATATACAGATGGAAAATAAGCATATGAAAAGATGCTCCACATCAATGTCATCAGAGCAATGCAAATTAAAGCAAGTATGATGGGACTTCCCTGGTGGTCCACTGGTTAGGACTTTGCACTTTCACTGCCAAGGGCTAGGGTTCAATCCCTGGTCAGGAAACTGAGATCCCCCCAGACCATGTGTCTCCACCAAAAACAAACAAATTAACAAACAAAAAACTCCCACAATGAGATACCACTGTTCTGTTCTATCACTAAGTCGTGTCTGACTCTTTGCACCCCATGGACCGGAGCATGCCAGGTTTCCCTGTCCTTCACTGTCTCCCAGAGTTTGCTCACACTTAGGTCCATTGAGTCGGTGATGCTATCCAACCATCTCATTCTCCATTGCCCCCCTCTCTTCCTGCCCTCAATCTTTCCCAGCATTAGGATCTTTTCCAATGAATTGACTCTTCACATCAGGTGGCCAAAGTATTGGAGCTTCAGCATTAGTCCTTCCAATGAACACTTAGGGTTGATTTCTTTAAGATTGACTGGTTTGAACTCCTTGCAGTCCAAGAGCCTCTCAAGAGTCTTCTCCAGCATCACAATTCAAAAGCATCAATTCTTTGACACTTAGCCTTTTTTATGGTCCAACTCTCATGTCCGTACATGACTACTGGAAAAATCTTAGTTTTGACTAGATGGACATTTGTCCGCAAAGTGCTGCCTCTGCTTTTTAACATGCTGTCTAGGTTTGTCATAGCTCTCCTTCCAAGGAGCAAGCGTCTTTTAATTTCACGGTTGCAGTCACCATCTGCAGTGATTTTAGAGCCCAAGAAAATAAAATCTCTCACAGTTTGCACTTTTCCCCCTTTGATTTCCCATGAAGTGATGGGACTGGATGCCACAGTCTTTGTTTTTTGAATGTTGATTTTAAGCCAGATTTTTCACTCTCCTCTTTTACCCTCATCAAGAGGCTCTTTAGTTCCGCTTCACTTTCTGCCATTCGTGTGGTATCATCTGCATATCTGAGGTTATTGATATTTCTCCCAGCAATCTTGATTCCAGCTTGTGATTCATCCAGCCTGGCATTTTGCATGATGTACTCTGCACAGAAGTTAAATAAGCTGAGTGACAATATAAAGCCTTGTACTCCTTTCCCAATTGTGAACTAGTCAGTTGTTTCGTATCTGGTTCTAACTGTTGCTTCTTGACCTGCATACACATTTTTCAGGAGAGAGTTAAGGTAATCTGGTATTCCCAGCTCTTAAGAATTTTCCACAGTTCGTTGTGATCCACACAGTCAAAGGCTTTGTTGTTGTTGCTGAGTAGTTTAGTTGTGTCTGCTTTTTTGAGATACCATGGACTGCAGCACCCCTTTATGGATCACAGCCTTGTCGTGGTGAAAGGACTTGCATAACTCAGTGTAGCTATGAGCCATGCCGTGTAGGACCACCCAAGATGGACAGTCATAGTGGAGAGTTCTGACAAAATGTGGTCCACTGGAGGAGGGAATGACAAACCACATCAGTATTCTTGTCTCAAGAACCCCACGAACAGTATGAAAAGCCAAAAAGAGACACCACTACGTACCTATTAAAATGGCCAAAATCCAGGACACTGACAACACCAGGTACTGGTAAAGATATGGAGCAACAGAATTCTCATTTGTTACTGGTGGGAATGCAAAACTGTCCCTACCACAGCCATTTTGGAAGACAGTTTGGCAGTTTCTTATAAAACAAAGCATACTCTTACCATACAATCCAGCAACTGTGCCCCTTGGCATTTATAGAGCTGAACTGAAACCTGCACACAGATTTCTGTAGTAGTGTTATTCATAAATGCCCAAAGTTAGTGGCAACCAGAATATCCTTCAGTAGATGAATGGATAAATAAACTGTAGCACATTCAGACCATGGAATTTTCTTTGGAGAAATGAATTATCTCTCAAGCCATGAAAAGACATAAAGTAATCTTAAAAATTCCACTTCATAATTAAACATATCACATCACAGACTATCCTAAGAATGGTAGATTCTAAAACAATAGAACACACCAGAATTGGGAAAGAACGTGAGCAAAGACACTAAACAGTATTTTTTTAGTGGCAATACTTGAGATATAACATCTTGAATATGAAATTAAATCCTATTCAAAAAATCCATTTATTCATAAACAAATGGCTATTAAGTGAATTTATTTCATGGCTTATGGTTCAGGCTTAGTAAAATTTTGATAATGCATTTTACTTTTGTTCTGGCATGAACAAGCTTAATTTTTTAAGTGAAAAGAAAAAAGCTTGGCTAAAAGTACAGAAAATGGAAAGTAACAGTAATTTAAATAAAATAGAAGTGTATTTCCCTCTCCTTCAAGTAAAGTGTTGGCATCCAAGGCTGATAGGGCAACTGCATGATCATTCTGAAATTAGACCCCCTCTTATTTTTCACTCTGCCCTCTTCAGTGGGTTGTTTTCACTCTTGGTTCAAAATGGCTGCTTGAGCTCGTCATTATATCTGTATTCCAGAAAGTAGGATGGAGGAAGGAACAAGGCAGGTCATGCCCCTTCATTTAAAGTTAATTCCTTATATTGTGCACTTCATTTCTGCTTATGTTGCACTAGCCAGAAATTAGACACATAGCCTTATGTCTTTATTCCTGTAGATGATGTGCCCAGGTAAATATTGGGGACTGTTTACTAAGGAGTTGGGGAGGTAAAGTCCTGCTTTCATACAGAACAATCAGTGCCCTAATTCTTTTTTTTTTTCATTTATTTTTATTAGTTGGAGGCTAATTACTGCCCTAATTCAATCATTTATTTCTTGGACCTAATTGGATCTCAGGCCTAGGCCTCTGACCACCTCCACTGCTGCAACTCTGCAGAGCCTCCTATTTCCCCCAGAGGGCGCCAGAGCTCTCTGCTTCCTTGCTTTTCTCCTTTGAGACCCAACTGCAACATCTGAGGTGTGGACAGCTCACCCCAAGTGACCCATGAGAGCTCCTCCAGACCTTGCTCTGGTCAGCTTTGGGGCAGGTGGCAGTCATGTAACCCAGTAGTTAGGATCCCGGGCCCTGTATGGATCTGAGTTCAAATCCATAACATATCCTTCACCAGCTATGCAATCATGGAGAAGTCAGTCAAACCTCTTAGAACCTGGAGCCTCCCAAGAGCTTGTATGAAAAGCTTCTGACAGGGCCTGGACTGTCGGAAGAGCTCTGTGAGTGCAGAGTGGGAGTGACTGAAGGCGGTGCTCCGCTCCCCCAAAGATGACTTCCAGTCTAATCATACACCCTGGATTTTCACCCTTTTAAGCACCCCTCCAAGCCTATTGTCTGTCCCTCTGGCTCTCCTCCCCAGTACATGCACCTTGTACTCACTCACTTCTGTTCCCTGAGAGTTTGAAGTCTCCGGAGTTCTTAGCGAAACTGAAGGGCCACCTTCCTTCCCCAAACAGCCCCCAGGTCTGAGAGACTGGCTTGGAGGCTTTGCAAGAAAATTAGAAGACCCAGGTTATCTCTCCCTTTTTCCTTCCTGAGCAGGGTCTGGACATCCAGTGTGAACAACTGCAGGCCCCAAAGGACCCCATATGTGCAGAGTTGGATGGAGTCAGAAACATTTAAATCACTACACCAACTTCCAGTTCAAGATGGTGGGCTGAGAACATGTCCCTACCACTCCTAGTCCCTCAAATACCATCAAAAGCACAGTGAGGAAAGAGAAAAGGAAGCAAAGCCACCAAAGGCCTGAGGACTGATGGCTGGAGGTGGGGCCTCAACTGTCCAGGGATTTTTATTTACTTCTGGAAGATAGAAGGGTAGATTGCAATAAGGCGCAGATGGGGGCAGAGGAAAGTATAGTCAAAACCTTCCTGAGAAAAAGCTGCCCCAAAGGACCAATCAGGCACAGAGGCAGGAGTGGACCCACCATGGGAGACTTCACCCCTTAAAGGGATGGTGAGTGGCACATGGATCACTCCCCATTGCCCTGCCCACTGCTTACGCACCAGAGCAGGGGAAATACCCTACATCAATGCCAATACCGATCAGCCCTGCCCTTCAGTCATAAGGATGAACTGTATTACCAAGTATTACCAAACAACTGAGAAAAACCAACAAAAGGAGAAGGATTAACAAAGAATAGCACTGGGCGAAGAGCCCATTTTGAGGATGTATAATTTTAAGGTCTTGTACCATCCCAAACCCTTGTCCAGATATGGGCCATATATAAATATATGTATCCACTATACTTATCTACACATACATCCATCTTAATGAACTTGCAAATGGATCATTAGAATGATCATAAGATGGACACACATCTGGGTGGAACCAACTGAATGTATCCTGTACTACCTGGCAGTTGTCATAAAAATATCAATAAGAGGGAGCAGAAGTGTATTTGACTGGAAGAAGAATTCTTGTTTCCTTGTCATTATTCTTAGTGAAAGGAGATGATGGGGGAAAAAAAACAGAGAGAGATAAAGAAGAGAACAGTAAATACCTTTTCAGGGCTTATTGTGGACCTGTACATGGTCTAAGCATTTTACATTCAGTATGCATGTAAGGAGTCTTCCCAGGCGGCGCCAGTGGTAAAGAACCCGCCGATGGAGATGTAAGAGAAACAGGTTCGATCCCTGGCCTGGGTTGGGAAGATTCGCTGGAGGTGAGCATGACAACCCACTCCAGTATTCTTGCCTGGAGAATCCCATGGACAGAGGAGCCTGGCGGGCTACAGTCCATAGGGTCGCAAAGAGTCGGACAGGACTGAATCAACTTAGTATGCATGCCTGCAACCCATGTAACAATCTCTGAGTTAGGTGCTATTATTATCCACTTTCTGGGAAATTGAGTCACAAAAAGGCAACATAACTTGGCTGAGGCTTACCTAGCTAGTAAAGGGCAGAGAGAGAGAATCTGAATCCAGTCAGCCTGTTTCTTGCATCATACTTTGAATCATTCAACTGTTCTGCCTCTTTAATAAATTAAATAAAAGGTGAAAAACTGATCCCAGAGGAAATAGATAAGGAACAGAAGAAAATTTATAAAAAGATTCTAATGCTATTACATTTATAAACCAAAAAGGGGAAGCTGTGAAAATAAAGCAAGAAATAATACTTGCTTTAATTTAAGCTAGAAATTTAAGCTAGAATCACTGAAATAAAAAGAAATTCAAAAAAAAAAAAAAAAGAAATTCAATCAAAAGAGTGTGAACATCTGTGGTTTGAGTGTACAAAATGAATTCATTCTCTTTTTGATAAAAAAAAATACTGATTTTCCACCTATATTCTCAAGTTCTGTGAATTGGATGAGATTGACCCCCCAACCCCCACATTTGCTACATGAGATAAACACGTTGCTCCTGGCAGACCACCATGAGGAGCCAGGGAATGACGCAAACACTGAGAGCAGAAGAAAGATATATAGTGACTCTGGGTCCTTGATGACATCATTAAAGTTCGTGGGTCAAGCCTTACCTGAAGCTAAAGGGGTGAGTGCCTCTCATTCTCAATAGCCACTGATCAAGTCCCATTGGACTCCAGTTATTCTCACATCAGTTGTGTGTTCAACCCTCATCAGTCACCATAAAGGTAAACTGCCAGGCATTGGGTACAGCCCACCCTTGAAAGTACTGCAGTTGGGGAAAAAACTCCAGATCATACCATTGGAGTGGGGAGCAGCAGTTCACCAAAAGAAAGGAGAGGTGAATGGAATGCTGGATAAACTCAACAACAGCTACCACATCTCACTACACAGACGAAGGATCTGGCATGGGACAGTGATTATGGCAAGTGGAATTCGTGGTAACGTAATGGAGACAACATCTGTTTCTTCTCTCAGAAAAAGAGAGAGAGAGGGGAGAAAAAAGGCAATTAGAAAAACAGAAACAACAAAATCTATTCCAGGAATAAAATATGAAGCAAACACATCTGAGGCATGATTTTGAGCAATTAGTGGAGTGTAACAAAAGAGAAATTGCTTAACCTTAACATTTGAGGCAGCAAATATTCTGCCTCAAGCAGCACAGGGTGGAGGAAATGGCAATATATTTCCTTCTCAGCAGAGTTATCTTATTACTTAATTCTGCAGTAAATAACGCTTACATAATCATAAAATTGGTTGGTTTTCAATTTAAAGATAAAGAGTGGAAGATTTAACTATAATTATAATACAGAATAGAAGTATTATAAACTTTGACCATGGGAATGCAAAGACAAAACCACTAGAAATTAGAAGGAGGTGGGGAAGGAAGATGGCAGATGGCTTAGAGGTTAGGGCTCAAGAAATTCTGTCTGAAGTTGATGAGAAAGGAACTAAGCTTTAAACCCAGGGTATTTAAAACTTGAATAACACAAAAAATAAGATTGCAGTAATAATATAGCTAACACAATTGAGAAAGTAGACATGGAGAGATGAGAGATAGTGTGATTTAAATTCTTGCTTTAATGATGAGGCATTATTAGGTGTTCTCTGAGTTACTAAATTGAGAAACCAAGGTAAAGCATACTATTTAAAACTATGATGTTAAAACTCTGGAATATCTAAAAATGGAAAAAGTTCTGAGGATTGGAACTGATTGTGGGAAATTTTGCTGTTCGATTTGTCTCCTTCCATATTGGATGAGTTTCTTTACCTACAATTACTACACCATAGCAGCAGCCTGCCAAACACCCACCAGGCTCTATTTCCTGTATTTACATGGAGGGTTCCCACTCCCCTCCCACCTCCTTCTGGTTTATTTTCCTGTACTGCAGAGGAAAGGCTAGAAAACTAAACTTACATTTCTCAGATCCCCTTCCAGCTACCTTAAAGTCACCATACCATCCAGCCATAATTAATTTTCCACTTCACCAAAGAGTCTCTATCAAAAATCTGGAACTGGGACTAGAGACACTATTTGGCATCTGCCTGTAGCTGAATTGAAGGCAAATAAATTCAGGAGCTGTGGAATGATCATATGCATGGAGGAAAAAAGACATAAAGAAAAGGCAATCCATTGAGAGAATGAAAAGATAAGCACAGATATAGATATGCTTTATCAGATATGTTTGCAAAACATATCTGATAAAAGATTGTATTTAAAATATAAAAAGAACTCTTAAAACTCAACAATAAGAAATCAAACAGCTTCCCTGGGGGCCCTTTGGTGAAGAATCTGCTTTGCAATACAGGAAACACCTGTAGCTCCCTGGGTGTCTGGGATGAACTATATGCCCCGGAGCAACTAAGCCAGTGCTCCACATCTACTGAGCCAGTGCTCAGGAGTCTGTGAGCCACAACTACTGAGCTCATGTACTGCAACTACTGAAGCTCGTGTGCCTAGAGCCTGTGCTCTGCAACAAGAGAAACCACCACAATGAGAAGCCCACACATCGCAACTAGAGAAAGTCCGCATTCAGCAACAAAGACCCACCACAACCCAAAACACAAAAATCATAAATAAATCCTTTTAAAAAAAGGAAGAAGTCAAACAACTCCATTTAGAAATACGCAGGGAATTCTCTGGTGGTCCAATGGTTAAGACTTCGGGCTCCCACTGCAGGTGGCCTGGGTTTGATCCCTGGCCGGGGAACTAAGACCCCGTGTGCTGTGAGGCATAGCCCCAAAAATAAAAATAAAAAATGAATAAATAAAAATGGGCAAAACATCTGAACAGATACTTCACCAAAGAAGACATAGATGGCAAATAAGCGTATGAAAAGATGCCGAACATCACGTGTCATTGTGATATTGCAATTAAAACAACATGTGTGGTATTGCAAATTAAAACAACAATGAGATACCACTACACAACTATTAGAATGGTGAAAATCCAGAACACTGACAACACCAAATGCTGACAAAGATGTGGAGCAACAACAACTCCCACACACTGCTGGTGGGAATGCAAAAACGGTACAGCCACTTTGGAATATAGTTTGGTGGTTTCTTACAAAGCTAAACATAGTCTTACCATATGATCTATAGTCACACTTCTAGATATATCCCCAATTAAGTTGAAAACTTATGCCTACACAAACCCGAGTACACAAATGTTTATAGACGCTTTATTTATAATTGCCAAACCCTGAAAGCAACCAAGCCGTCCTTCAGTGGGTGAATGGATAAATAAACTGTGTTATATACGTAAAATGGAATAACATTATTCAGTACAAAAAAGAAATGAGCTGTCAATCCATGAAAAGACATGAAGGAATCTTAAATACATATTACTAAGTGGAAGAAGCCAAACTGAAAAGGCTACATGTTGTATGATTCCTACTATTTGACATTCTGAAAGAGGCAAAACTATAGATAGTAAAAAGATCAGGGAGGGGGGATCGGGATGGGGAACACATGTAAATCCTTGGCTGATTCATGTCAATGAATGGCAAAAAACACTACAATATTGTAAAGTAATTAGCCTCCAACTAATAAAAATAAATGGGAAAAAAAAAAAAAGATCAGTGGTCACCAGGTGTTCAGCAGAAGAATAGGTAAAGTACCAGGAATTTTTAGGGCAGTGAAATTACTCTGTATGAAACTGTAATGGTGAATATGTGATATTATGTGTTTGGCAAAACTCACAGATGCACAACATAAAGAGTGAAATTTAATGTAAACTATGAACTATAACAAATATATCACACTAATCCAAGATTTTAGTAATAGAGGAAACTGTGTGAGAGAGGGGATAGATGGAAACTACCTACTATCTGATCAGTATCTTTATGAATCTAAAACTGGGTTTGAAAATGAAATCTACTAAATTGTTTAAAAAGACAGTCTGCTGCAAAGGAAGAATTTAGCAGATATACAGGGAGCAGCAGAAGGAGGAAAGTGGCCAGGGTGATAGCTCTCTGCTGCTGGCTTATTTCCAGTTCCTTGTTTCAGCCCCTTGTGGAGCCCAGCTGCACCCTCTGCTCCCAGATTCTATAGTATACAAACCTCTGTGTCTGTGACGTGAGCTTCTCCTTTACTTACACCGCTTTAATGGACTTCTATTACGTGGGTGGCGCTTCTCAAACCGTCATCCAAGTGGAACAGTCTCAGGTGATGCTGTGACAGATGAGGTCCAGTCTAGCAACCAAAAAGTAATTTCAACACATTTCAAGTTGCGTGTTTTCTTAAACACCACAAAAGGGGTTTTCACAACAACACATTATAAAACCTCTTTTTTTCCTTCTCCAATCCACTTTGCCATACACACCACAGCTGCTCTTAAAGTATCTCTCCCAAAACTCTTCAAAACAATTTCCCCTAATCCTAGTTCATACACTTCTTGTCTTCCCCCAGCCTCCTGCCATCCAGATTCTGCATCATAAAAGCCAAGAAATCTGCTGAGGTGGCAGAACCCTCCTCATGCAATGACATCTGTGTTGGAAGAGGGTGGCTGAAACTGAGCAGCAGAGCCAGGATAGTCATTCTGGGCAAGAAGGGGGCGGACTGCCTTCTGGGAAGGCCTCTTGGCTCTTCCACACAGCATACTTCTGCCTGGGTGATCTCATCACGCTGGTGGCTTCAATTCACATCTCCATGAGAATGACTGCCAAAGTCCTACCCTCAACTCCAAACTCTGCTTGTGCTCCAGATCCATTATCCACTGCCTAGTTAACATTTTTCCTTAGGGTCAAATCAGATAGGATTACATTTTGCTATGAGTAACAGAGATTGAAAATCAGTTAAGTTCAGTCGCTCAGTCAAGTCTGACTCTTTGCTACCCCATGGACTGCAGCACGCCAGGCCTCCCTGTCCATCACCAACTCCTGGAACTTGCTCAAACTCATGTCCATCAAGTTGGTGATGCCATCCAGCCACCTCATCCTCTGTCATCCCCTTCTCCTCCTGCCTTCAATCTCTCCCAGCATCAGGGTCTTTTCCAATGAGTCAGTTCTTCACATCAGGTGGCCAAAGTATTGGAGCTTCAGATTCAGCACCAGTCCTTCCAATGAACACCCAGGACTGATCTCCTTTAGGATGGACTGGTTGGATCTCCTTGCAGTCCAAGGGACTCTCAAGAGTCTTCTCCAACACCACAGTTCAAAAGCATCAATTCTTCGGCGCTCAGCTTTCTTTATAGTCCAGCTCTATAGATTGAAAATACAAGGTCCTAAACAAAAGAGTTTCCTTCTTTCACATTTAAACATTTGCAAGTACACAGCCTTGGATGGGCACAGCCTACATGGGCCTACCTACTCTCAAAGAGTGCCAGTCTCTTTGCCAGTTGTTCTCTGCTATCACTGGGGTGTGACTCTCAACCTTACAGTCCAACATGATGGTTAGACCTCCATCATCCCATCAACCTTCCAGGCAAGATGGAGAAAAGCAGGATAAGGAACATGGACAGTGGGGAGTCAACAGCAATGTTTAAAGGCTGCAAGGTGCCATGGAACATGTCTGTGTTTATCTCAATAGTAAAAACTCAGTCACAAGGGCACATCTAGCAGCAAGAAAGGCTGGGAGATCTATTCTTAATGCTGGGGCATGCGCATGGCTGAACAAAGAAGATTCTCTTATGAAGAAAAGGAGACTAAGTAATAGGGCAAGGGCATCCAGCACTGTCTATGGCATTCCTTCCAACTTGACAGGGCTGAAATGAAAGTATTATCTCTCCCTCAACATCTTTTCTTCCCTTAGAGTCTCGGTCCTTTTCTGTACCCCTATACTCTAGCAGAAAGGCTATTCTATGGGACAGGGGTTGACAAGGGGAGGTGTCACTCAAGGAAAGTGAAAGGGTGAGCAGAGAAAGGGTTGTGCAATGAAGCTGAACTCCCAGTGGTCAAAGATCCCAAACAGAAGATGTCCAAGTGGAGCAAGCGGGGTTGAGGTTCCTGAGCAAAGAACAAGGGTGCCTGCTGGGAAAGGAGACAAGGGAGGTTTCTCTGTACTTGAAAGCACCATGGACACACACACCAGCCCCATCCAGTGCTGAATCTGTTGATCCCCTTCTGCCTCCTGCTCACTCCATCCTCCATGCTTTTGTTTGCAGCTTCCTCCCCTTGGAAGGCCCTTCCTGCTTTTCCACATCAAGAACTCTCTCAGTCATCTTTCAGGACACAGACCACCTCCAATAAGTCTTTCCAAGGTCCCCGTTTGGAGCCCTAATGACATCACACTGGAGAAGGGACTGCGAGTTGAGCCGTGTCAGTGCAGAGTTCTGGGAGACCGGGCCAATTCTGGTGCTTTGGGGGTCATTTAGGGCAGGGTATTAGGGCAGCTCAGCACGAAGGGAGAACCCCAGGGCTCTCTTTTTATGTAGGAGAAAGTGCCAGCTGCCCATGAACAGCAGAGGCTGGGCACCATCAGGACTGATAGGCACACACTGGGCCTCCCACGCTCCCATTTCCAAAAAGGGAAATGATGCAGATGGAGGCAGTGGGCCACAGAGAGGAAATCCAGCTGGGTGGGGCAGGCACAGTCATTCCTGGAAGGAAGCTCACACCTCAGGAATCTTGTAGAGGAACACTCCAGAGGCCTCTGTCCCAGGAGCCACCCACCTTCCATCCCCAGGGAGGGGCAGGCAGGACTGGACAACTATTCAGGAAGCCTGACTCCGTGTGCCCAGATACCATCTTTCCTTCATCAGTCTCTTGCAACATGTGGCATTGGCAAGAACACAAACTCTGAGACAGCCCACTGAATCAATCTGTGCCCTGAATCGACAGGGGTCTGAATTGGACAATGTCCTGTTTTCTCTAAGCCTCAGCTTTCTCCTCTGTAAAATGAAGATGGAGAGTCCTTCCTCACCAAGGGTGTTGTGGCAGCATAAACAGCAGGTAGCACCAGCACTCCATGAGGTGCAGTTAACAGGGTACTGATGAGAGGGAAAAAAAAACAACCTCTGCCCACCTTTTCCTCCCAAGGCAGGAACACCTTCCTTCCCCCTGGTATATGTGGTATGTGCTGTGTGTGCATGTGTGTGTGGTGTGTCTGTGATGTGTCTGCCTGCCCCAAGCTCTGGGGTGGAGCAAGCAGCCAGACTCTGGCAAAAGGGAGGAGAGACAGTTCCCCCCACAGCCGCTCAGTACACATAAGCTTAGGTGGGGAATGACATGTCCTAAGGACAGGCAGACATGCCCTCTGCCCTAAAACTGCCTGCTGGTGTGCAAGTCAGACACCAGACAAGAGGAGCCGTGCTTTTGTCTTCCAAACCCAGAGAGTTTTCCTAAAAACCACTTGGTATTGAGGCAGAAGGTAGATGGGCCACCCGCCAGGGTAAAGCAATTGGAGATTCATTCCCTATTGACTGAAAGTCCAAAGGACAATTAAGGGAGGAGACTGGCCCCTGCTTGGGCCCTCTCTGTGGTGGCTCGGACGGTAAAGAATCTGCCTGCAATGCAGGAGACTCTGGGTTCAGTTCCTGGGTTGGGAAGATCCCCTGGAGAAGAGAATGGCTACCCACTCCAGTATTCTTGCCTGGAGATTTCCATGGATAGAGGAGCCTAGAGGGCTAAGTCCATGGGTTTGCAAAGAGTCAGATGTGACTGAACGAGTTTCACTTCACTGGGTCCAGCCTAGACCACATATTTCTAATTCTCAAAGTCAGGAGACCTTCTCGACCATACATACACAGAAAAGCTCCTTGGAGGTCCAAGGTAGAATGATGCTAGCTAATGCCAGGCTACCATACGTCTTTTCAGTAAAATCCATCTAGGCTAAGAGATGAGTGGGCACACATGGGAGGATCCTGAGATATCCCAGATATGGACTGTGAATCAGGTAAATCAACATGATTGGCCAAAGGGAACTGGGAAGAAATACCCCATAAAAGTAGTTCAAACTATCACAAGGGCACAGCTCAGGGACTCTCCCTTTAAGTCTGCCCGTGTACCTATCCACACGCACTGTACTCTTTTTTCTCTTAATAAATACTTTATTTGCTTTGTTACTTTCTGTCTTTGTGGGAATTCTTTTCTGCAAAGCCTAAGGGCCAGGGCCCTTGTCACTGGCCACTGACCTAGTGGCTAGGAACTGGTGCTTTCACTGCCGCAACCCAGCCCAATCTCTCGCTGGGAACCTAAGCCCTGCTCCAAGCCATTGCAGGTCAAGGCCACCTGAGATCGGTGTGGCCACAGCTGGGGGCTCTTTGAGCAGACATATCACCCACAAAAATTCCCCAGGGGCCAGTTTTTCCCAAAGAGCCCAAGTGAGGAAGGGTGCTGCCTGCCGAGCGCAGCAGGCTGGGGGCTGGCCCAGGTTTAGAAGCAGAGAAGGCAAGCTGGGCTTGAAGGGCAGCAGATGGGGTTGGACTTTAGGGCTGGAAAGGGGAGCTTGAGAGGTCAGCCAACGGCAGTCCAAGCCTTGGATCACTGGCTCTTCTCCTGTAGGTAAGGGACGGTGTAGGATCAGTGAAGCAGTGGAATCAGATTTGCACTTTTGAAAGTCTCCTGCAGTTGCAAGAAAGAGATGAAGTGGAGGGGCAGGGCTGGGAACAGAATGGAGAGAGGGAGATCTCGAGTGCAGGCCAGAGGAGGGAGGCAAGGCCTGGAGAGAGGCTACTCCTGAGCGGATCCTGCCCCCCCTCCTCCCCCACCAGGGAGGAGCAGGAAGCCAGTGAGGTCACTGGGTGCACCTCCATGGCACTGGAGGGGAGAGAGGGAATGCAAGGGCTCAGAGAGGTCCCTTGGGGGCTCTGTGGGACCCTCATCGATGCCTGTCTTGGCCCAAATCTTCTGGTGGCAATTGAATTGAATTGAATCTCCCAGTGGGCAAGGATTCACTGGGATTGTTTGCTGTCCTCTTGTGTCTGACTGGAAGCTGCCCAAGGGTGGGACTGCAACACCTGAGGGGGCCTAAAATAGTGGGGAACAGAAGGCTCCTAAACAGAAGGGCACCAGGAGCTAAGGACCCCCACCCATGATTCTTCACTCCTGCTCAAAGCCTGCTGCCATGGCCCTCAGGAATGAGCCAGCCTGTGAAGCTGGGGGTGAGGGTGGATGAACAAGAAAAACAAGAAGCAGGTTGTGTTTAAGGGGCTAGACCCTTTGCCCCTTCCCTTAATGCACAGCTGCACTTCAACCCTCCCTGGCTTTTCTCAGTCTCTGCAATGAGATGAAGGCCTGCCAGCCCCCATCACATACTTGTCACACACTCACAAACAGACAAATACATACACCAAAAGATGTAAGACACAGACATGCCCATATATAATACATACAGACACACAGGCACAGACACAGTCACACAGACATCCCAAGAGACATACTCACATACGGACACAAACATATATATATATATACACACTCACAGACACACAAAGACACACACACACACAGAGACACACACACAGAGACACACCAACAGATACACACACTCTTATAGACACATTTGGAGCAGCCAGTGGAGGCTGCCGATTGAATACCTTGCTGGCTTACTGACCCAGTGCTAACATCAGAAACTTTGGTGCTGCAAGCCCCTCACCCCCAACCTCATTGCAGGGAGCCCTCTAGAGCAGTGGCCCTGACAATAAGGGCCAAAAGATTAGAAGAGATGACATCTTAGCTGAGGAGCCTTTTAGATGGACAGAGAGGAGGAAAGAAAGTATTCCAGGGAGGGAAAATAGGCCATGTCAAGGTTTGAGGGGGGGTGGGGGGTGGTGGCAACTGATGCCTAGAGAACTATGGGAGCCTTCTTCGAGGAGGGGGCTGAGGGAACAAACAAGAGGCCGGCCCCCCTAGCACAGAGAGACAAGCTAAGAAGCAACCCTTGGCCCTATTCCACCCAGGCTAGCCTCAGCCTCTGTGGGGACACATTGGGCAGAAGGAAATGGGTCAGGCCCAGGTCCTACCAGAACCAGGAGGTGTGGGGGGTGGGGCATGGGAGGTTAGCAGCCTTAGAAGGGCCTAGCAACCCAGATCTCCACTCTGTCAATCTTCTATTTGGAGGCCAGGTCCCCAGATCCTCACCAAAGCATGAGCTGGGACAGAAGGCTAGGTTAGAAAGAAGGCCAGGAGCCCTCACAGGAAAGGGGCTACGTGCTCCTTGTCGAAGCAGAATGAGTTCTGAGTGCTCCCTTTGCTAGGAGGGGGGACCCAGACTGTGAGATCGCTTCCCTCCCTGCCCCAGACTTCAGCAAGGACAGACCGAGGGCCCAGTCTGGGCTGGAAGGCCTGTCCTTACCCTCAGATTGGCTTCTTTTCTCTGATCCTTGGAGACCAAACTAGGGATCTTGGTGGGAATGTGGTGCGGGGGTAGGTGTCTGGGTGAAGGGGCCCTGAGGGTCTGTGGCAGGGCCCTCCCTCTAGGCAGGTGGGCTTTCTAGCTGGCCCATGGTAGCCTTGAGGTGGGCAGAGGGCCCGTGAGCAGCCCGGCTGCAGGAGGCCTAGGGGGTGGTTCTGAAATTCCTCTCTTCTACCCTCTACCTCGCCTCCTCAACCTTCTTCCCTCGCGGCCCCCCGGGTGGCTGGGAAGTGGGAGGCGCAGGAGGGGCGCAGGGAGGGGCTGTGGACTGAGCCGGGCGGGGCCCCTCGGCGGAGGCCCGCGCTGCCGGCCCCGCCCCGACCTCGCACATCTGGGCTGGAGCGCTGGCCCACCCGGCGGCGCGGCGGCGCGGCCATCCGGCCCGGGGGAGGGGGAGGGGAAGGGAGAGGGGTCGGGGCGTTGCAGGGCGGAGAGCGGGCCGGGGCTGGGCGCACGTCGAGGGCTGTGGCCGCCGCGGCAGGGCAAGGCCACCCCACCGGCTGCGGGCCCAGCTTCCAGGCGTCTGGACAGAGGGCGAGCTGTCGGGAGGGCAGAGGTGAGTTCTGGGCAGGGCGCTGCTGGGCTCTTAGAGAGAAGGGCGCCAAGATTTGCGGTTTCATCGCGGGCTGGCGGCTGAGACCCCCACCACAAACTTCCTGACCCTGGAGAACGGGACTGGGACAGAGCTGCAAGCCCCTGTCTCCAGAAGGGCTCTGGGGTTCAGGAAGGCAACTGGGGCAGCGACGGACGGCTCCCAATCCGGGCTTTGGGACCCCACACTGGTGAGGGTGGGGATCGGAGGGACAGAGGGGGGCTCGAGAGACTTCTATGTCTGGGCGTCTGCTGTGGGGCTGGGGGCTGCTCCAGGGGAGCAAGTTTGTGGAGGGACACGGTGCTTCGGCCAGAAGGTGGAGACCCCGGGGTTCAATATGTGTGCACTTTGGGGGCGCCTGCAGGGGGAGTTCCTAGGGCCCCTGGTCTCAAAAGTTCAAGAGTGGCTGGGGTACCACAGTGCCAGACTGTGCGCTGGCCTCATGAACAGGGACCTCTGGTTTCTATCTGTGAGTCCAGGTGGAGTGGGGTCTGGGCTCCCTGTGGGGGCGGTGGAGCCAGGAGGCAAAGCTAGCTTGTGTCGGGGAGAGAGGCTGGGAGGGAGGAAGCTCTAAAATATGGACTCCCTGTGAGAGTGAAGGCAGCCCTGGATCCCCCAAAGGTAAGAGAGGTGATGGACAGCAGGAGAGGGTGGGAGGGGCTTAGGCCCCAGGCTGTGTGGGACAGAGGTTGTTTGTGAACTGGCTGCTCCCTTGATGGGGACCCAGGGGGGTGGGGCAGGATGTATGGAAAGAAAAGCGGAGGACTGGGAGGGGATGCAGGAGGCCTTTTCTGTCGCTCCCTGCCCCAGCCCAGGAGAAGGCAGCTTCCTCACCCCACAGCCTCCCTCTGGTCCCTCGCCTTGAGGGCGCCTCTCCAGAGACAGACGGGGGCAGCCCTTTGGGTGCCATTTCTGATCTGTCCCTTGGGCCCAGGTCGGTTCAGTCTCTGGTTTGGGAAAAATGCCTGTGGCTTCTCTTTCTTTGCTGAATGGCAGGATGATGAGAGAGAGCAGTGGATAGGAGAGGCAGGGTGCAGGGGAAAGGCCTGTGGGGGTATGGAGGTGAGCTGTAAAGTTGGGTGGGCTCTTTGCCTTCATGGGCAGAAGATGGGATGCGTGGTGCCCTGGACTCCAGCAACACCACATGTCCAAGTGTTCTGGTGGGGGATGGGAAGGGACATAAGGACCCAGCCTCATCACACCCAACTGAGGAAAAGATCCTTGGAGATTTTTCTCCATTGGACAAAAAGTCCTAGGCTTTTGTAGTCTGGGGAACACTGTGGGATGGGAATCTCCGGTTTCAACTCCATACTCAGCCACACCCTGTCCTAGTCCCCAGTCAGGCTTATTGGGTCAGGGTAAAGCTGAAAATCAGAGGTCATTATGAGGCCAAGGGGTGTGGGTGAGGTTAAGGGACAGACCAGAGGTGGGATTAAGTGTCTGTCTGTGCGTAGGGCAGGGGTCAGGCTGGGGCCAGAGTTTAGCCTGCTCTGGTAGCCAGGAAATGGTTACTTTCTGTGTAAACCAAACTGCCCCATTCAATTATTCTCAAACCCATAAGCATCACCAGTCTGAAATTAGTGGACCCCTGGGGCAGGGTTCTACCTCCCCCCATTTCCAGCTGCAGACCCTGCCCAGATGTAGTGTTTGGGAGTGGAGGTTGTCCTGAGTCCCATGATCAGCATTCTCCCTAAATGTTTCTGGTAAATGGGTGTGTATGCGTGGTAAGGATGTCCCAAAGAAATATGGGGCATGGATGCATGCTTGTGTGGGTGCCACCTGCTTCTGCCTCCACCTCTCAGAGAATCAGCAGGATCCTCCTTTTTTAACACAAATTGATTCAGGGCCTCCCTCCCTCTCTAAAGAACTCAGAATGACTAGAATAAAAGTCTCAATAAGACCAAAAATTCTGACAAGAGAAACTTTAGAATCCATATTATGAACAGAAAGAACACTGCTCACATCTGCCTTTTTATCAACTGCCTTTCGTCCTTGGACTTGACCCTCACAAGCCCCTGCCTGATGTGTTTTACAGGAAAGGGCACTGAGGCATGGAGAGGCAACAGGATGCACTCCAGCCCGGTGTCCTTAAGGTGCCTAATAGGCCGTTGCTGAGTATCAGAGATAAGAGCTGGGGTAATTATAGACAATAGTTTGGACAAGGAATCAGCTTAGAATGACAACCCCTGAGTCTTTTTTTCTTGGTTATTCTAGATTGTTTCTGCACCAAATACAATATCCTTGGTTGAGAAAATCCATTCATTGAGCAGTGTTTCCCCAGCACTTAGCTGTAGAACCTGGCTGGAAGAAAGGTTCAATGTTTTTGCTGATGAATCGAAACAACTTATAAATACGGCTGCCATCATCTCTCCTGTGGCCTTGATTCAGCCTTTGTTGGTAAATGTTTTTCAGTCCTCTCCCCAAGAGGGAGAAAAACCCATTTTGCAGTTTGCCAGCTTGTATGGTGTAATCACCATGGCTGATTTCAAGCTATCAAAGTGATGTCAGTAAATGCAACATTGAGAAGAGATGCACAGAATCAGCTCTTGGGAGCTGGCGGACCGAAGCTCAAGTTCCTCTCATCTTAGAAAATAAAATCCTGTCCTCCCTTCCTCAAGCTTTATTTTCTTCCAGGTAATACGCACATCACCTCCTGATCGCAGCTGCACTAGCGGGAAGTGCTAGCTGTTCTCTCATCCTCTGCTCCCTCCTTGCCTACCAGACTCCCACCCCACTCCTTCATTCCACCAAAATGCCCTGGGCCTTTAAAACATTAAATCTGGTGTTTCCAGTCTCAGCTAAAAATCTCTGAAGGATCTAGCTTTGTGGCCTTCTCTTATCAAGGTCTTCATGAAACCATAGCAGGCATCCTTGTCTCCCTGGCTCAACCTTCCTCCTGGCAACCTTTATTCAGAGCTTCTCCTCCCTTCCCTTCCCCCACGCTACTCTGCCAAACCTCCTGTGACAATGACTCCAAACACAAATCTCCACCTCGGAATTCTCCCTGACCTCTAGGTCATATGTCACCTGACTCCTTGGTCTGTTTTCTTAGCAGTTTCAAAAACTGCACCCGGAACACTGCCCCTTTCCCCCTGCCAGGTTGCCCTGCTGCAGTATTTTCCATCTGCTTGCTCGGACCAGTCAGTCCAAGAAGAACACCTTCTTTTTCTTAATCTCCCATGTCCAATCCAGCCAACTTCTGTCAGGCTTGTTGATTTTAACTTCTAACTTAAATGTGTGCATTTATGTCTCAAGACACGCAGTCATCATCTGCTGCCTGGAGCACTATTGGCCCCAGTTTTCATGTTGTCTTGTTGCAGTCCATACTTCCATGCAGCCAGGGGGGATTTTTAAAACAGATTTAGTCATGTGCCTGTCTCCACTTTGCCACTTCAAACCCTTCAGGATTTGCCCTTGTCCTTCATATAAAACCAGATCTAAAATTGAGTCCACCAGGATCTGCCTGCATGGTAAGCCTAGCCCAACCCCTCTCTCCAGCTTTGCCATGCTACCCTTTCTGCCCTGCTTGTATCCGTCACAGCACCATTTGTAATCTCAGATTCAGGTACATGATTATCTGATTATGAATGATTTCTCCACCAGGCTATGGGCCCCCAGGATAGGAACAGTGTGTCTCTGGGTCACTGATGTCCCACAGCATCTGGCAGAGTGGGCACCTGAAAACACTTAGGAGCATCCTGGTTCCAACAAAGCAACTGGTAAAAAAAAGACATTTCTGAGGGACTTCCCTTCAGTCCAGTGGTTAGGACTCCGTGCTTCCACTGCAGCAGGCCCTGGTTCAGTCTCTGCTCGGGGAACTAAAATTCTGCAAGCCAGGTGGTGCAGCCAAAAAAAAAAAAAACATTTTTGAGACAAGCTAGGACTGTGGGATTGAGCACTGGATTAAGGAATTACTACTGATTTTATTGGACATGATAGTGGTGTTGTGGCAATGTCTTTTTAAAAATCCGTATCTGTTGGAGAGATAAGTTAAAGAATTTATAGGTCAAGCAACATGATGTCTGGGACTTGCTTCAAAGAACTCCAGCTGAAAGTAAATAAATAATTATTCAGTAAGGGAACAAAGGAATAAATAAATGCCATTCTGCTTGTCCATTCTTGTTCACAGCTACAGGGCCTGCAAAGATGCTGGCTGTCCCGGAGATGGACCTACAGGGGCTGTACATTGGTAAGACCTGCCCCCTCACCTCCATCTAGGCCCACTGTCCCTGTCACCCCAGCACTCAGACCAACCCCTAGTCTGTCCACGTGCCTCTCTCAGCAGAGGCTCCTGAGAGCCATTCTGTGAGTGTGTGTGCACGGGGCGGGTTAGTGCAACAGGACTATGTATGTGAGTGTGTGTGTGTGTGTGTGTGCACACTGCAAGCCTGTTCATGGGACCCCCGAGTATCTACAAGTATGTGTATGCAGGGCAGGCCTGTGTGCACAGGGCTATATGGGTGTGCATGTGTTTTGTGCAGGGTGTGTGTGTAGTATATGTGAGTGTGTGTCCCTGCCCTGTCTGCCTAAGGGCAGGTCTCAAGTGAGAGTGTGTGTATATCTGCACAGAACTCTGTGCATGCACGTCTGGCCTGGTCTGGGAGCAGGCTCTGGGTTTTGTGCAGGGGAGGGAGGCCAGGCGGCAGGACAGACACGCCTCAGGAAGTCCACTCACAAAGACCTGGTGGGCTGGGCCTTCCTTCCTGCCTCCCTTCCCAGGCTCAAGCCACAGCAGCTTGGCCCAAGCCTGCACCGGTCGGCTAAGAAAAAGGGCCTCTGGAAGTGTGACCACTGTGTCCTTGCCCCTCCAGCACTGCAAGACAGATGCCAGCCCTGTGCAGGCACTTCCTAGAGTCCCCTTCATGCGCCGCCCCTCACATATGTTCCCAGGGTACCCCAAGGCCAGGGTGGCCTGGGACCTGTCAGGGCCCCATGGCTGTGGCTGAGGGAGTAGAGGCCCCAGCCCTGGCTCAGCCTAAAGCTAGACAGGCCTGTTTGATTTGCCAGTGTCTAAATGCCAGACCCCACCAATCTCCCTGGCCAGCCCCCTGTTCCCAACACAGATCTCAGGCAGCCCCAGTGCTCTGCACAGGGGCCTCAGCAAAGGCCGGTGTGGTGGTGTTGGGCCACCAGCCCATACCTGGGGGATGTCCAGCCAGGCAGGCCCTCCTGCCTCCTGAACTGCCTGAGCCTCCCAGCCAGCTGCCTTCTGGGGGCTGCACTGCTTCCTCCCACCAAAGGTTCAGGTCTGTGCCTGTTGTGGGGGAGGGGAGCTTGGAATCTGCCCTCCTCCTGTGGTTAAACACGTCTCCGCTCAGGGCTGCTCAGCGCAGGGCTGGGCCTGTCCATGACCCTTGGGGGCAGAGGGTTGGTAGGAGAGGCAATTCCCCCAGGTCCTGATGAGAACATGAGGCTGAACTTAACGGGGAGAGGGGCTGCTCCACCTCCCACACAGGTCTGTAGTTCCCCCACCTCTTCTGGTTTCTCCATCCTCACCCAGGAGCTTACCTGCCCCTCTCTCCTGCCGTTCTATCTTTGGACTCAGTCCTGCCCACCCCCCACAATGCTTCTCTATCCCTCCCCTTCCCCGCGGTGTCTGACGGGTGCTGAAGAAGGCAGTGAGTCCTAGGTGAAGTATGAGTCATCCTTCAGGAATAGGTCACCTCTAACTGATAACGGGCCCTGAGCCCAGGTATCCCCCACCCCCACCTCAGTCCTGTCCTTCCTACCTTCCCTCCCTAGTCCTTCTTCCCCAGCAGGGTACCACTCACCTTGGCCCGGCAGTGACTGATGGAGAACCCCCACACCCAGGACCTAGCCAGCAGCCCCTTACCCTGATTGTACTAGAATGATCTGTCCTCTCTTTTCAGGCTCCAGCCCACAGCGGTCTCCAGTGCCCAGCCCACCTGCCTCCCCAAGAACCCAGGAAAGCTGTGGCATTGCCCCTCTCACACCCTCACAGTCTCCAGTAAGCCTAAGGCAGGGCTTGGGGTGGTGGGGGGCATGGGTGGTGGGGAGGGTTGCACTGGTGTCTAGAAGAGCTCGCAAGTCTGGGCTGGGAATACCACCATGCCTCCTGCCCCTATAGACTCATGTTCTCCCCAGATGGGTTAGCCTTAGGTGACCTTGGACTATAGGAGTGACAGTTTTACTGAGATGAACCCCCTCCAGGATGACATCCAGGAACCTTTGCAACTAGCCTGCCTTGGCAGGTGTACTTCTTGAGCAACTAGTTTTGTAGGTCCTCAGAGCACTGGGCCTCCCAGACTTGCTTCCCCTCCTGTCAACCACAGCCCCACCTTATTAAAAGATACATCTAGGGAAGAGGAGACACATGGCTAAAAAATAGTTTGGTAACTGCTAGCTTGAAATATCTAAGACATAACCATCACCCCCAAATTCCCTAAGTCACCCTACCCAGGGTGGCCTCACCCTAGTGATCCAACCTGGGGACCCCCTTGTTCTCAGGGAGCCCAGTCCTAGCCTGGGAGAAGGTAAGGACCACTCTGGGGCACACGCATGGGGTTCTCTTCTCTGCCACAAAACTGGACAGAGTCAGGCTATTTCACTGTGGCCACAAAGAGCAGGAGGGTCTCATATACACAGGTCCATGTGCTATGAAGCTGCTCAGAGCAGCAAAACTGCTTCCAGCTGGGCCCAGGCTGGAAATGATGAAAGATGGGGCTGGGACTAAGGCAGCCCAGGCAGAAGGGCAGGGAAGTAGGAACTTGAGCTCAAAACTTCACGGGGCTACCTGCGAGGCCTTGGGCTTTCTGAGCAGTTAGCAACTCAAGGGCTCAGCCTGGAGCTTAGGAGGGGAGAGAAATCAGGCAGGAGGTCTGTGTGGGTGGGCCAGGGCTGGTCTGGACCACAGCCAGGGGTGGGAAGGACTTCCACGTACAGCCAGCCTAGCCCTCTGGCCGCTCCCTGACTAGGTCTTGCACTTGCAGAAGCCCGAGGCCCGAGGCCCTCAGCAGGCCCCCTTCTCTGTGGTCGTGGCTATCGACTTTGGCACCACATCCAGTGGCTATGCCTTCAGCTTTGCCAGTGACCCTGAGGCCATCCACATGATGAGGTGAGAGTGGCTGGACTGGGAGATTGGGTGGGGGTAGTCCTGCACCCTGGGAGAGACCTAGTCCCAGAAGTACTGTCACTAAGGAGAAGTACTGTCACTAAGGGGTCTTCTCAGAGAAGCTTTCCAGCCCTAGTCTGGGCTCCCTACTGGGGCAAAAGTTTGGAGGATGGGACCCAGGTCTGGGCCCTCAGCCCCAGTTGGGGCAATTCTTTGACCTCTGCAAGAAAATGTTGGGCTTCACTTTTTATTTTCAATTTTTTATTATTTTTTCTGGGCTAGTCATAGGGATACACATGTATGCACAAATATGTGGTTTTAAAATAAAACATACAACTTGCTTTAAGCTTTCAGCACTATTTTGTAGATGTCTCATGTGAATATGGAGAGAGCCACCATTTTCTTTTCATTGTTGCACAGTATTCCACAGTTCGGATGTATCATAATTTATTCATTCTTCTATTGATAGTTTCGAGGAAGTTTTTCCTTCTAAGTTTTTTCATTACAAAAAGTGTTGCAGTGAATACTCTTCCTTGGAAACTTGTGCTGGAATTTCTATGTGGTAGGTTCCTAGAGGCAGTCCTAGGTTCAACATCTCAAATGAAATACAAGGAAATGAAGGACTAGAGAGGTTAGCTGAATTAACAAGTCACACAGTTGTCATGAAAAAGCTGTTTGAAAAAATCCATTCTGATGAATTTTGTTGAGTTTTGTTTGAACAAAACATTTGTTTGATACCTTCCTTCAGGCCTCAAGACCCTGATCCTTTGAATGTATCTTAGTGAGACTGTAGCCTGTAGGTGGAAGATGCCAAAGCTCCCAACTCAGACTGGGATGGAGGGTCAGCAGGCTTCACCAGGGCCTGGGAGGCTATATGGAAAGACAGCCAAGGGTCACTGCCCCAAAGATACAGGGGACTTGACCTGCATGAATGTGGACTGTCCTTCCCCTTTCTCTGCTCCCTCCACATCCATGTGAGGCCACAAAGGCCCTAAGACCTTAGAGCTCTCTAGTTGCTGAATGGCATCCCAGCTTGTCAGCCAGCACACACAGCTGAGGCCACTCTGGGCCTGTTGCTAGGGCTGAGGACACGTGAAGGGATACTGTGGAGAGATTAGTCACAGGAGTGACTGGGGGACATCCTGGCCTCCTCCCAAGCCCTTCCCACTCCCACTAGCCACCAAGCCCCATCATTTCTATCTCCCTAATATCTCTGTAATACCCATCTACTTCTCTCCACCACTCGCACCCGAGTTCAGCCCCACCCTCTCTCACTTGAATGGCTGCAATATCCTCCCTGGTTTCTCTTCTCCACCCTCCCTCTCCTCCACTCTGTTGCTACATGGGGACCAGAGACATTTCTAAAGGCAAATGTGGTCATGCTTCTTCACTCCCTTAAAACCCACCAAGACAGAATTCTGGTATGACATTTGATACTCCTTAGTTGATCTTAACATTGCTGCTTTGAGTCAACTTATAGCTAGTTCTCCCCACTCTTTGACACCTCTATAAACTTGCACATGCTCTTCCTTCTCCCTGGATTCTTAGTTCCTTTCCCCAATGGATGCAATGGTGAGCTTGGCCTAGAGAAGTCAGGGCATCAGAAAAGGCAGAGGAAGGGGAGGAAGGATTTACCAGGCCAATGACCTGGGCAGTGAGTTGTGGAGGTCCAGATTATGACTGCATACAGGGAAGTTTGGAATCTCAGGTTTTGGGGGCCTGTTGAAGGTGCAGTCAGCTGGGGTGTAGCTGCTGAGGTGGGCCAGACAGGAATGATCATAGAGCTTAGCTATGTGGAAGATGGCCTAGAGGAGGGCATCCAGCTGGCTTGGAGAAGGCCTCTGCCAGGGTCCTGGAGAGACACATCAGAAGGCCAGACAAGGCAGATGGATGATGGCCTGCTGCTACTTGTTAAAAGGACAGGGAGGTGAAATCAAATGGTGTACTTCATGGGAGGGAGCAGAAGCTGAGGATGTCGGATGGGACCCATGGCTCCATGGATAGAGATGATCCCATGAGCAACATTTATGGAGATTTAAGTGGATGCCAAGCACCATATTCACAAGAACCCTAAAAGGTAGGTACCGTTATCATTCCCGTTTTACATATGGAGCCTGGGGAAGCCAAGTGAGCTGCCTGAAGTCACACAGCTGGTCCCAGAGCCAGCACCCAACCCCATGAAGGGACGATTAGTGCTGACCACACTGACAGCCTTCTGCCTCCACAGGAAATGGGAAGGTGGGGACCCAGGTGTGGCCCACCAGAAGACCCCTACCTGCCTGCTGCTGACCCCAGAGGGTGCCTTTCACAGCTTTGGCTATACAGCCCGCGATTACTACCATGATCTGGACCCTGAGGAGGCTCGTGACTGGCTCTACTTCGAAAAGTTCAAGATGAAGATCCACAGTACCACCGTGAGTCACATTCCGGCTCAGGGCCCAGCTCCAGCCAGGAAGGCAGGGCTAGGAGGGAAAGCAGGGAGGGAGACCTCATGGAGGGTTGGCAAAGCTAAAAGGTGAGGGGGGCCTGGAGGCGGAGTTTGAACAGAAGGGATGGAGGCATGACCATGAGGTGTGAAAGGGTAAGGAGAAGGGCTGGGGAGAAGAACTGCCGTGAGATTAGAGCCAGAGTGGGACAGTACCAAAGAGGGGAGCACAGGAAATGGGGTTAAATATAAGAGGTTGTCAGGAAATGGAGAGCTGTGGCCTCCTACAGAGCTGCCCTGTGTCCCTGCCAGGATCTCACTTTGAAGACCCAGCTAGAAGCAGTAAACGGAAAGAAAATGCCTGCCCTGGAGGTGTTCGCTCATGCCTTGCGCTTCTTCAAGGAGCATGCCCTTCAGGTGCGCTGTGACCCTCTCTGCTTACTGGGGTGGACAACCCCCAGGTCCATCCTTTCCCCTCAGCCCATCCACTGAATAGCCACTGTCAGAAGACAGGGGTCATCTTCCCCAGTCCTCTGCCTTCCTATCTGGTAGCCCTGCATCAGGTGTTGGGGAGGTGGTGGTGGTGGTGGGAAAGGGGGTGTTAAGATTCTCCCAAGTCAGCTGGGAAGTTCTTCCTCAGGCCTGATTAGCTCCTCCAGCTCCTGTAAGGACACTCCCCTCAGACCAAGCCAGCCCTTCCCTTCACTGCCCCATCCTGCTCCAGGAGCTGAGGGAGCAGTGCCCATCACTGCTGGAGAAGGACACTGTGCGCTGGGTGTTGACCGTACCTGCCATCTGGAAACAACCAGCCAAGCAGTTCATGCGGGAGGCTGCCTACCTGGTGAGAACATGCCGGCAGAGTTGTGGGTGTTGGGCCCCGGGCATGGCGCCATACCCTCATTCATACACCACCCTTGGGACCACAGAGCCATCGTGTAAAGACTGCCAACCGCACCCTGCTGGGCATTTTGGAGGGTTGTTGCCACCAAGAGAGGGGGTGGGCCTGTAGGAACAGAGAGCTGAGGGACAAGGGACAGCCCAGGCCAGCTTAACCAGTGTCTTAATGCAGGTTTCCTAGAAGCAGAGTCCAAGATGGAAATTCTTGTGCATGTGGTGTATTGAAGGACTCTCAGGTGAAAGGGGAGTGAGGAAAGCAGGACAGGAGAAACAGGTGAACAGGGATGGGTCTCATCTGGAGTCTAGCCTCAGCCTGATCCCATGGAGAGCTCTGGAGGGAGAATGTACCCTAGTGTTAGCCACAGGGAGGCAAGAGGGGTGGCTTTTGGTCCATCCTTATCAGTCTGTCACTGGTAACTGGTTGGGTTAAGCCCCCCCAAGTGAGGTAGTTCCCATTCAGTTGAAGGCAGTTCTCCAGAGAAGGGGCAATGGGGAGCTGATGGGCAACACTCACAGTAGCTGGGCAGGACACCAGGAACATCACTTTAGCCAGCATCAGTATTTTTACCACAGCCCCAACCATTTTAAGTTCTTGAGCAGAGGAAATAAGACTATAAAACTATGAAGGGAGGTGATTTGGGCCAATGTTTGCTGATCTTCCTACCATAAGAGAGGCCCAAAGTTCTGGAGAAAGGGGGACTGCAGCTCAGGCACCCCCCCCTGCCCCCAGTGGAGATGAGAAGGTTGGAGGGGGACTCATTGTTTGATCCTGCCCCTGAAAGTGGGGCCTGGGGGGGACACCCGAGGATTTCCAAAAGCAATCTCAGGAATTCCAGAACCCCCAACCCCCCAGAAACATACCTTTTCCTAGGTGTCAAATCCGCAGGTGCCCTCACTTGTCTCTGGAAGGCGCTAACCCCAAGGCCAGTGGGCATCCATCCCCCTTTCAGAGACCAGAGTGAAAGCATGGCCGTGCCCAGCCAGAACAAATGCCCCCACCCCAGTAGCCCCCTGCTGGTTTACCCACCCTGCCTCCTCCCACACTGTTCCCTGGCTGTCAGTTCAGAAAGGGCTGGCCCTGGGCAGGAAGTCTTGATACCCACCTAGCCCATCCCCCAACCTGGTCAGAATCTGAGGAACCCCACGAAACCATAAAGTACTTCCTATGGGGATCCCCTGTCCTGATGCAGGAAGTAACAGAAAGTGTTTTTTCCCCCCTAGCTCGCTTGCCTTGGTGCCTGAAATTTCACTGCTAAAGTGTCTTTTCTCCTATATCACATTCCTTGGGAACAAAGTTCTCAAGACAGTGGGGAAGCCCATGGCCACTGTCCATTACCAGTGAAGAAAGGGCGTTCAGTGAGCTAAAGGGGACTCCCCCACCATCCCCTCTGATTGATGCTCTGGCCATTATACCCCCTAATACACTGTACTGGAGTCTCCACTAACCCCCTCAGCCAGTGGTCAGCTGCTAACCCAGGACTTGTGAAGGGGACCTTCCTGCAGCCCAGGGCCACCTTGGGCAGTCTGGGGCAGATCCCAGGTGCTCTAGGTTTTCACTCAGTCTAAGGTCCCTCCCTGCTGGGCAACCCCATGGCATCCTTGGCCACAGCCATCCCTCCCACCCCAAGCCTGGTCATAGGGTGGCTCTGAGACAACTCCAAATCTGTGCAACATGGAAGGGCCTTGAGAGGCCTAGCGTGAGTGCACTATAATGGGGAGGAGATAGGAGCCCCACAAGCCCTGGTTGCCTGCCCTGAGGTGCCATTCCAGTGTGATGCCTGGTCCATGATGCTCCCCAACCCTGCCAACCACCATCAGGCTGGACTAGTGTCGAGAGAGGATGCAGAGCAATTACTCATCGCCCTGGAGCCTGAGGCTGCCTCTGTCTACTGCCGCAAGCTGCGTCTGCACCAGCTCGTGGATCTGAGTAGCCGAGCTCCAGGCAGAGGGTGCCTGGGCGAGCGCCGCTCCATCGACTCCAGCTTCCGTCAGGGTGAGCCAACCCCAGGGGTGCTGCCTAGTGGTGGCCTTGGAGGCAGGCACTGAAGACTATACCGTGCCCTAGAGTAGCACTGTCTGAGGATTGTAAGACTCAGTCCAACCCTGAATCTGAGATGGGGAGTAGGGGTGGGGGTGGGGCTAGGGGTGGTGACAGCCTACCCTAGGAAGAGGTGCTGGGGTTACTGACAAAGGTATTCTGAGCTGAAGGTGGAGGTCTTCAGCTTTCCCGTCAACAGCTACTGAATCAGTTTTCCCTCCCATCCTGGCATGCCAGCTGTCCCCCCACCCCCACCAGCCCCAGGCTCCTGCTGCCAGGACTAAGCGCTGAGACTTCTGTAGTCAACCTTCTATGATAGGGACAGGTCTCAGGATCTCCCCTCCTCCCAAGTTCCTCTGCTGCTGCTGCTGCTAAATCGCTTCAGTCGTGCCCGACTCTGTGCGACCCCATAGACAGCAGCCCATCAGGCTCCGCCGTCCCTGGGATTCTCCAGGCAAGAACACTGGAGTGGGCTGCCATTTCCTTCTCCAATGCATGAAAGTGAAAAGTGAAAGTAAAGTCGCTCAGTCGTGTCTAGACCTTCCTAATTCTGATTTTGCCGTGGCCTGAGCCCCTCTATATTAAGGCAGCCTCCTGACCTCACTGTCCTGCTGTCCCTCAACACTCAGCCCGAGAGCAGCTTCGAAGATCCCGCCACAGCCGGACATTCCTGGTGGAGTCGGGTGTTGGAGAGCTGTGGGCCGATATGCAAGCAGGTGGGGGAGGGAGGGGAGATGGAGGGATATTCCTTGGGCCCTGCGGGATACCAGCTACTGAAGGTGGGAAAACATTCCTGAAGTCAGCTCTATCCTCTAGGAACCCTGCCCCTTCCAACTCCATAGCTATACCTAAGCTGGTAGTCCCCCTCACCATCACCTGCACTCCCACCCCCACTCACAGCCATGCCACTAACCCCCATTCCTCCAGAGGATTCTCTGCAGATGGAGTTGCAGAACCCTGGAGCCATTTTCCCTCACACCTTGTGCCCCTACCCGGTGACCTGAAGCCCCTTTCAACCGTAACCCCCACAGCCCTGCAGATAGGGCTGAAGGCTGGTTGAGTCTCCAGAGGGTCTAGAGCTAAACGGCCACAAGTGTGTGCTCGTGCTCGCCCCCACAGGAGATCGCTATGTGGTGGCAGACTGTGGGGGAGGCACAGTGGACCTGACGGTGCACCAGCTGGAACAGCCCCATGGCACCCTCAAGGAGCTCTACAAGGCGTCTGGTGAGTAGCCAGGCCGCGCCCTTGGTACCCAGAGCGCCCTTGCCCTGCCAACACCTCCTGGCAGTGGAATGAGCACTGTTGCCCTCTTCCTCATCTGCTGGATGCTAGGCGGGCCCTGTGGCGCGGTGGGCGTGGACCTGGCTTTCGAGCAGCTGCTGGGCCGCATCTTCGGTGAGGACTTCATCACCACCTTCAAAAGGCAACGTCCAGCAGCCTGGGTGGATCTGACTATAGCCTTTGAGGCCCGCAAACGCACTGCAGGCCCACACCGTACAGGGGCGCTCAACATCTCCCTACCGTTCTCCTTCATTGACTTCTACCGTAAGCAGGGAGGCCACAACGTGGAGACGGCCCTGCGCAAGAGCAGGTGAGTGTGGGGACCGCCCCTACAGGGGAAGGCAGTAGGGGATCCACTTGATCTGGCCCAGGCACAAGTCATGCCAGCCCAGGTGGAGGCAGGGGGAGGAGCATGAGTACCCCAGCTGAAATCTGCAGCCCAAACTGAGGCAAGAGGATCCTGAGCCCCCAGGGAAAAGCCACACACACACCCACACCCACACCCACCCCAGGGAAAAGACACACACACACACACACACACACACACACACACACACACACACCCTACCTATCTACTTTTCCCTACAGCCATACGTACTCACACACACCTGCCAGCCACACACACACAAACACACACACACACACACACCCCCCTACCTATCTACTTTTCCCTACAGCCATACGTACTCACACACACCTGCCAGCCACACACACACAAACACACACACACACACCCCTATCTACTTTTCCCTACAGCCATACGAACTCACACACACCTGCCAGCCACACACACACACACACACACACACCCCTACCTACCTATCTACTTTTCCCTACAGCCATACGAACTCACACACACCTGCCAGCCACACACACACACACACACACACACACACACACACCCCTATCTACTTTTCCCTACAGCCATACGTACTCACACACACCTGCCAGCCACACACACACCCCTACCTACCTATCTACTTTTCCCTACAGCCATATGTACTCACACACACCTGCCAGCCAACTGGTCTGTGTTCCTCTGCTTGAGGTAAAAGGAGACTCCTCTCCTGGGACCTCATGTCTGGACCTGCCAGCCAATTGGTCTGTGTTCCTCTGCTTGAGGTAAAAGGAGACTCCTCTCCTGGGACCTCATGTCTGGACCTGGAACAGACCTGAGTCTAAAACCCCTGCAAGTGTGGTTGGCACAATACAGAATGTGCCCAGGTACTTCGGCCTGGAATAGAAGTAGGACCTGGGCCCTGACCCATGGGCCTGTGCCTCCTTCACCATCTACAGCGTGAACTTCGTGAAGTGGTCCTCACATGGGATGCTCAGGATGTCTTGTGAGGCCATGAATGAACTCTTTCAGCCCACCGTCAGCGGGATCATCCAGCACATAGGTGAGCTTGGGTCATTCATTCACCTTAGCATACACACCCACATGCGAGAGTATTTCCCCCTAGTAGTACCTGGAAACCTCCCCAAATCCATACACTGGATTGAGACCCAGAATCATCAGGAATACCTGAAGGATGTAGTGCCGTGGGGATTAATAGGACAATGTGTAGTCTTGCCAGGTTAAAGTAACTCTAAGTGGCTGACTCCGCAAGTAGTATTAGGTCTCCCCCAAACTGTTAACACAGTGATTTAAATAAGTTTAAGTATCTAGAGAGTAAGTACAATGTCTTGCATGCAGTAGGCATTTAATACATGTAAATTCACACCCTTACTCAAGGCATCCACAGTGTAGTGGGAAAGCCAGATAGTGTTGAGGAAGCAGAGGCCATGAGGATGGCAGAGTCCCTCATGAAAGTGCTCTGTGTTTTTCTTCATCCAAACCAGGCTAAGGTTTTATAGTGAAATGGCTAGTTTCTCGTTGCCCCAGGGATACAGGAGGGCAGAAGGGAAGAGCCAGTGGCTGCGCAGCGGTAGCCTCAGGGGCCCACGCCCCGTCCGTCTTCCTTACCCCCTCCCACCCGTCCCGCAGAAGCACTGCTGGAGCGCCCTGAGGTGCAGGGTGCCAAACTGCTGTTCCTGGTGGGCGGCTTCGCCGAGTCGGCTATGCTGCAGCACGCGGTGCAGGCAGCTCTGGGCGCCCGCGGCCTGCGTGTGGTGGTTCCGCACGACGTAGCCCTCACCATCCTCAAAGGCGCAGTGCTTTTTGGGCAGGCGCCGGGAGTGGTTCGGGTGCGTAGATCGCCGCTCACTTACGGCGTGGGCGTGCTCAACCGCTTCGTGGCTGGTGTTCACCCGCCTGACAAGCTGCTGGTTCGTGACGGTCGCCGCTGGTGCACCGACGTTTTTGAGCGCTTCGTGGCCGCCGAACAGTCGGTGGCCCTGGGCGAGGAGGTGCGGCGCAGCTACTGCCCAGCGCGCCCAGGACAGCGGCGAGTGCTCATCAACCTATACTGCTGCGCCGCGGAGGACGCGCGCTTTATCACCGACCCAGGAGTGCGCAAGTGTGGCGCGCTCAGCCTGGAGCTTGAGCCAGCCGAGGGAGGCCCCGACGCCGCCGGAATGCCCCCCGGCCGCCGCGAGATCCGCGCTGCCATGCAGTTTGGCGACACTGAGATTAAGGTCACCGCCGTCGATGTCAGCACCAATCGCTCCGTGCGCGCCGCCATCGACTTTCTTTCCAATTGAGGGCGCAGTGCCAGCACCCCCTCGACCCAACAAAACTTTTGGCCCAGGGCTGGGGCAGATAAGTCCACCCTGTTTCCCGCCATCCTGCCCTGGGAGATGAGGTCGCAGGAGGGATGGGTGGGGACACATCCAGAAACTCAGGCTTTGGGATTGGGCGTCAGTCCTCTGACGGAAAGGCTGAAGGGCACTTCCAAGGACTGAGGTCAAGGAGACTTAAAAGGTTTGCAAAGGCATCCCCACAGGGAGCACGTGGTCCTGAAAGCAGACTGCATCAGAAGGCTTGACCCTTGGTCTGAACTAGGGGCCAGGGTGGGAGTGGGGGGTGAGGTTGGGGGTACAGCTGCAGGAGGGCAGCAAGAGGGAGGAGGTTGTGCAGGGTCTGGAGCCGAAGGGCAGAGTGCTCTGACTGGCTCAGCCTGCATAGGGAGCCAGGCAGGACAAGGACTGAAGCTGACAGGAGAGGGACAGAAGTAGCAGGACCTACCTTCCTGGGTGTGGTGCTGACCACCCAAGTATGAATGTTAATTTTAGAAAGGGCAGTAGCAGGCTATGAGAAGGGTACAGGCGAGGGGGGTGTGGGATAACATGCTGAGGGGGGCTTTCCTTTGTATCTGAGAAGGCCCCAGGGGCAGCCTGGGAATGATCCACATACTCTCAGGTCACAGAGAGGGAGGAGAGTAGGGAGGACAGAAAGAGCACTGGTCCCAGCTCTGACATCAATTTAGTGTACCTGCCCTCCCGTGACATGCAGCAGTCCCACCTGCCTGAGAGCCCTAAGGTGACAATAAAGCTCAAGGTGAAACGATGGCCTCCTGGTATCTCACAAGGGGGACTCCAATAGTGGAGTAGTGGAAGGGGGCTGGGTTCTACAAAGGCAGGTTTTCAGCTGTGCATGGAGCTGGGAAATGACTAGAAAGGAGTGCTGCTGTCTCCCATCAAGCCCCCCAAACAACACCCCACTCCACAAGACCCCTCTGTGACCTGGGTGGAAGGCCCCTCCCCGTGCAGGCTTTGTTTTCTTGGCAGGCGGAAAATGCCACCACCTGCACATACCTCTTTTGGGGTTAGGTGCTATAATACCACAAAGAAACTCTGCTTCCAAAGAGAGTAAGTGGCCCATCTGCAAGGACTGGGCATTCTCAGGGCCCTGGAGAACAAAAACCCTGCTGGCCTCTGGTATCCACTGGAAGTTTTATTTCTTCAGGATTTTATCCCAACCAGTCATTTAAAAACAACACAGACCTAGGGGGTAGGGATTGGGGACTGCATCTCTCTCCTCACCATGGAGAGCAGTGGAAAAAAGGGAGTAGACAGGAGAGGTGGCTAAAGCGAGACAGCAGCAGTAGTAATAGGGGCAGCTCTACCACAGAGCCAGCTCCCTCCTCTCCTAGGCTCAGACTAGAGCCCTTATGGCTTAGGGTGGGGGTGGGTACGACCCACCCCAGGCCCTCGCCTGGCCCTCCTCAGACAGCCTCCTTGGGGGCTCAATCCATTTCTTCCAGCAGGAGGCTGAGGCACACAGGAGAAAGTAGGAGAAGAAGATGTTGGAGAGGCAGGGAGGTGGCACAAATGAGGTGAGAGGCGTGGGCAAGGCTCTAGCTTAGAGGCCCTTGGACCCTCCACCTCCACACCCACCCTGGGGAAGGGTGAGGAAGCCACACCGTCACGCAGCATTTGGGGAGATGAGGTTGGGTTTAAGGCTGAGGGGCCCCGAGGCAGGTGGGGCCGAGGGCCTCAGTCGAAGCCGTGCCAGTCACTGTGCTCTGAGTCGTATTCTAGCTCAGCACCCACGCACTTGACACCATCTAGCAGCATGGGTGTGCCGTGGTGTCGGTCTGCAAGACAGGTGACAAGTCAGTATGCCAGGTTGGACCCTGGCCCCACCTACTCCAAGGGGACTCCTCTACCTTCCCTCCCAGCTCTGCTAGAGGATGAGGAGAAAGGCACCCACCAAGGAGGCTGGGAATGGGCCAAAACAAGGATCCCTTTTTCAGACTTAAGGAGGGTGGGAACTCCTTGAGGCCAAGCTGGTGCCTCCCTCCTCTAGCCAGACCCGGGCTCAAGCTCTCACCCATGACGCGCGCCTGCACCATCACGCGCACGCAGGTATCGGTGCCACCTTCACAGGCTAGCAGCATCTCCTCCTTGAGGACGCCCTCCTTGTGCGCTGAGTACTCACACTTGACGCTGTAACCTGCCCGGGGCGATCAGCACCTCTGTGGCCTCCTGCCCCCCAGCACTCATGGGTCCCCACCCACCACCAAGACCTCTAGAGGAGCAAGGATGGCCCAAACTCCCCCCACCTCTGCCCCCAGGGCTGTGTACACAGGCCCCTGGAACTTGGCCATTCTTCAATGAGCTCTACATGTAGGCCAGAAGTCAAACTCAGGCTTGCAAGAGGTGGGATTCCCCAAAAACACAGGCAGGGAGCGAGGGTGACGGGGGAGAGAGGGAGGAGCAGGGCAGGGATTGAGCAGATCAGGTGGCAAGAGGCAAAGACCTGAGGAGGCTTGCTCAACCCACTTAAGGGCAAAGTCATGAAGTGGAGGTAGGGGGGACATGAAACTGAAGCTGGGGTTTCTGTAAATGGGGAAACTGATTCCCTAGCCTTTGGGAGGAGGGGTGCTGAAGGTGGCAGGGTATGGAAAAGCAGCTTCAGGTCTGGTGGGTGCTGGGAGGTAGCTGCCCAAAGTTCCTGAGGTTCCAGTAGGTTTCCCCTGGCAAAGGAAGGGCTAAAGGCCCAGAGCAGTTCCTCAGTAGCTCCCACCATCCCCCTGAAGTAACCATCAGGCAGTGAGCAGACACACGTCAATTGTGTGAGCCCGTGGACTTCTGTCCAGGAGTGAGGGCTGGGGCATGGAACCTGCCAAGCTGCCACACAGCAGGCCCATAAAGAGGCATCATGTCTCCTGGTTTCTGAGCTACTCATCAGCCCTCGATGCGGGGGAAGGAAGTACCCATGCTGTCACTCCTACTCACACCCAGGCTCTGCTGGAGGAGGGCAAGCTTTCAGCACCCCAAGCAGGGGACGCACCTTCTGGGATGGGCATGACGCTGAGGAGCTTGAGGTGCAGGCTGGGGACAGGTGCGTCTCGGACGTCCTTGCTCAGCCTGTGCACTGGGGGTAGGGTGAAGGTGATCTCATACCTGTGCAGGATCTTCAGGAATCCAACCTGCAGCAGGGCGGGGCAGGGGACGGAGGCGCCTTCACTCTCAGTCTCCCCCTGGGTCCACCAGGGTGCACCACTGATGGTCCTGTGGGCCCTCCACTTGCTTCCTTGACAATCCCAGGGGATTCTGACTCCCTCCATCATTCTAGCTGGTCCACACCCGTGGCCTGGCAGCTCCAGGCCCTTTCTCCAAGGACCCCACCCCATCACTTGGCCCATATCTGTCTCATGGGCCCTGAAGTTCCTTGGTGGCCCATTTTGTAGATGATAAAATAGAAGCCAGGAAATGACTGGCTGAAGGCCACAGCGTGGTCAAGCTATAGTCCTCCCTGGACCTCTTGGCTACTCCTGCCACACAGCAAGGCACCAGCCACTGGCCACAGGGAAGGCTCAAAACCCCACGACAGGCTATCCACTTGCCCCCACCACTATCAGCATGTGCCCAGGGACACTGGTCCTCTAGTCACTCACGGTGGGGCCACCAGCCAACATAGATAGCACAAGATGGAGGGTGGGTCAGAATCATAAAAACAGACACTAGATGAGCTTTGTCAGCCCAGAGCTGGCCCACAAGGCTGGCACCAGTCATGGAACCTGGAATCCAGCCTGCCCTGCTGGCACATGAACATGGATGCCTGCCCATTCAAAGGCTCACTGTGTCTAACAGCCCTGATTCACAGCCTGGGCAATTTCTGTTGTTCATACACACAGCTTTGCCATCCTCAGAAACTCAGTTGTGTGACAGGTCACAGGCCAGGGTAGCTGTCGGGCAGGCAGGCTGACTGGACTGCCAGTCCAGAAGGGGCAATGTGTGTGCTGTTATCCACAGCTCACAGGGCACACGCTCTCCTGCTCAGTTTCAGGAAATAGATGGCCCTGTCCTTTGGGGGAGCATTTAGCCTTTCAATAGGATCAGTATGATGTCACTGCAGGATAAAGCTCAGTCCCTATGGCTCCCACACTCTGCTAAAAGAGGGCACACCTCTCAAGAGGGCTTTCTGGCTGTACCTGCCAATGGTGACCCTGTGATCCAGCTGCACCACTTGCAGTATTTCCCTGGGGAAATACTCAGATGTAAAAAAACAAAACAAAACCATCACTGCCCTATTTATAACAGTGCAAAATAGAAACAACTGTAACACCAGGGACAGGGAACCAGCTAAATCAATGATGACAGATATAGTGGAATATCAGGCAGTTGTAAAATCTCATGGAAAATTATTTACTGAAACAAACAGAAGATGGATCACAACAGAAGCAAGCAAAAAACAGTATGTACACTAGTATACCAGCTTTTCATTTTTGGAAAGAAAGCTAGAAAGGAAACTGGAATAACACACATCAAAATATTAACCATAGTTATTTCTGGATAGTATCATTGTAGATACTTTTAAATTTCTTTATAGTTTTCTCTATCTTCCAAATTTTCTCTACCATGGACATGAATAGATTTTGCAATGGGAAGCAGGGAGCTATTTTTGAAAGTTTGGGTTCATTCTGTTTGCTCCCTTGGGGAAACTATCAGCTCTTGGAGAAAGAGCAAGGGTTTTAGACTTGGGCAGAAATGGCTATGACTCTGGGCCCCTCCTCAGGGTGGTCTCAATAGATCAGATGCCAACCACCATGCTCACCTCCATGCCTTCCACGGCTCAACACAGGAGCCCTGGTGTACTGTCCAACCTTAAGGCCTCACTCCCTGTTTCCCTCCAATCCATCCCCTCCAAAGAATTCCTCCTGCCCCTCCCAAATGGATGTGGGATCTAACAGTGTCCCAGCAGTTGGAGGAGCCAAGGGTGTAGGAGGTATGGACACTAGAAGAGAGGGAGAAGGGAAAATCATGGGGGTGATAAATACTACCACAAAGAGCTTAAATCAGCCAGAAGTTTGGCAAAGCAGAGTAAATAAAGTCATACCGTGTTATCAATATAATTAGCCTCACATACATACACCCTTCCATTTCCAGCTCTTTGGGGTGTCAATTGTCTCTACTTCAGAGAAGGAAAACCGAGCTGACCTGCCCAAGGTCACAGAGCCAAAATAGGAGGCCCAGAACTGAACCCAGGCCTGTGACACCAAAGCTTGGACACCTGCCTTCCAATTGCAATGGCTGGGGAGATGCTGATGGTAACAGCAGCACCACTCCCATTCAAGTAACATCCTAAGTGCACTCATCTCGTCACAGTCTCACACTTTCGATTTTACAGATGGGGAAACCAAGGCCCAGGGAAGGACAAAGATGAAGCCAGCTTAGAGGAAATGGAACAGGCCCAGGAATCTGGGCAGGGCCAGGGAGAAGGTAGAGGGAATATGGCTGATGATTATAAGGGGGAGAGGTATGCACATACCTTGACCAGAAAGCTGCTGTCGCTCTCCTGGGTGACCATGACCACAGAGTCATGCAGCTTCTCATCAAAGTGGACATGACTCTGGGAGCTTTCTGCATCATGGCTTGTTGCGAAGCGGATACTCCGGACTCTGGACTTGTTGCCTACAAAAAGTGGGAGTGGGCTCCAGGGGCTGTTGCCTTCTTGAGCCCCAGGAAACTACTCCACCGCGTCGCTGCCCTGCCCCGTGACTGCCCCTTCATATCAGTCAGCATCCACTGCTGAGCTAGGCCATATCCTACTGGACAATGGAGATCATAAGGTTTGAGACTCCCATCTGCCCCTGCCTGCTTAGTCCTCCCATAGAAAATGCACACCCTGAGAGAAGGTATGGGGGGATTTAGGGATTAGCTAATATGACTCTTCACTTAGAGGGAATGGGGCTGACAGGGAAGAGAGTCCTGACTCTGACCAAACCCCAGGCAGTGCGGGACTCAGCCCCGGTGCTCAGGATACCCTGCCCTGTGCTCTCCTTCACGTTTCCAAGCTCCCCATCTCTCAGGCCTTCTCTTCTAGGTCTGCTTGTCCCTCCTGCTGACCCCCTTGAGAGGGAGAAGGGCAGAGACAGGAAGGGGCTTGGGCTCCATGGGACCTGGCTGGGGGTGGGAGAAACAGAGGGTCAAAAACCACACTCAGCCCTCATAGAAGGGGCTGCAGCGTCCTCTAAACCTCACTACTGATTATTGGCAGGTAAGAACCACCCAGGGGAGCTCCAGGCCCCCTCCCAGAGACACCTTTCCTTCCTCCGCTTAACCCATCACATGGCCCTCGGCTGTCCCTCACTGGGTCAGGTTTTCCAAGGCCAGGCAGTCAGGGAATTAAGGCAGGCAGATTATTAGGAGCTTGGTGGGGGCCTGGGCCAGTCCTTGCCTGGGTTTTTGCACACAATGAAGACTCAATGGAGGCCCAAGGGGTCAACCTGGCATTTCCATGTTTCCCTGCTGAGTCTCTCAGATTTAACCCTCATATCCTACCTCACCTAAAACCTTCTATGAGTGCTTCTGGACTCTGAATGAAACCCAAATTCCTCTCCACAACCTGCTGTAGCCCTACCCACTTCAGAGCCTCAGTGCTCACACCAAGCCCCTTGTGCTCCCAACCTCCACAGTGGAACGGGGAGGCTGGAACATGGGGCCATGAGGGCACACACCTCCACAGGTCAGCACACCAAGGTTCCCTGCTAGGGCTTGGGCGTCCCCAGCACAAACACTGGTGTAATTACTGATGTAATATAATTCATACCTCACATTCAGACAGACAGACAGACAGACAGACAGACAGACAGACACACACACACACACACACACACACACACACACACAGCCAACGCAGACCCCACATGCAACAATACCCCTTTCCACCAGGGTGCACTAGAAGACTCTACAAACCCCAGCAGACCAGGCAGGCACTCACCCTTGTTGGCTGCAGCCATGGACGCCCTCCCTGCCACAGGGTGAGACACTCAGCTCCTGCCGGACACCACCGGTCACGCTCAGCAGCCTCCCATGTTCCAGGGACACCAGCAGGAGCCTGATGAGTGGGGGGTGCGGAGAGGAGGGCAAGGGTCAGGGCCACTGATGGGCCTGTGGCTGGCGGGAGAGCAGAGATTTCCCTTCAGGAAGGACCCAAACCCCTGTGGCTCTCAGTAGCCCAAGTGGCACCTGCACCCCCTAAGCAGAGGGGGCTTTTGCCCCCTACTCCTCCACCCACTCCACATTTGCCAAGAGCCCTCACCGTTGCCTGACACACTACTGACCCACAGCCTGGCCAGCATGTACTGAGCTGCAGTTTCTGGGTGTCAAAGCACCAGCCCAGAACTCTAGTGCCCAGCAGACCTGAGGCTGGTGGGAAGAGGCGGCCAGCAAAAGAAGGGGACTTCACTGGCACTTTCCAGGGGCCAGTTCCGGTGCTGGTGATCCAGGAGTTGGCCCAGCCCAGACACACAGGTTGTACCATCATACATCCAGAGGTCACAGTATTCTCGCTGCACAAGTCAATCCAGGTCAGAATTAACAGTATGCTTCGAGGGGGTGAAATACGGGGGCCTATAGAGTAAGACATGTTCTTAGAGCTTTTCCTCCTGGTGCTCAAACAGGGCCATATACAGAACAGGCACCTATGATAGGGTTGCCACCCATCAGAACTCACAGTTCAGACTCTGCCTTGATTGGCAGGCCTTCCAGTTCAGCTCCCCAAGGGCAGCCTCAGGGCAGAGACAGTGGGAGGTACCCCCAGGAAGCCTGTGTAAGCAGCACAGCTCTGAAACACTGGGCTGGGACCATCTCACCATCAAAGAGAATATTATGCAATTGATGTTAACAGATGGAACTATATAAAATCAGAGCATTCACAGTGATTATGAAAAAAAGAAGAAAGCAAAACAAATCCAAACCCTCATTTGTCACTACCGACAATACCAACACCCTAACTCTCTGCTCTGAAAACTGGCAATCTTAAAGAGAATTAATTCAGTCTGTCTCTTGGTCTTTCTTGAAGCCAAATTGCCCTGGTGGTTAAAGGATAGCTTTTTCTTAACAAAGGAATGACTGAATGCTAAATAATTCTGCAAACCCCCCCCCCCCCAAAAACAAATGTTGGAAGCAACACTAATCAGTGGATGCTAAACCAGGAAGGCGTGGATGCTCACAGATGCACAAGTACCACTGACAGATGACCTCAGGTTAAAGGGAACAAGTTTGCCATGGAGCAAAGTGACATCAGCCAGTCTTGCACTAGTCAGCCTCCTCTCACTCAGAATGGGACACCGGGCACAAGTGTGCCTACTGATGTGAAGCAGCACCAAGTCACAGCACCGCTGACGGGGCACTTCTGCCCCAAATGTCTAACCTGCAAGCAGAACCAATTAAATGACTCCACAAGAAAGCAAGGAGACAAACCCAGAAGGCCAGATATTCTGCAAGACAAGTGACCTAATTTTAATAAAAGAGGGAAGTTGCTTTAGATAGGAGATGGGCCAACTACAGCCTGTCAGGCTGCCACTGTTTCCTGTTTTTTTTGTAAAGTTTTACTGGCACACAACCAAGTACTCATTTGTTTACATGTTGTCTACAATTGCTTTTATTTGTTTCTTTGTTTTGCTGTGCCCTCACGGCTTGCAGGATCTTAATTCCCTGACCCAGGGATTAAAGCCTAGCAGTGAAAGTCCTAACCACTGGACTGCCACCTAAAATTGCTTTTGCACTAAAGCAATCCCTGGTTCACGAAGATCTCCTGGAGGAGAAAATGGCAACTGACTCCAGTATTTTTACTTGGGAAAAAACTCCATGGACAGAGGAGTCTGACAGGCTACAGTCCACAGGGTTGCAAAGAGTCGGACATGACTGAGCACACACATTAAAACTACTCTTAGTAGTTGCCACAGAGGCCACATAGCCTGCAAAGTCTAAAATATTTACTATCTCGCCCTTCACAGTAAAAGTTTGCCAACTGCTGTGCTAAATTAATACACAAAGAGACTAAGAAGGCAGGATACTCTATGGGACAACTGACCTGGTTTTTCCCACCATGTCAGTTTCAAAAAGAAAAATATATGTAGAGGGGGATTTCTAACTACCTAAAAAAGAATTTGGGAGATAAGTGGAAAATGTTAATAAACAGGACTGGATCTTAGATGACATTAAGAAATAAGAGTTGATCAGCTAGGTGAGATAATGGAATTAGATCATGTAGAGAAGTATGTCCTTATTTCCCCTGGAGGAAATGGCAACCCACTCCAGTATTCTTGCCTGGAGAATCCCATGGACAGAGGAGCCTGGCAGACTACAGTCCAGAGGGTTGCAGAGTTGGACACAACTGACTGAGCACGCATGCATGCACGTATCCTTATTTGTCAGAGACATACACTAGAGATGAGTGATGTTGAATGACCTCTGCTGGTCCAGGGAATGAAGAAAAACCATGGAGTGGCCTCAAAGAGTTGGGGCTGGGCCTGTGGAGGGCATGACCTCAAGGCCTCTCGGGTGCTGAGCTACCCTGGGAGCAGGCCTGACCTCCCTCCCCATTTCCCAATGCAAAAGCCCACCCAGGCCCAAGCCCCACCTCAAAGGCAGGGCTAACAGCTTGGGTATGAGAAGCACCCCCATTGGAAGCCTCAGGAGGTACAGAGAAGGGCAAACCTAGAGCCTCAGGAATGCAGAAATAGCCGCAGGCCCGCACTCGGCCAGTCCCAGAAGGGCAGCCCCTAAGGCTGTCTCCAGAAAGTCTGGCCCTTGGAGAGTGGCCTGCCCTACCTACCCACTCCAGCCACCCCCGAAGCTGTGGACTCAGAGCCTGTGAAACACAAGCCAAGAGCAAGGGGACCAGGCCTTCCCCCTACCTTGCGCGGAGGCTGTTCCAGCCACATCTCTACAGCCAGGGGAAAAAATGACAAGATACCCCATTTCCCAGGCTTCCCAGGTGGCTCGGCGGTAGAGAATCCACCTGCAATGCAGGAGACACGGGAGATGTGGAGATTCAATCTCTGGATCAGGAAGATCCTCTGGAGAAGGAAATGGCAACTCCCTTAAGTATTCCTGCCTGGGAAATCTCATGGACAGAGGAACTGGTGGGCTACAGTCCATGGAGTCATAAAAGAGTCGGACACGACTCAGTGACTACACAACAACAATCATAATTTTGTGGCTTCTCAGGTGGTGCAGTAGTAAAGAATCCACCTGCCAATGCAGGAGACTCAGGAAATGTGGGTTCGATTCCTGGGTTGGGAAGATCCCCTGGAGTAGGAAATGGCAATCCTTCCCAGGACACTTCCTGGGAAGCCTGGATGAAACAGAGGCTGGTGAGCAAAGGCTCCTGGGGCTTTTATATGCACGGTCCTGTACCTGTCTTCCTCCCCTGTCCACTGCCTGTTGCCTGCCTGCCTGCCTTCACCCAAGCCATCTGCCTGGAACAATTCTGTTCTCCCATCCACATCTCAGTCTCGGGACCCTTTTCATGGCAGCACAACCCATTCCCACCCCCTCCCATTCCAGGATAGGCCTGAAAATCTTCAAAAAGAATTCCCTTTCTCACTTCTAGGATCGTTTAATATCTCTGTCTGCCACCTTGCAAGGGCAGCGACTGTGCTTTTGCCAAACCCTGTGTTCCTAGCACCCAGCCCAGCATCTGGCAGGGAGCAGCTGTGTTAGTTTTATATTCGTTAAATGAATGAAGGACCAAACTAAACGGAGCCCAGGAATGGGCCTCAGTGGGCCCTTTAGGCAGACGTAGCACATCAGGGCCCAGAGGCTGTCAGAAGAAGAGCTCCCCACCCTGCTCTCTTAGCAACCCCTGCGCTGGAAGGCATTCCCTTTCCCCCATCTCAGAGTGGTGCCTCCCACAAGGCATCTTCTAGCCTGGCCACAATTGGCTGTTACCTCCCCACTGCCACCACCAGCGAGGGCAGGACCTGTGTCTCTTGCACTGCGCAGAGCTCAGTATAGAGCAAGCACTCAGGCATTGCCTTGTAACCCTTGGGCACTGAGAACAGAGAACGAGAAGGCCCAAAAAAGGCTGGAAACGCTCCTTTCCCAGCAGAAAGCCTCATTGGTCACTGTCCCCTGTGAGCCAGACCCTGTGCCACACACAATTCTTCATTAAATCAGGAGAAGAGGGCATCAGGCCTCTTCCTGCAGCAGCTGTGTCCAAAGAGAAACACCAGGCACCCTTGAAGCCCCAGGCCTCCTCTTGTGCCAGCCAAATCTTGATTGTGGCCCAAGCAGCTCAGCCCCCAAGAGGCAGCAGGGCCATGGTAAAGAGCATGGGCTCCAGAACCCCAAAGACCTGGTTTAAATTCAGGCTGCATGGCAGTTACTTCATGCCTCAGTGCCTCAGTTTCCTCACCTGCAGCACAGGAATAAGCAACGGCCTCTTTCTCAGTGGGTCTGGTGCAGCTGGTGCCTGAAGCTCTGTGACAGCACTCCCCACTCTGCCCCCACCTTTGCAGAACAAATCCCCCAAAGGACTGCTTTCTGAAGCAACAGTAATTTCAGCATCAAAGAAGCACTTCAGGCCAATCCTGAGCAGTCAGGAATGGCCCTTAGGGCAGGCCCCAGAGACTCTAGCCTTCTCAGAAAACAGCTCAAAGGTTGAGGGGCCTCCCTCTCCCTTCCATCATCCTGCCTCCCCCTTCCCTGACTCCCAGGCCAGCAAGTTCTCCAGGGATTGCCAGAGAGCAGACTGTTGGGAACTCACTGTCCACCTCCCTCAACCAGAAGGACTTATAAAGAAAATGTGAAGAATATGTATCCTGGGAAATGCCCTCATTCCAGCAAAAAAAAAAAAAAAGACACCCACTCTTTAAATGAGCTGTCAGAGGTGATACCAGCCAGAGGTGATACCATGGAGAGTCATGGGATGGGGAGGGTTGGGAAGCTGAAAGAAGGGCCTTGGGGGACTTCTTCAGCTCTCAGATACTCTCTCAGGGAAACTGGCAGAACCTTCTCTATGGGAAACAGAGAGCTCCCCGCTCAGGTCCCTCTCAGCTTTAGAGAGACTAGCTGCTTCAAGGTTATCCTACCCAGGGTAGAGCTCAGCCAGGCTCACTGGCGCCTCTGGCATAAGGAATAGAAACAAGGAAATGGCAGCTGGGCAGACAGACAGTTACACAGAAACTCAGAGTTCTCAGCCCCCTAGATTCCTGCTATGCACACAGGGTGCTAGCTGCTGCTCCAAACTGTCCCACACTTGGCGTCCAAGGCTGGAGAGTAGGCCAAAGGCAGTCTGTCCATGGCAAAGTAGAGCTCCAGGACCTGCCACCCTCTTACCCTATACCCCACAGCTGCATGCTCCCAGCACCTCTCTGCAGCCCCCAAGTCCCAACCATCACAGGACCAGCCCCAGCGTGTCCTCTGCTTTGTGGTTAGGGACATGCTTCTTGGGGCCTTGCTTCTCATTCATTCTTCAAGTCCCATTCTCAACCTGTTGAAGTATTTTCTGAGCCAGGAACTGTACAATCTCCTACCTTCCCCACCCCAATTCTGGGCTCAGTCCTGGCTTAAGCACTCAGTCCCACAGAAGCTGTTCCTCAAAGCTCAAGCATGGGGCTTCCCTGGTGGCTCAGAGGTAAAGAATCCACCTGCCCATGTAGGAGACACAGGTTTGATTCCTGGTCAGAGAAGATCCCACTTGTTGAGGAACAACTGTGAGGCACAACTACTGAGCCCACGCTCTACAGAGCCCGAAAGCAGTAACTACTGAGCCTTCGTGCTACAACTACTGAAGCCTATGTGCCTAGAGCCTGTGCTCTGCAACGAGAGAGCAGCCCCAGCTCACTAGGGCCTGCATACCTAGAGCAAGGCCTGGAAAGGCAAGGCTGGAGGTCAGGAGTGGTTGTGGCAGTTTTACAGCAACTCAGTCTCGATGTGACTCCATTTCCTCCTTCCTCCAGCAGGCCAAAATTGCAAGGGTAAGTATGGGTGGTCTCTCTCTCAAAAATGGGTGGAGCAGGGCTGAACTGAGGAAAGGACCCCACCATCTCACATCCTCTTGTCTCCCCCAAGAAATGCTGCCTTCCTCTCCCCAGGATCTCCTCCCCACAATCCCTCTAGCCTGAGGGTGCTTAGACACCTCTAGCCTCCAGACTGACTGCCCCACCCAGGGGAGGCCAGGTCCAGGGGGCAACAGCTGCCTCTGACCTGCTTCAGCTTCCTGGGCAGAGAAACGCCTTACCCACACTTCCCAAAGCCATGATTCGAGAGGGAAAGCAACTTAATGTCTCCCTTCTCAGTCCACCAGGATCCCTGCTCACTAAAAGAAACACTGGTCCAGAACCTAAAGGAAGGCCTCCTGCTCTGTGACAACGGGGTGGTAAATCACCAAGCTCCCAGAGACATCAGGGGCCTGGGTATATGAATCTGTATCCTCTCTACCCTCCATCCCCATCCTATCCTCATCTTCTAAGGAGACAAATGCATCTGGACGTTGCCCCACCCTCCACCCCCAATCACATCCCTCCTGGGCTGCGAGGCGGCGGCTCTGTCCCTCAGAGATAATCCTCTCTGTCCCACCATCACCTCTGCTGACGCAGTAGTTTCGCGAGCCCATACTCCCCAACATCACTGTCCTCCTCCCTGAAGGTGCCGAGCCACGCGAGGTTCAGAGTCTACTCGTCCAAGGACAGCAGCGAGGCGATGACAAAGGTGGGGAGGGGGCTGGGAGTTGCTGACGGCGCTGACCCTATAGGCCCCCACCCTCACTGTGTCACACGTGCCCTCGACAGCGCCCCGCGGAAAACACTTCAACTCTACCACCTAACGGTCACCTGCGGCCCTGGGACCTAAAACCTCCCCAGCTCGGGTGCCAAGGAGCCCTCCCTGGCCCGGCCCCGACAGCGGAGCCTTCCTCCAGCTCCAGCCCCAGCCGGAGGGGTCCCAGGCACCGACTACCTAGAACGGTGGCTCGGTTGGGAGGGGATCTCTGTGAGTGGGATGAAACTGGGAGGTGGCAGAAGGAAGAGCAGTCTCACCGTGCGGGAAGCACCCTGAGGCCGCGACGGTCAGGGACGACCGCAGCTGCTGCAGTGGCTGAGGCGGCAGCTCTGGAGACCGCGGCAGCAGCCGGGGCTCAACACCGAACATGAGAGAGCCCCGCGCCGCCGCCGCCCGCCGCAAGGGCACGCCCCTCCCCCCGCCCATTGGTCGACGGGGGAGGTGGGGCGAGGGCGCTTCGGACCAATAAACGGGCGCCAGAGAACCGCCAACGGGCGATGCGTCTCTGCGTCAGGAGGCCCTGCGGCTGCGCTGTGAGAGCCCACGCCCCAGGGCCCGAGAAGTTCTCGCGATGAAGTTAGCCCTCGAGTTCGCGATAACCAACGACCGGAATCGCTCAGAAGCCAGAGAAAGAAGAAGCAACTTTGAATGGACTCAACGCGCGTCCACTCTCAGCGTTGGGGTTTGCACTTTCCGTCTCCGCCCAACTTGGAAGGGGCGTCCCTCGTGTTCCGCCCCCTGCAGCGGCCGTAAGGTGGGGCTCAGAGCTAGGTGGGGCACCTGAAGGTTGCCTTTTCCCCTAGGCTTCCAAGCCCGCCTGGCAGTTGATAGGGGTATCGCTAGGTCCTGTCCTGGAGGGGAAGAACCCTCATTCTCGCTCTGCGATCTCTGGTTTCTGCATCTTCCTCTTCCGTCTCATCTCCCTGCCTCGGAGGAAATCTCCCTGCCTTGAGGATCTGAGACACATCCTTGGCGTCCGGCTGGCCCTGAAATGCACCAGAACAAAGAAGGCCCCGCGGGGTGGGGTTTGGGAGAACCTCTTCAGGCGCCTCCGGGGACCACAGCCTCTGCTCTCGGTCTCTATGGAGGCAGTCGCAGTGTCAGAAGGATGCGCCTGGCTCTGCGTCCCAGGGTGCGCACATGCACGGAGCCTTCGGAGCGAAACCGTAGCCCTCGGATCTTTAAGGGTTCTAGCCATTGCTCCGCCTACAGGTCCTTGAACAAACAACACCCCCCTCCCCATTTCGCTGGCTGGAACAGGGTCCCTAAAGTACCCGCGGGGAATGAACCCTTCTAACAACATAACTAGGAGAGAGATGGTATGGGCGGCTGAAGGCCAGCTTCTTTTCAGAAAGACCGCGGTCACTGCGTCTGGGGAGCCTCCAAGGCTCCTACCCTCTGCTGGATCCCTGTGACCCCTAACTTATCTTCTGGTCTCTGGTTAACACCCTGTTGACAGATCTTCCTGAGCTATCGTTTCCAGTGAATCCTACCCTGCTCCAAAGTGCTCTGTGCTCTGGGAGTGTCCAGAAAAACCTCAAACTTCTTAGCAGCATTTTGGGTGAAACGTGAACACTCTGGTGTTTGAGATGACCGATCATCGGGAGATCTCCACATTCTGATCTCAGCCCACCCACTCTTGCTAGATGCTTTGTCTTTATCCAACTCCACCAGTCCATGTGCCCCACTTGTCTCCCCCTCAGTTGCAGTCCTATGTCTATTCTTCAAGGTGGCAGACGATGTGCCCAGAGTAAGCTATAGATGTATTTTGTTTAGTCCATATGGGCTTTAAAAAATTCTAATTCAGACTTCCCTGGTGGTCCAGTAGTTAAGAACCCACCTGCCAATGCAGGGGACACAGTTTGACTCCTGGTCTGGGAAGATTCCACATGCCTCAAGGCAGCTGAGCCTGGGTGCTGCAACTACTGAAGCCCCCACACCTAGAGCCCATGCTGCTCCGCAACAACAGAAGCCACTGCAGTGAGAAACCCTTGCACCACTAGTAGCCCCTGCTCAAGGCAACTAAAAGCCTACACACAGCAGGGAAGACCCAGTGCAGCCATACATTAATTAATTAATTAAAGAAAACTAAACTCTTGGAAAAAAAAGTCTAATTCTTCCTCCTCTGCTTGTTCTTCCTCTTATTGATTGAACAGTGTAGATTCAATTCTAGCCTGGCACCAAAGGCTGACACCTCAATTTACCATAGTCCTCACCAGTCCCTATTTTCTGACATTTATTTTACCTCTGGGTCTATGTAGACATCTGAATTTATGATCCCCTCCTTATACTACCTTCCCACCTGGAATGGCCTTCCCGCTCTCTCATAGGCAAAACTACCCTCCTTTCAAGACCAGGTTAATGCCTTCCTGTTATATTTTTCAGTCAACTTCTCAAAATCATCCCTGCTGTGGACTCGACATACAGACTAACGACTATTATTTCTTTTCTTTTCTTTTCTTTCCCTTGGGACTTTTAATTGTCAGCTCCTTTCAACAACTATTTACTAAGTGTATGTGACAAGCAAGTTACTGTGCAAGGCTCTGGAGTTAAAGGCACTTACAGTTTAGGGTGGGAGATAAAAGACAAAAAGAACTGTGATCTCCTGTCCCTGCCAAACATTCCTCACACTCCCAGGCACTGGGCAGTCTGGCTAACTAGCCAGTTGGGGGTCCTGCAATACAGAGCTTTCCCTGCCTGGGGATATTACAGGCTCCCAGGGTAGGCCCCAAAGCCACAGTGCAAGTGCAGATGGTTCCAGAAAGCCTCCAGGAGGAAATGAGACTCTTCATGCCAGGAGGAAGTCAGGGTAGAAGGTACCCAGCTATGCCCCCCTCAAAGTCCAACAGCCTGTATACCAAGAATAGGGTGAGCCAGCAAGGGAGGATTTATGAGCAACTCCAGGTTAGGAGAACAGATTGAGCATATGTAAAGCATCCACTCCAGCTTCAAACACATGGTTTTCTGAACTTCATTATTTTTATTTTTTTTTCCTTTTTTCTTCTTTTTTTTTGGCTGTACAGCCCAGCTTGCGGGATCTTGGTTTCCCCAAGCAGGGGCTGAAGCTGCACCCTTGTCAGTGAAAACCTGGAGTCCTAACCACTGGGCTGCCAGGGAATTCCCTGGACTTCATTCTTTTTAATAAAAATTAAACAGTTATAACCTCATTGGAAAACTACTTGGCAGTATCTAATAGAGCTGATAAAATGCCAACCCTGTGACCCAGCAATTCCACTCTTAGTGACACATCAAAAGACATGTATACAAACCTTCGTGGCGGCATCATTTGTCATAACCCCCAACTGGAAACCACCCTGATGTCCATCAACAATAGAATAAGTCTGCTTTCTCTCAGAAGTAACACTATTCTAGATTTTATCCTTTCATTGTTCCTTCATCTGCATGGTCACGAGCTTTTAAAATAGCTCCCAGTTATCCCTGCCTCTTGGTTTTCACACCTGTGTGTACCTCTCCCCTTGAAAGTGGGCTGGACTTCATGAATTATTTATTTATTTTGCTGCCTTGGGTCTTAGCTGCAGCCCATAGGATCTTTGTTGCAGAGTACGGGCTTTCTAGTTGTGGCACGAAGGCTTAGCTGCTCCACAGCCTGTGGGCTCTTTCCCTGACCAGGGATTGAGATTGAGTCCCCTACATTGCAAGGTGGATTCTTAACCACTGGACCACCAGGGAAGTCCCTGTCTAATGACTTTTAATAAATGGAGTACCACAAATGTGATGGATGTAACTTCTGCAATTACATTAGATAAGATTATAACTTCCATCTTGCTAACAGACTCCATTAACTCCCTTGCTGGCTTTGATGAAGTAAGCTATCATACTGGAGATGGTCACATGGCAAGGAAATGAGGGCAGCCACCAGTCAATAGCCAGCAAAAAACAAACCCTCAGTCCATCAGCCCACAAAGAACTTAACTGTCGACAACCAAGTGAACTCAGAAGTCAATCTTTCCCCAGTTTTCAGATGAGACCATAGCTCTGGCCAACACTTTGACCACAGCCTTGTGAGAAGCCCTGAACCAGAGGATCCAACTAAGCCATGCCTAGACTCTTCACCCACAGAAAATATGAGGTAATAAATATGTGCTGTTCAAGTCACTAACTTTGTAATAAGAAAATAAATAGGAGTTCTTTTCAGTTCTGCTATTACAAGGAGTGTTGCTATGAACATCGCAGTACATAAGTCACAAAACACAGGAACTTAAGTTTCCCCTGGATATGCTGAATATGTTGGAGAAAACTCTTGAGAGTCCCTTGGACTGCAAGGAGATCAATCCAGTTAATCCTAAATGAAATCAACCCTGAATATTCATTGGGAGGACTGATGCTGAAGCTGAAGCTCCAATACTTTGGCCACCTGGTGTGAAGGACTGACTCTGGAAAAGACCCTGATGCTGGGAAAGATTGAAGGCAGGAGGAAAAGGGGATGACGAGGATGAGATGGTTGGATGGCATCACCAACTTGATGGACATGAGTTTGAGCAAGCTCCAGGAGTTATGGATGGACAGGGAGGCCTGGCGTGCTACAGTCCATGGGGTCGCAAAGAGTCGGATACGACTGAGCAAATGAACTGAAGTGATGCTGAATATATGCCTAGGAATAGAACTGTGGGGTCCCAGGATATTCAAATGTTCAATGTTGCTAGGAATGTAATGATCAGAGTTAAAGTCACACCAAGGCCAGGGTATCGGTCAGGGTTGGGAGTCAAGCTTGGTCTTGGTCCATAGAACTTGGGGTCAGTTTGTGGGCAGGGTCGGGAGTCATACACGTTTAGGGGTGAATCCATAAGCAAGGTTGAGGGTGACTCTGTGGCTACATTTGGGAAGAATCTGAAGCCTGGACTTGTGGTTGGGTTTGGGCAATGCTGTAAGACACTGAGAGTAAGTTTGGGGGTCAGTCTAAGGCCTGACTTAGTTAAGAGTTCAACTTCTAAGAGTTAGAAGTCAGGCTGTCCTAGTGCACAAAACCATCCTCCTACCAAGAAGTGGCCACTGCAGGGTCCAGCTCCCCAAGAGTTGAGACCCAGCCTGGGCCCACAAGGCTCTTTCACTTAAGGGGTGGGGATAACACAAGGAGGACAGGAACTCACCTCCCTCAGAGAAGAGAAAGCAGGCACAGGAAGGACACCATAACTTTAATGGGAACAACTCAGCTCCACATCCCCCAAATATTCTCAACATACACTGTGGGAGGGGAGGACAATTGGAAGGCACAGTCTGTGGCTGAGCTCACACCTCACCCCTTCCTCTTCAGCTGCTGTGTTCTCCAGCCTTTAGCTGGGTCCCAGGTGAGTGCCCAGGAGGGGCAAGGAAGCCCGTCAGCTGTCTCGGACAGCCTCCCCTTTGACCCATGGTACAGAGAACTAGCCTGGATGGAGACGCTGCTGTCACCAGAGCTGGGTGGGGACCCGGTTCTAAGGGTGCAGACCAAGCTGGGGGACCACCCCCTAAGGCCCAGCACCGGGAGCACCAAGGCAGAGTCCCTGGTGTCAAGCACTGCTTTGGGGTGCACGCCAGGTCTCTGCATGTGGCTTCTGGGTTCTGGAAAGCGGTCCATTCTCCTGACCCAGATGGAGCGGAAGGAGTGGCTCAGTTCCTGGGCTCCGCTTGGAGGGTTCCTGTCCCACTGCCCCCCATGCTCACTCACACCCCAAGGGGGCGCTTGTGTCCCAGGAGGCTCACTGGAGCAGCTGGCTCCGCCCGCCCATTCGTCTGCCCTTCGAGGTGGGTGCGTCAGTTGCGATGTCTGGGCTCTGGCGGATAAGGGGGCGTCTCCCAGGCTCACCGCTGCTTGCGCTCTGCCTGCTGGAGCCTCCGGGAGAGGTCTTCTATGCGCACGTTCTTGAGCTGGAGCAAGTGCTCCAAGCGTCTCACCTTCATCTGCAAGACCTAGGCCAAGCCACACAGAAGTCAAGTCCAGTGGCCTGCTGCCCCCTGCCCATCTTCCCAGGCCCCCCCCCACCCCTGCTCCCTCCCAGTGCGCCTTCACCTGCACGGTCTCCTGCGAGGCCAACAGCTCCTGCTCCTTTTCAGCGATCTGGAGGACGAAGCTTGGGTCGCTCTGCAGTGCCTGGCTGTACCCTGGAGGCTGGGGCACAGGCAGTCGGCCCTCCCTGGGGTGAGATGCAGCTTAGCTGAGGCTTGGATCTCAGACCCCACCATCACCCTTTCAGTGTCCCTCGACCAAGCCTTCCCTCCCTCTCACTGTCCCTGAAATCCCTCCATCCCTGACTTCCCTATCTTTCCAGATGCAACCCTCACCCTGACCTCCCAGGTAGAGAGAATATCAGGCTTGGTAAGGTCAGGAGTTCCCAGCTTCCTTACCTGAGTTGCCCCCGTCCCTGGGGGTCTGGGGCACCTTCCCCTCGGGCCTTCTGGGACAAACCTGAGAGAAGGCAAGTATAGGAATAACCCTGAAGGAGTCCTATTTTCCTGTCTTCCCCCTCCCCGTAGTCCCACCCCTTCCCCCACAGGAAGGAAGGACAGGAGAAAAGCTCTTCCTGGAAGGGAAGGCAAGTAAAGGCTACCTTACCCACATCCATGTAGTCAGTGCCATCCTGCGGAGCCAGCTCCTGAAAGAACCGCCCAGAGTCTGCAGTGACCTTGGGCCGCCCACTCCCAAGGACATCCCTCCCGCTGTGGGCTCCCTTTAGCCAGACACCCTTCTCCCAACTTGTCACTGAGGCAGAGCTTTCTGCTGCCTGGGAAACTCCCCTAGAACAGTGCAAGAAGCTGGAGTGAGCAGGCACCTGTAAGGAGCCGATGCCCTGCTTCCTACGTTTCTGACGCTCCTCTAGGCGCTGCCTCAGTGGAATGAGCACCAGCTCCACCACACCTGGGGCACACTGTGCTATCTTGCGCATCACGTCTTCTGGTACAGAGAAGTTCAGTTTGTTCAGCACCTTCCTGGGGGTAGACATAGGGATGGTGGATTGATTCCTGGGTGGATGAAGTGAGGGGTGGGGGGAAGGAAGGAGATGCAGCAGTGGTAGCCCTTCTGTGCACAGCCCTGGGGGAATGGAAGGGCACCCAACCTGAGCCCAGAGCATGTATGTCTCGAGGATCCTTGTCACCTCCCCCAAAGAAGAGTCCCTTGATTTTGTTACCAGATAGATTCTGTCTGCATTGTCCTTCCCACCCCAGCCACCAGCCTGGACTGTGGAGACCATAGGAGGTGGAGGGGCTGGGCAACCCTTCCTCGGATCCCAGGCTAGGGGCTAGAAATCCCACTAGTGTGCCCAGGTATTCTGTTACCTGTTCAGGTGACCCCAGTTGCTCAGTTTCTGCTGGAGAGAGTTGGCAGGGACATAATTGTGCATCTCCACCATCTTGGGGAAGTAAAACTTGATGACCTCTGCTACCAGGACTGAGGGAGAGGAGGTGGGAGCAGACATGGAAGGTGTAGAGATGGGTAAGGAAGAAGGAAGAGGGAGAATGAATGGGTGGGGTGGGAGAATCAGGGGTGGCAGAGTGGTGGGGCCAACAGAAGAGGTAGAGATGTGGATAGGGGAAGGATAATATGGAGGGGAGGTAAGAGAGCAAGAACAGTGATCAGCCAGAGACAAATTCTCCAGAGGAGCTTCATCCCTTTGCCATTAACTCAGGGCATCTGAAAACTAAGGTCTCTAGTCCCCTATTACAGAATGAGTATCTAAGAGATATAGGAATTGACATAAATACACACAAACACACAATGATACAGAGATGTAGAAACACACGCAGACACATAGGGCCATCACAGTGTCCCAAGAGACAGTTACCAATACACATATACACAGAAACACAAAGTGTCACATATGCATCAATATACACACAGAGAAATGCATACTTCTGTCATTAAAATCCCAGGAGAGCGTCTTCAACACACAGACACCTAAACAATCACAAAGAAACATACGCACACAACACGCCCGTTTTTACATATAGGACAGAACATATCAACTTGCATATGAACAAACACATGCTCAGACTCCCACAAGACATATAGAATACAGGAATAAGCGTGCACACACACAGGCAGATGCACAAATACACATCTTAGTCATTAAAGTTCAGGGAAGGAGTCATAGACACATACACACACAATACACCCCACACAAAGGATAGAACATGTATACATAAATATGGACACACACATGCTCACATTCCCACAGATGCACACTTCTGCAATTGAAATCTTAGGAGATGGACACCCCTCTCCCTAACCCACACCTAACTCCTCTGCCACAAGCACACAAGCACCAAGAGACATGTATTCCCATAGACCCTGTACACACGTACATACAGGACAGAAGGCGTTGACACACAAAGACATACAGGACACACCCAGGCGTGCGTACGGACACACTCACACACGTTGAAGCACACACCTCCATCACTGAAGTCCCGGGACAGATTTCGCTTGGGCCGGGACAGAGGGATGTTGTCTACCCACAGATACAGTTGGTGCAGTGCTTCCTCATCCACGCTGCCCGCCATTGGCGCCCTCGGAAAGGTCAGCCTGTTCCAGCTGTATAGCGTCCAGGGCCAACCTCACGAGCCCTCAAGACCTCTTCTCTCGCCACTGCTGCGACCCAGATCCGCCGCTGCGTCTCTAACCCAGACTCGCGTCCCAGCTGGGAGCGGCCATATTGTTTTCTGAAACCATGGCAACCGAAACTGACTCTCCGGGGAGCAGGGGCTTCTGGGAGTTGTAGTTTTCCCCCCTCCCGCTGCCTCCCTTCAGGCCTCACTTTGAAAAAGCTGTTTCTCTTCCCCGCCTCCCAAGAAACCACCTCTGCCAAATGCTGACCGGACACTGGCCCACTCTGGGAACTGCCGAAGACAACCAGGCCTCCAGAACCCCTGCATCAGTGTCTTCAGAACAAGGATCCCCTTCAGGGTCCTTTAGCAATCAGTCCCAAGTGAAGGCAGCAGCCCAGTGTTTGTCAGCTTTATCTGGGGGTCCATTGTTAGTCACCAGCTGCTTCACATCTGGACTGTGGAAGGCTGTGTGACAGTCCTTGCCAGGTCCCTCCTCAAAGCTCTGTGCTCATAGAGCCATCTCCACACCACTGTCCCTTACCCCCCACCCCCATCCCCAGTGGAATCCTGGTGAGGCATTTAATATGTAACCCAGATTCCCAGGGAGAACACCAGACCTCAAGACCAGTGTCTTTGCAGGTCATTTAAGTCCTTAACCCTATTTCCTTCTTCATGAAATGGATATGGTTCTCATCTATTTGTCCCAAAGGAGTAATAGGGAGAATGGGAAAGATATTTACAGATCTGTATTTGGGGACTGGGGGAACAGGAGTTAGTTATAAGTACCAGAGCTTCAGCTCCTGTAGACACTTCTACACCATTCATCTCCCAGAGCTATTCTACAGTTTAGAAACTGAGTCAGTAACCAGTTCCTTTAGGAAAACAGAGCTAAGAATGTCTTAGTAAAGGGACACTTCAAGATCAGCCTGGGGAAGAGAGCTTGCTTCTGCCACAGACTAGTGATTTGGCTTTGGGCACTTTTCTGTACATGTTTTCTCATGGTTTTACCTACCTCATACGGGTTTCTTTTTTAAAGAATATTTTATTTATTTGGACGTGTGGGATCTCAGTTGCAGCACAGGGGATCTTCTATCTTCGTTGTGGCAAGCAGGATCTTTAGTTGCAGCATGAAACTTAGTTGCAGCCTGTAGGATCTAGTTCCCTGACCAGGGATCGCACCCAGGCTCCCCTGCACTGAGAGCAGAGAGTCTTAGCCACTGGACCACCAGGGAAGGAAGTCCCCTCACAGGAGCTTTGTGAGCATCTAGTGTTTAGCAGAGGCTGGCACACAGCAAGAGCCCTATTCATGTCGACTGGTGTTATCATTAAAGAGATGATCTCAGTTTGAGCAAGAGGCATTCTTGTTGGCAGCAGACAAATGGAAGCATTTGCCTTGGTATTTGAGGCGAGGGACTTGGATTGGCCAGTGGCATCTAGGGAGAAGACTACTGCTCCCACCCATTTACTCCAGAGCAGGCAAGGGGGTAGACTGGGCTTCTTTGTCTCATCCTCCAGAGCTCAGATGGGGACTAGACGGGGGCCAAGGTGGGGCTGAGAATCCCAGGTGCTTTTTGCTCTTAGTTCTGAAGCCTTCAAGGCCTGGAAGGAATCCCTGAGTGCCAGAGGTGTGGAAGGGAAAGTGTGGAAAAGCCCCTCCACCTTCCTGTTTAAAAAGATGATGTGGATAAGTGCCCCCCCTGGCCCCCACATTCCAGGGTGGAGAGAGGAGGAACTGCAATGAGGTGGGGGCAGGGAAACAGAGGGGTGATGTGCCAGCCTCAGACAAGGTGGGAAAACCGGTTTGGGGCCCAGAGCTGCCAGCCTGCTCAAGCTCAGGCCCTCCCCTCACTGGAACCACTGGGGCCTGAGGGCCTCAATGAGGAAGGGCCTGGGAGGGGTGAGAAGAGAAAAGGCAGGTAGGATCAGCAGAGCAGGCTGTCTCACCTTTGGATTGGGGGGGGGGGGGCCCTCTAGAGGGCATCACACAGGGAGTGGTTAACATCCTCAACCTCTTCGGGGTGCAATGTGTCCCCAGCAATTCCACCTCTACCCTGCCACTGTTTCCAAGGATAGCCACCAGGCCTGGAGATGCCAATCACTGAAAGGCGTAGAGGACTCCCCACTTAAGGCACCATACAAGGGATACCCCTACAACTCCAACCTGGACCACAGGAGCTGCCCCCAACATTCTTTTCTTTCTGCCCTCCTGCCCCTCTCCTGCAAGGATCTTCTTTAATGGGCCTTGATAAGCCTAGTTCCCGGGCACCTAGCTTAATTTGGCCCTCCAGGGACTGTTGGCTCCCTCCCTCCTATCCTAGCCAAGTGACCCAAAGCTTCTAACCCCTAAGCATTGCAAGGCCCAGCTTCCTCAAACCCACCCCCAGGCATTGGTGCACTGAAGATCCCTCCTTCCCCCAAGCCTGTGCTGACAGTCATGTCCGCCTCTTTGCGACCCTATGGACTGTAGCACGACAGGCTCCTCTGTCCATGGGATTCTCCTGATAAGAATACTGGAGTGGGGTGCCATTGCCTCCTCCAGGGGATCTTCTCCACCCAGGGATCGAACCCGACTCTCTTAAGTCTCCTGCACTTTAGGAGGCAGGCAGATTAGCAACATTTTTTTTTTTTTTTTTTTTAGGCAACATTTAAATACAGATGTTGCCCCTCACCCTGGTCAGGGCCTGGGCTGTAGCCACTCTCTCAACATTTGTCCCACCAGAGCAGGGATCAAAAGGAACCGGGAAAGAAGTGTCCCCAAGACAGACGCAAGCCCAGACCATGAAGGATGCACCCTTGGCTGTTAAAATGTCCACTCCCACAAAAGGGGGGCAGACAGATTTATTGAATTCAGACTAGGAAAGGAGCAGCTGGATGGCTGGACTCTGGGCCCAGCCCCAGGCCCCCTGCCCAGGATAGGGCCCTGCCAGAGAGGGAGGAGAGGCATGGGGCCTGCAGCTGCCCACAAGGGAAGTGCCCATTATCACTCCTCTGGAGGGCCTCTTGAGAACCTCCAATCTGAAAGAAAACCAAGGGCCAAAGTAACATGGGCTGGGCCAGAGGAAGGGGTTGGGAAGTGGGGAAGCAGGCTGAGGCAGGCCTAGGAGCCCGTGGTTAGACTGTGCTTCTCAAGGTGGCCTGGGGACAGGGATGTGGGGCTGCCAGCCTTGTGGGGTCCTAGGCTGGACTTTTCTCTGGAGCCCTTCCCAGAATGGCTTTGGGGTCCCCCCCACCAAAGACCTGGTGTGGATGGCAGAGGGGAGAGGCACTCTCTGGCCAGGAGCTTCCAGGGTCCATCCCTGGCTGCTACTGTGGCCTAGTCCAGTGATGGCACGGTGTGGTAGCACCGGACAGCTCCCCATCCTCCCCACCGAGTCCCCCATGCCCAGGGGCAACTGGGGAGGAAAGAGGATTCTGAAAAAGAGGCAAAAAGCAGGCAGTGAGGTTGATGCCAGCCCCAGGCCCTAGAGAGGTGACTGGGCCTGTCACAGGGCCAGGAGAATATCACTAAAGGATGTGGGATTCCCCACTCTGCCTCCATCCACAGCAGTCGCCCAGAGAGTCCTCTGCCCTGGTGCTGCCACATCCAGGTTGGGGGCATGGCTGAGCTCACTGGCTCAGCTTTGATGTCCAAGACCCCTAACTCCTGCCTGCCTGGCATGGTTCTTTCTGGTCACATGAACCAGGTCATGTTCCAAGTGGAGGATGTGGCTTTGCACACGGTCATCGATGGGGAAGGAGGTGAGGTACCTCTTGACCATAGCAAAGTAAGCCATGGCTTCCCCGAAGCTGGGTACAGGCACCTCATCACCATCCTCCTCATCATCTTCATCATCTTCATCCTCCTCATCATCATCTTCCTCTTCTTCCTCACTGTCTGACTCAGAGTCCTCCTCACCTTCCAAGAAATGGAGGGTAGGGCACTGGGCCTCCTCCTGGGCACCATAACCTCCGAAGCTGCCACCAGCCTCCACTACACCCTGGGCCCAGTCCTCAGCCTCCAAGCCCTCAGAGGAGCTCTCTTCCTCCTCCTCCTCTTCCTCTTCATCACTGTCATCAACATCACCCTCCTCTTCTACCTCCTCTTCCTCACCGAGCTCCTCTCCTTCCCCCCCTTCCTCCTCTTCCTCACCATCCTCCTCCTCCTCCTCCTCCCCTTCACCCTCCTCTTCCTCTTCTTCCTCCTCCTCCTCCTCTTCCTCCTCTTCCTCTCCCTCACTCTTGAGGGCAGTAGTGATGGTGGCATTAGGGCCACCCCCAAAGCCAGCCTCACGAAAGCAGGCAGCTATGTGGGAAGGTTCCACAGCCTGCCAAGCCGCAGCCACGAAGTGCAGGGCCTCCATGAGGCCTAGCTGCAGGCCTGAGCGATCCTGGCCCTCTAGCGCTGCCATGGCCTTCAGCAGCATGGCCTGGCGGTAGTGGCCCTTCACCTGTTGGACCACGCCACGCTCCAGCGGCTGCACCGTGCCTGGTGGGAAGAAGGCCAGCTGCACATGCCGCAGGCCCGAGGTATCCAGGGACTGGGCAGCCAGGCGGCCAGCCAGCAGCAGGACTCGGCGAGATTCTGCAGCCATGCGGGTGTCCAGGGCCTTCAGGTACTTGGCCAGAGCCTGGGTGGTAACACCACCCTTAGAGTTGGCGGTATAGTCACAGGGCAGGCCAGCTTGGCCTGCACGGGGTTTAGCCGACTTGCCAGCCACAAGCGGGGGCAGCTTCTCACTACCATCGGCGTTGGCACACAGCAGGACACTCAGGCGCTGGGTGGCCCTGCGTGCCCGTCCATCACTGCCACACAGCCCCGCCGCTTGGTCGGGCAGGAAGTCGTACCACAGACTGGTCTCAGTGGCGCTGAACACGTCCTGGGAAGCGTAGCCCTCGGCCACCGACGGTGGCTGCTCCTCCCGAGCGCGCCAGCCCGTGGTACCCCCACCGCTGCCCTCCGAGGGCACTGCGGGAGGGCTGGCGGGCGCCGCTGGGGGCCGGGGGGCAGAGCTGCGCGACCTGGCGCGGGCCACGCCGCTGCAGGACACTACACCGTGGCGCCGGCGGAAGCGGTCCAGCCAGCCATTGGAGGCAGTGAAGTCGTCCATGCCCAGCTCCTCGGCTATACGCAGCGCCTTCTCCTTGAGGATGATGCCCTTGACCGGCAGGCCAGCGGCGCGGATTTGCTGGAACCAGGCGATGAGCAGCCCCTCGAGCTTGTCGTAAGGGGACAGTTTGTTGGTCTTGCGACAGGTGGAGGCTACACCGTACTTGCGCTCCGACGCCAGGATGGCGCGCTTGTTCTTCAGGATGGTGCTCAACGTGGACGGTGGGATGTTGAAGCGCCGCGCGATCTCGCCCTTGCGCAGGTCCGGGTTCTCCTCCACCTCCTGGATGATCCGCGACTTCTCCCGGAACGTCAGCTGCCGCCGCTTGGGGCCCATCCCGGCGCGCCCCCCGCCCCGGGGCCCGGCGCCACCGCCGCCACCCCGGGGCGGGGGGCCGGGCCCGCGGCGGGGGGCACCTGGCGGCCTCTCCCGCGCGCCCCGCCCGAGACAAAGCGGCTCGCGGGGCGGCGGGCGGGGCGGCGACCCGGCCGGGCCGGGGGCACCTTCGGGGGCGCCGGCGGGCGCGGCGCCGGGCGGTGGGCGGCAGGCGGCAGGCGCGGGCGCGGGCGGGCGGCGCGGGAGCTGAAGACAGGAAGTGTCGCGGCGCGGGGAGTGGGGAGCGGGGAGTGGGGAGCCGGGAGCGCGGCGAGCAGGGCGGAGCGGGGAGCGGGATCTCGCGGGAAGCGCGGGGACGCCCGGCACCGCCTCCAGCCCTCCGCGCCCACCCTTCTCCCCGCCGCCCGGGACAGACCGCGCGGGGGCGCTTTGGCCTGCCGGAAAGGCCAGCGCTGTGGCGTCTGGTGACCCTCTGGCAGCAGTGAGGGCTGCGGCTGTGTGCCCGGCCTTTGCGCCGGGTGGGCAGAGATTTGCTGCTTTCAAAGAATAACAACCGTGTTTTGTCTTTTTGATTTTATTAAGATAGAAATATCCCGATTTTTTTCCCCCCCGGAAACTGAAAAATAATGGAAACTAAAAAAGCACCTTTCATCCCAACACCTGGAGAGGTGCACGGCTCACGGTTGGATACATTTTCTTCCAGTCTTATCTCTAGGCGCATGTAGTTTTCTTTTTAAATATGTATCGCATAAAACGAATCAGACGGTATAGGCATATATTGGCATCTCCTGTTGCTTTTTTGTTGTTCAGTCATTGAGTCGCTCAGCCCTTTGCGATCGCGTGGACTGCAGCACAGTAGGCTTCACTGTCCTTCACTGTCTCCCCAAGTTTGCTCAAACTTATGTCCATCGAGTCGGTGATGCCAGCCAACCTCCTCCTCTGTCTTCCCCTGCTCCTGCCTTCAGTCTTTCCCAGCATCAGGGTCTTTTCCAATGAGTCAGCTGTTTGCATCAGGTAGCCAAAGATTTGGAGCTTCAGATTTGGCATCATTCATTTAACTTCCAATGAATATTCAAGGTTGATTTCCTTTAGGATTCACTGGTTTGATCTCCTTGCAGTCCAAGGGACTCTCAAAAGTCTTCTCCAACACCACCATACCAAAGCATCAGTTCTTTTGCACTCACCCTTCTTTACGGTCCAACTGTCACATCTGTGCATGACTACTGTAAAAAACCATAGCTTTGACTATACAGACCTTTGTCAGCAAAGTCTCTGCTTTTTTAAGACCCTTAAAGAGTCTTTGTCTCTGCTTTTTAATACACTGTTTATATTTTTCATAGCTTTCCTTCCAAGGAGCAAGTGTCTTAATTTCACAGCTGCAGTCACCATCTGCAGTGATTTTGGAGCCCAAGAAAATAAAGTCTGTCACTGTTCCATTGTTACCCCATCCATTTGCCATGAAGTGATGGCATGATTTTTGTTTTTTGAATGTTGAGTGTTAAGCCAGCTTTTTTACTCTCCTTTTATACCTTCATCAAGAGCCTCTTTAGTTCCTCTTCGCTTTCTGCCATAAGGGTAGTGTCATCTGCATATCTGAGGTTATTGATATTTCTCCCAGAAATCTTGATTCCAGCTTGTGCTTCATCCAGCACAGCATTTCTCATGATGTACTCCGCATATAGGTTATATAAGCAGGGTGACAATATACAGCCCTGACGTACTCCTTTCCCAATTTTGAACCAGTCCATTGTTCAATGTCCAGTTCTAACTGTTGCTACTTGACCTGCATACAGGTTTCTCAGGAAGCAGGTAAGATGGTCTGGTATTCCCATCTTCTTTAAGAATTTTCCACAATTTGTTGTGATCACACAGTCAAAGGTTTTAGCATAGTCAATGAAGCAGAAGTAGATGTTTTTCTGTAATTCTCTTGCTTTTTCTATGATCCAACAGATGGTAGCAATTTGATCTCTAGTTCCTCTGCCTTTTCTAAATCCAACTTGTACATCTGGAAGTTGTCGGTTCACATACTGTTGAAGCCTAGCTTAAAGGATTTTGAACATTACCTTGCTATCATGTGAAATGAGTGAAATTGTGGGGTAGTTTGAACATTCTTTGGCATTGCCTTTCTTGGGATTGGAATGAAAAGTAATCTTTTTCAGTCATGTGGCCACTGCTGAATTTTCTAAATGCTTCTTTACCTGGCATCAAGTGATGAGAATTTTGCCTTACTGATAAAGTACTGCAAACTTTTTAATGGTTGTATATTGTCCCAGCTATGGTTGAATACTAATCAGTGAAGCCTATTGTTACACATTTAGGTTATTTTTATAAGCAACACTATAGTTTTAAATCTGTTTGATGATAATCCAACAATCCATATATAAACACTGATAACATCTCAGGGGGTCACTTTCTGTGCTGTTCCATGCATTTAGCCATAAATGTATGTGTTTGCACCTACAGAAATAATGTCATGTATGTACATAAGCATACATACATATATACATACATACAAATCCCTGAAGCCTCTTTCTCCACCAAATGCATAAAAATGACAAGTTCTTAAAGCAATGACTTGTAGTGTTTTTTTTTTTTAAATCTTTAAGTACCATGAGGAGTAGGCAGAGAGGAAGGCTGTGACCCAGAGGGACAGGTGAGGATCTGGAGCTTCAAGGAAATGGGTGTGGACAAAACAGAAAGGAGGACCAAAGACAGTGCCCTGGGTTCTCCAAGGTTAAGGGCTCAAGAAAAGCTAACAAGAAATTTGGGAGGAACAGCTAAACCAGCAGGAGGAAATTCAGTCTCGTATCCTGTTCTAGAAGTTAAGAAAGGTGTAACTCACCGTTCTTTTAGTGTGCATTTCTCTTTTCGTATGTGTATTGACCATCTGAGGCCTGAGAATTTTCTAGTCATATCTTTTGCCTTTGTTTCTCTTGTATTTGTCATTTTGTTGACTTTTGGGAGCAATTCATAGGCTCTGAACATAAAATCTTTTAGTGTATTGAAAATACTTTCTCCCAATCTGCTGCTGTCCTTTAACTTAGCCTAAGAAATCTCGCAACTGAGCCACTGAGCAAGAAATAAGGAATCTCAGATATGAGAATTTTTAAAAATCTTTTTAAATAGGCAGGTCTGTCAGTTTTTTCCTTTATTGCTTCTGGATGTTATGTCTTACTTAGAGAGGGTTTCTCTCCCTGCCCCCCTCCTCCCATCTCAAGACATAAAAAATATCCTTCTAATCACAAGGTCCAGAAGACAACTTGGGAGATTTTTTCTCATAAGAATCAGATCAGTGCTTGGCCCATAATGGGTTTGTGGTCCCTATGCAGAAGTAAATGTAGGTACAGCTGGCTGAGTATGTGCGAGCTCAGTTGTTTCAGTCATGTCTGACTCTGCAAGCCCATGGACTGTAGCTCGCCAGGTTCCTCTGTCTGTGGGATTCTCCAGGCAAGAATACTGGAGTGGATAGCAGGGATCTTCCCGACCCAGGGATCGAACCTGCATCTCTTATGTCTCCTGCATTGGCAGGTGGTTTCTTTACCACGAGCGCCACCAGCACTCCTTCCCACAAATCCTCAGAAAACCAAGTCGACGTTTTGGAGGGTTCTTCCGTATGCACTTATGTCCTCCTACCCCTCACCCATCCTGGCTTATAATCAATGGATGTTTGGGTGAAATTACTGTGGTTGAGCTTTTTTTTTATTTTCTACTTTGCTGAATTTTCTAAGTTTTATTCAATAGCAAATACTACAGGCTCTTGAAAATGAAAATGAAAAGTTTGCTGAGAGGCACAAAGAATAGTGATGAGCTAAGAGGAATGGGTATAGGCCTGATGGGCAACTTTGAACAGCCTGGGCCAAAAGAAAGGAAGGTGGACTGTGGACTTCCCTAAGGTGGAAAATAGGAAAGATGGCACATTTTAGTTACTTTATAAAGGAAGCTCATATTCTTTAGCTATCATCTCCCTATCCACCCCCTGTCCTTTGCCCAGCCCTAAACAACCACTCATTTACTTTCCATCTATAGATTTCCCTGTTCTGAACATTTCATATGAATAGAATCATATAATATGTGTCTTTTATGACTGGCTTCTTTCACTTAGTTTCATGTTTCAAGATTCATCCATTATGTAGCATCTATTAGGACTTCATTATTTTTTTATGGCTGAATAATGTTCTGTTATAGAGATTTATGACATTTTGCTTATCAAAATGTCAGCTTGATGGGCATTTGTGTTGTTTCTAGCTTTTGGCAACCATAAATAACTGCTATAAACACTTATTTGCAAGGACATATGTTTTCATTTCTCTTGGGTATATGTCTATGAGTGGTATTGCTGGATCTCATGGTAGTTCAGTTCAGTCGCTCAGTTGTGTCTGATTCTTTGTGACTCCATGAACCGCAGGACGCCAGGCCTCCCTGTCCATCACCAACTCCCGGAGTTCACCCAAACCCATGTCCACTGAGTCGGTGATGCTATCCAACCATCTCATACTCTGTCGTCCCCTTCTCCTCCTGCCCTCAATCTTTCCCAGCATCAGGGTCTTTTCAAATGAGTCAGTTCTTCGCATCAGGTGGGCAAAGTATTAGAGTTTCAGCTTCAACATCAGTCTTACCAATGAACACCCAGGACTGATCTCCTTTAGGATGGACTGGTTGGATCTCCTTGCAGCCCAAGGGACTCTCACGAGTCTTCTCCAATACCACAGTTCAAAAGCATCAGTTCTTCGGCACTCAGTTTTCTTTATAGTCCAACTCTCACATCCATGCATGACTACTGGAAAAACCATAGCCTTGACCAGACGGACTTTTGTTGGCAAAGTAACGTCTCTGCTTTTCAATATGCTGTCTAGGTTGGTCATAACTTTCCTTCCAAGGAGTAAGTGTCTTTTAATTTCATGGCTGCAGTCACCATCTGCAGTGATTTTGGAGCCCAGAAAAATAAAGTCAGCCACTGTTTCCACTGTTTCCCCATCTATTTGCCGTGAAGTGATGCAACCAGATGCCATGATCTTAGTTTTCTGAATGTTGAGCTTTAAGCCAACTTTTTCACTCTCCTCTTTCACTTTCATCAAGAGGCTCTTTAGTTCTTCTTCACTTTCTGCCATAAGGGTGATGTCATCTGCATATCTGAGGTTATTGATATTTCTCCCAGCAATCTTGATTCCAGCTTGTGCTTCTTCCAGCCCAGTGTTTCTGATGATGTACTCTGCATATAAGTTAAAAACGCAGGGTGACAATATACAGCCTTGACGTACTCCTTTTCCTATTTGGAACCAGTCTGTTATTCCATGTCCAGTTCTAACTGTTGCTTCCTGACCTGCATACAGATTTCTAAAGAGGCAGGTCAGATGGTCTGGTATTCCCATCTCTTAAAGAGTTTTCCACAGTTCATTGTGATCCACACAGTCAAAGGCTTTGGCATAGTCAATAAAGCAGAAGTAGATGTTTTTCTGGAACTCTCTTGCTTTTTTGATGGTCCATAGGATGTTGGCAATTTGATCTCTGGTTCCTCTCCTTTTTCTAAAACAAGCTTGAGCATCTGGAAGTTCACAGTTCACATATTGCTGAAGTCTGACTTGGAGAATTTTACTTTACTTTACTTAGCGTGAGAGATGAGTGCAATAGTATGGTAGTTAGAGCATTCTTTGGGATTGCCTTTCTTTGGGATTGGAATGAAAACTGACCTTTTCCAGTCCTGTGGCCACTGCTGAGTTTTCCAAATTTGCTGGCGTATTGAGTACAGAACTTTAACAGCATCATTTTTTTTTTTTTTTTAAGATTTGAAATAGCTCAACTGGAATTCCATCACCTCCACTAGCCTTGTTCGTAGTGATGCTTCCTAAGGCCCACTTGACTTCACATTCCAGGATGTCTGGCTCTAGATGAGTGATCACACCATCGTGATTATCTGGGTCGTGAAGATCTTTTTTGTACAGTTCTTCTGTGTATTCTTGCCACCTCTTCTTAATATCTTCTGCTTCTGTTGGGTCCCTACCATTTCTGTCCTTTATGGAGCCCATTTTGCATAAAATGTTGCCTTGGTGTCTCTAATTTTTTTGAAGAGATCTCTAGTCTTTCCCATTCTATTGTTTTCCTCTATTTCTTTGCACTGATCGCTGAGGAAGGCTTTCTTATCTCTCCTTGCTATTCTTTGGAACTCTGCATTCAAATGGGTATATCTTTCCTTTTCTGCTTTGCTTTTCTCCTTTTCTCATAGTAACTTCATGTTTAATCATTTGAGGAATGGCCAGATGGAGATCATGTTCTTTTCCGTTCTTTTTTGGCTGCACTGGGTCTTCACTGAGGCACGTGCACTTCTGAGTTGAGGCCTGTGAGCTCAGTAATTGTGTTCCTGCATGTGGAATATTCTTTCCCTGAGCGGAGATTGAACCCTGGTCCCCTGCATTGGAAGGCAGATTCTTAACCACTGGACCACTAGAGACATCCTAGTACTTCTTTTTTATGTACTTCTTGATTTTTTAAAATTTTATTTGTTTATTTTTGGTTGCTGCCTGTGGGATTTCTCTAGTTGCAGCACGTGGTGTCTACTCTTCATTGCAGTGCATGGGCTTCCAATTGTGGTGGCTTCTTTTGTTGCAGAGCATGAGCTTCAGTAGTTGCCGAGTGTGGGCTCTGGGGCACAGGGGCTCAGTAGTTGTATTGTGTGGGCTTAGTTGCTCCATGGCATGTGGAATCTTCTGGGACAGGGAACCAGAACCCGTGTTCCCTGTGTTGGCCGGAAGATTCTAATCCACTGTACCACCATGTTCTTTTAATGAATCTAAAAATTATACCTGTTCTTTGGAAGATATTTTAAAATACAGAAAAATTTTAGGATAAACCATTTAATTACCATTCATTCCACCACTCCGAGAATACCCTTGTAGGATACTTAGCTGTGCATATTGTTTTTAATGGGACCACACTTGGCATAATATTTCAGCCCATAGTATAAATATTTTCTCATGTCAATATGTGCATCAGTGAGATTCAAAATTCTTTTAGTCTAGGAACCCTTTCTTTAAGAGACCATTTTCCAAAAGCCCAGTGGGTAATCATTCCATTATCAGTGGAAAATTCTTAAAGAAATGGGAATACCAAACCACCTTACCTTCCTCCTAAGAAACCTGTATGCAGGTCAAGAAACAATAGGACTGGACATGGAACAACAGACTGGTTCCAAATTGAGAAAGGGGTACATCACGGCTGTATATTGTCACCCTGCTTATTTAACTTATACGGAGAGTACATCATGTGAAATGCTGGGCTGGATGAAGCACAGGCTGGAATCAAGATTGCTGGGAGAAATATCAATAACCTCAGCTATGCAGATGACACCACCCTTATGGCAGAAAGCAAAGAAGAACTGAAGAGCCTCTTGATGAAGGTGAAAGAGGAGAGTGAAAAGGCTGGCTTGACACTCAACATTCAAAAAAACTAAAAACAAAGATATGGCATCCAGTCACATCCACTCCATGGCAAATGGATGGGGTAACAGTGGAAACAATGACAGACTTTATTTTCTTCGGCTCCAAAATCACTGTGGATGGTGACTGCAGCCTTGAAATTAAAAGACGCTTGCTCCTTGGAAGAAAAGCTATGACAAACCTAGACAGCATATTAAAAAGCAGAGACATTATTTTGCAAAGGCCCATCTAGTCAAGGCTATGGTTTTTCCAGTAGTCATGTATGGATGTGAGAGTTGGACTATAAAAAAGCTGAGTGCCGAGGAATTGATGCTTTGGAACAGTGGTGTTGGAGACAACTCTTGAGAGTCCCTTGGACTGCAAGGAGATCAAACCAGTCAATCCTAAAGGAAATCAACCCTGAATTTTCATTGGAAGGGCTGATGCTGAAGCTGAAGCTCCAATACTTTGGCTTCCTGATGCAAAGAGCTGACATATTGGAAAAGAACCTGATGCTGGGAAAGGTTGAAGGCAGGAGGAGAAGGGGGATGACAGAGGATGAGATGGTTGGATGGCATCACCGACTCCATGGACATGAATGCCAGTGAGTTCCGTGAGATGGTGAAGGACAGGGAAGCCTAGCATGCAGCAGTCCATGGGGTCGCCGAGTCAGACATAGCTGAGTGACTGAACAACAAGGATTATACGGCCTGCCAGGTGCCAAACATCCCTCCCCTCCCCATACCTGTTCTCTTTAGATGCTTCATGTATTGCACAGTGTAGGGGAACCACCCTCATTGCCCTAGGCCTCTATTGAAGGACACTCAGCTTGCTCTTCATTTTTCATTGTTATTCAATATTATAAACATACATCTGTATGTACTTATATCATCTTAAGAGAAATTTCTAGAGGTAGGATACTGGGGTTAGAGAGACCAAGCTCGGGCTCGGGCCTATTTGAGGTACTGGGAGACGGGAGAAGCAAATGGTCTGCTACCTGTTCTTCAAAAACTCAGTCAGCTTCAGCAAATGAGATTTAGGAAAAGGAAAAGAAGATTTCAATAAAGTCTGTTCTGTCCAGCAGTTTCTCTTTAGGAATTCATTCTGTGCATATCTGTTGCATCATTTAAAAGCTAACAAATGTACAGCATTAGGAAATTGAGTAAATATATCTTCAAATAAAAGAAAGCAAGGTATAAAACACTGTTTTATATACTATTTGTAGATTTATAAAAATATGGTCATACAGTTGAATATATAGATACACACTGTCCACTAAGCCCATGAGGTTACTGAGCACTTGAAATATGGCAGTTCCAAATTGAGATGTGCTGTGTGTGTAAGATGCACATTGGACTTTGAAGGCTTAGTATCAGAAAAAAAGTATGTAAAACATTTCATTAACAATTTTTATATTGATAACATGTTGATATGATAACTTTAAAAACCCATTACATTAGGGACTTCCCTGGTGGTCGCTAGCAAAGTAATGCTCAAAATTATTCAAGTGAGGTTTCAATAGTACATGAACTGAAAACTTCCAGATGTTCAAGCTGGATTTAGAAAAGACAGAGGAACCAAAGATCAAATTGCCAGCTTCTGTTGGATCATAGAAAAAGCAAGAGAGTTCCAGAAAAACATCTACTTCTGCTTTATTGACTATGCCAAAGCCTTTGACTGTGTGGATCACAATAAACTGTGGAAAATTCTTAAAGAGATGGGAATACCAGACCACCTGACCTGCCTCCTAAGAAATCTGTATGCAGGTCAAGAAGCAACAGTTAGAACTGGACATGGAACAATGGACTGGTTCCAAACTGGAAAGGAGTATGTCAAGGCTGTATATTGTCACCCTGCTTATATAACATATGCAGAGTACGTCATGCAAAATGCCAGGCTGGATGAAGCACAAGCTGTAATCCAGATTGCTAGGAAAAATATCAATAACCTCAGATATGCAGATGACATCACCCTTATGGCAGAAAGTGAAGAGCAAATCAAGAGCCTCTTGATGAAAATGAAAGAGGAGAGTGAAAAAGCTGACTTAACATTCAACATTCAAAAAACAAAGATCATGGCATCCAGTCCCATCACTTCATGGCAAATAAATGGAGTAACAATGGAAACAATGACAGACTTTATTTTCTTGGGCTCCAAAATCACTGCAGATGGTGACTGCAGCCACGAAATTAAAAGACGCTTGCTCCTTGAAAGAAAAGCTATGAGAAACCTTGAGAGCCTATTAAAAAGCAGAGACATTACTTTGTGGACAAAGGTCCATCTAGTCAAAGCTATGGTTTTTCCAGTAGTCATGTATGGATGTGAGAGTTGGACCATAAGGAAAGCTGAGTGTGAAGAATTGATGACTTTGAACTGTGGTGTTGGAGAACACTCTTGAGAGTCCCTTGGACTGCAAGGAGATCAAACTAGTCAATCCTAAAGGAAATCAATCCTGAATATTCATTGGAAAAACTGATGCTGAAGTGGAAGCTCCAATACTTTGGCCACCTCATGAGAACTGACTCACTGGAAAAGACCCTGATGCTGGGAAAGATGGAAGGCAGGCAGAGAAGGGGATGACAGAGGATGAGATGGTTGGAAGGCATCACTGACTCAATGGACATGAGTTTGAGCAAGATCTGGGAGATGGTGATGGACAGGGAAGCTTGGCGTGCTGCAGTCCATGGGGTCACAAAGAGTTGGACATGGCTGAGCGACTGAACTGACTGACTGGTGGTCCCTGTGGCTGGGACTCCACACTCCCAATGTGTAGGGGTGATAGTATTGGTCCCTGGTTGGGGACCTGGATCCTACATGCCATGGCTGAAGATCCTGCATGCCACAGCAAAGATCCAAGATCCCAAGTGCGCCAATTGAGAGCTTGCATAACCAAATAAATAACTAAAAATATTAAAAAGTTCTCAAGCTGAAATTAAAAACAATATATTAGGCTAAATAAAATATTAAAGTTTCATCTGTTTCTTGTTACTTTTTTAAATGTGCCTACTAGAAAATTTTAAATTACCTATGTGTCTCCCATATTGTTTCTATTGGTTAGGACTGTTTAGACTAAACTCGGGAAGAATATGCAACACATTCACTATAGTAACTGGGGAAGAGTCCTGAAGATTTGTCTGGGGTTCATGATCTATTTTTGTCACATTCCCACCCTCCTCATCCCTCTCAGATGGGACTAGGGTCTTCTCATTCCCTCTTCCATGTTTCTCCTAGCCTGCCCCAGTCCCCAATGCCAGGCCCTCCTTTCTGCCACCCCCTCCCACCCCCTGCTACTGTGCCAGCATTCTTGAGCTGTGACCTGATAAGCTGGAGGCCACCTCTTCCCTGGGAAGATGGGGTGCAAAAACAGCTTACTCCCCACTAGCTTTTGAGTGCAGCCTTCCCACCACAGTCAAGGACAGCAAGCTCACTGGCAGGTGATCAGATAATTAGAAGATGCTCAGTTAAAACTAGTGACAAATTCAGCCTCCCTGATCAAAGAAACACCAATTAAACATTGGCACCAAGTTAGCCAAATCATCAATAGGCATTCCATAACTGGGTTCTGAGACTGCTGACACCCTCCTTTGTCCTCACTGCCAAAACTCACGACTAGACCAATCAGAGCCTCCTCTGGAGCTGCCGGAAGAAACTGGGCGGCTTGGGATCACATCTAACCGGGGACCCCCGGAAACACTGTCTAGTTATGTGTCGGCCCCCACCGCGGGTCCACCTCCAGCACTGGGGGCTCCCCGTGGGAATTACTCTGGGGGCCGCCCCAGGAGCTGCCAGTCGCGGGGTCAGGGAAGCTGGGAGAGTAGATGTACCTAGGGTGAATCTCCACTCCACCATCTGCACAATCATGTGACCTTGAACGAGTTAATGAACTTCTCTACGCCTCATCGTCTCTGTCGGTAAAGTGGAACGGCGAACACAGACCGCATTGCACAACTGTATTCCGCAGATTCTTGGAATGGAGGCTCTCATGATGCCAGCCGGTACTTGTAAGTGATGTTAAAGGGCGGGGTCCCTCTGAGGCTACTCTAAGAAGTTCTTGTATCTCCTGAGGCCTTATTCGCTAGGGGTGGGGGGTTGGTAGCTCCAAACCACATACTGAGAATCGGAATTTGAGAAGCCCGGCTCCTTAAACCTTGGCTGGGAAGGAGTGCGAGGGTTAATTCCTCGATTTCTCCACCCGACCCTAAGCCTGGAACTGGGATAGGCCGGGGTGGTCCAGCCTCCGCGCCTTCCACCACACTGGCCCCGCCCTCTGTCCCGCCTCTCTTCTTTACTGCGCCCCCATTGGCGGCGTCCGGCGGCGCGGCCGCTGTTATTTTTCGAATATATAAGGAGGTGGAGGTGGCAGCCTCTGCTAGAGGCTTCCTGGGCTGGTGGCCTGTCCCCGTATCCCTCCTCCCTTCCCCACCCTCCCCACTTCCCTCTCCTCTCTCGCTCCTGCCCCGTTGCTCTTCCTCCCTCCCTTCCCCTCCACCCCGGGCCGGCTCCCTACCTCGTCCAGGCCAGCTGTGCCCGGCGTCTGTTGGTCGCCCTACGCCAGGCCCGCCCGCCCCACCTCGATGGAGCTGCCCCAGCCGGAGCTCGTGGCAGGCTCGGCTCTCAGTCCGGCCGGCATGCGCGGTGGCGCCCAGCGTCCTGGCCACCTCCCGGGCCTCCGGCTGGGGGCTCATGGCCTCCTGGGGTCTCCGGAGCGCGCGGCCGCTTCCTCGCCGGTCACCACCCTCACCCAGACTATGCACCACCTCGCTGGGCTCGGCAGGTAGGGGGCCCCAGGGATGCTCGGAGTGGGGTGGGAGGCCCGCACTAGGGTTTGGTCCCAGGCCTGTCGGGAACCCGGCATGGGTGCCGAACGGAGAGGCATCCCAGACACAGCCTGCTTCAGGGCTCAGGACCAAGCTGTGCTGCTCACACCCTCCAAGTGACTTGTTCTTGGCTGCCACAAGCCTCTGGAGACCCTCTTCCCCACCTCCACCATGCTGCCTCCCTAATCTTGGCTCAAATCTCCACCATTTTGCCCCAGGCAGGGGATCCTGAGCGTGGAGGGGGAATTTGAGGGTGGTCCTGTTCCCTCCATCCTCAGTTCTTTCCTGGGGTAAAGGGGTTAAACACTGGTCCTGTTCCCTGAGCAAGTCTGCAGCTCCAGGCTGGGTTGTCCTTGAAGCAATAAAGACCAAAGGCTTGGCCATTCCTCCAGAAAGGCTTGTGGGTGGGCAGGGACCTGAAGAATTTAGGGGATGGCCCTCTAGGGCTGTCTGCTGCCCCACCATTCCCCAGGATGGTCCAACCCACCTCCTTGCTCTTGCCCTGGGTTCACATTCCCTGCACCCAGGAGAACCTTTAATCAATCAACAAAGAGAAGACACTTAGGGCCTCTGTAGAAGGCCTGAGAAGAGAGGGTAGATCCTTGATGCCATTACCTCCCTGGGACAGTGCAGTGACTGGCAGGGCCCTTCAGAGGTTGGGGGGGGCTGGCGGTGTTGGTGGGAACATGGGCCAGCCAGCCCTTGAGCCCCACATTTACCTTTCTCCTTCCCTGGGTCCCTGCTCCCTTCCCAGCGAGACCCCAAAGAGTCAGGTAGGCAACCTGCTCACATGCCTATCCCTGTCCCGTCGGGCGTCTGAATCCTCCCTGTCGTCTGAGTCCTCTGAATCTTCTGATGCAGGTGAGGCCCAGGGGTGCCAGGGGAGTTTGGGGGGCTGCCTGAGCCTCCCCACTTCCCTCCTGATCAGACTAACATCCTCACCACAACCTGATGGGACCCCAGCAGCCTCCCCCTGCTCACTTCTGGTGGGGCATACCACACCCAGCATAGACTGGCTGAGCAAGGCGGGTGCTGGGTGGGGTCTTCCCAGGGAGGTGAGATCTTACTATTTAAAACTAGGTGCAGAAGTCCTAAACCACAGCCCAACCTGGGAGGCAATTAGGCTGAAAGTCTGTCATTTTATAACATTCACTTGCCTTCAGCTTTAACTTTCATTAAAAGCTGTAATCTCTTCTAGAACAAATTATTTTAAATCAGTTCAAGAAAAATGCTTAGCCAAATTTTGGTTTAAAGCCTAAACTTTAGGCTTTATAGTTTCCATAGTAATAGGTGATTCCATAGTAAATAGGGGATAGAGCCCTGTGTAACTTGGCAATGTGTCAGCCCTTGGGGTCTATGGACCTGTATCAAGACCTAAGATAAAAACAGGTTTTTCCCCCTTCTCTGAATAGGGTTGGGACATGGTAGGGAAAAGTGTGCAGGAAATGCCACCACTTTCAAACCAAGGCACTCTGTCTCTCAGGTCTGTGCATGGACTCTCCCAGCCCTATGGACCCCAACATGGCAGAGCAGACGTGAGTAGAGAAGAGGGACCACATGGTCAAGGAGGGGAACCTGCCCTTAAAAATCTTAGTTCCACCCTAAACTCACTAGGGGAGCTTGGAGAGCAGACAGACCTCTTTGAACCCTCATATAGGGGCATTAATTGACCTTCCCATGTACTGGATTTCTGCTTGTCTCAGGGAAGGGTCTACTATCATGGGAGCAGCTTAGAATGGGTTCAGGACCAGGGTGGAAGGAACAGTAGCCACAGGGAGCCTCTTGCGGGAATACAGGACTGTATGTGCCCTTTCTGCCTATACACATTTTTTTTTTTCCTGTGAATTATCACAATTTTAAAATATGGTCCAACTAATTCAAAGGTTTTAATTTACTCTAGGCCAAACAAAACAGTTCCTGCAAGCTGGTTTGGCTCTTGGCCCTCCTATCACTAACCACTGGTTTCAGTGACATTTCACCCGCTGGCCAACCCTTGGACCAGGCCCTTTGTGAAGGAGAGTGGAGAAGTTGGGGGGCTCTGCTCAACACAGTTCTCTGCTTCTTGGTTGTGGGGCATGAGTAGTACCTTCCAGAGCACAGCTGTTCCATCCAGCTGTTCAGGCCCCAGCAGGGAGAGCAGCTGTCAGGCCTTCCTGGGAACAGCAGGCATCCCCAGCCTGGGCTGAGGGACTGTGGATTTGGGTTTAGGGCGGTGGCTCTCTTTCCTCCCATTGCCTTTGATCAGACTGGGCTGGGCTGCAGGTTTGTTCATAAACAGGAAATGGGGAGAGCATTGGGTGGTGGTGTGGGGACCGCAGGTTGGGTTTTGATGATAACACAGAGCTGTCCCTGCTTTACCCCTAGGGCCCAGGTGCAGACTGAAAACCAAGCCAATTAAATTGGTCATCCTGGTGCCAGGTTGGCTGCATACAGCCACCCTGCCCCACCTGGATGGGGCAGGGAGGGTGCCCATCCTCTTGACACTTTAGCCCTCAGTTTCCCACCACCAACACTGCACCTGCCTTAACGGTTACACAGAAAGAAGTGTGTGTGTGTGTGTGTACACATAGACACACAAAAGCCCTGCCTGGCAGGTGGTCCCTAGTAACATAGCTAGGCTCAGAAAGAACATCTGTTGGAATTCTTTGCCTGCTGGCCTCTTCTAAGGCAGGAGGGGGGAGGGGTGTGGGACAGAGGCTGGGTCCTAAAATTCCACAGGAGGGAGGAGAGGTTATGACCTTGAACATTTGTCACTAGGGGGTCTGACATGGCAGACCAGGGCTGATCCAGGGGCACACTGAACCAGGCCCCTGTCCTGGAGGAGCCAGGACTATCCCACACAAGGGGAGGGAAGCCCTGCCTTGCTGGTATCCAGGCCCTGGAGACACCCCCATTTTCAGGACAAGGCCTGTCATGGGATGGATGAATGCCTTTCCTGGCAGCCATATGGCCCTGCTGAGGTGATTTGCATACAGGTGGAAGGCCTGTGGGCAGGCTGGTGAGACCGTTGCCTTGGTAACTCCTCAGCTACCCAGAGACCTACCCCAGCTGTCTCTGTCACTGCCATTCTTCGGGCCTCTTCCATTTAGGGCAGCTTTTAAAATCCCAGGCTGCCTCTTATCTCCCTCTTCCCCTATACCTGGGCCCTGATGGGTGCTGCATTCTTCCTACCTCCTCTTTCCCCTGGCCACAAGGCTCCCCTGGGCCTTGTGGACTGAGGACCAAAGGCTGGGGATAGGCAATGGGCTGTGAGGAGACCTAGGTTGAATGGGACCCTTCTCTGTCCTAGGTTTGAACAGGCCATCCAGGCAGCCAGCCGAGTTATTCGAAAGTAAGTGCTTTGGCCTTCACTGCACAGGCTCCCCTGCCCCGTGTGGGTGGTAGAGGCCCCAGGATGTACGGGGCTCTGTGGTGGAGGGCACCCTGCATATTCTCCATCACAGCCTGACTCTCCAGCCCTGAGGTGTCCTTGTTTCCTTCTGCAGTGAGCAGTTTGCCATCCGACGTTTCCAGTCCTTGCCGGTGAGTGTCCTCTGAGGCCCACTGGGAGACTTGGGCCTGCTGGCCAGGATTGTAGGGGGCAGGAGGGACCTGGATTGGTTCTCAGAGGGTGGACTTGAAGCAGTTGGGGGTCCCTTGTCTGGCTATGGGAGCTGGGGGAGTTGGAGCTGGGATGGGAGGAGGTAGGGCCTGGGCTGGCACTTGAGGAATGCAGCCTTCTGTACCTACTGCCCTCCTGGCTCTCTAGGGGAGGCTTCTGGGCCACAGTCCTGTGCTACGGAACATCACCAACTCCCAAGCGTCTGGCACCTGGAGGAAGAGTGAGGCGTGTGACCAAGCTGCCCACGGCTCTGGGGAGGACAAAGAGAATGTGCGTTTCCAGAAGGCCAGAGTCGAAGCACTTCAGGGAGAGAGGGGGGCTCACTGGAGTGTTTTTTGGCATTTGATCATGCACCCCCCTCCGTATTGCCCACAGGATGGATTTGTCTTCAAGATGCCGGGGAAACCCACACATCCCAGCCACTCCCGTGCTCTTGGGGAGTGGGCCAGCCGCAGAGAAGCCTTTGCCCAGAGGCCAAGCTCGGCTCCCGACCTGATGGTATACCAGGAGAGCTGACCCATGCAGGGCAGGCATGCACGCAGGGCAGGTGCCTGTGAAGGCAGCCTGGGGAACTTGGGGGTGATCCTGAGCCCTGAGGCAGTGGGAATCTTATTTCTCAGAAGGTTAGGGTGGAGACTTGTCTCAGGGCCCCATGTTGAGTCTCCTCTGTCTGTTCGTCACCCATGCAGTGTCTCACCCCTGAGCGGAAGATGGAAGTAGAGGAGCTGATCCCCCTGGCCCGATGCCACTTTTCTCTGACCCCCTCCACAGGGGCTGTTGAGGAAGACGATGGATTCGTGGATATCCTGGAGACTGACTTAAAGGTAAACAGCCTTGCCTTGTCAGGGCCCCTGCCTCTCCCCTCCTGAGATCTCCTGAAAGAGGTAAGCTCTGAGCTCCTACAGTAAGACTATGACCTCATTTCAATGTCAGAAGAAGAACTGGAGGTAACTGAGTCACAGCCTGACCTCTGGCCAATCAGAGAAGAGGAAGTGGCTGGTGCTGCAGTGGAGGGTGGATGGGCAGGGCAAAGGGAAGACTGGTCTTCCTGCATCGCCATGCTTCTCATATCTACGCAAGTCCCTCCGGCGAGTGGGGCCCTGCAGTTTCCTGGTCCTGGGGGCTGCCCTGTGTGGAGGTGTGAGCAGGGTCACCAAGGGCGGTTGGCCTGGAGTTTTGCTGGGAGAACTGGGAAAACTGCCCTGGAGGACTCGGGGCCTTAGGGGTTGGACCTGTGCCTGCGAGTGTGACCATACCCTTGCTGATCTGGCCTCAGGAGAATGATGTAGTTCCCCCAGGCATGGAGAGCCTCATTAGCGCCCCACTGGTCAAGACCTCAGAAAAGGAGGAGGAACAGGTGAGCCCCTGGAGAGGCCCCTCAAAACTTGGGAGTGGTGGGGCCCTACCCTCTGAGTGAGACTGGGATGGAAAGCAGGGGCTAGGAACGCTGACCCCGGACCTACTGCCTCTGCCAGGACCTCATCATGTACAGCAAGTGCCAGCGGCTCTTCCGCTCTCCGTCCATGCCCTGCGGTGTGATCCGGCCCATCCTCAAGAGGCTGGAGCGCCCGCAGGACCGGGATCTGCCTGTACAGAACAAGCGGAGAAGGAGCGTGACCCCTCCAGAGGAGGAGCTGCGGGAGGCTGAGGAACCTGTGAGTACCCTCCCCCCGGGCTGGGCTGCCACCCTCCAAGTCCACCCTGTAAGCCCTTCTCAGCTGGATTTGTAGAGGGGGGCAGGGTGCAAGGAAGGGAGATATTAACCAGATGGGGCACTGAGGGGACAGCCTCACCCCTGACCCTGGCTGCCACTTGCCTCACAGAAAGCCCGCATTCTCCGCTCAAAGTCTCTGTGTCATGACGAGATTGAGAATATCCTGGACAGTGACCACCGAGAACTGATCGGGGATTACTCCAAGGTACCAGCAGTGGGATCCTCAGGAGGCTTGGTCCCTTACCATGTGGCCCCTGAATGCAGCAACTACTTCAGTGACTCCCACTCTCCCAGAAGCCCCTCATTTTGTCCTTTGCATCTTATCCTGTATTCTCACCCAGACTCCTCTCTCTGGCTCTCTTTGATCTCCTCTCAAACCTGTCCAGGGCATCAATGGTATCTCCACCTTGGAGAAGATTTCCATCTTGTTTGGAGCCTCCTGGGGCCTGTTTGGCAAAGCATGGGGGCAGGAGGCATGAAGGGTTCATATCCTCTGCTCCCCACCTTCATTTCCCCTTGGAAGGTTGTTTTCTGGGGATCAGACCCCAGAGGCACTTCTTGGTTGCTCTGGGAACCAGAGCTTAATTTGAAAATCAAAGCAGATACTTCCCTGGTGGTTCAGTGGCTAAGACTCCACACTGCCAATGCAGGGGACCCAGGTTGGATCCCTGGTCAGGAAACTAGATCCCACATGGTGCAACTAAGAGTTCACGTGCTGCAAAAAATCCCACATGCAGCAGTGAAGATCAAAGATTCCATGCAACTAAGACCAGATGCAGCCAAATAAAACAAATAAATAAATATTTTTTTAAAAAAAGGGAAAGTCAAGCAAGTTTGGCTTTCAGACTTGAGGAAAAATTCATTTTTCTCAGGTTCCTGCTCTTGCCAATGTCACTGTCTCTCTCCCCCTCCCTTCAGGCCTTCCTCCTACAGACTGTGGATGGAAAACACCAAGACCTCAAATACATCTCACCAGAAATGGTATGCAGGGATGAGCTATTTTTCGGTGCCTTTGGGACTTCTGTTTGCTTGTTAACCTCCCCTGGAGTCAGGCTACGAGCGCTGGGTCAGCCCCTGCCTGCCAGCCTGAACCGCTGGGACCCACCTCCGCGGCCTCCTGCAGGTGGTGGCTCTGCTGACAGGCAAGTTCAGCCACATCGTGGAGAAGTTTGTGATTGTCGACTGCAGATACCCCTATGAGTATGAAGGCGGGCACATCAAGGTGAGTCAGGGTGACGGGAGAGGCCCTGAAGACTCATCCAGTTCTGTCCTTCCTCTGCCCAGAGGAGGCGCCCTCTCCTGGGGTAGGATCTGCCCTTCAAGAGGTGGAGTCACTCATCTGAAAGATGGGGACCGCACAGGGCAGGGTCCGCCGCGCACACCTGCGGCCTGACCTCTGCTTCTCTGGCAGACGGCTGTGAACCTGCCGCTGGAACGGGATGCCGAGACCTTCCTGCTGCAGAGCCCCATCACACCCTGCAACCTGGATAAGAGAGTCATCCTCATTTTCCACTGTGAATTTTCATCTGAGCGGGGCCCCCGCATGTGAGTCCCGGCTCCGCCCAGCCAGCGAGTGCTGCTCCTCACCTTCCCTGTTTCGGCTTTCGGGTGCTGGAACCATCCAGTGGCCAAGAGGCACGAGCCCAGCCCTGGTCCCTCCTTGACCTGGGCCTCTTATCTCACCTTGGAGCTTGGAGCAGACCTTATCCCTGCTTCCCCGTGCATGGCACCGTCCTCCTGTCTCCTCTCATCCTTTCCATCAGGCCTCCCATCTTCCCTCTGTCCATTGCTGCCATCCCCACAAAACCTAATTCTACCTCTCCAATGGTGTCCTTAAAATCCAAAGGCCCTGTCCCAGTCCTCAGTGATGCTGACCCTTCCAGGGTTCGATTGTTCTTTCCTCTCTCCATCTCCTCACCAAGCCTTGTCCAGACCTTCTGACTCTTACCTCTTGAACTTGGTTCACTTGTCTCCCTTCTGCCTCCACTTTCCTGGCCCAGAAGAAATGTCTCGGACAGAGATTGTGTAACTGTCTTCAAAGGACACAGAGCCCCTTTGATTTGCTTTTTTCTGTTTCCCCAACCTCTTGTGGACCCAGTTAGCCGGACTGAACTAAAAGTGTTCTTGTGGCTGACATTCCTGCACTCAAGCCTTCTGTGGTTCCCAGAGGAGTGGGTGCAGGGAGCAGGTCCCCTGATACATCCCACTGCACACCCTGCTCTCACCCCCGAATCCCTACTGGTCCCAGGTGCCGTTTCATCAGGGAACGAGACAGAGCCTCCAATGACTACCCCAGCCTCTACTATCCTGAGATGTATATCCTCAAAGGCGGCTACAAGGACTTCTTCCCACAGCACCCGGTACCACGGATGGGGGTGGCCATAGCCTCCCTGGGAGGGTTGGGCTACAGGGAAAAGGGTTGACCAGGCAGTAGCCCTCGGATAAGGGAGGACGGGGTCCTCCCTGAAGTTGCCCAGTACCCCATGTTGATTGCCCCATCCCATCCTGCCCTAGACCTTCTGTGAGCCTCAAGACTACCGGCCCATGAACCATGAGGACTTCAAGGATGAACTGAAGACCTTCCGCCTCAAGACACGCAGCTGGGCTGGCGAGCGGAGCCGGCGAGAGCTCTGCAGCCGCCTGCAGGACCAGTGAAGGGCCAGCAACTGTCCCACCCGCCTTCCTTGCTTTGTGCGGCCTGGCCATCAGCCGCCCTGTGGTCTCCGGGGCTGAGGGTCTGCTGTCCAGGGAAAAGACAGTGAGGGCGTCCTGTCTGTCTGCACCAGCCCTGATCCTCTGTCTCACTCCAGTCATGTTCCAAATCCTAGTGACACCCCCACCCTCACCCCGGGAGAGCCCAGCCTGCTGACTAAGTGAAATTGGATTAAGTCTAGCTCAAAGGAAGTATTTGTGTCTAACAGGAGCCTTTTTGGTGTTTTTTTCTTCCTTGTTTAGGTTAACCCTTTGTCTTCCTGTATTCGGAAAAGCCTCTTTTTTTCTAAGAGCTTTGTTTATATGTATGTGGCTGAGAGAAAGCTCCAGCCTCCTAGGAGGAGCCACTGCTACCCTCGGAATTAGCACTGTGTCCCAGGTGCTAACACACTCCTAAGTATGTGTGCTACACTCCCCTTTCTCCTTCCCGTCTCTCCATGTGAACATCTCTAGCACAGGCATGAGCTCTTCCTCCTTCCTGTTTCAGTGTTAGTTGTATGTTTGATCTCTCTTTTTTTCCATCTCAGGATAGTTACAGGCTAAGGTTTAGGTTTTCCCTGTCCAGTTGTTAAAGATACAAACATTCATAACCCACTTGGGCCTGGCTTCTGTGGCTCGGAAAGGGATGTTATTATCCATGGAGGCCCCTGGGTGAGGGTTAAGGCCTGCATCCTGAGCCCACTGGAAACCTAGCCCTCACTGCTGTGAACCCTGGGGCCTGAACCCATGTCAGAACTTGCTACTGTCTCGTCACGGACGGACAGTTGGACGAATGGACGTGTGGATGGATGGTGGATGCATGGATGGCCATAGACCCACAATGCCTTGTCCACAAACCACTGAACTGAAAGCATTTCAGTGAGCGTGACTGCCTGCAGCAGGAGTATACATGTGCCTGTCTGTGTGGACAATATCTTTACACTTTAAGATTTGGAGATATTCAAAAGGAAATGTCATGGAAGCAGCTAAACTAAGGCCAGCCACCTCTGGATTCTGAATCTTGGGAAATGGGCAGGGCTTCTTGAAGGCTCTGCTGAGTCATCTGGAAGGGTCTTGGTTCAATAAAGCACTGAGCAAGTTGAGTAAGTAGCATTGTATCCTGTTGAGCCCTTAATAAGACTATGGCAGACCCTAATGGTGGAATACAGCAGAGGCAAGTCACCGGATTGGGGCTGGAAGACTCCTGGGGAGGTGGCCTCATACCCTCTTCCCAAGTCTTGCCAAGATTTTGGATTCAGCCTCCCTGTTTCCCTCATCTGGCTTCTTAAGCACTTCTGGGGTCTACCTTCCTAAACTAGCCCTCCGTTCCTAAATTCTGCACCAAGAAGGCAAGAATGATGTCATCAAGTCTGTTCCCTACAACTGTCAGTGGCTCACCATTGTCTTCAGAATCTTAAAAGTCTCATAGCCCTTTAGGACCTAGACCCTCTCCTGCCTCATTCCTCACCTCTTGCTGAATTAAATCCCCCATAGTTGCTGTTCACATTTCCTTGTCCTTGCATCTGCAATATTACGCTCAGGAATGCTCTCCCCAATCTGTTATTTCTCAATTTCAAATTCAATTTCAAATATTAATGCTTCCCAGAAGCCTCCCTGCTCTATTAGGGAAATGACTTTCATTATCCCCAGCACTCAGCAAAGGTTCCACCACTTAGGAAGTGCCAAGGTCAAGGTAAAAGAGTGGGAAAGGGCCGATCTGGGAGAACCAGAAACCTGGATGTGTCAGGAAATCCCCTTGGAATACCACAGCAAACTACTCTCCCCCACACCAACCCAAATATGAGCTATGATGGTAGGGGCTCCTTTGCAAATGTACAACTAAGACACTTATAAGACACACAGTGCTCACACAACATGTCAAGTGTCATTCCCACTTTTTGTTAAAGTTCTACCTTGCCATGATTATTTACTCCATTCTGCAGATGGGAAAACAGGCTGTTTCTTGCCAGAGCAGGAAGAAGGGACTTGAGAGTCCTAGGCTGAGTCTAAAGGACACTTACCCTGTCTCTAACTTGTCCCCCCCCCGACCCTAAGTTTCTTAAGCTCCTTTGTCTTCAATCTTGGTCTTGAGCCTGCTGCAAGGGCACAATAGGTGGGAGGGATGATATTGGGGGATGCTGGGCTTCTACTCAGGAAGTGTAGCCCAGAAGGCCCCTCCACTGAGCAGGCAGCTGGCACCAAGCCAGCCTTCTCTGGGCGAGGGGATTTGTCCCAGAAAAGGGGAACTACTTGTGCAGACCCCTGAGAAAGAGGAAGTAGAGGGAGAGGAGAGAGAGTGAGCCCTGGGCACAGTTCTACTGAGATTTGCCTGCCCCACCCTGAGTGCTCAAGTGACCTGGTTTTATGAGGAGGAAGGCCCCTGGGTACTCAAAGGGCACTCACCTGCCCCAAGCCACACAGCAGATACAAGCAGAGTAGGTATTCCAGCTGCCTGGGACTTTCACTCTTCACCTTCCCACCTCCCTACGAGGCAAGAAGGTGGGGCTAGGCTGCCTGGCTTCTGCTCTAAGCGTCCTCTTACCACCCTGGCCATGTGGATCAGATCACAGGGGGAGGAGAAAGCAATGTGGGGGAGTGTCTTAACACCGCCCAGACTGAGCTAGGCGCTGTCAGCTGTGGCCACCTCTGCCCCGCTCATAACCCATCATAGTCGGTTGTGATCACTTAGTCTGCCCCCAGACACTTTTACCTAGTGTCTCCTAAGCACACCAGGTCATACATTTAGCTCATTTTGCAGGGGAAACAAGAGGAAGGGACCTTGATCAAGTGAGGACAAGAGTCTTCCCTCAGAGAAGGCCTTGGTGCCTGGGCCTGGTAGACAGGGTGCTAGGGTTCACCTCTCCAATTTGGGTTGGGCCAAGACCTCCCTGTCCTGGGAATTTCATAGGATAGGGCAGAGGTGCTGCAGTCCCTACCAGGAAGAGAAGCTATAACTTTATTCCTGGATGATCAAAAAGAGGGGTGGATCAGGCAAGGAAGCAGTTTAAAATCCTGGGCTGTCAGCCAGTTTTAAAGGTTGTTTTGCTTATGCCAAGTCAGGGCAGGAATTCCCACCTCTGGCTAGGAGCCTGGGAGCAGCCACATGCAGCCTACTCACATGCTTTAAGAGTCACACAGGAGCCTGTGCTAGACCTGACAGAATCAAGGGGCTGGGGATCATTGGATTTGCTTGCTATTTGTCATTTGCAATGACAATTTAAAAAATGTTTTCTTTTTAAATTGGGGAAAGACTGACATTTCCTCAAAGGTACATATCTTAAACATAGGGCACAGATGTGAGAAGGTACCACACAGCATCCCAGAAGGTTTCCTCCTGCTCTCTCCCAGTTACCCACACCACTAGTTGACCTCAATTGTAGTAGATTAGTTTTACCTGTTCTTGAGCTTCATATACTTTTGTGTCTGACTATTTTCACTCAGCCGGATAAGGCAATGGCAACCCACTCCAGTACTCTTGCCTGGAAAATCCCATGGACGGAGGAGCCTGGTAGGCTGCAGTCCACGGGGCTGTGAAGAGTTGGACACGACTGAGCGACTTTACTTTCACTTTTCACTTGCCTTCATTGGAGAAGGAAATGGCAACCCACTCCAGTGTTCTTACCTGGAGAATCCCAGGGACAGTGGAGCCTGGTGGGCTGCCATCTATGGGGTAGCATAGAGTCGGACATGACTGAAGTGACTTAGCAGCAGTATTTTCACTCAGCATAATGATTTGAGGTCCATCCTGTTTCTTTTACTAATAGTTTATTCTCACTGTATGGATATATTCCTAAATTGAATTATTTGTTCTACTTTTTTTCTTCTGGCCTTTAAATGTTGGGGGTTTGGGGGCTTGCCATGCATCTTGTAGGATCTTAGTTACCCAACCAGGAATTGAACCTGAGCCATGGCAGTGAAAGAGCGGAGTCCTAATCACTGGATGCCAGGGAATTCCCTGGCATTTATTTGTTTATTTATTTGGATGCACCGGGTCTTAGTTGTAGGATCTAGTTTCCTGACCAGGGGTTGAACCTGGGCCCCCTGTATTGGGAGCATGGAGTCAGTCACTGGACCACCAGGGAAGTCCCTCCCTAGTCTTTAAATCTTTTAAAAATTAAAGCGAAGATTTACTCTTTTGTGTATATATTTCTGTGAGTTTTGACGAATGTACAGTTTAGTAACTGCCACCACAATTAAGATATAGAACATTTTCATTCTGCCCTTAGATTATTTGAGACTATTTGAAAATGTGATGGAACTATACCAGGGGTGGAACTGTTGGATCATAGCGTGTGTATTTTCCACATAGTTCTCCAAGGTTGCCATACCAACTTATCTCCCACCAGCTGTGTCTGAGAGTTTTGTTGCCCCATATTTTCATTAGGATTGGTAAATTTTCATTTCTCTCTTAACCAGAAAATGTGATTGTTTATAGCAAAGAGCTCTGTTCACTGTCCAGTGCTGCATGCACCTACATACTGTGGTATGGCGGTAGCAGGAATTTCAGCCTGTTTTCTGACTCTCCTATGTTGAAAGACTAATCTTAGTCTTAATTTTTTCTCAAGTCAGATTCTTTAAAAAGTTAAATTGACTCTTTAGGTCACTGGCTTGTAGGTCACTGGCTTGAGTCCATCCAGTGACCACAGCTCACAGCCATCTAGAAAACTTAATGATTTTTTAGAAGTCTTTATCCCTGAGATTGAACACACAAGCACCCTACTTTCCAGAAGCAATAAAACTGTTGGTACAGAAAGGAAGGATGTTTAGACAAGAAGGTCTGTAGCAATGTGGAATCTGGAAACAATCAGGAGAGGGAAGTTGAGCAATGATGGAGAAGTTGCTGTTCTGCAGCCTTGAAATTCATGCATTGAGAGAATGTTGGATAATGTAAAGTTACTCAGCCTATTGTTCAAAAGAGACAGTTGGTTATGAGACAGAAGCTAAGAAGCATTCCCACCCAACCCACACAGGAGTTTGTGTGGATGCCAAGCAGTGCTGCTAGGATTGGCTCCTCCCCCACCCTGCCCACACCAGCACTCACACCCTGGGGAAGGGTGGTGACCGCAGCTGCCAGGCTCTGAGTCACCCAGGCCTGGGGCAGCGGGAAGGGAAGGGGCCTCACGTGGCTGGGTCTGAGCTGCCTCGTGGGGCCTCCTGGCTCTTAGCCCTGCAGGAAGAGCAGCCTTTTGAAAGGACAAATCACAGACTGCCTAGTCCTCCTGGAGCCCAGCCAAACATGGGGCCTGGGGCTCCCTGAGGGAAGGGTGCTGGAAGGGGCCTTCTGGGTTGGGGTTGGGAATACCAGGGAAGGAGGTTATCCAAATGGGGTAGGAAGGGAGCTCCCAGGGTTAGATTATTGCGGGTAAGCAGGGCTGGGGTTATGGCCTCTAGGAGTTGGAGGTGGGGGCTGACAGTCTCTGTGGTGACCCTGAGGGGATGGGGGAGAAGGGGACACATGGGGAGGGCATGTGTGACCCTGAAATTTGTGGACAAGGACACCTCACTCAGTACATATGTAGCATCAGGAAAGTTCCTTGATCTCAGTGCCTCAATTTCCTCATCTGCAAAATGGAGATAGTAAAGCCCCTCCATCAAAGGCTTGTGAATTGGATCGAATGAGTTGGTGAGAACAGGGCCTGCCTACACCAAGTGCCATACAAGAGTCTGCTATGGCTGCTATTACTTAGAGTCAACATGGGGATTACAAGACCAGGTGGGTAAAAAGGATAATCCTAAAAATATTTAATTAAAAGAAAGGGGCCAACTTGAGGGTTTGAGCCTTTTCTGCACATGGACATGCCCCTGGGTGATGGATTACAAAGGAAAAGCCTAGATGCTCTGTGTAGGAGACTGTTGTCCTACTGCACCAGAGAAGCAGTTAGGAGGCTGTGGATGGGGCTTGGTACAGACGAAGAGGGAGCTGTCTGATGACCCACATAGGGCAAGTCATCTCTGAGATGGCCCAGGGAGGTGAAGGGGGATGGAAGTATAAGGCTTGCCTTACTTTGGTCTTCTTTATTCCACGGCAACCATATCCACTCAATCTCAGCCTACCTGAACTCTCAGTAAATCTCTTCCTCTTAGTTTCCTCCTCTACAATTTGAGAAACAGCTAAAAATTCTTGAAAGTGAAAGTGTAGTCGCTAAGTCATGTCCGACTCTTTGTAACCCCATGGTCTGTAGCCTGCCAGGCTCCTCTGTCCATGGAGTTCTCCAGGCAAGCATACTGGCGTGGATTGCCATTCCCTTCTCCAGGGGATCTCCTCAACCCAGGGATCAAACCCAGGTTTCCCACATTGCAGGCAGATTCTTTACTGTCTGAGCCGTCAGGGACATTCTTATTAAACATTAAAAAAATCTCAGACATTATTTAAAAAAATCTTAAAAAATCAATCAATCAATCAATCTACTGCCTGGGGCTGGCAGATTCCATGGAACTGCCTTCCCTTCAACCAGATGTAGGTGATGGCTCAACTGGTCTGGCCTGAGGTCTCAGGGTTTGTAAAGACCATCAGTAAGCGTTCCCAGCTGTCTTGGGGTGGGTTTCCTCTGTCCCGGGAGGTGTGCAAGCAGAACCTGGGGGTTGGTCCTGATGTCTGGGAGAAGCCAGCCTGCCCCTCAGTGTTTCAGGACCCTGCAGTGGCTTGGGTGAGTGGGGAATGGAGACTGCTGTCCAAATTGAGTATCAGTCACCACGTGCATCCTGGTGGTGGGCATCAGGGGGGATAGGAAGGGGAAAACACAAGGCTGCCTGCCACTGTGGGGCAGGCCTCACCCGGAAGTAGGCAGAGAGCAGTGGAAAGTGGGAGTGTGGGGAAGGGCTTCAGGCAAACCCCCCAAATCAGAGGGCCACAGAGAAGAGCAGAGCTAGGGATCAGGGTAATGGGCATCTCTGCCCACAGCCAGAGTAGGGGAAGGGGAAATGATGGGAAAGTAGCTGGTCGCTGCTAGACAGGTGAGTAAGGACTCAAATCCAGCCAGCTGCTTCCTTCAAGTTCCTCTAATTTTTTTATAGTGCTTTATTTATTTCAGTTTTTTTATAATTGATTTACCATGTTGTGTTAGTTTCTGGTATACAGCAAAATGATCCAGTTATGTATATTTTATATATATATATATTCTTTTTCATTCTATTCCATTGTAGTTTATTACAGGGTACTGAATTGTAGTATTTTATTTCACTTTTCTTCTTCTGAAACTGCCTCCAGACCAGAAGGTTCCACCTGCTTTCCAGTACTGACCAAGTTTCCAGTTTCTGACACCTTCTCCTATCCTGCTGCTGCATTAATGTTTGTCAACATTTACTGAGTGCTATGTGTCAGGCTCCACTCTGTCCACTTCACATGTTGCCTCACTTAACTCATTTGAGTTAGGCTATACCTGATAGACTGCTTAATAGATCATAGCCTCGTTGTGGTAAGTAAGTAAGTAGGTGTTAGTTGCTCAGTCGTGCCTGACTCTTTGTGACCCCATGGACTGCAACCCACCAGGCTTCTGTGTCCATGAGATTTTCTAGGTAAGGATACTGGAGTGGGTTGCCATTTCCTTCTCCAGGGGATCTTCCCAACCCAGGGATTGAACCCGGGTCTCCTGTACTACAGGCAGATTCTTTACCAACTGAGCTACAAGGGAAGCCCCGTTGTGGTAAAGGGGTTTGCATAACTCAATGAAGCTATAGGCCATGCCAGGAAGGACAACCCAAGATGGATGAGTTACAGAGAACAGTTCTGACAAAATGTGGTCCACTGGAGGAGGAAATGGCAACCCACTCTAGTATTCTTACTGAAGAATCCCATAAACAATATGAAAAGGCAAAAAGATATGATACTGGAAGATGAGCCCCATAGATTGGAAGGTGTCCGATATGCTACTGGAGCAAAGCAGACGGCAATTACTAATAGCTTCAGAAAGAAAGAAGTGGCTGGGCCAAAGTGGAAATGACGCTTAGTTGTGGATATGCCTGGTGATGAAAGGAAAGTCTGATGCTGTAAAGGACAGTATTGTCCTGGAATGTTAGATCTATGAATCAAGGTAAATTGGAGGTGGTCAAGCAGGAGATGGCAAGATTGAAGTGAACTATTGACATCTTAGTGAACTATAAGTAAAATGGATGAGAACAGGCATATTTAATTCAGATGACCATTATATCTACCACTGTGGGCAAGAATCCCTTAGAAGAAATGGAGTGGCCCTCATAGTCAACAAAAGAGTACAAAATGCAGTATTTGGGTGCAGTCTCAAAAATGACAGAATGTCTCAGTTTGTTTCCAAGGCAAATCATTCAACTTCACAGTAATCCAAGTCTTTGTCCCAACCATTAATGCTGAGGAAGCTGATGTTGAACAGTTCTATGAAGACCTACAAGACCTTCTAGAATTACCACCAAAAAAAATATCCTTTTCATCATAGGAAATTGGAATGCAAAAGTAGGAAGTCAAGAGATACCTGAAATAATAGGCAAGTTTGGCCTTAGAGTATAAAATGAAGCAGAGAAAGGATAACAGAGTTTTGTCAAGAGAACATGCTGGTCATTGCAAACACTCTCTCCCAACAACATAAGAGATGACTCTACACATGGACATCACCAGACGGTCAATACCAAAATCAGACTGTGTTCTTTGCAGCTGAAGATGGAGAAGCTCTATTCAGTCAGCAAAAACAAGACCTGGAGCTGACTGTCATTCAGATCATAAGCTCCATATTGCAAAATTCAGGCTTAAACTGGAGAAAGTAGGGAAAACCACTAGGCCATTCAAGTATGACTTAAATCTAATTCCTTATGATTATACAGTGGAGGGGATGAATAGATTCAAGGGATTAGACCCAGTAGAGAGAGTGCTTGAAGAACTATGGACAGGAAGTTCTTAACATTGTATAGGAGGCAGTGACCAAAACCATCCAAAAGGAAAAGGAATACTAGAAGGCAAAATGGTTGTCTGAGGAGGATTTACAAATAGCAGAGGAAAGGAAGGAAGTGAAAGGCGAGGGAGAAAGGGAAAGATATACCAAACTGAATGCAAAGTTTCATAGAAAAGGAGAGACAGGAAGGCCTTCTTAAATGAACAATATAAAGAAATAGAAGGAAATAATAGAATGGGAAAGACTAGAGCTCTCTCCAAGAAAATTGGATACATTAAGGAAACATTTCATGCAAGGATGGACATGACAAAGGACAGAAATGGTAAGGAAGGACCTAACAGAAGCAAAAGAGATTAAGAAGAGGCAGCAAGAATATACAGAACCATACAGAATGAATATACAGAAGAATATACAGAATATAAGACCAAAAAGGTCTTAATGACCTGGATAACCACAGTGGTGTGGTCACTCACACAGAGCCAGATATCTTGGAGTGTGAAGTCAAGTGGGCCTTAGGAAGCATTCAGTTCAGTTCAGCCACTCAGTCGTGTCTGACTCTTTATGACCCCATGGACTGCAGCACGCCAGGCTTCCCTGTCCACCAGCAACTCCTGGAACTTGCTCAAGCTGATATCCATTGAGTCGGTGATGCCATCCAACCATTTCATCCTCTGTCTTCCCCTTCTCCTGCCTTCAATCTTTCCCAGCATCAGGGTCTTTTCCAGTGAGTCAGTTCTTCGCATCAGGTGGCCAAAGTATTGGGGCTTCAGCTTCAACATCAGTCCTTCCAATGAATGAATATTCAGGACTGATTTCCTTTAGGCTTGACTGGTAGAAAGCATTAAATAAACAACACTAGTAGAGGTGACAGAATTCCAGCTGAGCTATTTCACATCTTAAAAGATGATGCTGTTAAAGTGCTGTACTCAATATACCTGCAAATTTGGAAAACTCAGCAGTGGCCATAAGACTAGAAAAAGTTTTCATTCCAATCCCAAAGAAGGACAATGGCAAAGAATGATCAAACTGCTGTACATCTGTGTGCATTTCACAAGCTAGTGAGGTTATATTCAACACCCATCAAGCTAGGCTTCAGCAGTATGTGAACTGAGAATTTCCAGATATACAAGCTGGGTTTAGAAAAGGCAGGGGAACCAGAGATAAAATTGCCAACATTCACTGGATCGTGAAGAAAGCAAAGCAATTCCAGAAAAATATCTACTTCTGCTTCATTCATTACGCTATCATCTTTGACTTTGTGGATCATAACAAACTGGAAAATTCTCAGAGAGATTAGAGCACCAGATCACCTCGCTGGTCTCCTGAGAACCTGTATTCAGGTCAATAAGTAACAGAACTGGACATAGACGAATGGACTGGTTCAAAATTGGAAAAGTATTATGACAAGGCTGTATATTGTCAGCCTGCTTATTTAATTTATATGCAGAGTACATCATACGAAATGCCAGGCTGGATGAATCATAAGCTGGAATCAAGATTGCCAGCAGAAATATCAAAAACCTCAGGTATGCAAATGATACCACTCTAATGGCAGAAACCAAAAAGGAACTAAAGAGCCTCTTGATGAAAGTGAAAAAGGAGAGTGAAAAAGCTGGCTTGAAATGCAACATTCAAAAAACTAAGATCATGGCATCCAGTCCCATAACTTCATGGCCAATAGGAAGGGAAAAAGTGGAAACAGTGATAGATTTTTATTTTCTTGGGCTCCAAAATCACTGCAGACAGAGACTGCAGCTATGAAATTAAAAGATGCTTACTCCTTGGAAGGAAAGGACAAACCTAGACAGCTATTAAAAAGCAGAGACATCACTTTTTCAATAAAGGTCCGTATGTTCAAAGCTATGGTTCTTCCAGTAGTCATGTATGGATGTGAGAGTTGGACCATAAAGAAAGCTGAGTGTCGCAGAAGTGATGCTTTCGAACTGTGGTGTTGGAGAAGACTCTTGAGAGTCCCTTGGACAACAAAATCAAACCAGTTAATTCTAAAGGAAATCAACCCTGAATATTCATTGGAAGGACTGAGGCTGAAGCTGAAACTCCAATATTTTGGCTACATGATGGGAAGAGCTGACTCACTGGAAAAAACCCTGATGCTGGAAAAGATTGAAGGCAGGAGGAGAAGGGGATGACAGAGGATGAGATGGTTAGATAGCATCACAGATTCAGTAGACATGAATTTGAGCAACTCACGCAGATAGTGGAGGACAGGGTAGCCTGGAGTGCTGCAGTCCATGGGACTGCAAAGATTCGTACACAACTGAACAGCAGCATCTAACAGAAACCCCACACGGCAGTTGAACAAAATAAATATATGTGCTCCTCATTCAGCAAGAAGTTTCTGCTGTGACTTTGGGGACCCAGGCCTCTTCCTGCCTCACTGTCTCAGCACCTTGCTTTGCCCTTGGGGGCACAAGTTGGCCTATGACACAAGCTACCAAAAGTTGAAAATGGCATCTGAGCCTGCCATACTTACCTTGACACCACCTCCATCTGGGTCGCCCCTGACCTCCAGAAGCTCAGCCCAGCTTCTCACTGCTGTCTCCTCCATATACCTCACACTAGCCTGGGACCTGGAGTGGACTTACTGCCCAAGGAGTGGACAGAGGCCCCAGTAGTGTGTTCCAGATGTCAGTTGGCCCCCAGCAAACAGTGCCCTCTCTCAGCTCTTTGCTGTAATCAGCTGGCAGACATGAGTCCTGGCTGAGAGTGATAGGGACCAGGAACTGAGCCAACATCATCCCAGTCTATTGGCTGAAGTCCCACTATCTCTGGGATTGCCCCTCCACATACAAAAATGTTTACATATTGCATCTGTGACCAGAATGCCCACATACTCTGGCCAGTACTCAGGCCATCTCCTCTAGCCTCCTTCTCTGCCTCTTTGCCTGAGTCCTATGGCCAGAGGAGCCCAGTCTGCACACCAGGTTCTCTGCCTGAGCTGCACTGTCCTTCTTTCTTCAGTCACCAAGGAGTGTGTTTGGCCCTGGTGACTGAAACTGGGCATCACAGCCAGGGTGTATCCCATAGGAGACATCAGCACCCTGGGCAGACCCTCACAGTGGGTGTAAATGGGACAGCAGACTGCATGCGCAGTCTAGAAGGAAGGCTTCCCCTAAGTTTTGGTCTGAGTACCTTTCAAAGGGCTAATAAAGGGGAGGGAAGGGCAGGCCAGGCCGAGGGAATAAGCAGTGTGGGGTTCTGAAGCACAGAACATATCTGGGTAGGTTGCAGCAGTTGACCTGCCAGGAAGTAAAATGACTATGTGTGGAGAGGCAGGGGGCTGGGGAGACCAGGACAAGCCACGTGGCCCAGAGAAGTCTTGCAGGGCCCCAAACACTGCTAGGCCAAGACTCCAATAGGAAAGTACTTAAACACACACACACACGTGCACACATGCTTTTTAACATATATTTATTTGGCTGCACCAGGTCTTAGTTGCAGCACATGAGATCTAGTTTCCTAACCAGGGATGGAACCCAGACCCCCGCATTAGGAGCACCGAGTCTTGGTCACTGGACCACCAGAGAAGTCCCCTATATATACTTTTGATAGCCTCCCTCAAAGAGGGGGCAAGGAAGAAGCTTGTTAGAGGCAGGAGTGTGAAAGGAAAAATTAATCGGTCTACAAAATCCTATGGGGCTTCACTGGGGCCCAATAAAATGACTGAACTGTCAGTGACAGCTGGAAACAGGATTGGGACCGCACTTTCAATCGGTCTACTCCAAGCCAAGCCCTAGTCTTCCCCCCCACCCCCAAACCCCTGCCGCCAACCCACCTCAAGCCCTAGTCTTAACTCATCGGAGGTACCTACAACATAGAAGCCCCATTCCCTCAACTGCCTAAATATGCTTATTTTCCCCCAAGCCTTCATTCTCTGGGCCAAAACCCAGTAACCTGAATTTTAACAGGTGCCCCCAAGATTCCCTGGGGCTTCCCTGGTGGCTCAGAGGGTAAAGAATCCGCCTGCAACGCGGGAGTCCTGGGTTCGATCCCTGGGTTGGCAAGATCCCCTGGAGGAGGGCATGACAACTCACTCCAGTATCCTTGCCTGGAGAATCCCCTTGGACAGAGGAATCTGGCAGGCTACAGTCTATGAGGTCGCAGAGTTGTACACGACTGAGTGACTAAGCACACATACACACACACTGCGGGTTCCCACGCATGTGAACTAGTTTTAGATCTGCTGCCCTGCACCTTCAGACCCTGCCTCTTCCGGAAGCGCCACAGGCCGGGTCGCTACGCCCCCTCGCGGCCGCCGGGGAAAATGGCCTGGGGCTCGGGGGTTGCAGGACTACCAGTGGGAACCTCGCGTACTCAATCAGCGAGTGACCAGCATAGGCCGCGCAGGGAACTCGGGGCTAGGGGTCTTTGTCAGACGATGCAAGTTGCCCACACCCCGCCCTCGGAGAGCATTTCCGGAAATGAGACCTCGCCCACCCGGAGACTGTCACGCTCGGACGCGCGCCCGCTAGTGGCGTGCGCAGGCGCCCAAGTGCCGCGCAGCCGCCATTTTGCCCCTTTAGCCGAGGGACTTGGCCCGTTATTAGAAGTTTGCAGGCACGAAAGGAAAGGTGAGTACCACTCCCTGAGGACAGCGGCCCGGGGTTGCGGTGCACACTCAGTCCGCCCCACCCCACCCCACACAGTTGGTTAGCTGGGGCAAGCAACTACAACCCCCCAGATGCACTGCGCCTCGGGGTTGCGCGAGGCCCGTGGCGAAGATTGATGACGTAAATCTTCTCGTGGCTAGAGGGTCATGGGAGGTTAGCTCAGGTCTTCGGGCTTGGGTTTTAAAGAACCTTCTGGAACCTTCATTTTTAACCGGTTTAAGCTGGCGGTCTATTCACCCTTAGTCGAAGATCCCTGCTACCTTTCAGTCCTGGGCTGGTCATTTAGCCAGTCAGACATCATTATTTTTTCTATTTCATGGTCTTTGTTTTGACATGATCTCAGGCTTACAGATTTCAAGACTGAAAGTTTCTTTCTGTAAACTTTTTATAAAGAACTCCTGTATACGTAATATTCTAATTCAGTTTGTTGCAGATGTGATGCTCCTTTACTTGTGTATTTAGAAGTACTTAAGTGTGTATTTTCTAAAAACAAGGACGTTCCCCTATATTTAAAACCAGGTAATATTGATCAGGACGATTATTTAACCTGTAAACCATATTTAAATGCTTCCAGTTATCCTAATAATGCTGTATATTGAAGCTACCAATTTTTCTGCCAGGGTTGTATTCCTCTGTCCTGTGTCTTCGGCCTTCTTCAATCTGGAGGATCTCCCCAGTGTCTCTTCACTCTGATAACTTACAGTTTTAAAAATTCCTGTCCAGCAGTTTGTATATTTGGCATTGGGGTTGTCCAGGATATCTTAGCCATTAGACTCCGTTGTGGGCAGAGGTGCAGGCCAGAGCTGGGCGTGTGTCTTGGGTGGCTAAGGAGGACCAGTGACCAGCCACACCACCCTCCAGGCGGAGCTAGGCCAAACGCTTTCTGTGGTTGCCTCCCTTGCGGGGGTTATATACTCATCTCACTGAAGTGTCTGACTTCTCTGTATCATCATCCCAGAGCCATGGTCCACGCCTTCCTCATCCACACCCTGCGGGCCACCAAGGCTGAGGAGGGCTTTTGCCGAGTGCTCTATTCTTGCTTCTTCGGTGCCGAGAATTCACCCAATGACCCACAGCCACGCAGTGCTGAGAGGGACAGACTTCTCCGAAAGGAGCAGATTTTGGCCGTGGCCAGGTAACCACACCATCCAGCCCAGCCCCAAGGCTTCCTGGTCAGTGATTATGATAGGTTTTCTGGGAGGGCACAGAGAAACAAGAGGACTAAGAAGCAGAGAGAAAGTTTTTAGAATAGTGCTTTCGAAGAGTCTTCCCAGTTGTTCACAAGTATTATATGAAAGGGGGTTAAAGAAATAATGTTATTATCATGATTATTTATTATAGTTATTTAGCATTTACTATAACTTTTTTGTAGTTAGTATTATTTAGCATGTGTGTAGTAAGCATTTTATGTTCTGCATATTTCATGTATATGAGCTCATTTTATCTTTGAAACAGTGTTTTGAGATAGGTATATTATCCCCATCTTACAGATGAGTATATAGAGAGTTAAAGGAATTTGAAGATTACAGATGAGCTATAGAATCTAGAAAGTGAAAGAGTTGGGATTTGAGTGTAAACAGTACAGATTAAACATGCTTTGAGTGCAGGACTTTTCAGGGCCCTTAGTGTGCCTTTAAGCTTTATGAATCTCTAAAAAGGAGAGAGAATGTAGTTTGTGGGAATCTTCACCAAGAGCCTCCTGAAAGCCTTGGATCCAGAGAGTATACAGCTGGGAAACACTGTTCCAGATGGGGTAGCTGGCCTGGGACCCTTTCCTCCCAGACCCAGACTGAAACAACAGGTGCCAGAGTCTCCTGGCCCCTCTGCATTTTGGGTGGACGGTTAACACTCTGGGGCAACCCTGGACCAGCCTCTTGTTACCTCTTTATTTCTCTGGGCCTCCTCCCCATTATGTGGCACAGAAAACCAAACAGGTGTTTTTAAGAGCAGCCTGGGACTTCCCTGGTGGTCTAGTGGCTAAGACTCCACACTATCAAGGCAGGAGGCCCAGGTTCCAAGTTCAATCCCTGATCAGGGAACTAGATCCCACATGCCACAACTAAGACTTGGAAGAGCCAAATAAATATCTTAAAAAAAAAAAAATAGCAGCCTGTACATGGCCCAGATTGGAAGGTGATTCATGAGAGGTCCAAGGGTGATTTGAAAAGCCTGGATGTCCAAGTGGAAAGTTTTTCTTTTCTCTTTGGAGAAGGCTTCAGGATGGGGTGAGGGTGGGGAGTTTACAGACATCCTGGGTAGGATGTAGCTTATATTCCACTTCTCATCTCTTATTGAGATGTTGAGGAGGCCTCTGTGAATCAGTTAGGGGAGGGATCTTCTTCCCCTGATGCCCCTTCCCAGGCCAAGGAGCTGTATTCAGAACCTGCCTTCTCTTGGCTGCATAGAGTGAAACGGGTCAGGACCTGGAGGCTGGAGCCTAAATTCCTGTCTGGGCTCATGCTTTCTGTACTGTGGCCCTGGGCAGGGTCACTGCACTTCGTCTTTCCAGGGCTCAGTCTCTACATCTAGTTATGGGGATAATGGCAGCTCCTAGCTCCACGGGTGGTCCTGAGGATGACAAGTCCATGACCCACCTATTCTTCCCAGGCAGGTGGAGTCCATGTACCAGCTGCAGCAGCAGGCATGTGGCCGGCACGCTGTGGACCTGCAGCCCCAGTCCTCAGATGATCCAGTTGCCCTTCATGAGGCCCCATGTGGGGCCTTCCGCCTGGCGCCAGGGGACCCTTTCCAGGAGCCTCGGACAGTGGTGTGGCTAGGCGTGATCTCTATAGGCTTTGCCCTGGTGCTGGATGCTCACGAGAACCTGCTGCTGGTGGAGAGCACGCTTCGATTGCTGGCTCGCCTTCTCCTTGACCACCTCCGACTGCTGGTCCCTGGTGCCAACCTCCTGCTGAGGGCTGACTGCATCGAAGGCGTCCTCACCCGCTTCCTGCCCCATGGTCAGCTGCTCTTCCTCAATGACCAGTTTGTCCAGGGTCTAGAGAAAGAATTCAGTGCTGCCTGGTCCCACTGACCCACACTGGGATGGGAGTCCTCACAAGGTCAAGGAGATGCTGTTAAAGGGACACATAGTCAGGTAAAGTTTGTCATCCGCCTCCTCCTTCCCAGCCTGCTCTCAGCTCTGGTGTGCTGCCACACCCAGGACAAATGGATGGGACAAACTGGCAGAAAAGGGGCCTGGGGAGAGGGTAGAGAGGAGGAATCAGAGAATATCCTATGCCTGGAGCTGCCTTGTGACTTACTCAGAACTCCGCATCGGGCCAGCCCTGCTTGACCTGACCCTACTTTTCCCCATCCCTGCCAGCCAGCCTCCAGTTCACCAGCCCCTAGTGCTGGGGTAGTAAGGAACAGCTACTTGGAACTCGGCCCACTTTCTTCTTCCAAACCCATAGTCATCGCAGTGCAAAAGGAGTCTCTTGAGGCTTTCAGAGTTGGGGAGCTGGCCTCTGCCTTTGCACCTACTTAGGCACCATCATCAAGGATTTTGTTGGTTGGTGTCCAGCCCCACCGCAGTTCACAGAGGTGTGAGTTGTTCAGCAGAGAGGCTCCATAACTCCTTTTGAGCCCAGCCCATGCCCACCATCAGTCTATGGGGAGAGAAGGTGGTGTCAGGTGAATGCTAGAGGTCTGATGATGTTGTTTTCCTTTTGAATTAAAAGCACCGAGTGTGTGATTTCACCTTCTCTTTCTGTGAGTTTCATTAATGCACATCTGCTCCTGTACTACCTTGAGTTGGGTGTCTGAGCCTTCATGGCCAAGTATGTCCTCAGGAGGCTTCTTGGGAGGTCTCCGCATCTTGTCCTTCTTATTACCTGTCTCCTTATATGCCTCCTTTGGATGGTAGCACTTGCTTCCTCTACTACAATGTGGTGGGTTGGTGTGGATCCCTGAGAAGGAGCGCCTGAGACAGGATTAGGTACAAGCAGTTTATGTTGGAGGTGATCACAGAAAGCCCTGGAAGGGGAGGCAGATTATGTGCTAAGAGGAGTAGCTGGGGTCTTAGTGCACCAAGTGCTTCTGGGGACCAGTGCACAACAGTTGCCTCTGAATGACCTCACCTAAGGGTTGAAGGACTATGGGTGTTTGCCTGGAATTCCCTTCCATCTGATTGTGAGATGCTCCCAGGGCAAATTCCCTGGTTCTTTCTATACCAACAAAAAGCCACTGGGCCTGCCCTATGGTCAGGCCCAAAAAGTTATGGGGCAGGCTGCCCAGCTGCTGTAAGGGAGACGTTACTCAGCAGTTCCTAGTGATGGGTTAAAATGATTCAGTTGAGGTCTTCCTTGGTGGTCCAGTGGCTAAGACTCCGTCCTCTCAAGGGTTCAATCCTTGGTCAGGGAACTAGATCCCACATGCCACAGCTAAGACCCGGTGCAGCCAAATAAATAATTTTTTTTTTTAAAGAGTATGAACATTATTTTTCAACTTAATGAACATCTATTACAAAATAAAATGATTCAATTGGGACGAAACCTCAGTTACATCTATTTTCATGATCTACTTGTGACCTGTGAGGTATGGCTTTCTTACGTTTGCAGAACGGGCCCCTCTAACGTGGTCAATCTGCAGGTGTGGGCCCAGTCTCATGTTTGCCAAATGTCAATTGCCCTTTGGCACCCAGGAAGGACCCACCAATATCCATTTAGGAGGCAGCATTTGTAGTTAGAGTTTTGCCCTTCCAAGTGCAGCCAAGGCCATCAGCTGTGCCATGCCTTCCAGTGCTACCGTCACTGTTGGGACAAGGCCATGTTCTCCACCCTAGGGTGCCACAAATTACATTCTGACCTTGAAACCTTGAAGAGATCCCAGTATGTATCTGTGGCAAGCTATGCCATTGGAAATGTCCCAGAGGCCCCCATTATGACACCCCTGACCCTCCCCTCCAAACTGGTGGTCCTAGTGGAGTGGCTGTATTCTCACAAAAACAGGCCCCTCCAACTTTGGTCTAGGGCTTAAGTGTGGCTGGCCTGAAACTTTTCTGCCTATTTTTCAAACCGAACTTGAGGATGAGTTGTTCTTTAGTTGCTAAGTCATGTCTGGTTCTTTGTAACCCATGGACTGCAGCACACCAGGGTTCTCTGTCCTCCACTATCTCCTGGAGTTTGCTCAAACTCCTCTCCATTGCGTTGATGATGCTATCTAACCATCTCATCCTCTGTCGCCCCTTCTCCTGCCCTCAGTCTTTCCCAGCATCAAGGTCTTTTCCCATGAGTCAGCTCTTGACGTCACATAGCCAAAATATCGGAGCTTCAGCATCAGTCCTTCCAGAGAATATTCAGGGTTGATTTCTTTAGGGCTGACTGGTTTGATATCCTTGCTGTCCAAGGGACTCTCAAGAGTCTTCTCCAGCACCACAGTTCGAAAGCATCAGTTTTTTGGTGCTCATCCTTTATGGTCCAACTCACATCTGTACATGACTACTGGAAGAACCATAGCTTTGAACATACGGACCTTTGTTGGCAAAGTGATGTCTCTGCTTTTTAATAGCTGTCTAGGTTTGTCATAGCTTTCCTTCCAAGGAGTAAGCATGTTGTTTTAAGCCAGCTTTTACACTCCTCTTTCTTTTTTTTTTTTACACTCTCCTCTTTCACCTTCATCAAGAGACTCTTTAGTTCTTTTCCGCTTTCTGCCATTAGGGTGCTATCATCTGCATATCTGAGGTTGTTTATATTTCTGCTGGCAATCTTGATTCCAGCTTATGATTCATCCAGCCTGGCATTTCACATAATGTACTCTGCATATAAGTTAAATAAGCAAAGTGACAGAGTACAGCCTTGACTTACTCCTTTCCCAGTTTTGAACCAGTCCTTTATTCTGTGTTGGATTCTAACTGTTGCTTCTTGACCTTCATACAGGTTTCTCAGGAGGCAGGTAAGGTGGTCTGGTATTCCCATCTCTTTAAGAATTTTTTACAGTTTATTGTGATCCACACAGTCAAAGGTTTTAGCATGGTCAATGAAGCGGAAGTAGATGTTTTTTTAGAACTCCCTTGCTTTTTCTATGACCCAGCAGATGTTGGCAATTTGATCTCTGGTTCCTCTGCCTTTTCTAAATCCAGCTTGTACATCTGTAAGTTCTAGGTTCTCATACTTTTGAAGCCTAGCTTGAAGGATTTTGAGCATTACCTTGCTAGCATGTGAAATGAGTGCAGTTGTACAGTAGTTTGAATATTCTTTGCCATTGCCCTTCTTTGGGATTGTAATGAAAACTGAAATGAAAACCTTTTCCAGTCTTGTGGCCATTGCTTAGTTTTCCAAGTTTGCTGGCATATTGAGTACAGAACTTTAACAGTGTCATTTTTTTTTAGGATTTCAAATAGCTCAGCTGGAATTCCATCGCCTCTACTAGCTTTGCTTATAGTAATGCTTCCTAAGGCCCACTTGACTTCACCCTCCAGGATGTCTGGCTCTTAAGTGAGTGACCACCCCATGAGGATGAGAGTGAGACCCTCTTCTCTTAGAAGCTGTGTGAAGTTGGGATTAGGTGAGGCTTGAGGTGTTGGTTCCCATCAGGTTAATTTACAGTGTTGCATTAGTTTCTGGTGTACAACAAAGTGGTTCAGTTATATATATATATATATATATACACACATATTCTTTTGCATTATGGTTTATTACAGGATATTGAATGTATTGATATTAATAGTTCCTGTGCTGTACAGTCAGACCTTGCTGTTTATTTTATATATAGTAGTTTGTACCTGCTAATCTCAAGGTCCTTATTTATCTCTCCCTCACTCCCTCCCCACCTTGGCAACTGCAGGTCTGTTCTCTGTGTCTATGAGTCTGTTTCTGTTTCATAAATAAGTTCATTTGTGTCTTATTTTAGATGCCATGTATAAGTGATACCATATGGTACTTGTCTTTCTCTTTCTGACATCACTTAGTATGGTAATCTCTAGGTTCATGCATGTTGCTGCTAATGGTATTACTTCATTCTTTTTTTGTGGCTGAGTAGTATTCCACTGTGTATGCATACCATATTTTCTTTATCCATTTATCTGTTTGTGGATGTTTAGGTTGCTTCCATGTCTTGGCAATGGTAAATAGTGCTGCTGTGAACATGGGGGTACATGTTTATTTTCAAATTAAGTTTCTCTGGATACACACCCAGGAGTGGGATTGCTGGATCATATGGTAACTCTGTTTTTAGTGTTTAGAGGAACTTCCACACTGTTTTCCATTTGTGTGTGCTCAGTCACTCAGTTGTGTATAACTCTTTGTGACCCCACAGACTATAGCCCGCAAGGCTCCTCTATCCATGGTTACAACTTTGCTATGATTGTTTATTAGTTCCTAGAGTTTTTTGGTTGATTCTTAGAGATTTTCTTCATAGACAATCACAGCAAATGCTAACAAATAGTTTTATTTCTTCCTTCCCCGTTTACTTTGGGCTCCCCTGGTGGCTCAGTCGGTAAAAAATCCCCTGCAATGCAGGAGACACGGAGACGCAGGTTCAGTCGCTCAGTCAGGAAGATCCCCTGGAGGAGAGCATGGCAACCCACTTTAGTACTCTTGCCAGGAAAATTGCATAGTCCGTAAGGTCGCAAAGAGTCGGACATGATTGAATCGACTGAACACACACCATTTCCTTACCTTTTATTTCCTTTTCTTATCTTATTGCATTCCTTGCCTTGTGCCTGATCTTAGTGGGAAAGCTGGTTTCTCACCATTAGATATGATGTTTCTTGTAGGTTTTTGTAGACGTTCTTTATCAGATTGAGGAAGTTCCCCTCTGTATCTAGTTTGGTGAGAGTTTTTTATCATGAATGGATGTTGAATTTTGTAAAATGTTTTTCCCTTGTCTATTGGTATGATCATGTGATTTTTCAGTCTGTTGATGTGATGCCATTAATTAATTTTTGAATGTTGAGCCAGCCTTGCATACCTGGGATAAATCCCACGTGATCGTGGTGTATAATTCTTTATACATTGTTGGATTCTATTTACTAATATTTTGTTGAGGAGTTTTGCATCTATGTTCATGAGTGATATTGGTCTACAGTTTTCTTGTCTGCTTTTGTCAGGTTGTATTTTGGTAATGCTTTTGTCAGATTGTATTATGGTCATGCTGGTCTCATAGAATGAGTTAGGAACTGTCCCCTCTGCTCCTCCATCTTCAGGAGCAGATGTTAACAAATTGGTGCGTTTTCTTTCCTAAACGTTTGGCAGACTACTAGCGAACCCATTTTGCCCAGCCTTGAATTTAAAAAAAAAATTTTTTTTTTAATTAAATTCTGTGGGATTTGCTTGGTGGTTCAGTGGCTAAGACTCTGCACTCCCAGTGTAGGGGGCCTGGCTCAATCCCCGGTCAGGGAACTAGATCCCACATGCCTCAACTAAAAAAGAAAATCCCACGTGCTGTAACCAAGACCTAGTGCAGCCAAAAAAATAAATAGTAAAAAAATTAAATTTTGTTCTCTAAATAGGTAACATGGTTTAGAAATAAAAATGATAAAAACATTTTTATTGAAAAACTTGCCCCTGCCTCCTCATCTACCTAGTTTCACCCTCTGTTTTGTTGGATAATAGCCTTCTAGGTTTCCTGCATATGTTTCTATTTCTCTTTATACAAATATAAGCAAATATGTACATTATGTACATATGTACTAATGAGTGTTTTTATTTTATTTAATACTTCCTGCACTGTTTTCTTATACAGTAGGTTGCCTGCTGTATATAGGATTCTGCACTTGTTTGTTTCCCTTAACAGTGTATCCTGGTGATCTTTTTATAGTAGTACATAGCATTCTTATTCTTATCCATTGAGTGGATCCCTCGAGAAAGGCATGGCAACCCATTCCAGTATTGTTGCCTGGAGAATCCCCATGGAGCCTGGTGGGCTACAGTGCGTGGGGTCGCAAAGAGTCAGACATGACTGAGCAAATAACACACACATTATTGTAGTTCCTTTATTTAACAAGCTGAAAATTACTGTGAAATAGTTCAGGTTTATAAAAAAGTGCAGAAGGGGACTTCCCAGGTGGTCCAGTTGTTAAGACTCTGTGCTTCTGCTGTAGGGGGTGTGGGTTCAGTCCCTGGTTGGAGAACTAGGATCCCACGTGCTGCACAGCACAGCCAAAAAAAATCGGTATTAGTTTTTAAGTTATGAATTTTCTTCTCACTGATGCTTTAGCTGTATCCTATAGAGATTCTGACCTTTGATATTTTCTAGAAAATCTACATCTTTAAAAAAAATTTCTTTTTTTTTCCTCCCTCTGATTCCCTATTTCTGTACAACTTCTTAAGAACACTATTCCTGAGTTCTTATATGTTCAAAACAATTTTTTTGGAGCCTTTATACTTGTTCTTTTTGCCTGAGTGCCTCAAGGATTCTTTGTTTTCTAGTATTTTTTTTTTTACTGTATTTGTAATTTTTTAAAAAATTTTCAAATTGTATTTTATTTTTAATTGGAGGATAATTACTTTACAATGTTGTGATGGTTTCTAGTATACATCAGCATGAATCAGGGAACCCAAAGCCTGTGCTCTGTGACAACCTAGAGGGATGGGATGGGGAGGGAGGTTCAAGAGAGAGGGGACATATGTTTGTCTATGGAATATGTCTTTTAATATAAACATTGTTGTGATTTTTTTCAAATGTAGATTGAAATCCTTTTTTATTTCAGAAACATTTTCCTAAATTATATTTTTAAATGGCTATTGTATTTCATCATGCATAACTATCTTTTTTCTCCATAATCCTGTTAACATCGCAGATCCCAGAAAGCACAAAAAAGAAAGACTACTTCATGAAGATGAATCTCACATTTCAGTGAGGCAGAAACTGTATCACAGTGGCCTCAATAGACTCGGTTTAGCTTAACCTAGGAGAGAGCCTGCAGACTAGGAAGTTCATGAGGCTCATGCATGTGACTCAGATCTCTGCCTTCTGGGTGGTTCCAGGTGTTCCACCCCTGTGGCACTGGTCTGTCCTTTAGTATTTCAATACCAATTGCTTGATGGACTCCTTTTCCAATTTTGAACCAGTCCATTGTTCCATGTCTGGTTCTAACTGCTGCTTCTTGACCTGCACACAGGTGTCTTAGGAGGCAAGTAGGGTGGTCTGGTATTCCCATCTCTTAAGAATTTTCCGCGGTTTGTTATGATCCACACAGTCAAAGACTTGAGCATAGTCAGTGGAGTGGAAGTAGATGTTTTTCTGGAATTCTCTTCCTTTTTCTATGATCCAGTGGATGTTGGCAATTTGATCACTGGTTCCTTTGCCGTTTCTAAATCCACCTTGAACATCTGGAAGTTCTCGGTTCATGTACTTTTGAAGCCTTACTTGGAGAATTTTGAGCATTACTTTGCTAGCATGTGAAATGAGTGCAGTTGTGCGGTAGTGTGAACATTTTTTGGCATCTCTTTTCTTTGGGATTGGAATGAAAACTGACCTTTTCCTGTCCTGTGGCCACTGCTGAGTTTTCCAAATTTGCTGGCATATTGAGTGCAGCACTTGTAACAGCATCATCTTTTAGGATTTGAAATAGCTCAGCTGGAATTCTATCACCTCCCCTATCTTTGTTCGTAGTGATGTTTTCTAAGGCCCACTTGACTTCACATTCCAGGATATCTGGCTTACCATTGTGGCTATCTGGGTCATTAAGATCTTTTTTTGTGTAGTTATTCTGTGTATTCTTACCACCTCTTCTTAATATCTTCTGCTTCTGTTAGGTCCATACCATTTCTGTCCTTTATTGTGCCCATTTTTGCATGAGATTTTCCCTTGGTATCTCTAATTTTCTTGAGGAGATCTCTAGTCTTTCCCATTCTATGGTTTTCCTCTATTTCTTTGCATGTTCACTAAGGGCTTCCGTGGTGGATCAGATGGCAAAGAATCTGTGTGCAATGCAGGAGACCTGGGTTCGATCCCTGGGTCAGGAAGATCCCTTGGAGAAGGGAATGGCGATCCACTCCAGTATTCTTACCTGCAGAATCCCATGGACAGAGGAGCCTGAAAGGCTACAGTTGATGGGGTCGCAAAGAGCTGGACAGACTGAGCAACTAACACTTTCACTTTTCACTTTCACTTAAGAAGGCTTTCTTATCTCTCTTTGCTATTCTTTGGAACTCTGCATTCAGATGGTTTTATCTTTCCTTTTCTCCGTTGCCTTTCACTTGGCTTCTTTTCTCAGTGATTTGTAAGGCCTCCTCAGACAACCATTTTGCCTTTTTGCATTTCTTTTTCTTGGGGATGGTTTTCATCACTCCTTGGGGAAAGGAGTACGTCGAGGCTGTATGTTTTCACCCTGCTTATTTAACTTATATGCAGAGTACATCATGAGCAATGCTGGACTGGATGAAGCAGAAGCTGGAATCAAGATTGCTGGGAGAAATATCAATAACCTCAGATACACAGATGACACCACCCTTATGGCAGAAAACAAGGAGGAACTTGATGAAGGTGAAAGAGGGGAGTGGAAAAGCTGGCTTAAAACTCAGTATTCAAAAAACTAAGATCATGCCATCCGATCCCATCACTTCATGGCAAATAGATGGGGAAACAATGGAAACAGAGACAGACTTTATTTTCTTGGGCTCCAAAATCACTGCATATGGTGACTGCAGCCAGGAAATTAAAAGATGCTTGCTCCTTGGAAGAAAAGCTATGACAAACGTAGAGAGCCTTTTAAAAAGCAGAGACATTACTTTGCCGGCAAAGGTCTGTCTAGTCAAAAACTACTCGTTTTTCCAGTAGTCACGTATGGATATGAGAGTTGGACTCATAAAGAAGGCTGAGCACTGAAGAATTGATGCTTTTGAGCTATTGTGTTGGAGAAAACCCTTGAGAGTTGCTTGGACAGCAAGCAGATCAAACCAGTCAATCCTAAAGGTAATCAACCCTGAATAGTCATTGGAAAGACTGATGCTGAAGCTGAAGCTCTAATACTTTGGCCACTTGATGCAAAGAGCCGACTCACTAGAAAAGACTGTGATGGTGGGAAAGATTGAAGGTAGGAGTTAGGGACGACAGAGGATGAGATGGTTACATGGCATCGCCAACTCAGTGGATATGAGTTTGAGCAAACTCCGTGAGATGGTGAAGGACAGGGAACCTGGCGTGCTGCAGTCCGTGGTCGCAAAGAGTTGGACATGATTGAGTGGCTGAACAACAGTAACAATTGCTTGAGCCCTCATCCTGCCTGAAGTGGGACACTTGGTATTGCCCCAGCGCATCTTATGTGTCTCATGGGCGTCACTTGTCCCTTGTCCTCATCTTCTGCGACATTGTCCATCTTACTTGGGTCTCAGTGCATGTGATTTCTCCCTCTCCCTGCCCTGATATATTTGCTTAGGTGCAGAATACATGCTCTTTGCCTTGATGCCACCAAAGAATCAGGTTTTTGGGCACAACAGACTTTTTATAAACTTTGGAGGATAGAGGAGGGTTATCTTACAGAATGACAAAGCAAAAAACTCAAGATTTAGTGTTAGACACCATGTTTCCTGAGTCTCTTGACCATAACCCCCAAGAGGGTCTTATCACTCCTAGTTCCCCCTTGTCCTTGGCCTCCCATCAACTTTCAGACTGCTCCCTTCTGCTTTATTATTATTATTACATTTACTGAAAACTTTTTTCATTTTTTATTGTAAAATATACATAACATAAAATTGAACATTTTAACCATTTTTTAAAAAATTTGTATTTCTTTAAAACTATGAAAGTATAATAACACATTTACAGGAAACTTGGAAAATACAGAACAAGGTTCCACTGTATATTACAGTTGTTTTATTTAAGTAGATAAATTAAGATTTTTAGTTGGAGTTTCAAAGTCAAACTCAAAAATTAATACGGTGAATATACAGAGAGGTAGAAGGGTATAGTAGACCTGCAATGCACTGTGAACCAATACAACATAATGAAGATTTATACAATTTTCATACAACAGGAGGAAACAAATTCTATTTAAGTTCCCATAGACTATAAGCTAGGAGATACTGGAAAATATCCAGGGACATAAAACAAAGTGCAAAATTTTCATTGTCTAAAGGTATTAAAATCATACAGAATCAAAAAGAAATCATACAGAATCTGTTCTCTTATCACTGTGGAATTATGTTAGAAATCAATATCAAAATATTTGAAAATAACCCACATATTTTCAAGTGCAACATGACATTTACCAGGAGAGATCTTCAACTTAGCCATTGAAAGCCTCAATAAAGTTAGACTGAAAAAAATACAGAGGATGATTGCAGAGAGGAAAGCATTTAAATGAGAAATTAATATCAGAATGAGAAATTAATGCTAAGAATACTTTAAAAAAAATCCCATGTATTTGGGAATGTCCACTTTTAAATGATGGGTATATCTAAGAAGCCATAACAAGGAAATTAGAGAATATTTGTAATAGAGTAAAAATGAAAAGAGAATTTATCAGAATTTGTTGCATGCAGCTAAAGCTGCTCAATGCAGTTAAATATAGTGTGGAGTTTTGAATAAGTTATGCAAATAAATGATGGACACTAGCATAAAATTTTATGAAATTTGAACAAAATCTGTACTTTAGTTAATAATACTATATCACTTGTTAATTTCCTGTTTGTTTCCTTTTTTCTTTACAGCATAGTATTTCTAATCCAGTTCTCAGAATTGGATTAGAAATTTCAAGCCTGATTGAAATTTTTTTTTTAAATCACTAAGATAATAAATTTTCTAGAATTTTAGCAGTAATACTAGATGCCAAAATACTAGAAACTATATCAAAATTTTGAGTGAATATAAATTAAGAATTTAGCATTCTATTCATACCTAGAAAACAAGTGGAATCAAAATATCATAAATTTTTTCAGGCAAAAATTCATAAATTTAAAAAAAAAAATATATGAAAGTGAAAGTTGCTCAGTCATGTCCAACTCTTTGTGACCCATAGTCCATGGAATTCTCCAGGCCAGAATACTGGAGTGGGTAACCTTTCCCTTCTCCAGGGGGTCTTCCCAATCCAGGGATCAGACCCAGGTTTCCCACATTGCAGGCAGATTCTTTACCAGTTGAGCCACAGAGAAGCCTAAGAATACTGGAGTGGGTAGCCTATCCCTTCTCCAGTGGATCTTCCTGACCCAGGAATTGAACCGGGGTCTCCTGCATTGCAGGCAGATTCTTTACCAACTAAGCTATAAGGGAAGCTCCATACTCTATTATACATGCTATACATATATATATATAAAAGCTTTTTTACTATGCTTGATAAAGGCTTGAGAAAGAACAACAACAACAAAAAGAGATGGAGAAATTGGAAAACAAACTGAATGAAATAGGAACACTGAATATGAAATAGAAAAAGTGAAACAAATGAGATAAAAGCAAAAAAATTATCATGTAGTCCAGTTGTTTTTAAACATGGATGCTCCTTAGAAACACATCTGGAGCTTTGGAGAAAAATAGTGATACCTGGGCATTTGTATTTTTCAAAAAATTGCAAGATAATTCTGTATGCATCTGGATTTTAAAAAGCAATTACAAGATTTTCTATTAAATGGTAGTTTTAGTGACAGATAATTCTCTTATTTTCTGTTGACTAATCATGATATTGTGTGCTTAGTCACTCAGTCTTGTCTGACTCTTCGAGACCCCATGGACTGTAAGCCCACCAGACTCCTCTGTCCATGGCGATTCTCCAGGCAAGATACTGGAGTGAGTTGCCATGCCCTCCTTCAGGGGATCTCTCAACCCAGGGATCAGACCCAGGTCTCCTGTGTTGCAGGTGGATTCTTTACTGTCTGGGCCACCAGGGAAGCCCATTATGATATTAAGCAAATAATAGGTACATAATAAAAATAGTAATAGTAATTGACAGTTTTTACAGTCAATACCCAAAGAAGAATAAAAGATAGTTACATTGCAAGCCATAATGGAAACATGATTAACCTAACAATATAAAATAATTACATGCAATTTGAGGGGTTAGGTAGAGTGATGTGGTAAGTGGAAGTGCGTACACACACATGTTCTCATCTGCCCAGCTAGTTTACTCTATTGGATGGTGCGTTTAATCCATTTACTATTAAGGTAATTATCGGTATGTATGATCCTATTACAATTTTCATAATTGTTTTGGGTTTATTTTGTGTAGGTCTTCACTTTCTCTTTTATTTCCTGCCTAGAGAAGTTCCTTTAGCATTTATTGCAAAGCTGGTTTGGTGGTTCTGAATTCTCTTAACTTTTGCTTGTCTGGAAAGTTTTTGATTTCTCCATCAAATCTGAAGGAGAGTCTTGCTGGTAGAGTATTCTTGGTTGTACGTTCTTCCCTTTCATCACCTTAAATATATCGTGACATTCCTTTCTGGTTTGTAGAGTTTCTGTTGAGAAATCAGCTGATAACCTTCTGGGAGTTTCCTCCTATGTTATCTGTTGTTTTTCCTTTGTTGCTTTTAATAGTTTGTCTTTAATTTTCATCATTTTGATTACTGTGTATCTTGGTGTGTTCCTCCTTGGGTTTATCCTTCCTGGGACTCTCTGTGCTTCCTGGACTTGGTTGACTATTTCCTTTCCCATATTTTCCTTGCCCTTTCAGCTATTATCTCTTCAAATATTTTCTGGAGTCCATCCTTTCTTCTCCTTCTGGGACCCCTATAATGCGAATGTTGGTGCGTTTAATGTTGTCCCAGAGGTCTTTTAGGCTGTCTTCATTTCTTTTCATTCTTTTTTCTGTACTCTGTTCTGCAGCAGTGATTTCCACCATTCTGTTCTCCAGGTCATTTATCCGTTCTTCTGCCTCAGTTATTCTGCTGTTGATTCCTTCTAGTGTATTGTTCATCTCTGTTTGTTTGTTCTTTAGTTCTTCCAGGTCTTTGGTAAACATTTCTTGCATCTTCTAAATCTTTGCCTCCTTTCTTTTTCTGAGATCCTGGATCATCTTCACCATCATTATTCGGAATTCTTTTTCTGGAAGGCTGCCTATCTCCACTTCATTTGGTTGATTTTCTGGGATTTTATCTTGTCCCTTCAAAGATCTTGGGCAAAACCTTTTGCTTTTTCATCCTGATTAGTTTTCTGTAATGTGGTTTTGTTTCTAGCTGCTGCAGGATTGTGGCGGTTCTTGCTTCTTCTGTCTGCCCTCTGTTGGATGAGGCTAAGAGACTTGTATAAGCTTGCTGATGGGAGGGACTGATGGTGGAAAAACTGGGTCTTACTCTGGTGGGCAGGGCTATGCTCAGTTCAGTTCTGTTCAGTCACTCAGTAGTATCTGACTCTTTGTGACACCATGGACTGCAGCTTGCCAGGCTTCCTTGTCCATCACCAACTCCCGAAGCTTTCTCAAACTCATGTCCATCGAGTCGGTGATGCCATCCAACCATCTCATCCTCTGTTGGTCCCCTTCTCCTCCTGCCTTCACTCTTTCCCCGCATCAGTCTTTTCCAGTGAGTCAGTTCTTCACATCAGGTGGCCAAAGTATTGGAGTTTCAGCTTCAGCCTCAGTCCTTCAAATGACTAGTCAAGGTTGATTTCCTTTAGGATTGACTAGTTTGATCTCCTTGCAGTCCAAGAGACTCTCAAAAATCTTCTCCAACACCACAGTTCAAAAGCATCAATTCTTCAGTGCTCAGCTTTCTTTATAGTCAAACTCTTAACATTCATACATGACTATTGGAAAAACCATAGCTTTAACTAGATGGACCTTTGTTGGCAAAGTAATGTCTCTGCTTTTTAATACACTGTCTAAGTTTGTCATAGCTTTTCTTCCAAGGAGCAAGCGTCTTTTAATTTCATGGCTGCAGTCACCATCTGCAGTGATTTTGGAGCCCCCCAAAATCAAGTCTGTCACTGTTCCCATTGTTTCCCCATCTATTTACCATGCAGTGATGGGATTGGATGCCATGAGCTTAGTTTTTTGAATATTGAGTTTTAAGCCAACTTTTTCACTCTCCTCTTTCACGTTCATCACGAGGCTCTTTAGTTCTTCTTCGCTTTCTGCCAGAAGGGTAGTGTCATCTGGGTATCTGAGGTTATTGACATTTCTCCCTTGGCAATCTTGATTCTAGCTTGTGTTTCGTCTAGCCTGGCATTTCTTATGATACATTCTGCATATAAGTTAAATAAGCAGAGTGACAGTATACATCCTTGGATACTCCTTTCCCAATTTGGAACTGGTCTGTTGTTACATGTCCAGTCCTAACTGCTGCTTCTCAGTAAAACTTTAATCCAGTTATCTGCTGATTGGTGGGGTTGTGCTCCCTCTCAGTTAGTTCTTTGGCCTGAGGGGCCCAGCCCTGGGCTCTATGGTAGGATTAATGGTGACCTCCTAGAGGACTTCCACCAAGGGGCCCCTTCCAGGACTGCTGTTGCCAGTGCCTCCATCCCCATGGCAAGCCATGCTGACCCAGATCTCTATAGGGGACACTCAAGCACTAGCAGGTAGGCCTGGTTCAGTCTTCTGTGAGGTCACTGCTCCATTCCCCTGGGTCTTGGCACACACAAGATTTTGTTTGTGTCCTACAAGAGTAGAGTCTCTTGTTTTCCCCAGTTCTTTGAAAGTTCTGTAATCAAATCCCACTGGCTTTCAAAGTCAGATTCCTTGGGGATTCCCCATCCCTTTGCATGATCCCCAGGCTGGGAAGCCTGACATGAGGCTCACAACGGTGGGAGAACTTCTTTGATAGCACTCTTCTCCAGATTTTGAGTCATCCACCCAGCTGGTATGGGATTTTATTTTATCATGTTGGGCCCCTCCTACTATCTTGTTTCAGCTTCTTCTTTGCCCTTGGACGTAGTGTATCTTTTTTTGGTGGGTTCCAGCATCCTCTTGATGGTGGTTCAATAACTAGTTGCAATTTTGGTCCTCTCACAGAAGGAAATGAGCACATTTCCTTCTACTCCGCCATCTTGAACTGGAAGCCCTTAACCATTTTTAAGTGTCCAATTTAGTGGCCTTAGGTACACTCATATGATTTTTTTTTTTTTTTTTTTTTGGCCAAGCTACACATGCAGGATCTTAGTTCCCTGACCAGGGATTGAACCCGTGACCCCTGCAGTGGAAGCACAGAGTCTTAATCACTGGACCACCAGAGAAGTCCCTATTATATTTATTTTTAGAAGGTTTTCATCATTCAAATAGGAATTCTGTACCCATTAAGCAGTAACTCTCTGTGCTCCCTTCTATACCCTCTGATCTCCAGCACCTCAATTTTATTCCTGTTCATTCCTTCTTCCTTGTTCATATTAAGCAGTTTAGGTCTCCATCCCCATCCAACTTGGTTCCACGCCTAACTTTAATAGCGTAGCTGTGCCCACCTAAAAATGAGAAAGAAAAAGACTGTTCTGGGGCTCCATCTTCAGCAGCTCAAAGCATATTTTGAATTCTGCTTTGAAATCCCAAACTTTTATGGGATGTGACTAAATTCTCAGGGAAGACTTCCTTTGTCACTAATGTGTGTAAGCTGAAGAGGATTATAGAGAGGGATATCTTCGAGAGATGAATTATGTGTTATATATTCCCCTGAAGGGGCAGGTGTAGCTGTAATAATTTTTTTTTTTTTTTTTGGTTTGCATCACAATCCATTCAGAATCTTATTTCCCTGACTGAGGATCCAACCAGTGCCTCCAGCAGCAGGAAGCATGGGGTCTTAATAGCTGGGCCACCAAGGAAGTCCCTGTATTAATTTTTACTAGCTTTGTTCACTCCACTCCAATTGCGTGTTTTATTTGTGTGTTTTATAGCTTACTGTTTCTTTTTCCCATCATGTTATAACCTCCAAGAGGGTTTATATTGTGTCTCTTGTTTTCTACATTATACTTACACCTGGCACATAGCAGCCACCCAATATGGAATGAATGAATGAAAATTGGTTTACAGAAATCTCCTTGGGCCAGAAATTCTGCAACATCGCCATGTAACAACTTTTGGGGGCCAGAAGTTCTGCAACTTCACCATGTAACAACTTTTTCTTTCTCCTGGGGAGCAGAGAGAAACAATAGACTGTGTCTGAAATCTCTCAAGGTTGGTAGAGCCCAGGATGAAAGGTCCCTTTCACAGATGATAAGCTGCTTGTTACAGCAAAGGAAACATCATGCAGCATCTGCAAGTTTCCTGCTGCAAGGTCCCCCGAGTTCAGAAGTTCTACTGGCTGCTTTCACATTTCTATTAAGGAATAGGAGTTTTTCCCCTCAGTGTTTTGAAAGAGGTCAGAGTTGTGATCGACTGTTACTACAGGCCTATGATTTCTGCCCCTAGGAAAAATGAGTAAAAAGGTGGGCAGAAATCCTCTTTCTGAAAGTCACCAGGAGGTGGCTTTGTCCACCCTAGTTATACAAGCCACATCAGCTTGAGGGCCCAAAAGTCTTTGGACCAGTAGAGACTCCATCTTCAGCTGGAGCTGGGAGCAGAGCATTTATTATCTGGACATTATTTGTGATTGATATTTAATCAGAAGCAAAAGGGCATTAAAACCCTTTGATAGGTCTCTGGCTCACATGGTCCTGTAATATCCATGTAATGAAAACAAAGTAAATCATGGGCAAGAGGAGCCCTCTCTGATCCAGAGAGGTCCTAAGGTATGTGGTGGATAACAAAAATGATCAGTAAAAATAACTTCCCTATGTCCATGAATAATGAGTTAGTAAATATAATGAAAGATCTTCAGGACAAAAAAATTATAAAATGCCTAGATCCAATATAATTAGAAATACATTTGTCTGTACAAAGAAGATGTATGAACTATGTTGAGATGCTGTTATAAAACTGTTGGTGAAAGATTCATGAGCAACAGGATTTTTATGTAGCCTTTTCATTAATTACTTATTAGTTACAAATGAGGAAATAGTAAATCTATAGTGGGGAAGCTGGAGGACACCCCCTTTATCAAGTGATGGAAGTGGATATCCTTAGTAGTGGGACAAGTGGACATCCAGTGCCTCCTGATGTGCAGGAAGGACAGTGTCACTTCTGAGCATTAGGAATGCTTACCCTGAATCTGATTAGGAGGATAAAATCAGACACACCCAAGAAGCGGAAAATTCTGACATACAGTCTTCAAAAATATCAAGGCAGTTAAAGGCTGAGGAACTGCTTCGTCTAAAAGGGGAAAAAAGAAACATGACAACTCAAGGCAATGGGTGATCACAAGTTGGGTCCTGAATCTGGAAAAAGTTGTTATTGTCAGGGCATTATTGGGACAGTGATGGGATCTGGAAGCCCAGGACTCTCAATGGATCCATGGATAGAATTCATGGGATCCTGCAATTCAGATGAGGAAGAAATGCATCTTTTTCACTAATTACTAGGTAAAATTAAGTTTTCATTGGTCTTTTTTCTATGTTATCATATAAAATGTGTGAAATGCTGCCCAGACTTTGTAGTGTCTTGTGAAGTACTTGCATGTTTTTAACTAATTGCGTTTTCAGTGTTTTCTCTGTCCTCGGTGTTGGTGCATAAAGGCCTTTCTGTTGGTAGGATTCCTTATTTCCCCAACACTGCAGATATTTAAAGTGTGCAGTTTGATGAGACTTGACATATGTATATATACCCATGAAACAGTCACCACAAACATGATAATGAACATATCTATCACTCCTCCCCAAAAGTGTGCTTTTTGTAATTTCCTTCCATTTAGAATGTTGGCTATGAATGACAATGCTATTAGCAGGATCTAAGACTTGGTCACCAAAAGAAATTATGGGTATTTTAGTATTACAATAGAGTTGATGCAGATACCTGAGATTATCATCTATGCATGACACTGCTTACATATTTATTTACTGAAACAGTTGTTTAATACTTTAATGTATTTCAGTAGTGACTTTTGTTTTTTTGTAACCCTATATATCTTTAAATGCCTTTAAAAACATTTTTCTGGCCTATGAATGTTACCAGACAGCTCAAGGAATCACTGGCCCACACCAAGTTAAGTGCTCATGTTCTAAAGATGAGCAGCCCCATGTGTAAGACCCTCCTGTTCTGGCCTGTGTGACTCATCCGCAGGCCAGTCCCTACCTGGCTCCTTCAAAAGCAAGCTAACCTGTGGATGTGCACAGAACTTCCCTGATGCTTTTTATTGACTCGCTCTTTTCTTAAAAATATTTATTTATTTGTCTGTGTTGGGTCTTAGTTGTGGTACTGGGACTTACTTGCCCTGTGGCATGTGGGATCTTAGTTCCCCAACCAGGGACTGAAGTCACAACTCTTGTACTGCAAGGCAGATTCTTAACCACTAGACTACCAGGGAAGTGGTGGTTCATCTTAACATGAGCAAAGTTCACCAGACATTTGGGGAAAGCCTCCAATGTAAAAGAGAAACTTTATTTAGTTTTTTGTAAATAGCAAGAAATGGCTTCAGAGAAAAACCATGTAGGAACATAAAAGAATTTTTTTTTAAAGAAGACCTTCTAATTTTTCTTCTCAGTAATGAGATTCAGGAAGAGATCACATCCATTAAACAACACCAGGAAGAACAGTTAATAAGTTCTCAATAAATTGTTACTCCTTAAATTAAAAATCAATTAGAAGATTTAGAAAATAAGGTTAAGGAACCTAAGGAAAATGATACAATAAAGGGACAGAAAAAGGTAATACAGGGAATCTTGTTGCTTTGCACAAAAGAGAATCCAGATACTTGGGATTTGCTGGCTAGTTCCAGAAGTGGGACACATGACGGGAGCTGTGGACTAGTGTGGTAGATTACCATAACTTTTCAACCCACCATTATTCCCACCCTTGCAATGTGGCTTTACATCACTTTCTGGAAGAGGTGGAGTCTGTTTCCACTACCCTTGAATTTGGGCTAATCTTGTAACTTGTTTTGATCAATAGAATGTGGCTGAAGTGATGTGCCATTTGGAGCCTAGGCCTAAAGAGCGTTTTGCTCTCTCTCGGAAACCTGCCCAACCACCATAAAAAAAACAAGCCTAGGCTAACCTGCTGGAGGATGAGTAACCACGTGGAGCAGAGATGATCCATTTCAGCAGAACACCTCCAAACCAGTCAGTTCCCAACAGACTGCCAACTGACTGCAAAGTCACGAATGAGCTAAAATAAGAAATACCTAGCAGCGAACATGGCGCTGCAAGCGGTGCGGAGCGTGCGGGCCGCGGTCGGCAGCCTGCGCGCCATCTCGGCACCTAGCGCGCCCTGCTCGCCGCGGCCATGGGGACTGCGGGCGGGTGCCGTCCGGGCACTGCGCACCGGCCCTGCTCTGCTGTCGGTGCGGAAATTCACAGAAAAACACGAATGGGTAACAACAGAAAACGGTGTTGGAACAGTGGGAATCAGCAATTTTGCACAGGAAGCTTTGGGAGATGTTGTTTACTGTAGTCTGCCTGAAGTTGGGACAAAATTGAACAAACAAGGGGAGTTTGGAGCTTTGGAAAGTGTGAAAGCTGCTAGTGAACTCTATTCCCCTCTATCAGGAGAAGTAACTGAAATTAATACAGCTCTAGCAGAAAATCCAGGACTTGTCAACAAGTCTTGTTATGAAGATGGTTGGCTGATAAAGATGACATTCAGTAACCCTTCAGAACTAGATGAACTAATGAGTGAAGAAGCATATGAAAAATACATAAAATCTATTGAGGAATGAAAATGGAACCCCTAAATAAACTACTTTGAAACAACTTAATCTAGCATAGTTGTCTTAAATTAGTGGTGGATAGATATTTAAAAAGCAACTTTTAGCAAAAGAAACTACTTGTAACAATGTTTCCTGAAGAAAATACCCCTTAACTTTCTAATGCCTTCAGATAAACACTGTGTATCTTTTCCACAGCATCCTGTGGTTTTTAGGCTAGGCTCCAGTTATAATATTCAGAATTCCTGAAATTATCTCTGATAAAACTAATTATAAAAATTATGTAATTCAAGGATAACATGGTTATCTTATACCTTATATGACATTGTAACTTGCTTACAGCTATCCTTGGATTTGGGTCAAAATGATCTTCCCACTAGAAATAACTGCCAGTGGAGAAAAGTTTGTTAGTTGTATAGTGTCTAGTGAAGAATATTACTGTCTTAATTTTGCAATATACTGTGTTTGCTGGTGCTATTTTTATACAGTGAAGCAACAGCCTTGCAGGAGAATAAACAATTTAATAAAAAAAAAAAAAGAACTACCTAGCTAAGCCCAACTTCAAATCACCAACCCACAGATATGTGAGCTAAATAAATAATTGCTGTTTTAGTCTAACATTTTGGGGGTAGTTTTTTAATCAGCAAAAGCTAAGTGATAAAACTGGCTCCCTCTATCTACTTATAGAATGCTTTCCTATATTGGGCAGAGGCTACAAAGTAAGAAAATACATTTTCCAGATTCCTTTGCAGCTAGAATTAAGAATATTAAGATCTGACAATTAGATGCCCCACCAGAGATTGGGGTTGGGGGACAGAGGCCATTTTCTTTCTGTCACTTATGCTCACAGCAGGAGACAGAGAGGTGAGGGTCTCGAGCCAGTCTCAGTTGCCAGACTCAACCAGATGTTGAGACAGAGCTATGCGGAGCTGGAGGTGGCATCACTGGCCTTCTTGCTTCTGACCATGGTTATGGTGATGTGCTCTTGAACTCAGTTACTCCAGTGGCAGCCTTCTGACTCCTGCTCCTCCAGTCCCCTTCACTTATTTTGCACCAACTAATTCCTTGCATGAAATTCCTTACTGTGAAAAAATTGAGCATGTCAAGTGTTGGTGAAAAAGCAGCCTGGAGCACCTGGAACCATTGATGCACTTGCTGGTGGTAGTGTAAAGTGGTGCACCCACTTTGGAAAATTGATTGGAAACTTCTAATAAAGTTAAACATACCCTACCCTATTGTCCAGCAATTTAAAAAAAAATTATTTACTTTTGTTATTTATTTTTAATTGCACTGAATCTTCATTGCTGTGCGTGGGCTTTCTGTAATTATGATGCGCTGGCTTCTTCTTGTGACTTCTCATTGCAGAGCTCTAGGATGCAAGGGCTCAGTAGTTGTGGCTTACAGGCTTAGTTGCCTTGCAGCATGTGGAATCTTCCTAGACCAGGGATCTAACCCATGTCCCCTGCATTGGCAGGTAGATTCTTAACCATTGGACCACTAGGGAAATTTTAACCACTGAACCACCTGTCCATCAATTTTTAAATGAGTGCATAACTCCACAAAAAGACTTACATGTGCATATCCACAGCAATTTTTTTTTTATATATAAAGCATTTCTATTAAAAATATTTATTTATTTGGCTGTGTCGGGTCTTAGGTGTGTCATGCAGGATCTTTCGTTGTGCACAAAGTCTCCCATTCTGAGGGATTTCTGTTTTCTTCACTGAGCTCCAGATCCTGGGGGAAGGGCCCTAGGAAAGCAGATGGCAAGAGGGCCTGAATGCAAGTTGGGCACCAAGAAGTGTGACAGAGGGACTTCCCTGGTGGTTCAGTAGTTGAGAATCCCCCTTCCAGTGCAGGGGATGTGGCTTTGATTCCTGACCAGGGAACTAAGATCTCACGTGCTATGAGGCAACTAAGCCTGAGTGTCCCAACTATAGAGCCCTCACCACAACAGAAGATTCTGCAGGCTGCAAGGAAGATCCTGCATGCCAATTAAGACCTGAAGCAACCAAAAAATAATAATAAATTGATTAAAAAAAAAAGAAGGGTGGCAGGAAGCTGAGGTCTTGGAGGGATGTGTCTCCAGGGAGGGCCAGGGAGTGTCTTCTGCATTGGGAGATGTGCATGAATTTTAGGAACTCCAATATTTAACTTCAAAGGCATGTCCTACTCATGCACTCATTTTCCTGTTTTTGCCACAACTCCAAGTAAATGTCTGTTGCCACAACTTATGTCAGTAGTTCTCAGAAAGGAAGGGCAGGATGGCAGCCTCTGAGTGGCAGATGATGGATGAGGAACATGATCTCCTGAGCTTGATGAGGCCACACTGACCATAGGGGGCTGGATATACCCGGAGGAGCTTGGCTGCAGCAGGGAACTGACCCACAAGCTGACACAGACCAAGCCCCTGCCTTCTCCTGAGACCCTTGAGAGGTAAGGTGGATTCATACCAGACCCTTTTATGTCCTTCCTATGTGGCTAGGTGAGGCAAGGGTGATTCCAGAACTGAGGACTCAGAGGTCTCATATTGTAGAAGAGAAAATACTAGAAGAAAAGACCCCAGAGTGTCACCAGCAGTTTTTTTCTGGGTGGTGGCTTTATGAATATGAATTTTGATTTTGTTCATCAAATATTTCTGGTTTTCTCCATACTAAATATATAAGCATATATTAATTTTTTAACAATAAAATTGACAGTGTGAAAAAATAGTTTAAAGAAATGCAGTTTTAAAACTTACTTGAAACGAGATTGTAAAGGCAAGGACTGTATTTTGTTTTTCAGTTTGGAGAGTCCCCTGAAGGGACTTAGACATGAAAAATGTCCCTTTTTGGGGCATTCTGGGACTGTCTTTGGGTTTGACTTTGCTCTCTGGTGGGAAACATGAGCTGGGTGGTTGTTGACTTATATCACGTGTGAGCCATAGCCCTCCTTGGAGCCCTGGTTTGGAGACCTGTGCCACTTTTACTGGGGAAGGGGCCTCCAAGGATGCTCTCTGGACCTGCCCTTCCCCTATTAAATGGAAAATGATCAATAAATCCTATTCATTAAATAGGATGGGATGCAATCAACAGTAAAATATAAATAGCCAGCTAGATGATTTTTAAATTTTATTTCACTTAAAATTTTCATTTTGAAATAATTTCAGACTTAGGAATAGTTGTAAAAATAATACAAATGTTCACATCTTATGTAACCACACAGTACAATGACCAAAACCATAAAATTAACTGTAATAGAATATTAACTAATCTAAAGGCTTCCGTAAGAGTCCATTTGTCACACTGATGTCCTTTTCCAGTTTCAGGGTCCGACCAAGAATCCCACATTGCTTTTAGGTGTTCAGTCTCTTTATTCTCCTTTAATCTGGAGCAGTTCCTCATCTTTGTCTTTCATGGCCTTCACATCTTTGGAAAGTTGTTCTGTAGATGAGTGCTGTCCAATAAAAAAAAAAAAATCTAATAGACCTCTGTGATGATAGAAATACTCTGTATTTGTGCTGTCCAATATGATAGCCATTAGCCATGTGAAAATAGCATTTGAAATGTGGCTATTAGGGTTGAGGAACTGAATTTTACATTTTATTTAATTTTGATTAAAATGTGTGTGTGTGTATGTGTGTGTGAAAGTCACTCCATTTTGTCTGACTCTGTGACCCAAAGGACTATACAGTCCATGGAATTCTCCAGGCCAGAATGCTGAAGTGAGTATCCATTCCCTTCTCCAGGGGATCTTCCCAACCCAGGGAGGGGTTGAACTGGGGTCTCCTGCATTGCAGGCAGATTCTTTACCAGCTGAGCCACCATTAATTTTATTTAATAGTAGCAACTGGCTACTGTATTGTATTGGACTGCTGTTGAATGTTATTTTGGGTTTGTTTACTGTTTCCTCATAATTCACTTCAGATTATAAGTTTTAGTAAAAATACCATAGATGTGCCCTTTTGGTTCCAACTGCCTAGATCTGGATTTTTTGTGTGTGTGACAAAATATATGTAATGTAAAATTTACCATTTTAACCATTTTTGATTATAAAGTTCTGTAGTATTAAGTACATTTACATTTTGTGCATTCCATCATCCATTTCCAGAACTTCTTCTTCTTCCTCAGCTGAAACTCTCTACCCATTAGACACTAACTCTCCATTCTCCATTGCTTCAAGACCCTGGCAACCACCACTCTACTTTCTATTCTATGAATTTGAGTACTCTAGGTATCTCCAGAAGGCCCTCTTGTATGCAACCTTTCGGCATTCCCCAGAGGTAACCAGTGGTATGAATTCTATTTATATAGATGAGTTTTGCATGTTTTTGAACCTTATCTTACCTTGTGACTGGGAACAGACAGCATGTTCTTTTTGTACTTAGCTTGGTTAGCCATGTACTTAGCTTGGTTAGCCGTAGTGCCCACTCATCCTGTGACGATTCATCCTGTTGTCTGTATCAATAATTCTTGTCCTCTGTTACTTTCCACTGCTACCCTACACCAGGGTTTGTCTCTCCATTCTGTTGATGGGCATTTGGGTTGTTTTCAGAGTTTGCCTATTGTGAATAAAGCCACCATGAACAGTATAATGCGTGTTTCTAGGTGGACTCATAGGTCAACCAGGAGAGGTTGCTGGGTGATAGGGTTGGCATATGTTTAAAAATTGCCAACCATTTCCCCAAATCTTTAAATCTCTCTTTAAAACAGGAAAAAATAAACTTCTATTGGTTATTTTGAGAATATTTAATGGGCCCTAAGATAAAAGAAATTAAAAGACGCTTACTCCTTGGAAGGAAAGTTATAACCAATCCAGATAGCATATTAAAAAGCAGAGACATTGCTTTGCCAACAAAGGTGCGTCTAGTCAAGGCTACGGTTTTTCCAGCGGTCATGTATGGATGTGAGAGTTGGACAGTGAAGAAAGCTGAGAGCCTAAAAATTGATGCTTTTGAACTGTGGTGTTGGAGAAGACTCTTGAGATTCCCTTGGATTGCAAGGAGATCCAACCAGTCCATCCTGAAGGAGATAAGTCCTGGGTGTTCATTGGAAGGACTGATGTTGAAGCTGAAACTCCAATACTTTGGCCACCTCCTGCGAAGAGTTGACTCATTGGAAAAGACCCTGATGCTGGGAGGGATTGGGGGCAGGAGGAGAAGGGGACGACAGAGGATGAGATGGCTGGATGGCATCACCGACTCCATGGACATGAGTTTGAGTAAACTCCAGGAGTCGGTGATGGACAGGGAGGCCTGGCGTGCTATGATTCATGGGGTCGCAAAGAGTTGGACACGACTGAACTGAACTGAAGATATAAGAATTTAAGTCTGTACCTGAAAAAAAAAAAAAAAAGAATTTAAGTCTGTACCTGGAACAGAGTGGGCACTCAGTAATTGTCCTTGGCCCAGCAGAGGAAGGGCGAGCACTGCTGGGAGGTACCGCCCTAAATCCTTGAGCCTAGAGGCTTTTCCCACGCAGCACTCAAGGCCCACACCCCGCGCACAGCGAGCCAACCTTGGCGCCCTTGGCCTGCATACACCTACACATCCGGATCCTGCCTTCTCAGGCCCAGAAAGGGTGTCACTTGGTGAGGCACTCGAACCCTTGTGACACCCAGCATTTACTGAGCGCCGACTGTATGCTCGGCCCTGTGAGTCCAGGAGCGAACGACATAAAAGCCGTCAACCCTCAAATTACTCCTCGGAGGAGGGTAGATTCGCCTAGGAAGCGTTGGGACTGAGCCCGCCGCGGTTTCTACTTGGTTTCTAGCCAGACCCTAGACTTCCCCCTGGAAGTTGCTCGAGAGAAAGAAGGAAAGATCATCTGTTCCTCCGATCACGCAGTAGAAAACCGGATCAGTTCCCATCCTAGGTCCGGCGCCGCCAGGCTTGCCAACGGAGGTCAAGCGCCGGCCCGCGCTGACCAGCCTCCACAGCTGACCGCGAAGCCCCGCCCCCGCGTCTGGCCAATGGCCGCGCGGTCCCGGCCTCTCTCCTCCCTCCCAGCTGGGGAAGGTTCCCTGCAGGCGCAGCTGAAGGCAGGTCGCCGGGTCGCGGCTACCCAAGGTAAGATCGCCGACTCAGGAGCTCGGTCCTCTGGGTTCAGGAAGCACGGACGCCTTTCGGGGAGGTGGTCCGCGGCGCAGAAGCCGAGTGGGACTCGGAGTCCGCGGTGGGGCTGGGAACAGCGGGTCCTAATGCACAGCGAGGTTCGCGGCAGCGAGAGCTCCGCGTGCCGCCTCCAGCACCCGGGGCTCTGGAGGTGGGTGGCGCGGGCCTCTGCCCGGGCTGGAGGGGAGGTTGGGCCGGAAGGAGACGGGCTCTGGTTACTGAGCTCTCCCAGCCGTCCGCAGGCCCAGCGTGACCCCAGGGCGAGGCCTAACCCGGGTGCGCCAGTCTCAGCAGCCGCGTCTTTAGGGGTCGCGACCACTGCCCTCCCCGAATCTTGGCTGTTCTCGGCGATGACACCTACTCAGAACAGCCTCCTGGCCCTCGGCGGACCTGACCCTGGCCCAGGAATTCTGGATTCCGAGCCGAGGTTGTGAGGCCTCGCCCCTTCCGGGATGGGGGTGCTCTCAGAGCCTCTGGTGCCCTCCTAGCGGCGACCGTCAGGAACACTCCAGAACACTCCGCGCACAATCTTCTCTGAGACCCGGAAGGAGGTGCCAGGAAAACTTTGGAAAAAACAAAACCAACATCCTTATTTTGAGAACCCAAAAACATCTGGAAGGACCTGAGAACCGGCTCCTGTGGAGGGCAGGGCTAAAACGTCTTCAGACCTGGCCGAAAGATTTCCATTTCTCACAAGAGAAGGGACTAAATATTGCGTCTTAGGCACACTCTCACTCAGCGACCTCTCCTCACCCAGGCAGTGTCCTTCGCCCCTCCGAGGGCTTGAAGGCAGGGGGCTGTGTGAGTCTCACTTGCCACAGAGGTCTCTATGCTCTCAAGACGTATGGTGAGACATGCAATGAGGCAGCAAGTCCTGGGTTCCAATTCTGTTAGGCCACTGGTCAGCTGGATAACTTGGCATCTCTTCTCCTCTTAGGATTATGGCAAGAATTAAATGAAAGAAACTTAGAGTGTGCCTGCCTATAGTAGACGACTGAAGTGACTTAGCAGTAGCAGCTGCCTATAGTAGAGGGCTTACATGATAGCTCAGCTGGTAAAGAATCCGTCTGCAGTGCGGGAGACCTGGGTTCGATCCCTGGGTTGGGAAGATCCCCTGGAGAAGGGAAAGGCTACCCACCCCAGTATTCTGGCCCGGAGAATTCCAGTCCATGGGGGTCGCAAAGAGTCGGACAGGACTGAGTGCCTTTCACTTTCACTTTGCCTATAGTAGACCTTCAGTAAGTGTGAACAAATATGAGCTTCCTTTCTTTTTGGTTGAGACTATTTCATACATCCATACTTCCCAAACTCTATGCCTTGAGGGCTGAGGCTGGAATGCAAAAGAATGTATCACCTGACTCTCTCCTGGGGCCTCCCTGTATCCCGTAGGAGGGAAGGAGGGATCTGGTCACCACCACAGAGTTCTGTTGTTGGTTCTCGCCCCACAAGAGGTATAGCCCTTGTGGTTGGCAAAGGAAGTCATGCAGCATGCGACCATGGGGCCAGTGGGCAGCAGGTAGGCAGGACAGCTGCACCATTTCCCACGTGGCAGGGGACTGGGAGCCTCAGCAACTTCTGGGCACTCTCTGCTTTGCAACACTGTCTCCTAGAGGTCTCACCAAGCTTGACACCCATGTTTCGACTCCAGTCTCCCCCTCTGTCCTCTGTCCACTTCTCTCCCTGAAAACCGCTTTGAATATCCGATAGCATCTCAAGCTTCACTTGTTGAAAATGGAGTTCTGGAGTCTTCTCTGCACCACCGCTTTTCCCCCGGATTTTTTGGCTTGCTAAGTGACACCCTCCATCCACCCAGTGCCTAAGGAATAATCTTTGATTCTTCTCTCTCCTTCACCTCCCATATCCACAAAATATCAGAATCCAGTCACCTGTCACCACCTCCATGGTTATCATCCTGGCCATACCTGTCATGTATTCCCTGCTGTGACCTCCTGACTTGTCTCCCTGCTTCCAGCATGACCTTGCCACAGTCTGGGGACCTTACAACCACCACAGAAGTCTTTAACATAAATCAAATCCTCTCCTTTTCCTGCTTAGAACCCTCCAACGGCTCCCTTTTTCACTCCAAATAAAACACAAGGTCCTTTCCTATAATGTCCTACATTAGCAGTCCTTCCCAACCTTCTTGACCTTGATATCTGCCCCTCCCCCTCACTTTCTAAACCTGGACAAATCCAGTCTACTTTCTATTCTTTAAACATGTCAAGCTTGTTCCCACCTTAGGACTTCTAACTTGCTGTGTCCTATGCCCAAAATACTGATCTCCTTACAGCCAAGAACCATTCAGCTCAAATGTCAATTCAAAAATGCTTCCTTCCCCACCCCAGTTCAAGAAGCATCCCATCTTCAGGGACTGTCTCATTTGCTTTATTTTCTCTATAATCTTTATGCTCTCTGAAATCGTTATTTATGTATATTTTTACTGATTTGTCTGTCCCATTCCAGTAGAATGTAAATTGGATGATGGCAGAGATCTTTTCTGTCTTATTCCCTGCAGCTCTCTCCCATGAGAAAGGCAAATAAGAAACAAGCAGGCACTTCCCTGGTGGCCCAGTGGTTAAGACTCCATGCTCCCACTGTAGGGGACTCAGGTTTGATCCTAGTTGGGGAACTAAGATCCCTCATGCTGCTTGGCGCAGCAAAAATAAATAAAATAGAAATTTTTTTTAAAAAAGGGAGCAAGCAAACAAACAGATTTATAATTGAAAATTGTGATAAGTGCTACATAAGCAAACGGCAGTAATTGGTTGTATTTGGAATACTTTTATGTGTTTTTTTTTTTTTTTTTTTTTGGCCACACCCTGTGGCATGTGAAATCTTTGTTCCCACCAGTGACCCCTGCAATGGAGGCATGGAGTCTTAACCACTGTACTGCCAGGGAAGTCCCTGGGGCATTTTAAAATTTCAGGCTTATAAGATTGAACTACTGTATTTTCAGAACAACCTCTCTGAGCCATTTTAGGGGTGAGGATAAACCTAGGAAAGGCTGATAACTTTCCTGGAGTCACACCCAGGAATGGAACTTAGCCTCCTACCCTGAAAGTATGTACGTGGCAAGTTTTAATGTAATGGTGGGCCTGCAGTTATGTTCTGGGAAGAACCTGATCCCAGATCCTAAAGACCTCAGTTCTTTGCTCTTCTACTAACTAGCAAGCCCCCTTAATTCCTTGGTACTGCATTTTCTTCATGGTAAGAATAGGATAGATCCTATTATGATGTTTGGTGCCTTGTTCTTTCTCCTCCCCCATTTCTTCCCCCTCCTCCCTGTCTTCCCCTTCCCTCTCAGTATTCTCCAAAGAAGCAGCACTTCTAGGTGGTGCCCTGTTGCTATCAGCAGCTGGGGGCACATTCAGACCTGGGGATGATGAGGCAGGAGCCAGAGCTCCTCCCAAACACTGACCAACCTGAAGGGCAGAATTGGGTCCTAGGTCTTCTGAATCTGATTTTTTTTTCCCCCATGAATTTGTTTTTAAGCAAATTCATTGACGGCCTCTGAAGCTAAGACAATAATAAAGTAGGACTTCCTTGGTGGTCCAGTGGTTAAGAATCTGCCTTCCAATGCAGGGCTTGTGGGTTTTATCCCTTTTCAGGGAACTAAGATCCCACATGCTGTTACTAAAACCTGATGCAGCCAAATAAGTAATAAAGTAGGATGATTAAAGAAAAAAGCAAATGTACCAAAGAGGTGGAAAAGAAAGAATTGCCTTTTGTTCAATCCAACTCCCAACTTGGTTGCCATGTATGCTGTGTTTTCTTCCAGCCTTTATTCCTCTCAGTCTGTCCACCCTTCATGGGCCAGAGCCTTCTGCCAGTTCAGAAGCCAGACAGTGATGACGTTTGCCGAGGACAAAACTTACCATTATATCCGCCACCATCACAGCAATTTTTGCAATATTCATGTTCTGGATATTCTGCCTTACCTGTCCTGCCTCACAACAAGTGACCAGGTAAGCCAGGGCCTGACAGCCAGGCACTGACTGGGCGCAGGGTTGTGGAATTCAGAGCTTCTCCCAGGCCAGGATCAACTCCTTCCTTCTCTGTTGTCTGTATTCTGCTTCCCATTGTTGACAGTTTTCTAACCTTCAGAATGACGTGTGGCTCAGGGTGTCCTTTCCAATCCTACTGAGGTTCTTGTGTTGTTTTGGTATAGTGCTCCAAAATATAGCACTGAGATTTCTGGGCTCAGGGCCCCTTACTCGCTTTCACTGGAACATTCTCCATCTCTTGTCCTTATTCCTGCTTAGTCTCAGTTCCTTTCTCCTGGTCATGGGACCCGTTCTAGCAGAGTCCCAGGGCTCAGCTTTCAGAGTCCTTGGGAGCCAGATGGTGCTAGCCCCTTTGGGACTTGCTGTGGGCTCCTAGTGAAGTGAGCCCAGCCCCGCTCAGTTTTAGCTGTCTCCACATTGAACCCCGAGGCCCCCCTCTGCTTCCTGCATGCAGATTCTGGTGGTATTTGAGTTTGTGGCTGGTACAGTTTGGCTCCTCTCTCTTGTATTTTGGTGTTTGCAGGAATACCTTATCATTTAGTTCTGCTGTAAATGTTTTCTGTGGGTTTCTGCTATCTGGTCACTTGTTTGTATGTGCTAAGCCTCAAGTTTCCTCATCAGTAGAGTAGGGATAATAATAGCATTAAATAAGACAATTCACACAGAGCCCTGAGAAGAGAGCCTGGGACACAGTAAAGACCTATTTCATGAGTCTGGGAACTTGGGCTCAAAACTCTGGCCTTGTCCTGGGCTCTGACCCAGCTTCAAATGGCTGCCTCCATCTGGTAGCTTTCCAGGTACCTCCACTTGCAGCCGTGGGGTAGGGGTCAGGGCTACCTGACTTGGTCTGGGTGGCGGGGCTGTGTCTTTCAGGACCGAGTTCGGGCCTGCTATGAGCGCTGGGGGAACCAGGGCACCCTCTGGGAACTCTTCAACAGTCTTCGGCGGAGGAACGGCTGGGTGCAGTCCTTCATCGAGGCACTGAGGGCTTGTGAGCACACTGGTCTCGCTGATGAAGTGGCCCGTGTCTACCAGAGCAACCTGCCACGTGAGCACCTGCCCTAGCCCCTCTTCTGGAACTCCTCTCTGATTCCCCTGGCCTTCGCACTCCCTCTCCCCTTACCCTATACCTGCTGTCTTCCTCTGTCACCCTCTCTCCCATCACTCCTGGGCAGTGGGCAAACCTGAGTGTAGATCCCTGCTTATTAATCTTTATCAACCCTTTGACCAAACCCCTTCATTCCCTAAACCTCAGTCTTCTCTGTAAAATGGGACTCATGGCAACATCTAGCTTACAGGGCTGCTGTGAAAACTGCAGGATGATGGCATGTTGAGCACTTAGCGGGAGCTGGCACCTTCCACGTGCTCAGCAAATGGAGCCTCCTCTAATTTTTGCGGCTATGATGTTTGCCTCCCACGATTTTCTCACTTTTTCCTGTCTCCTCTCCCTTGGTTCACCTTCCCTCTCTCTGTTCATCTCTTCTCTCCCCACCCCTTGACTGTCTCTCATTTCTTCCTCATGGGCTTCTTCCTTCCTTTCCCCTCATCTCTTCCCCTCCCCCTGGTTTCCCCTAGAGCCTCCTAACCACCTGCTCCCTCCAACCCCCCAGTTGCCCCGTCCCTCAGTGCTCCCTCAATGCTCCCTGCCAAGCCAAGTACTCAGAGGGGGTTCGCTGAGGCCAGGGTCTCAGGGCTTGAGGCAGGAGGAAAACTCACACAAGACCTGTTTATATTTCAGATAGAAACAATTCCTGACACACTGCTCAGATTCGCAGCCTTAAAAATATCACCATGTTTGCCTTTCTTTCTCCCTCCCCCTACCACTTCTTCTTGCCTAACTCATCTTTTCACTTGTGGAGATGAACAATTTGTGATTTCCCCAAATACAAACAGCTGTGGTCGGACCAGACATGGTTGGTGGGGGCAGAGGGGAGGCGTTAAGGAAGCAGCTTTATGTCAAGGGTCAGTTAGTGGTGATAGCCGCCCACGAGGAGGAGAAGAAGGCCACCGTGTCCAGAATGCCTGGGGACAGAGAGTTGGTGACTGCTGATACAGGCAGGGTGGTGAGAGGCCTCTGAGGTACCCCCCACACTCTCCCCTCCCCTGCCTCTACCTCTCCTTGTCCTCTCCATCTCCACTCTCCCTCTAGTAGCTGCCTCCCACTTGGTGACACAGGTCTCCTCTGAGGGGTGCCTTCCACCTCAGGGTAGCTTTGGATGCTGTGGGGAAACTGATAACCATGACCTGGGAGCACCCAGGCCTCTCCTGTCCCTGAGAGTCTCCAGTTCCTCCTTGACATCACTTTATCTTTATCCTTCAGGGAATCCAAACCACCCTCCAGCCCCACTGGAGCCACCATCAGTTTCTGCTGAGATTCCAAGGCCCTCCACACCTGATGTGGCCCCCAGCCTCCCTGGCAACGGCTACGCGGAGTACGAGCCAAGTTACCCTCTGCCTGTCCAGGATAGCCAGCCACCAGAGTCCCTGGGAGAGGTGCGTCCACACACGTCCTGCTTTTGTGTTCCTGTCTTCTCGCTTCTGCCCACCCAGCCTTCTGGAAGCCCCCCACAGATCCTGCCTACTCTCTGCTCAGAATCCCAAGCTCTCGCATTGTGTATCTGCCCCAGGCCAGCTGCCAGACTATTGACCAGGTCTTTACCACATGGCAGCCTCACCCCTCTATCATCAGTCAGCTGTGAAGTCACAATTTTGAGGTCTTTGCAATGGTCCATGTGAGATGTTGAGCTGAGTCAAGGGATCAGTGTATGACCAGATAGGGGGAGTGAGGGAGCAGCAGGTGGTGGGGTAAGGGATGGATGGTTGGAGCTGTAATCATCACCAGTAAAGCCAAGTTTGGGGGAAATATGGCTGATTCTATTGGGATATGATGAATGGGCAGTGAGGTGTCCAGGAGACACCAAATCATGAACTTGAAGCCTAAGAAAGGGTCTGTGCAGTGTCCGCAGAGAGGGAGACTTTTCTTTAGGGTCAGACAGATGAATAGGGACTCCCCCATATGATGATTTTCTATGAAGTAGGTTCACAGTCACCTGTAGACAGAAGTTCTGGCAACGGCCAAAGCCGAGGTAAGGGCTTCCTTGGTCCCGTGCTCTGTAGCATGGACTGTGGCCTGTAGGAGCTGTCTCAAGCATAAGTTGCCCTTTGCCAGCTTCTGGAAGAAGCAACTGCCTTATTCCTATATTCCCTCTTGCAGAATTCAGAGAAAGCCCCACAACCATCCCATTCTGGGGCTGTCCTGGAGCCCTTGTCTGACACAGTGGCCCTCAGCACTCTGATCTCCAGTGTACATCAGGAGCAGGACACAGGACTGGGCAGTACCCACGCAGCAGGTATGCATGGACTCTGGAATTCCAGCGCCTTTCTGACCTGCCACTGAGGGTAAGAGGGTTGTCCCTCTGGCTTTCTTGGACAGGAGGCCAAGATGGTATTCCCCAGGGAACAACCTTCCTCAGAGGACATATTGGTTAGTATCTGCTTTGTAACAGACAGTCCCAGAATTTGGTAGCTTAAAATAACAACTATTTATTTAGCTCATGATTGTGTGGGTCAGCAATTTGGACTGGCTCAGCTGGGCTGAATTCCCTCTTGTATACACATCAGTTTACATATAAGTTGTTTACAGCTCTTGGCTGGAGCACCTCGGTTCTCTTCCATGAACTTCTTGTTTCCCAGTGGACAAGCCCATTTCATATACCTGAGCCGAGCTGTGTTCTCAGAGAGGGAGAGAAAACTCCTGGGTCATAGGTTCAAAACCAATGCAGTTTTCCTCCTGCCTCTTTCTGTGGGACAAAGCAAATTACCAGGCCAGCCTAGCACTGAGGAGTAGAAAGATAAGACTCCATCGCTGGATGAGAGGACTGATAAGGTCACATTGCCGAGGGCGTGGATACAGGTAAAAGACGTGAATTAGGGCCGTGTCTGCACTGTGCCTAAGGGACATATAAGGGATCTGCCAGGACCTAGAGGACAGTGTAAGGTGAGTAAAGGGCTGGGCCAGCTGTTGTCAGGGAGCACTGCCCCATCCCAAAGGGGTCTCCAGCTCCCAGCAAATCACTCAAACATTTCAGTCTCCAGAGGAAGTATATTCTTCATCAGCCAAGGGCCTGGACCCTCACATCAGACATCTCAGGAGTATAATACTGTCTACTCTGATCTTTCAGGCTGGCATATTTCCTCAATTGAGTTCCATATAACATTGGTGCTCACAGCCTCCAGCACTCATGGAACAGCTACAAGGCCCATGAGCAGTTAAAGTTTCAGAGAAGCCATCCTTAGTGTTCCATGCTCCTGTCACTTTATCCCAAGCATCCTTTTGCATGTGGCAATGACAGCTTGCTCTGGAACATCTTTTCAGGAAATACTGCTGTGGACCAGGGAGACAAAGGGCACTTTGATTTCAGTATAAGTATGGACACAGGTTCCATGAGATGTTATGGTGGTAGATTTGGGGTAGGGGTGGGGTGGACATCAGAATCACTCCTGTGTGTTTTCAGAGTTCCGTGGCAAATCCTTGTATAACTGCCTTTATGGACCATCACCACCTACTCCCTCCTGCTTCCCCCAGTTCAGGCCCTCCTCCCAGGGATGGTTTTGTCCCTGCACCTGCAAGCCCTTAGGCCTCCTAGAAGTGGGGCGCTCACTGGGCCTCTGGTGCCATATGACTGTTGTGAGCTCTTCTGCTTGAGCCATCCTGCTGCCCCTTGCCCTAGCCTATGATTGTTCCTCCTGAGAAGAAAGATGGCATTGGGAGAAACATCCAGGATTCTACTAGTCTAAGAAGAGGTTGGAAGAGGCAGACAAGAGAAAAGAGGGTGTCCCAGGCAGGAGAAGAAAAAACAGAGATGAAAACTAGTAATGATTTTCAGGCTCCTTAACCCTGTTAGAGGTCAGGGACTGAAGAGGGACAGGACCAAGGATTTATCTGCAACCATTAGGCCTTCAGCCCTGGAATCTGTGACTAAAGGGACTGGAGACTCCTCCATGGGTGGGAGGTTGGATGCAGTAGGGATGGTGTGAGTTGGGACAGAGAGACCCTTCCCTATCCCCCTGATCCAAGGATAACGCTCCTGTGGGTTTGTGTTTCTCATTTTCTTTCACCACCTGCAGGCGTGGTCTCCAGTTCCACGTCACTCCTTGGGCCTGTGTCTCCGACTATCTCCCGTCCTACCCCCAGGGCAAGCCGCTTGCCTGGACCCTCAGTGTCAGCTCCATCTGTCAGCACCTCCTCCTCCTCCATTGGCTTGACCTCTGCAGGAGGTGCTGGTGACCAGGCTGAAGGTACCATCTGCTCCAGTGGGGCAGGGGTGCCCAACCACCCTATGACTGTCAGCACGGTACCCTCCAAGGTGCCCACCAACTCAGCATTTGGCAGCTCAGTGCCTTCCAAATTGCCCACCAGCTTGAAGTCCCCTGGTGCAGTGCCTACCAGTCTAGCACCATCCAGATTGCCCGTCAACTCAGTGCGTTCTGGCATGGTGCCACCCAAAGTGCCTGCTAGTGGGATACCTGACCACAGGATACCTGCAAGCACAGCGCCCAGTAAGGTGCCTGCCAACACAAGGCTCACCACCAGGAGCAGCAATAGACTCGTGAAGGTGAGTTCTTACCCCGCCTAGCAGTGATCCAAGCCTCTCTCCCCAGCCCCTCTCCAGTCTCCCTTCTGACTCCAGCCTGATCCAGGGCTGCTTTTTGAGGGAATAGGGAGAACTGAGACCCAATCTCATCCAGACCTAACACCCTGTTCTTTAAAATAATAATAATCATTAGAGCTGTCAAGTGTGGATGCTTCAGGGAGGGACAGGCTTGCTAGACCAATTTCGCTGGTCATGGGCATTAACCCATTTAGAGCTCACAGCTCCCCTTTAAGCTCAGCAGTGTTATTTTGCAGATGAAGAAACATTCCTGTTTGCCTTAACACCTTGCTCTTCCCTGCTGGGATATCTGGCTTGCCCCACCATGACCAAGGTTTTACAAACTCTAGTCCCAGCCCATCTACTCTGACCCAGTAGCCCCCACAGTTGCCTCTGAGCCTGCTTATCTAACCCTCCTGCTACTGTCTGCCTGGAGGGACTAAGTCCATGGCCTAACCTCTGACCCTGTGGATGCCATGGCCATCAAGCCCAAGGCAGAAAGTCAAAATAGAGTGGATCACACATGACCAAGGGCTCCCTGGGGTAGAAGTGAGCTCAGAAGCAGGCCAATGAGTAGAGCTCTCAGCCCTGGAGGAAGCCTCACCACTGATGCTCCTGCAAGGCCTTAGTCCCCTCTTCCCCGACTGTCTTGCTGCACCATCAGTGAGTTGAATCCCCTAGAGAAGATTGCCTTTTTGCACTGTGGGCTGGCTACTGAAGGGTTGGGGTGTCAGTTTTTGGCCTGTCCTGGGAGTGGGGCTACCCAACCTGGCTTGTCCCCTACCATCCTCAGTCCCTCTAGTTCCTCCTTTCTTTCCCAGGAGACTCCAGCATCACCAGTGCCCACAGGCACTGCCACTGGAGGCACATCACTTTGTCCAGACAGCAGCTCTGACTGCTGGGGCTCAGAGCTGGAGCTGAGCAAGCCTGGCAGGCTGGTATCTAGGATGGACAACCAGCCGTTCTCAGGCTGCTCCGCGGATCTCGCCATCAGCTACAGTAACTCCCTGGGCTTGGGGCCTGACAATGCCCCGGAGGAGAATGAGTATGTGTCGGAAGACCCCATTAGGATCCATGAGAACCCCAGCACCTCCATCCTGGGGGACAGCCCCGGGACACACAGTACCCTGGAATTCCCGGCAGAGGATAAGTTGGAGGAAGTGCCTGCGGTCAGGACCATGCCCTGGGCTCCATGGCTCGGGGTGGCCCTGGCCGGGGTACTTCTAGCGCTCCTGGCTTCACTGTACCGGCGGCGCCTACCCCAGTGAAGCTCCTGGGTCCTTCTTGCCGTTCATCTTTCTCTTTCCCATGGTACATCTGCCCAAGTCACAGAGCTGAGCTGTCTCACCATCCTTGACCCTTTTTCGGGGCTGGCAGAAGCTGGGTCAGAAGGGAGGCAGGGGGCCACAGGCCTAGTCCTGGGGGGCAGTATTTCTGTCCCATCTCATGCCCTTGGTGGCTCCCCCACCATCCTTGGCTTACTGGGCCCTGGGCTGCTCCTGGGGCCCTAGTCCTCGCCCAGCTGGCCATCTGGTTGTTGCCCTTAACCCCTGTGCCCTTAATCCCGTCTAGGCCTTATCCCTCTTTACCCAAATGCAAGAATCAGGAGGTGCCACTGGGGACCACAGTGGGTCGGAAACCTTCCCCATCCTGCCTGGTCCCTGCACCCAATAGATGGGGTAGGGGACATTGCTCTAGCCCCCAGTGGCCCAGTAGCCCCCTGCAGAGCAACAGGGAGGCCCATCTTTAAGGACTTAGTCCCCTGTCTCTCTGGTTCCCCTCCCTACCACACAAGGATGGGAGGAGATCCAGAGATTCCCATGGACCCCTGGGAAGCCTGATCAGGTGCTAGACCTGAGGAGCACCTAAAGAGCCCCTCTCCAGCCTCCTCCTCCTAGTCTCTGTTCTCTTCAGCTCCCTGTGGGGGTTGGAGAGGGAGAACCTGCAGGATTTCAGCTCCACCTCTTCGTGGGCTGTGTGGCCTTGACAGATAATCAGACTTCTCTGGTCTTGCTTACCCATGTGGACAATGAGGATTGCATCTCATCCTTCACTGAATTCTCTTGAGATTGGAGCATACAGATCGTTGTCAAGTCCAAAGCAGGTGGCCGCTAAATGCTCCTCTCACCTTTCCCTGCCTAGCCAGGTAGAGATGAGGGCATGAGAGGCAGAGTGCCCAGTGGGTAAGTATGCACTGTTGCAGTGTAGGGTAAGTTAGGCCCGTGTCCTGTTCTGTCTCTTACTAACTCTGTGCTCTTGGGCAAGGTGTTAATCTCTCTATGCCTCAGTTTCCTCACCTGTATAATTGGGATGAATAGTAAAATTATATAGATATACATGTCCTAGTATTGTGAGGATTAAATGAGTTTATCTATATAAACCTTAGAATGGTTCCTGGCATTTTACTTAGTGAGGTTGGCATGCATGTTGGTTTTGTCAGTATTCAAACGTGGAGGGGCTGGAGCACTTGGCCACACATTTAGAAGCCGACCCAGCCCCTAGTGCCTATGCCCCTTTCATGTTTGCCCCTTACTTTGTTCCATGCATTGGGGATTGTTGGGGAGTGAGGAGGGAGACATGTCTACTGGGGCATCTGTGCAGGGTGGGGGCTAGGGGGCCCCCCGCAGCAGCCGGGTGGATTAAAGGATATCCTTGTGAGTGCTTTCCAGGCAGCCGTTGCTGGACAAGGGCCAGGCACAGGAGCCTCAGGAGTTACCTTCATTTCTGGGCCCTGCAAGGGACAGGGACTAGAGCTGTAGGGAGACATAAGAGTCAGGGGGTCACTGTGGCCCACCCCCAGGCTGTCTGTCTGCCGAGTCCTACACCCTGCTTTGGCTACTACAGTCTTTCTTTGCACTGCCCTCAGGGACTTCAGCAACCTAATGGCTTCTACCTCTACCTCTGAACTTATCTTCAGCCCTCTCTCCAGACCAAACCACCTGTACCTTGAAGCCAGGAATAGTCCCTAGTGAGGCTGTCTGCAACCACTCTGTGTCACCTTTACTCTTATCCAGGCTTCTGGGCTCCTTCCTAGGTACCTAGGTCAGTGAACAATTCATGAACAGGTATTGGTTTTAATGTGTTTCCCTCCCAAGATAGCTTTGGAAAAAAGTATCTCCAGAAAGCAGTTTGTAAACCCAAAGAATGCTTCTTAAATTGTAGGATTTCGAACAGAGTGACCACCTGTTTTGGAGAGATCTGTGCATAAGTTGTGTAGGAAACATTCAGGGACTGCCCTGGCACTTTTCAAATTATGCTGCCCAGAAGCCCTGACTTAGCCTGCATTGTGCAGCATTCCTATTTTGGCTGCTGTCACTAAAATACCAACTTCAGGCAGGAATGGGATTGGCCGTTGGCAAGGAGAGGGCTTGGGGTAGTTGATGAGATGCATCAGATCTCGAGTCCTGGGTTTGGAGTGTGGTTTCAGCTACAGGAGGTTGCATGCAGGAGGGAAACCCAGGCAGGTCACCATGGCCTGGATGATGTGAAGGGAGTGAGGAAGGACCTCTACCCCCAGACAGGGGTCTAGTCACCTATACTTGGAGATGGGAAAGTACCCTTCACCTTAGGGTAAAAGCAGGGGTGAGGTCAGAGGGCCCTTACCTAAGCACTTAGGGCAGACTTAGCAATAGGTATCTGTATATAAATCTCTTCCATCTTTTCTCTCTCCTGTTGAAGCATTTCCTTCAAAGCCCAAGAGTCACCACTGCTTCTCTTTCCCTGGGAAACACCTGCCAACTTTGCTTGATGACCCACTGAAGGCAGACTAATACCACATTCTCACCTTGTTTCCTTGGTTGGACGTGCTCAGATTTAGTTGATTCAGGGGAATTTCTAGTCAGAGAGCAGTATGCCCTTTACTTTTTCAGGCCTTGGGTTATTCATAGTTTCTTTTATGAAACTTTTTTACTATGGAAAACTTTTAAGGACACAGAAGTATAGAAAATAGAATACTTCTCCCCTCCATATGCCTGTTGTGCTATGTACTGTCGCTCCAGTCATGTCCAACTCTTGTGACCCCATGGACTGTAGCCTGCCAGGCTCCTCTGTCCATGGGATTCTCCCAGGCAAGAATACTGGAATGGATTGCTCCTCCTCCAGGGGATCTTCCCAACCCAGGGATCTAAATTCTCTCCTTCATTGAAAGGCAGGTTCTTTACTACTAGTGCCACCTGGGAAGGCCATATGCCCATTACCCAGCTTCAATAATTATGGACTCAGGACTTCCCTGGGGGACCAGTAGTTAAAACTCCATGCTTCCATTGCAGGGAGCATGAATTCAAACTGTGGTCGGGGAACATGCTGTGGTCATGGTGGTGGTTTAGTCACCAAGTCATGTCTGACTCTTTGCAACCCCATGAACGGTATCCTGTCCGGCTCCTCTCTCCCTGGGATTCTCCAGGCAAGAATACTGGAGTAGGTTGCCATTTCCTTCTCCAGGGGATCGTCTCCACCCAGGGATCAAACCTGGGTCTCCTGCATTGCAGGTGGATTCTTTTTTTTTTTTTTTTCATTTATTTTTATTAGTTGGAGGCTAATTACTTTACAATATTGTAGTTGTTTTTGTCATACATTGACATTAATCAGCCATGGATTTACGTGTATTCCCCATCCCGATCCCCACTCCCACCTCCCTCTCCACCCAATTCCTCTGGGTCTTCCCAGTGCACCAGGCCCGAGCACTTGTCTCTTGCATCCAGCCTGGGCTGGTGATCTGTTTCACCCTTGCAGGTGGATTCTTTACCAACTGAGCCACCAGGGAAGCCCCTACATGCCGTGGGGTAAGGCCAAAAATACTTTTAAAAAATAATTATGACTGCTGTCTTGTTCATCCCTGCCTGATCCCTCATTTTTTGTACAAGTTCTTTTTGTAAGTCAGAAAGTAAAGAGTTCAGAAAGTCAAGGGAAAGACTTAGGACAGGAGGATTTTGTAGCCAAGGCCCTCTTTTTTAAAATTTTTTTCCCCAAGGCATTCTCCACTTGTCTTTTTAGCCTCAGTGGGTGACATCTCTTTTGAACCAGTTCAGAGTATGAGCAGCACTGGTTCGCTATCTTAGGAGGAGAGAACCAGAGGACTTTCCTTCATTGACAAGCTCCTTGAAGGTGTTTGGCTACTGCTCCTGTCCCAGAGAGGTGGGGACCAATGGGTGTGTCCAATGGCAATTTGCCCCATTGCATTAGGGGTCTCCTTTAGGCTTTCACAGATCCCTTCCACCTGGCAGAAATTCCCATCCTTGGCCAGATTCAAACTTCACAGCATGTCTTCTGATCTTACAGGCGTCTCCTTGGGATGGAGTCATTCAGGCCTTAAGGTCCCTTTCTTTCTACCAGTGCACTACGGTAGTGTTCAGGATGCCTGGGCTAATCTATGCTGTGATAGCTCATTATAGGTGAAAAGCACATGCTCCCTTGTGCTCCCCTTTCTGCCCTTTTCCCTACAGCCCAGGGTCATGAAGTTCACATTTGCTGCAAGGCATGGTCACTCAGCATTCCTCACTCCTGCTGCTGCTGCTGTTAATAACAGCAAAAATAAAAAGGGCTACCACTTACCCCATACCTTGTTGCATGCCAGGTGCTAGGCAAAGTGCCTTGCATGTATTAACTTGTTTAGTCCTCACAATGAGGACCCTATGAAGAGGATATAATTGTGACCCAATTTACAGCTGATCCGCAAGACTGCGGGTGAAGAAGGATCAGAGGGGACGATGCAAGGGAAAACTGGCCCCTGAGCCTGAGTTGGATGTTCCCCATGCCCCTGACCCTTAGCTGATCAGGTGTCTAGAACTTGGGGCCCCATTTCAAGTGAGATTTCACACATCTCTTCCTGGCATTCCAAGAACTGCCACCTGCAACAATAGTATAATATTCAATATATAATTTAATATAGTCTCAAGGGTTTGTGACAGTATGAATATAATCGTATGTGTGTCCAGGCTCAATGGCCTGAGGCTACATGAGGTGAGGCAGCAGGCACAAGCCTGTCCTCTGGAGACCAGTTTAGTTTAATAGATGTTGTTAAAGGATTCCCGTGTGCCAGGTTGAAGGCCTAAATTGAGTAAGTCAGTTATACCCTCCAGAGGTCAGGAGTGACTCACAAAGTATGGTGGAAACAAATAGGCTTTGATGTCATTTTTTTTTTTTTTCATGTATTTACAACAAATATTTATTTTGTTCCTACTGAGTGCAGAGTATGAGGATAGGCCTTGGAGACACACAGTGATAAAGCAAAAAGCCTGCCTTCAGTGCCCCCTTCTATCACTTACTGTCTTCAATTTAATTGTGAGTGGCTTGAAAGCGTGAGCAGGAGTGGGGTGGAGGGAGAGAAAAGTGTTGTTTTGATTAGTCATGTACTATTAACAGTTATAACAATGAAATCCAGGAAAACAGTAAAACTTAGAGCCTCTAGGGACCAAGAAAAATATTAAGTATAAATTTACAGACAGCTACCAGAAAGGCTAAAACGAAAGTGTCTGACAAGATCAAGTGTTGATGAGGACCTCCCTGGTAGTCCAGTGGTTAAGAATCCACCTGCCAATGCAGGGCACATGGGTTCCATCCCCTAGTCCAGGAAGATCCCACGTGCTGCAGAGCAGCTAAGCCCGGGTGCACAACAGCCCATGCACTTAGAACCTGTGCTCCACGAGAGAAGCTACCAAGATCAGCCCGCGCACCCCAGTGAGCCCCTGCTCACAACAGCTGGAGAAAGCCTGTGCCAAGGAACGAAGACCAGCACAGTCGAAAAAATTTAAAAAAGATCACCTGTTGATGGAAATACAGAGCAATTAAAACTCTTAAACTTTAGGAGGAATGTACGTTAGTAAAACCCTGTTGGAAAATTGGCAGTATCTACTAAAGCTAAACACATGTATAACTTATGACCCAGCAATTTTACCTTGGGTGTATCCATGACAGAAACAAGAGCTCATGTCTACCAAGATATGTGCAAGAATTTTTCTAACTGTACTGTTCATAATCGCCTCAAACTGGAACCAATCCACAAGACCTATCCATAATAGAATGTGTATATAAGTTGGGGTAAAGTCATACAGCAGAATATTGTTGTTCAGTCGCAGAGTTGGACAAGACTCTGCGACCCTATGGACTGCTGCATGCCAGGCTCCCCTCTCCTTCACCATCTCCTGGAGCTTGCTCAAACTCATATCCATTGAGTCGGTGATGCCACTCAACCATCTTATCCTCTGTTGTCCCCTTCTCCTCTTGCCTTCAGTCTTTCCCAGCATCAGGGTCTTTTCTAATGAGTCAGTTCTTCGTATCAGGTGGCCAAAGTACTGGAGCTTCTGCTTTACCGTCAGTCCTTCCAATGAATATTCAGGGTTGATTTCCTTTAGGATTGACCGGTTTGATCTCCTTGAAGTCCAAGGGACTCTCAAGAGTCTTCTGCAACACCACAGTTCAAAAACATCAATTATTTGATGCTCAGCCTTCTTTATCGTCCAACTCTCACATCCATACATGGCTACTGGAAAAACCATAGCTTTGACGATATGGACCTTTGTCAACAAAGTAATGTATCTGCTTTTTAATATACTGTCTAGGTTTGTCATAGCTTTTCTTCCAAGGAGCAAGCGTCTTTTAACAATGAGTATGAGTGAAAATATTGCTACACACAGCATGGGTATACCTTACAGACATGATACTGAGAAAAAGAAGTCAGTATACACAGAATAGAATATGTGATTCTATTCCTATAAAAAATACAGAAATAAACAAAACTGATCTATGGCATTGAAAGTTCACTTTTGTTACCTTTGATTTGGGTGTCAACTTTCATGAATACTTTGAGTTTGTGTCCAGACTGGCTGTTAGAGATAATGGAGGTAAACCAAGGTCATCCAAGTGAGAATAAACAGAGGCTGTTCATTCTGAGCTTGCAAAAGCAGCTACCATTATTTGCATTTGGCAGGGAGGGAATTAAAGACAGGCAAGAACTAGGAAAACATGGTGAGTGAAAGAAAGGGAAGGCTTCAGAAGTGCTATGATTGGAGGTTGTTTGCCTGGGACACTGGAGGTTGGCAAACTAGAAGAGAGGCATTTATATGATTTGTTAGGGAGCATATTTGGCTTTCTCTGGCTGGTCCTGAATTGGAAAAGAGGGAAAAGGTGGTTGTAGATTGGGAAGAAGGTGGCACACTTTAAAACCAAGACCTGATGATTCTGGGATGATTGCTGCAGAAGTGGTCTGGCTTTCCAGGCTGGTTACTGCAGAGAATTCTATGGTCATATATGGTCTGGCCACAGTCCTTTTGTGTATTCAGTCCTCTCAGAGGGAAAGAACTGCTGGAATGGGATGGAGTGGGCACATACACACTTTATCTAGCTCCCTATCCCTCCCTGCGGTCAGTGGTGCTGCCTGTGAGGATAAGGCCAATAGCTAGAGGGCTGTGCTCCAATTCATTGCTTATCTGCACCCACTAAAGCTGTTTTCTTTAAGGCCTAGCTTAAAGCCCAGCTCCTATTGGAAGTTTTCTTTGAATAGATCCCTCTCACTTATTAGCCTTCCTAATTATTGTGGCTTACCTCAGATTTTTCAGATCAAATTCTCATCTTCCTGCCTGTGTTTTGAAAACTTACATGGAATATCTTCCTTCTACTTACTCAATGCTGTTTCTATAAAAAACAGCAACAAAACCAAAATACCCCCTCAACCCCACAGCTTCTTATTGAAGTAAAATATACACGAAAAGGGTACTCAGAGGCAGAAGGGAGGCGGTGGGGGAAGCAGCCAGAAGGGTGGTGGTGGAGAGAGAAAATGGGGGTGGGGGGTGTTGAGAAATATGAAGAAGGGAAGGAGCCCTGTGTTCTAGTTTTGGATCCATAGCCAACTTCTGGCATCTCTTTCCTCCCTGGATCCGTAAACTGTGAGGCTGGACCAGGTGATGTCAAATTCTCTCTCTTCCAGAGTTCAGTCCCATCAGCCCTTGAGTGTCCTTGGCACAGCCGGGCTGTCCTGGCTTCTTCCACTGTTGAGTCCCCCTTCCCCATCCCCAGGTGCCATTGCCATACTGTCTGAATCACCGACTTCCTAGCAATCAGACACTGTTTGCTATTTAATCAATTTACTTGTATTTAACATAAGAAGAAAGAAAAATCCTTTCGTTATCACATGCAGCTGGAAATGAGCTTCTTGCAGGAGGCCTGTCCAAAGGAATCAGAAAAGAGAGAAACTGTGGTAATTACTGAAAGAATGCGTTTTTTCCCTACTTGCTGTCAGGACAATGTCTTTAGAATTATGGGCACATGTTTGCAGAAATTCAGCTATTATTACCTCTATGACTTAAGATCCGTTAACATTTTCTTTATTCAAGTCCACAGTTCTGAGGCTCTACGCTGGTCAGATATCTGCTTCAAGCGAGGCTTCTGCAGTGAATGTAAACAGAACTTTCAATCTGGAGGGCTTGTTCAGGACCCCACCCCTGTTTCCCTCCTGTCTTCACTTTCAAGAATCTTTCCTCAAGAGACAAGCACCTCAGTTCCCCACATGTGGCCCTCACCTTCGGGCCTCACTAGACTCCTTCCTTCCCACCCAGTGCAGGCTGGGGGTGGATGGGGTCAGTCTCTCCTCAGAATTTTCACTTTCCTTATAATCTAGTGTCTTTATTTATTTATTTATATTTAATATTAAGTCCATGCTGCTGCTGCTAAGTTGCGTCAGTCGTGTCCGAAGAGTGTATTTATTTTGGCTGTGCGGGGTCTTCGTTGCTGCACGCGGGCTTTCTTTAGTTGTGAGTAGGGGGCTACTCTTTAGTTGCAGTGAGTGGGCTTCTCACTGCAGTGGCTTCTCTTGTTGCAGAGCATGGGCTCTAGGTGCTCGGGCTTCAGTAGTGCAGCCCAAGGGCTCAGTAGTTGTGTGGTGCATGGGCTCAGTTGCTCTGCAGCATGTGGCATGTGGGATCTTCCTGGACCAGTCATTAAACTTGTGTATCTGCATTGGCAGGTGGATTCTTAACCACTGGACCACCAGGGGAGTCCCATAATCCAGTCTCTTTAAATCATCTTCTGATTACACAGGTAATACATGAATATGTGCTCACAGTAAAATATTAAAATTCCAGGGAGTTCCCTGGTAGCCTCGTGGATCCCAGCTTTTCACGGCCATGGCCTGGTTTTAGTCTCTGGTTAGGGAGCTAAGATTCCACAAGCATACGGCTTGGCCAAAATATAAATAAATAAATAATAAAAAAATAAAATTCCACAGCTAGAGAAAGACTAATACCATATGATATCACTTATATGTGGAATCTAAAATAAAATTTATATATGAAATAGTAGATGCAAACTATTACATGTAGAATGGATAAGCAACAAGGTCCTACTGTATTGTGCAGGAAACTATATTCAATATCTTGGGATAAACCATAATAGAAAAGGATATAAAAAGAATGTATATATGTGTATAAGTGAGTCACTTTGCTGTACAGAAGAAATGAACACATTGTAAATCAACTATATTTTAATTTTAAAAAGTGAGATAAAAACTTCCAAATTATACTGAGTTATATAGGCCAGAGTTTCTCAAACTTCAGTAGAGATACAGATCCTTTGGGGATCTTCTTAAAAGCAAGTGCTGACTCATTGAGTCACTGCATTTCCAGGAAGACTTTTTTGACTTAGGACAAAAGAGCAACAATTGATAATGTCCTTCAATCCCTTGCAATTCTGTTTCCTTTTTAAGGGGATTGATAGACATCACTCCTGGCCTCTGTCTTGTACTTCTGTGCCATTTGGTAGCCCTGATTTAATCCCATCTTTGGCCTGGGGCTGGGGATGCTCTCTGAAGTCCTTTTCATAGCGGTTGGGGTGCAGGGCCTTCTGGCCTGTGGCCTTCTCTACAGCTCCCTGTAGTGCTCCACAAACTATTGTTACCAAACTTAATGAGTCTTTGTTGAGTTGAATTTAGCTCATGCAACGATCAAAACAATTTGGTCATTGTTTCAGTTGGTGGAGGGCCCTCTGATTCTGGATTTTTCTCCACCTTGTGTAGGATAAGCCACCAAATCACTAATGAAGTGGAGAAGAGGGCAAAGCCAGAGCCCCACACGCACAATGCTACTCAAGACCATTAATCAACTGACCTCATCATTTATTGATTAAGCAACACTCTACTTTCCCTACTCATCTAAAAGCTAAGAGTATACATAACACAGCCGCTACAGAGGTGTACTCATTAACTAATGCTGCAAGAGAAATTATTCCAAAACTTTATAGCTTAAAACAACACATTTAGTATCTCAGATTCTGTGGGTTAAGATTTCAGGTGCAGGTTTGCTGGGTCCTCTGGCTCAGGGTCTCTTACAAGGCTGCAGTCAAGGTGCTGGCCAGGGCTGCAGCTATCTCAAGGCTCAGTTTGGGGAGGATCAATTCCAAGCTTACTCATGTGGTTGTTGCAGGGTTTAGTTCCTCACTGAATTGTTGCTCTGAGGGCTGCACTTCCTTTTTGGCTGTTGACCAGAGGTGGTGCTCAGTCCCTTACCACATGGGTTGATCCATTATTATTGTTCAGTCTCTCAGTCATGTCCAACACTTTGCAACTCCCTGGACTGCAGCAAGCCAGGCTTCCCTGTCCTTAATCATCTCCTGGAGCTTGCTCAAACTCATGTCCGTTGAGTCGGTGATGCCATCAACCATCTCATCCTCTGTCATCCCCTTCTCCCCTTCTTCTTTCCCAGGATTAGGGTCTTTTCTAATGAGTCAGCTCTTTGCATCAGGAAGCCAAAGTATTGGAACTTCAGCTTCAGCATCAGTCCTTCCAATGAATATTCAGGACTGATTTCCTTGAGGATAGACTGGTTTGATTTCCTTGCAGTCCAAGGGACTTTCAAGAGTCTTCTCCAACGCCACAGTTCAAAAGCATCAATTCTTTGGCACTCAGCTTTCTTTATGGTCCAATTCTCACATCCTTATATGACCATAGCTTTGACTTGATGGACCTTTGTCCACAAAGTAATGTCTCTGCTTTTTAATATGCTGTCTAGGTTTGCTTCCAAGAAGCAAGCATCTTTTAATTTCATGGCTGCAGTCACCATCTGCAGTGATTTTGGAGCCCAAGAAAATAATGTCTGTCACTATTTCCCCATCTATTTGCCATGAAGTGATGGGACAGGATGCCATGATCTTAGTTTTCTGAATGTTGAATTTTAAGCCAGCTTTTTCACTCTCCTCTTTCACTTTCATCAAGAGGCTCTTTAGTTCCTCTTCAGTTTCTGCCAGGAGGGTTGTGTCATCTACATTTCTAAGGTTATTGATATTTCTCCAGCAATCTTGATTCCAGCTTGTGCTTCATCCAGCTCAGCATTTTGCATGATGTACTCTGCATATATTAAATAAGCAGGGTGACAGTATACAGCCTTGGTGTACTCCTTTCTCAATTTTGAACCAGTCTGTTGTTCCATGTCCAGTTCTAACTGTTGCTTCTTGACCTGCATATAGGTTTTGCAGGAAGCAGGTAAGGTGGTCCCTTTGGTATTCCCATCTCTTTAAGCATTTTCCAGTATGTTGTTATCTATACAGTCAAATGCTTTAGTGTAGTCAATGAAGCAGAAGTAGATATTTTTCTGGAATTCTCTTGCTTTTTCTGTGATCCAACGGATGTTGGCGATTTGATCTCTGGTTCCTCTACCTTTCTAAATGCAACTTGTACATCTGGAAGTTCTCGGTTCATGTACTTTTGAAGCCTAGCTTGGAGAGTTTTGAGCATTACTTTGCTAGCATGTGAAATGAGTACAATTATGCAGTAGTTTGATCATTCTTTGGGATTGGAGTAAAATCTGACCTTTTCCAGTCCTGTGGCCACTGCTGAGTTTTCCAAATTTGCTGGCATATGGAGTGCAGCACTTTAACAGCATTATCTTTTAGGATTTGAAGTAGCTCAGCTGGAATTCCATCACCTCCAGTAGCTTTGTTTGTAGTGATGCTTTCTAAGGCCCACTTGACTTCGAACTCCAAGATCTCTGGCTCTAGGTGAGTGATCATGCCATCATGGTTATCTGGGTCATGAAGATCTTTTTTGTATAGTTCTTCTGTGTATTCTTGCCACCTCTTCTTAATATCTTCTGCTTCTGTTATGTGCTGTAGGGTGGCATGTAACTTGCTTCATTAGAGCAAGCAAGATGAAGTTTAAATCTCTAAAAATAGAATCAAAATGGAAAAAAAATGGACTCAGTTATATATTGAGTTGTTGGCTGAACTACACAGAAAGAAATTATTTCAAATGGCTTTAAACCACAATTTACTTTTTCATTCCTAGTAGAAGGCATTCTAAGGACAGAAAGGACTGCATAAAAATCTTAAACAGTATTTAGTAATTACATTGTTGATAATATTGATATTTTTACTCTGAAACTATTATCTATATATTTAAAGATAAAGCAAATAAGTAGCGAATGTTGTTAAGTCCTTTGATTTTCAGGTTAAAATAAAATAAATTAAATAAAAACTCTGTAACCTTAAAAGTGAATGCAAATTAGTATAAATCCATGGTATATTTTTCTCTTTAAAATTTTCTAGCTCTATCCATCAAGATGGCCTAGGAAAAATGAACAGCCCAGTAGCAATGCTCACTCTGAGTGTCCAAATTACAGCTTTTGAATACCATGTTCCATTGAAAGGAACAATTACTCCTTGGAGAAATGGCTGATTCAAGGTCTGGACTAAAAATTTAGAGTTGAGGTTGGAACTTCTTGTCATACCAGGAAGCAAGGAAGCTGTTTAAGACTACTAGATTCACTTTTTTTGTTTGCTTTCTAAGTTTTTAAAATTAATTAAAAAATTTTTGGCCATGTCATATGGCATGTGGGATCATAGTTCCCTGACAAAGGGTCAAACTCATGACCCCTGCAAAGGAACTTTGGAGTCCCAACCACTGAACAACCAGGGAAGTGTCTAGAGTCATGTTTAAGTGACCCAAGGAGTCAATCTAAAGGGCAAATATTGATCGATTTGAACTCAAAAGGGAGAGTGACTCTAATGTATTGAAATTCATCAAATACATTTTTAAAAGGGCACAAGTTCACAATAATACTTAAAATAGTTCATTGGTCACCTCTAGAAGATGCTAGAAAATAAATTAATTCCAAAATACCATGTTCATGGTCAATAAAAGGGAAGAATCAATCCTGCATTTTCCATATAAGTTGTACTTCAAGATACCATAGAGTTGATGAAGGAAGTTTCTTGTTTATAAGATAATTCCAGTTAATCAAAGGCAGAAGAGACAACAGAATTAAAGTATCACAATTTTGTAGCCCTTAATCAAATAACATATATCACCATTAGGCAGTATCACCAACAGGTAATAGGTAAAACCAGTAGGGAGAAAGCTGGGATGGAGAACTTTATAATGGATGGACCAGTCTGATGATCCCTGAACCAACTGACCAATCAAAAAAAGATCGTAGGGGCTTCCTCGCTGGTCTAGTGGCTAAGATTCCATGCTCCTAATGCAGGGGGCACGGGTTCAATCCCTGGTCAGGGAACTAGGTCCCTCATGCCCTAAATAAGACCCAGTGCAGCCAAAAATTTAAACATTTGGTATATGTACTGCTGAAGCAAGCAGTAAATAAATATATTTTAAAAAAGAGATAGTGATGCAAAGTAGTTAATGTTACGAACTAGAATTTTTCTCTTCTGATGAGATTAATAGGAAGTAAATAGCTCCACCTATGAGGAATTATTTTAAAGAAAGCAAACCTAAATCTAATCAAACCTCTAGCTCTATCAGATTATAAGAAATATAGGGGAGAGAAGAACAGGTTAAATTACAAAAATTCAGTCATCAAAATCCTGTATGTGGAAGGTCTTCAAACAACCCAGTTTCTTCAATAAATAAAATGCAAAGGAAAAATAGAGGGAGAACCTATAGGTTAAAAAAGATTAAGAGACGAAATAATCAGATGCAATATGTTGACCTTATTTGGAAACTAATTTGAGCAAAACAATTGTTTAAACAAAGACTGACAATAATGTAAGTTTAAACACTGACTGTAGTTAATGATCTTGGAAAATTATTAATTTTTTGCGTTATAATGTGATCTGTGAAAGTGTTAAAAAACAGTCTTTATCCTTTAAGAGTATCCATAAGAGTACTTATGATGAAGGAATTCTGTGGCAGTTCTAGTGGACAGGTTAGGACCCAGTGCTTTGGGGCCCAGGTTCGATCCCTAATTGGGGACCTAAGATCTCATAAGCTGCAACATGCAGACAAAAAGAAAATAGAGTATTTATGATGAAGTGATGTGTCTTGGGTTTACTTCAAAATAATCCATGCAGGCATAGAAGGGGTGAGGGCAAAGATGAAACAAGAAAGACTATGAATTGAATATTTTTGAAGTTGCATGATAGGAAGTAAGTGTTCATGATGTTTGACTTTTGTACAGTTTTGATGTTTTCCAGAATAAAATCTTAAGTGTTAATTGCTCAGTCGTGTTTGACTCTTTGTGACCCCATAGACTGTAGCCCACTAGGTTACTCTGTCCATGGAATTCTTCAGGCAAGATTATTGGAGTGGGCAGCCATTCCCTTCTCTAGGAGATATTCTCAACCTAGATATCGAACCCGGGTCTTGAGCATTAGCAGGTGGACTCTTTAATGTCTGAGTACCAGGAACCCACATATTTCTTGTGTCCTGACAGCATGACTTCCCAAATCAATTTGCTGAAACCAGAGAGCCATGTTCTCCATGTTGTTTATGGCGGATGTGTGCTTATCTCCTGTGAGAACACCAAAATTGCAGCTAGGTACTGAACGACCATCCACAGGAGGATGTTGGAACCCACCACAAAAAGATACCACACATCCGGGGGCAAAGGAGAAACCACAAGATGGTAGGAGGGGTGCAATCAGGATAAAATCAAATACCAAGCCTGCTGGCTGGGCGACTCGCAAACTGGAGAACAAGGATAGCAAAGTAGTTCTCCCACGGTTGTGAGGGTTCTAGGGCCCACATCAGACTTCCCAACCTGGGGATCCAGCAAAGGGACTGGAAATCCCCAAGGAATCTGAAGCACAGCAGGATTTGATTATAGAACTTCCACAGGACTGGGGGAAACCGAGACTCTTGGCAGGCACAAACAAAATTTTGTGAGCGCCAGGACCAGGGGAAAGGAGCAGTGACCCCACAAGAGAATGAGCCATACCTACCTGTGAGTCTTTGAGGATCTCCTGTGGAGGGAGAAAAAGTTGAAGCTGTTAAAGTGCTGCACTCAATATGCCAGCAAATTGGAAAACTCAGCAGTGGCCACAGGACTGGAAAAGGTCAGTTTTCATTCCAGTCCCAAAGAAAGGCAATGCCAAAGAATGTTCAAACTACTGCATATTTGTACTCATTTCACATGCTAGCAAAGTAATGCTCAAAATTCTCCAAGCCAGGCTTCAACAGTACGTGAACTGTGAACTTACAAATGTTCAAGCTGGATTTAGAAAAAGCAGAGGAACCAGAGATCAAATCGCTAACATCCATTGGATCATTGAAAAAACAAGAGAGTTCCAGAGAAACATCTATTTCTGCTTTATTGACTATGCCAAAGACTTTGACTTTGTGGATCAAAACAAACTGTGGAAAGTTCTTCAAGAGATGGGAATACCAGACCACCTTACCTGCCTCCTGAGAAATCTATCTGCAGGTCAAGAAGCAACAGTTAGAACTGGACATGGAACAACAGACTGGTTCAAAACTGGGAAAGGAGTACATAAAGGCTGTATATTGTCACTCTGCTTATTTAACTTATATGCAGAGCACAAGCTGAAATCAAGATTGCTGGGAAAAATATCAATAACCTCAGACATACAGATGACACCAGCCTTATGGCAGAAAGTGAAGAGGAACTAAAGAGCCTCTTGATGAAAGTGAAAGAGGAAAGTGAAAAAGCTGGCTTAAAACTCAACATTCAGAAAACTGAGATCATGGCATCTGGTCCCACTTCATGGCAAATAGATGGGAAAACAATGGAAACAGTGACAGACTTTATTTTCTTGGGCTCCAAAATCATTACAGGTGGTGACTGCAGCCATGAAATTAAAAGATGCTTGCTCCTTGGAAGAAAAGCTGTGATCAACCTAGACAGCATATTAAAAAAGAGCCATTACTTTGCCAACAAAGGTCCATCACTAGATGGACCAAAGCTATGGTTTTTCCAATAGTCATGTATGGATGTTAGAGTTGGATTATAAAGAAAGCTGAGCGCCAAAGAATTGATGCTTTTGAACTGTGGTGTTGGAGAAGACTCTTGAGAGTCCCTTGACTGCAAGGAGATCCAACCAGTCCATCCTCAAGGAAATCAGTCCTGAATATTCATTGGAAGGACTCATGCTGAAGCTGAAACTCCAATACTTTGGCCACCTGATGGGAAGAACTGACTCATTGGAAAAGATCCTGATGCTGGGAAAGACTGAAGGCACAGCAGAAGAGCGTGACAGAGGATGAGATGGTTGGATGGCATCACTGACTTGATGGACATATGAGTTTGAGCAAACACTGGGAGTTGGTGATGGACAGGGAAGCCTGGCGTGCTGCAGTCCATGGGGTCACAAGGAGTCAGACATAACTTAGTGATTGAAGTGAACTGAACTGTGGAGGGAGGGTCAAAAGTGGCCTGCAGGAAGGATAGGGGCTCTGGCAGCAGCAGTCCTGGGAGGCACGTGTTGGCATAAGTCCTTTTTGGAGGTCGACAGTAGCCCTGCCACAGAGCCTGTAGACTCCAGGACTGGGTTGCCTCAGGCCAAACAACTAACATGGAGGGAGCACAGCCCCACCCACTCAGCAGACAACATGATTAGAGATTTACTGAGCATGGCCCTGCCCACCAGAGAAAGACCCAGTTTTCCCCACAGCCAGTCCCCCACCATCAGGCAGCTTGCATAATCCTCTTATCCTCCTCCATCAGAGGGCAGACAGAAGAAGCAAGAACAATAATCCTACAGTCTCTGGAACAAAAGTCACAATCACAGAATATTAACTGAAGTGATCACATGGATCACAGCCTTGTGTGACTCAATGAAGCTCTGAGCCATGCTGTGCTGGGCCATCCAAGATGGATGGGTCATGGTGGAGAGCTCTGACAAAATGTGGTTCCACTGGGGAAGGGAATGGCAAACCATTTCAGTGTTCTTGCCTCGAGAACCCCATGAACAGTATGAAAAGGCACAAAGATGACACCAGAAGATGAGTCACCCAGGCTGATAGGTGTCCAATTTGGTAATGGGGAAGAGTGGAGAAATAGTTAGAGAATGATGTCTGGTGGTGAAAGTAAAGCCTGATGCTGTAAAGAACGATATTGCATAGGAACCTGGATTGTTAGTTCCATGAATCAAGTTAAATAGGACTTGGTCAAGCAGGCGATAGCAGAGTAAACATCAACATTGTAGGAATTAGTGAACTGATGGGCTGGAAAATGGACTGGAATGAGCAGATTTTAACTCAGATAACCATTATATCTACTGTTGTGGGCAACAATCCCTTATAATAAATGGAGTAGCCCTGATAGTAAAAAAAAAAAAAAAAAGTCTGAATGAAGTACTTGGGTGCAATCTCAAAAATGATAGAATGATCTTGGTTTGTTTCCAAGGCAAACCGTTCAAATTCATAGTGGTCGAAGTCTTTGCCCCAACCACTAATGGTGAGGAAGCTGATGTTGAATGGTTCTATGAAGACCTACAAGACCTTCTAGAACTATCCTTTTCATCATAGGGCACTGGAATGCAAAAGTAGGAATTCAAGAGATCCTTGGAGTAACAGGCAACTTCGGCCTTAGAATACAAAATGAAGTAGGGCAAAGGCTAACAGAATTTTGCCAAGAGAATGCACTGGTCATAGGAAACAGCCTCTTCCAACAACACAAGAGACGACTCTACACATGGACCCAGGTGGTCAACACCAAAACTAGATTGATTTTATTCTTTGCAGCCAAAGATGGAGATACTCTGTTTAGAGTATCTCCAAGTCAGCAAAAACAAGACCTGGAGTTGACTGTGGCTCAGATCATGAGCTCCTTATTGCAAAATTCAGACTTAAATTGAAGAAAGTAGGGAAAGCCACTAGACCATTCAGGTATGACCTAAATCGAATCCCTTATGATTATACAGTGGAGGTGACAATAGACTCAAGGGATTAGATCTGGTAAACAGAGTACCTGAAGAACTATGGTGAGAGTTCGTAACACAGTACAGGAGGAGGTGACCAAAACCATTGCAAAGAAAAAGAAATGCAAGAAGGCAAAGTGGCTGTCTGAGGAGGCCTTACAAATAGCTGAGCAAAGAAGAGAAGCAAAAGGCAAAGGAGAAAGGGAAAGATATACCCAACTGAATGCAGAGTTCCAGAGAATAGCAAGGAGAGATAAGAAAGCCTTCTTAAGTGAATAATGCAAAGAAATAGAGGAAAACAATAGAATGGGAAAGATAGAGATATCTTCAAGAAAGTTAGAGATACCAAGGGAACATTTCATGCAAAGATGGGCACAATAAAGGACAGAAACGGTATGGACCTAGCAGAAGCAGAAGATATTAAGAAGAGGTGGCAAGAATACACAGAAGAACTATGTAAATAAGGTCTTAATGACCCAGGTAACCATGATGGTGTAGTCACTCACCTAGAGCTAGACATCCTGGAATGTGAAGTCAAGTGGCCTTAGGAAGCTTTACTACAAACAAAGCTAATGGAGGTGATGAAATTCCAGCTGAACTATTTAAAATTTAAAAGATGGTGCTCTTAAAGTGCTGCACTCAATATGTCAGCAAATTTGGAAAACTCAGCAGTGGCGACAGGACTGGAAAAGGTCAGATTTCATTTTAATCCCAAAGAAGACAATGCCAAAGAATTTTTAAACTACTGTAGAATTGCTCTCATTTCACATGCTAGCAAGTTAATGCTCAAAATCCTTCAAACTAGGCTTCAACAGTCTATGAACCGAGAACTTCCAGATGTACAAGCTGGATTTAGTAAAGGCAGAGGAAACAGATCAAATTGCCAACATCATTTGGATCATAGAAGAAGAAAGGGAATTCCCCTCAAAAATCTACTTCTGCTTCATTAAATATGCTATAGCCTTTGACTGTGTGGATCACAACAAACTGTGGAAAGTTCTTAAAGAGGTGGGAATACCAGACTACCTTACTTGCCTCCTGAGAAAGCTGTATGCAGGTCAAGAAGCAACAGTTAGAACCAGACATGGAACAACGGACTGGTTCAAAACTGGGAAAGGAGTACATCAAGGCTGTATATTGCCACCCTGCTTATTTAACATATGCTGAGTACATCATGTGAACTGCTGGGCTGGATGAATCACAAGCTGGAATTGAGATTGCAGGGAGAAATATCAACAACCTCAGATATGCAGATGATACTACTCTATTGTCAGAAAGTGAAGAGAAACTAAAGACCCTCTTGATAAGGGTGAAAGAGGAGAGTGAAAAAGCTGGCTTAAAACTCACCATTCTAAAAACTAAGATCATGTCATCAGTCCCATCACTTCATGACAAACAGATGGGGGAAAAAGTCTAAATAGTGAAATTTTATATTTTTGGGCTCCCAAATCACTGCAGATGGTGACTGAAACCATGAAATTAAAAGACTCTTGCTCCTTTGAAGAAAAGCTATGACCAACCTAGACATCGTATAAAAAGCAGAGACATCACTTTGCTACAAAGATCGATAAAATCAAAGCAATAGTTTTTCCAGTAGTCATGTATGGATATGAGAGTTGCACCATAAAGAATGCTGAGCACCGAAGAATTGATGCTTTTGAATTGTGGTGCTGAAAATGACTCTTGATAGTCCCTTGGACTGCATGAAGTTCAAACCAGTCATTCCTAAAAGAAATCAACCTTGAATATTCATTGGAAGGACTGAGGCTGAAGCTGAAGCTCCAATACTTTGGCTAACTGATGTGAAGAGCCGACTCATTCGAACAGACCCTGATGCTGGGAAGGATGAGGGCAGGACGAGAAGGGTGGACATAGATGAAATGGTTGGATAACATCAAGTTAGTAGATGTGAATGTGAGATAGTGAAGGTCGGGGAAGCCTGGTGTGCTGCAGTTCATAGAATCACAAAGAGATGGACATGACTTAGTGACTGAAGAACAACCAAATAGTAACTGTACAACAAAGGAATATTTGTTAATACTTGTTAAATAGTTGATATTTGTTAAGCACTTACTATGTTGCAGAAAAAATGCTAACTGCTCCTTGTATATTATTTAATTATCCCCAAAGCCCATTTAAAAAGTTTTTATCTTTCTATAACACAGACAATATATGTGTTTATATTTTTGTTTTTTTTCAGCTAAAATATTGTAGGAATCACTCCATAGCATAAAAATTTTTATAAATTCCTTTTGACAGCTGTATAGCTTTCCATTGTTTAGACCTGTCATAGTTTATTCAAATAAGATTTAGCTAGGTTAAGCATCTTAACCTAAATCGCTCAGTTGGTGCAGCCGAGATTACAAAAGTTTTTGTTGACTCTTAAATATACATTCAAAACTAATCTGTCTCAAACTTTAATGCATGTATTAATCACCTGGGGCTCTGGCTAAAAATGTACATAAAGTGGGTCTGGGAGTGAGGCCTGAGAGTATTCATTTCTTACAAACTATTAATTATGCCAAAGAAAGTCAGCCTAGTATGCTGGCTATCAACCTTGACTGCACGTTGGAATCACCTGGGGAGTATTAAACATTACTGATGCCTAGGTTCCACCTCTAGAGGTGCCAACTTTATTTGTCTGGGGTATAGCCTGGCTATCTTTTTTTCCCCAAAGCTCCCCAGGTGATTCCTGGGTGCAGCCTGGTCTACTCACTACTGCCCCAGAAGTCTGATTGTTCTGAGGGATTCTTCTGCTATCACTAACCTGCTCCTTATCAAGTTGGCTCCTGCTCAGGAGTTGATTGGCATCAGAAGAATTCTAATTGATAGTAATCTGATGCCATATTACAGCCCTGCTCCAATCATCTTATCTGGAGTTAGTTCTGCTTTTATATTTGTGGCCCACTGTGTGCTAACCATGTATCTATTGGGCTGGGAGAGGGTATACAAAGATGATAAAGCCACAGCTCTTTCTCTCAAAAATGTTTATGAACCAGCTGTTTTTCTCTTTGAGGTAAGCCCTAGAAACAGTAAGAAGAATAGAGAGTATTGAGTTTATGAGCCCAAAGCACCACACCCCTTTCTAATATTTTTCTAGGAGACAGAGACAGGAGTCCGATAGTGTTCAAAATACCATCTTTCTAAAGTTCTGAAGCTGGTTGAAGAGTATGGTTTTAGGTCTATGGATCGTGCTCAAGCCTTGATTTTGACAGTCTTGTCCATCTGTTCACAGTGTTCTATATACTTCAGGCCTCCCCCTCATCCCCACAGGGCTGACTTCTTACGAGGTGGCAGATAGCAGACCAGAAAGACACACCCCACAAGCCCCTGACACCAACAGAGGAGGGAGTTAGGACCCAGCCAAGCCTACCCAGTTCCTTCTTTCAAATTGATCAGTGAGATGATACATTCCTCCTTCTATGGGGAGAGGAGCATCCTTATCTTGTACCACGTGGGTAGCAGCCATCTCTGGGCATGCTTAGGGCCAGCCCCAGTGCCATGGATCGTTGTGCGCATGATTGGAACTTACTGGTTCTTGGAGTCTGTCAGGTTTATTTGTTAACTTCAGCTGCTCTGACTTTTGTGGTCTTCAGGAAAGGTAGGTCACTGTGCATGCTTCATCCTTGAGTATTGATAGGTGTTTTGGAAGAGTTTCGTTTTTGCTTTGTTTTGTTTTACAAATCATTTGATTCATTTGGGGTTTATAGTTAAGACCTCGTTCATTTGGAGACCTTTGATTTCAAAATCAAGATATTTCAGGCAGGGGCCCAATCTGATTTTTCTTCTGCTCACATAGTCAAAAATATTTGTTTAGAGCACTGTACTAGGCCCTCTGGATCCAGTGACAAACCAGTGACCCAGGGTCCCTGCCTCGTGGAATTTCAGTCTAGTGGAGAGCTGAGTGGGAAGTGAAAAAAGAAACAAGTATGCAACAAAAAGGAGTTTTAAGTTACTGAGAGCTGTAATGAAGAGTAAATGAGGGAAAGTTTCTTTTTTTTTTTTGGCAGCATGGCTTGTGGGACCTCACTTCCTTGACTAGGGATTGAACCTGGGCCCTTGGCAGTAAGAATGCAGTGTCCTAACCACTGGACAACTGGGGAATTTCAAAGGGAAAGTTTCTTTTCTTTTTCTTTTTCTAACTTTTTATTTCGTATTGAGGTATAGCTGATTAACAAACAAAGTTGTGATAGTTTCCGGTGAACAGTGAAGGGACTCAACTGTACATATACATGTATCCATTCTCCCCCAAACCCTCCTCCCATCCAGGCTGCCATATAACACTGAGCAAGAGTTCCATGTGCTATACAGTAGGTCCTTGTTGGTTATCCATTTTAAATATAGTAGTGTGTACATGACCATCCCAAACTCCCTGTTTGAAGGGAAACTTTCTTATAAACATTTGCCATATGACTCAGTCCTTGGGATGAAATCACATACACACAAAAAGACTTGTACACAAATTTCATAGTAGTTTTGTTTGTAATAGCCAACAACTGGAAACAACTCAACAATGCCCACCAGGTGGTGAAAAGAGGTATTTTCTATATAGTGGAGTACTACTCAGCAATAAAAATGAACTAACTACTGATACATCAACAACATGGATGCATCTCGGAAACATTATGCTGAGAAAAAGAATTAGCCTGAAAAGAATATATTCTGAATGATTCTATATATATGAAAGCCTGGAAAAATCAAATATAACCCAAAGAGATGGAAATCATATCAGTTATTGCCTGGGTCCAGGGGTGGGAATGCTTGGGAAGGGGTACAAGGGAATCTTTAGGATGATGAAAAAGTTTTTGATTTTGGTGATGGTGGCTACATTTATCAAAACTCATCAACCTGTGCATTTAAAATGGGTGCACTTTATTATATAAATTATACCTCCAATATTTTGGCCACCTGATGCGAAGAGCTGACTCATTTGAAAAGACCCTGATGTTGGGAAAGACTGAAGACAGGAGAAGGGGACAACAGAGGATGAGATGGCTGGATGGCATCACCAACTCAATGGACATGAGTTTGGGTAAACTCCGGGAGTTGGTGATGGACAGGGAGGCCTGGCAAGCTGCGGTTCATGGGGTCGCAAAGAGTCAGACATGACTGAGCGACTGAACTGAACTGAACTGAAATTTGATCAAAATGCAATTGGAGTAGAGAGGAAGGAAGGGAAAAAAAGAAATGAAGAATGGGCAGGAAAGGGAATAATACCTATTTAGAGAGGGTGGTGGTGAGGGGTTCTCTGAGGGAGAACATTTAAGCTGAAAGTTCTGCTTAAATGTATCTGCCTGCCAATGCAGGAGACACAGGAGATGTGGGTTTGATCCCTGGTTCAGGAAGATCCTTTGGAGGAGGAAATGACAACCTACTCCAGTATTCTTGCCTGGAGAATCCAATGAACAGAGGAGCCTGGGGGGCTATAGTCCACGGGGTCACAAAGAGTTATACATGACTGAGCTTCTGAGCACACCTGCATGCTATGTATGGAAAGGCTAAAGGAATAAAGGATGAAGATAGTTGGGCTGGGGTAGGGGAAGGGGTTCTCCAGGCAGGAAGAAAAGCAGATACAAAGGCCTTGAGGTAGGGAAGAGAAAGTAAAACTGCTTTGGCTGTGATAGTTAATTGGATGAAGAAGATTGACTGGGAGATGTCTGGCCTACTTAAAGTAACAAAATACCTGAGAAATTTGAGTAGCACCCCCATAACCTGCAAACATTAATGATTAATAACAAAGCATCTTCATCCATTCACTGGTGAAGTGAAGTGAAGTTGCTCAGTCGTGTCCGACTCTTTGCGACCCCATGGACTGTAGCCTGTCAGGCTCCTCTGTCCATGGGATTCTCCAGGCAAGAGTACTGGAGTGGGTTGCCATTTACAGGTCCCATAAAGACCTCTTGATACTTTATAAGCCACTCATTTAAGTCAATGTAAGAGGGTACTTGAGAGTAATGAAAATAGTATTTCATTAAAATAACCTTCATTAATGTAGACTGTGATCTCTTTCAGTGACTATGACCAGTAGTAGGGATTCTGAGAGGAGAGCATAATAAAGAAAGTTCTGCAGAAGACTCTATTTGCCAAAATAAGGTAGACATTTCTTCTTTTGTGCATTTCAGTCTCTTCAGAGGCCTGAAAGTTAAGGTTCCTTCAGAAATGGATTCTTAGCCCTATGGTTGTTGTTCAGTTGCTAAATCATATCTGACTCTTTTGTGACCCCATAGACTGTAGCCCACCAGGATCCTCTGTTCATGGGATTTCCCAGGCAAGATGCCATGTCCTTCTCCAGGGGATCTTCCTAGCCCAGGGATTGAACCCTAGTTGCCTGCATTTCAGGCAGATTCTTTATCATTAAGCCATCAGGGAAGCCTCAGCCCTTAAGGTAGGAAAGTTATAATTCAGGACATTAGATCTAGGGAGAGGACAGGGTAAGTGGCCTTGACAATGAGGGCTTGGTGTCCATCATTATTATTTTAAAGCTCTGGTTTCAGGAAACAATGAAAGCTAGATTAAGAAAAAGCAGGGGGATAGGGTGACTAGAAGTGTCTTTGAATGTTATGGAAAGAACCAAAAGACATGCATGTGTTTAGTTCAGGAAAAGATGAAAATAGGCAGGACTGGGAGAGCTGGAAAAGCATTCTGTTTTGCTTTGTGTATCTGTTTATTCTTGGGTTTATTTGCAGACCAGCTTTCTCTGTTTCTTTGCCTCCATGGGGAATATGGCATTACACTTTCAGAAGTGAGTCCTCATTTCAAAGTGGTAGGGTTATGATGTATACAAACTTGGCTGTTGGGGCCTAATCTATACATGGATAGGGGGATTTCTTGGAGAAGAGTGGATGGTTGGAAGCTAGGCAGATACCAAACTTGTTTACTACAAAGATGTTAGTATTTTAAAGAATTCCAAAGTTGCTCTATTGGCTTCCCAGGTAGCACAGTGGTAAAGAATCTGCCTACCAATGCAGGAGACCTGAGAGACGCGGGTTTGATCCCTGGGTTGGGAGGAGGAAATGGCAACCCATTGCAGTATTCTTGCCTGGAAAATCCCATGGTCAGAGGAACCTGGTGGCCTACAGTTCATGGGGTCGCAGAGTCGGACACAACTTAGTGACTGCGCACACAAAGTTGCTATTGCCACTGTAATTATTTCGTTATCAACACATTTGTGTGTGTGCATATTACTCTGTGACAGGCACTGTAGGTGATATGAAGATGCAAACTCTTATTTTAGTAGTTCTCATAATCTAGCTGGGATTACTATGTATACCAAGAATTTTAAGACAAGGAATTGTTGTAAATGCCATTAAGAGTGATATAACATCTCTTCACAATTAATTAAAATTTGAGATATTTCCCTTTTTATTATTTCTAGTTTTGTCTATTTGAATAAACTTTTTTATTTAGTTAATACTTTGAAAGTATTAACTTTTAATTTCTTCATTTTGATCCTTATACTATGGTTGTGCAGGATGTTAATGTTAGGAGTAGCTGAGTAGGGGTATATGGGAACTTCCTCTGTATTATTCCTGAAACTTTTCTGTAAGTTGAAAAATTGTTCAAAATAAAAGTTTTTTTAAAAGCAAAAAAAAAAAAAAAGTGAGATATTGTAAAAGATCAGGAGGTTTACAGCTAATTGTAATCAATGAAGACTTTAAGGAGGAGGTATCATTTGGACTAAGCCATGAAAGTTGGGTTGGATTTCAATAAACAGAAATATGGTGGGAAGGAATTTCATGTTGGATGAGCCAAGTCTTAGAGCAGAATAAAAGTAAGGTGTCTATCTGGAGAACTGTGAAATTTACTTTGCTGCATGTTGTGTAAGCATATGAGAAGTAATGAGGAAAAGTGGAAAAATGCCAAATGGTGGGGTTCTTTGGATATTAAGTTGTTTGGACTTTATTCTATAGACAAAGAAGCCATTGAAACCTTTTAAACAGAGGAGAGATTATAAATAGGATGATGGGGAGTCCCCTGGCGGTCCAGTGGTTAAGACTCCAAAGCAGGGGGCACAGGTTTGATCCCTGATTGGGAAAATAAGATCCCACATGACATGCAGCATGCCCAAAAGATTTAAAATAACAGCACAGTGGTTTAGTAAGATTAACTGATCAGTAGGCTGGAAAGTAGAGAAACTAGAAGTGGAGCACACATTTAGGAGGTAACTGAAATAAATGACTGATTAGATAATGCTTCTTTGTCCAATATGATGGCCACTAGGCACTGTGGCGTTTGACCACTTTTAGTGTCATAGGTTGAAATGATAGTATTTGGGATATATTGGATTAAATAAAATATAATATTAAAATGAATTTAACCTGTTTCTTTTTACTTTTTAAAACATGGCTACTAGAAATTTTACTCTTTTTGAGGGGTGGGGGCTGTGCGGCTTGTGGGATGTTAATTCCCCAACCAGGGATTGAACCTTAATCTCCACAGTGAAAGCATGTAGTCCTAACCACCAGGGAATTCCTTAGAAATTTTAAATCACACACATGATTTACATTATATTTCTATTGAACACTGCTGGATTCAAAGAAAGAGGGAAATAAATCAAGTTACTCAGGGCAATGGAAATGGCACTATCATTATGAAAACTAAGGAAAGTGGGACTGTGAGGAAAAGAGGATAAACTTGTTTTCAGAAAAAAATTCTTTTGTATAGATTTATTTGGGAGTGAAATAAGAAGTTGTACTTAACTTTATCTTAAATTTCTCAAACTTATTTGACCATAGATTACTTTTCTAACAACTATCAAGTGCTAAAATGTTAGTGCTTATCTAGTGTGGGTGTGTGCTCAGTCGCTAGATTGTGTCCGACTCTGTGACCCCCATGGACTGTAGGTCACCAGGCTCCTCTGTACATGGGATTTTCTGGGCAAGAATACTGGAATGGGTTGCCATTTTCTCCTCCAGGGAATCTTTCTGACTTAGGGATCGAACCGTATCTCTTGTGTCTCCTGTGTTGGTAGGTGGATTCTTTACCACTGCTGGGAAGCCAATCCACATCAGAGACATTCAGTCAAAGATAAGATAGGCTTTGAACTTGCAAACTAGGAGAAAATTTCAGTCCTTTCAATACCTGGGGAGGAATCAGTTCAGTTCAGTTCAGTCACTCAGTCGTGTCTGACTCTTTGCGACCCCATGGATCGCAGCATGCCAGGCCTCCCTGTCCATCACCAATTCCCGGAGTTTACTCAAACTCATGCCCATCGAGTCGGTGATGCCGTCCAGCCATCTTATCCTCTGTCGTCCCCTTCTCCTCCTGCCCCCAATCCATCCCAGCATCAGGGTCTTATTCCAATGAGTCAACTCTTCGCATGAGGTGGCCAAAGTACTGGAGTTTCAGCCTCAGCATCGGTCCTTCCAATGAACACCCAGGACTTATCTCCTTTAGGATGGACTGATTGGATCTCCTTGCAGTCCAAGGGACTCTCAAGAGTCTTCTCCAACACCACAGTTCAAAAGCATCAATTTTTCCGCGCTCAGCTTTCTTCACTGTCCAACTCTCACATCCATACATGACCACTGGAAAAACCATAGCCTTGACCAGAGGGAGCTTTGTTGGCAAAGTAATGTCTCTGCTTTTTAATATGCTATCTAGGTTGGTCATAACTTTCCTTCCAAGGAGTAAGTGTCTTTTAATTTCATGGCTTCAGTCACCATATGCAGTGATTTTGGAGCCCCCAAAAATAAAGTCTGTCACTGCTTCCACTGTCTCCCCATCTATTTTTCATGAGGTGATGGGACCAGATGCCATGATCTTAGTTTTCTTAATGTTGAGCTTTAAGCCAACTTTTTCACTCTCCCCTTTCACTTTCATCAAGAGGCTTTTTAGTTCCTCTTCACTTTCTGCCATAAGGGTGGTGTCATCTGCATATCTGAGGTTATTGATATTTCTCCCGGCAATCTTGATTCCAGCTTGTGCTTCTTCCAGCCCAGCATTTCTCATGATGTACTCTGCATATAAGTTAAATAAGCAGGGTGACAATATACAGCCTTGACGTACTCCTTTTCCTGTTTGGAACCAGTCTGTTGTTCCATGTCCAGTTCTAACTGTTGCTTCCTGACCTGCATACAGGTTTCTCAAGATGCAGGTCAGGTGGTCTGGTATTCCCATCTCTTTCAGAATCTTCCACAGTTTATTGTGATCCACACAGTCGAAGGCTTTGGTATAGTCAATAAAGCAGAAATAGATGTTTTTCTGGAACTCTCTTGCTTTGTCAATGATCCAGCAGATATTGGCAATTTGATCTCTGGTTCCTATGCCTTTTCTAAAACCAGCTTGAACATCTGGAAGTTCACAGTTCACGTATTGCTGAAGCCTGGCTTGGAGAATTTTGAGCATTACTTTACTAGCATGTGAGATGAGTGCAATTGTGCAGTAGTTTGAGCATTCTTTGGGATTGCCTTTCTTAGGGATTGGAATAAAAACTGACCTTTTCCAGTCCTGTGGCCACTGGCAAGGAATAGAACCTTCCATATCTAGGATCTCTATCCCTCCTCAATAGCAGATTCTGGGCCAGGGGTCAGGCCTTGGAAGAATGTCTAGGAGCTTAAGAACTTCATGTTCTATATATCTTTGTCCTTTCGGAAAGACTGTAGGCAAGGTTTTCCCAAACTCCCTACACTATTGTACTCTGAAAAAAGTTCTTGTGCTTGAAAGAGGCCTGATCTACACTTTTTATTTCCTTGGCACTAATGGACTGTGGTGTTGGAGAGGATTCTTGAGAGTCCCTTGGACTGCAAGGAGATCCAATCAGTCCATCCTAAAGGAGATCAGTCCTGGGTGTTCATTGGAAGGACCAATGCTGAGGCTGAAACTCCAGTACTTTGGCCACCTCATGCAAAGAGTTGACTCATTGGAAAAGACCCTGATGCTGGGAGGGATTGGGGGCAGGAGGAGAAGGGGACGACAGAGGATGAGATGGCTGGTTGGCATCACCGACTCGATGGGCATGAGTTTGAGTAAACTCCGGGAGTTGGTGATGGACAGGGAGGCCTGGCATGCTGCGATTCATGGGGTCGCAAAGAGTCGGACACAACTGAGTGACTGAACTGAACTGAACTGAATGGAGTCCAGTGAAAGGAGAAAGAACTTGTGGCTTGACATGCTTGTGATCATACTTTCCTTTTTACTTTCCAGTGATGCTTTACTTTAGTAGCAAGAAAACTCATTAGAAACTCAAAGAGTCTGTCTCCTGATTTTTGAAAAGTACTTAAGAGGATGTGGGACTTCCCTGGTGGCTCAGACGGTAAAGCGTCTGACTACAATGCAGGAGACCCAGGTTCCATCCCTGGGTCGGGAAGATCTCCTGGAGAAGGAAATGGTAACTCACTCCAGTATTCTTGCCTGGAAAATCCCATGGACGGAGAAGCCTGGTAGGCTACAGTCCATGGGGTCGCAAAGAGTCAGACATGACTGAGTGACTTCACTTTAAGAGGATATGACTCATTAGGAACCAGAAGGCACACTGTGGGCTCCAAGATGGTTTCCAGTGATTCTTTCTCTCCTGGTATTCTTATCCTTGTGTACTACCAACTCATGTTAGGCTGGTCTGTGTAATATGTAGAATATTGTAAAAATGACAGAATAGGACTTCACAGGCTAGATATTAAGACATTGCAACTTCTACCTTGTTTTCTCTTGGATCACTCGCTCTAGAAGCTAGCTGCCATGTTGTGGAGACACTCAAGACAATCCTATGGAGTGCTCCCATGTTGTGGCAGCTGAGGCCTCCTGCCAACAGCCAGTTTTGTGAGTAAGTCATGTTGGGAGTGGATACTGAAGCCTATTATACCCTCAAATGAAAGACCCTAAGCCAGAACCACACAGCCAAGTCACTCCCGAATTCTTGACCTACAGAAAGTGTGATAATAAGTATCACTATTTTAAGCTACTAAATTTGGGGTTATTTTACCTAGTAATCAAATTCCCACACATGTATATATATATTAAATATATATATATATAGTCTCTTGATATTTCTTGATTTCTCTGTACTATAACTGGGTGAATTACTCATGTATTGGGCTTTCTCCACAGCTCAGTTGGAAGAATCTGCCTGCAATGCAGAAGACCCTGGTTCAATCCCTGGGTCGGGAAGATCCCCTGGAGAAGGAAATGGCAACCCACTCCAGTATTTTTGCCTGGAGAATCCCATGGACAGAGGAGCCTGGTGGGCTACAGTCCATGGGGTCACAAGAGTTGGACCTGGCTTATCGACTAAACCACCAATGTGGTAGAAGTATGTTTTGAATGATGTTTTGTTGCTGAAATGGCTCTAAATTTGCAAGTCATTACTTTAGAATTTGATTAGTTCTTCTGAAGCACTACGCTTACCATGACCCCTGTGCTTCTTATTCTGGTGTGTACATCACAATATTCACTTCTCCCCAAGGATAAATAATTGAGAGAAATGATAAAGAACTTAATAACTGAGAGAAGTGATAAAGAACTTAATAATGCTCTCCCTATAAAATAAACTAATAATCACAGAGAAAGAAAGCCTCTTACTTGCTACTTTCATTTTTTTTTTTTGGCAAAAAAAAAAAACAAACAAAAAACCCCTGAAGCTTAATCATGGATTTACTTTGCTCCAAGTCAAATCTTCAATTTTTTAAAAATAAGTTTTACTTAGATATAATACACATACCGAAAAAGTGAACATCTTGATGAAATGTTACAAAGTGGACACACTCATGTAACCACCATCCAGACCAAAGAAACCAAACATTACCAGCCTTTTAGAAGCCTGTCTGGTCAATTCTACCTACTACTCTTTTCTCACCCCTCAAAGTAACAAGTGTTCTGCCTTCTAAATAATTTATTTTATTTTTTATTACTTTTTAACACCAAAAACATTTTGTATTGGGGTATAGCCAATTAACAATGTTGTGATAGTTTCAGGTGAACAGTGAAGAGACTCAGCTATACATATACATGTTTCCATTCTCTCCCAAATCCCCTCCCATCCAGGCTGGCACACAACATTGAGCAGAGTTCCATGTGCTAATCCAATAGGACTTTTGCTAGTTATCCATTTTAAATATAGCAGTATGTTCGTGACCTTCCCAAAGTCCTTAACTATCCCTTCCTTTGCCAGGAACCTTGAGTTCATTTTCTAAGTCTGTGAGTCTCTTTCTGTTTTGTAAGTAAGTTCTTTTGTATTATTTCTTTTTAGATTCCACATACAAGGGGTGTCATATGCTATCTCTCCTTCTTTGACTTACTTCACTCAGTATGACACTCTCTAGGTCCATCCATGTTGCTGTAAATGGCCTTATTTCATTCTTTTTAATGGCTTAGTATTATTCCATTGTATCTATATATACCACATCTTCTAAATCCATTTCTTTGTGGATGGACGTTTAGTTGTTTCCATATCTTGGCCATTGTAAATAGTGATGCAGTGAACATTGGGGGTGCATGTTATCTTTTCAGGCCATGTTTTTCTCTGGATATATGCCCAGGAGTGGGGTTCCAGGGTCATATGGTAGCTGTTCTTTAAGGAACCTCCATACTGTTCTCCATAGTGGCCTTAGCAATTTACATTTCCACCAACAGTGCAGGAGGGTTCCCTTCTTTCCACATCCTCTCCAGCATTTGTTGTTTGGGGATTTTTTATTTTTAATTTTTACTTTTCCTGGTTGTGCCACACAGCTTGCGGGATCTTGATTCCCTCACCAGGGACAACCCTGAGTCCCCTGCAGTGGAAGCATGGAGTCCTAACCACTGGACCACCAGGGAAGTCCCTAACATTTTTTATCAATGTTGAACTTCACATAAGTGGAGACATATAGTATGTATTTTTTCATGTATGATTTCTTTTCCCCAATTTATTTACATTTTTTTTTTACTGAGGATTATAAACACCTTGCCTAATTGTCATTTGTGTCTGCTTCATCTTTTATTTTGGATAAACTTTAATGACAGCCAGAGACTTCAAGTCCACACTAGTGAGTGAAGCTGTGCGTATGTATTTAAGATGAGAAAAAGCCTCCCAGTAATTTATTGGAACGTCACAGAATCTGTGCCTTTTGGTTATCATAAGGCAGAGAGTAGTTGAATTTCTCAGGAATCCAGATTGTCAATTTTTCAAGCTGTATACCTCTGGATAAGTTGCCTCATCATTCAAACGTTCCTAGAAGGATTAAGTAACACGTAAAGACATGTAAAAAGGGAAGGGTACACATATTTCAAGTGTTGTTTTGATGTTGGGTTTGTCTTGGAAGTCTCAGGTGATGATGATTTTTGATTCTTCAGAATGATCTATTGGAGCTTAGAGACTTGATGTAAAGCCCCTCAAGTCAAGGAAAACCATATTATTTTTAGTTGGGGGATGCAGAAACATATGCATTGTTGGGCACCGAGATATAGAAGAGTAGCTATAGGTTTTCTTGGTTCTTGTAGGATCCCTATGGTGTGGCTTCCTGCAGGAGACAGAATTTCCAGAGCTAGGAAATTGGATCTCCAGAGTTATTCCTACAGTGAGGGGAGCTAGTTTTGGGTGAACACGGTAATTCTATTCAACAAGCAAGAGAAAAGCTCATCCTTCTTGTTCAACCTGCCACTAGCTGTCTTAACAGGAAAGATGAACACAAGGGGCATTACAGGCTCTGAGGGGAAGCACTTATGATATAATTAATGAGTCAGGTCCCACTAAACTTGACGGAGTGCCTAGGGGGAACAGCGTTGTGGATCATTCCAGGCATGGGCAACCTATGGGAGAAGAACTGCTTGGATGGACCTTCAGTATCTCAGGTGAGTATCTCAGGGCTGGAGGTGACCATGTTCTCGCCCCCCAAAAGGTGATGATTCAAAAAACAAACAAAAAAAGCAACTAAACAAAATCCCAACAACCCAGCCCCCGAGGCGACCACCAAACCCTTCTACGTCCCCCAGGCCACACCACACAGAAAGAGGATCCAGATTCCATACAAAAGCCAACCCTACTTTCTGGCTCCCACACCCTCCCTCCTTCACTACAGGAGGGTGGTGAAGGATTTATAACCCACCTAGTTCTTCCAGTTGCCATGGATACCAACCCCAGTCCTTTCCTTCCTTCTGGTACTGGGAACAGTCTCTAACGCAGGAGGAATGGAGGGCTCCTTACCCAAACCCGCCAGTGGGAGTGCTGGGGGAGGGGGTGGTGGTTAAACAGAGCGCGACGGACTGGAGGTCTAGACTGCAGCGTTAGAATCAGGACAAAAGCTAAGTTCAGCCGCAGTTCAAGCCCTTCCGTTCGCCAACACCTGCGACCAGACCCTGCGGGACACTGCTGGGCTTAGGGGAGGGGCAAGCCGAGAAGACGGGACGCAGCAGCGAGGTGGGGCTCGGGGGCGCGAGGCGGCTCCCGGGAGAGTTCCGGGGACTGGAGAGCCGACCTGTACACTAGCTCAGGAGGGTGCAGCGGCTGGAAGAAGGTGCAGGCCCCTCCACCCACTTGTCCATTGGGCGGCGGCGCCATCACTCTGCTCGGCAACACCGCTCTCCACCTCCGCCCAGCCAGGATCCCCTCCCCCGCCTTCCTCTGCTCCGCCCCGTCCTGGGAGCTTTTCATTGGACGGAGGCGCAGTCGATTCGCCTCGAGTCAGAGAACCGATTGGACAGCAGGCCGTCGGGCCGCCCCCAGCCAGCTTGGATTGGCTGGCTGCGCGTTGGCGCAACGGAAGAGGCGGCCTGCCGAAGGTGCTCTTTTGCTCCGACTGGCTTGCCGCGGAGGAGGCGAAGAGGGGACCAGCGCTGGGGGGCTGGCTCGGGCGGCAGCGGTGGCTGCTGCGGATGGGAGCTGGCTGGCTTGCCGCGCCCATGGAGCGCCACGGCAGGGCCGCCGCCACTTCTGCCTCGTCGGCCCGGGAACCGGTGTTCGGGGGCCCCGATGGGCGGCGGCGGGAGCCACTGCGGCGCCGGGCGAACAGCGCGTCAGCCCCTGCCGTCGGGGCCTCGGCTTCGGCCTCGCCTTCGGGGGAGGGCGTAAGGCGGGATCGGCCAGGCTCCTACAGCGGCGCTACCTCGGTCTCCCGTCAGCGCGTCGAAAGCCTCAGGAAGAAGCGGCCGCGTAAGTGCCCGGCGGGGCGCCTTAGCGCCTCGCCCTGCCCCCTTCCGGCTCGGCCGCCGTTTTTCCCGCGCGCGCCGGCGCGGAGACAGTGCCCCCGCACGGTGGTCCCAGTTGGTGCTTGAGGCTGGAGGCCTCAGGTCCCTCGAACACGCGGGCTTCGGGTTCGGCCCCGTCCATCCCTTTTGTGTAGTGGTTCTCTCTTCTGCTTTTCAGTTGTCCGAGTGGAGCGTCTTTCCCAGGACCTTTTCTCCGGTTCTTAGCTCTTTGTGCATTCTTTGTCCGAGAGTCACATGATTTTTTTTCCTCGAGAAGGCTTTTTGACTCTCTTTCACCACCTCCCTTCCCCCCCGAGTCATTTGAATCACCAGTGTCTCTCCAAGACGTTACATCCTTTTCATCTGGAGATTTTGGGCTCAAAGGAGATGGTTGAGTTGCTGCAAGCCTAAAACTGGATTCCGTGTTCTGTGCGCTAAGCTTTGGCTGCTTTTCTTCCCATGAGAATTCGAGTCATCTCTCACCCAGATATCGTATCTATTTTCTTTACATCTCATTGCCGCTGCTCACAATTCAGTACTGTAGCATTCTGGGCTTTTTAGGAATTTTTCTTTTGAGGGAAAAAGACATCTTCCTGAATATCGTCTTGGCGATTGCACATGCCTTTCCCAAAGAATCGGTTTCCCTGTTTTTTTTTTTTTTTCCCCTGTTTTATTATAACGTTTCTTTTTCTGCTTTGTGATCTAGTCCAGATTTTTTTTTTTTTTTCTTTCTCTTTACGGGTCTTCAGTTCAAGTCCTCTATCAAGCAGCCATTGCAACTCTTGAAAATACCCACTGTCTTGATACTCTTAATATGAACTTTTCGGATATAATAACAGTTTACTAATCCATATAGTTATACTGTTTTTTTCGCTTGTTGCCAGATTCCTATTTCAGGAAACCAACGTTTTAAATGCAGAATTTGAGAGTGAGAAAGTGGTAGTATGAGTGTGAGGTCTTTATTGGATAGTACCTCAGCTCAACAACCCGTTTGCTTTACTCTTTTATGATTTGGATGATTAAATATTAAATGCAGCTCTAGTTGGCTATGAACAGTTTGAGAGTTTTCAGTTCTTTTGTCTTTCCCTGTGTTCTTGTAAGAAAGTTGGAAAAGAGATTATTCAGTCTCAGCCTATGCCATTTTTAGAGCCTGGTGTTGAGAAGCACCTGATTTTTAAGTGATGCAAAACTCCTTCATGGTTTTGAACTGCCTCAATTCCAGAGATTCAGCAAATAATCGCAGCCAGGCAGCCAGCTCTTTGTGACCATTGACTACAAAGATTATAAGTAATATTGTAATTTGGGTGTTTGCCACAAATCAGGCAGTCTTTAAAATTTATTTTAATGTACTCTTGTGAAAGCTTTAATAAACTCCTTGCGACCCCGTGGACTATACAGTCGGTGGAATTCTCTAGGCCAGAATACTGGGGTGGGTAGCCTTTCCCTTCTCCAGGGGATCTTCCCAATCCAGGGATCGAACCCAGGTCGCTGCATTGCAGGCAGATTCTTTACCAGCTGAGCCACAAGGGAAGCCCACCAACAGGTGTACCACTGAACAGTACAGAAAGACCAAATGGAAGGAAAAACAATACCTTGTCTATTTCTTTAGGTCTCGTTATCAGAAACATGGCTTTTCATGACTTTTATAAGGACTAATGAGTTCATTAAGGGCTTTCCCAGGTGGCTTAGTGGTAAAGAACCTGCCCGCCAATACAGGAGACGCAGGTTTGATCCCTGGGTTGGGAAGATGCCCTAGAGAAGGGAATGGCAATCCACTCCAGTATTCCTGCCAGGAGAATTCCATGGATAGAGGAGCCTGGCAGGCTATATAGTTCATGGGGAGACAATTGAGCGACTTTCACTTCACTTCACACCAGTTAGTTGTATTGACTGCTGATCCCTTCAAGAGTTGTACTTTGGTGTTAACTTTGAGAGAATTCAATAAAAATGAAATCTTTGTATTTTTTATTAGGAGAATTAGATATAGGGCCACCTTTCTTTTGTTTGGAAACCTCATTCTGATGTTATTGTACTACTTATCTAAAGGTATAGGAGACTAGTTGTTATTAGAAATTAGAAAGAGCTGTTTGGTTTATTTTAGGAATTATGAACCCTGATTATAGTCATATTCTGCCAAACATGTTCCCCAGAGCAGTGTGATTCCCTAATCTGTCCCCATCTCAGACTTAACACCACACATCGTAGTCATTAGAGATATGGCTAGGGGTGTGTGTGTGTCTAAGAAGTTCTTTGAACATTTTAAATTAGCTGGAGTATGTTTCACAGGTCTGCTGCGGCTAAGTCGCTTCAGTTGTGACCGACTCTGTACAACCCCATAGATGGCAGCCCACCAGGCTCCTCCATCCCTGGGCCTCTCCAGGCAAGAATACTGGAGTGGGTTGCCATTTCCTCCAGTGCATGAAAGTGAAAAGTGAAAGAGAAGTCACTCAGTCATGTCCTACTCTTAGCGACCCCATGGACTATAGCCTACCAGGCTCCTCCATCCATGGGATTTTCCAGGCAAGAGTACTGGAGTGGGTTGCCATTGCCTTCTCATAGGTCTGAGAGAAATATAAAGATTGGTTTAAAATGATGGAAACAAAGATGCTAATGATAGTAACGTAATACTTAGGTGTTTATATTAAACACTCTGCCAAATACTTTATAAGCATTTCTTTTGAGTCTTGCAGTTATTCTCTGAGATGGATATTTGTCATCTCCAGTTTCCAGATGAGGAAACATTTTCCCTCGGTCCAAGGCCATATAGACAGTTAGTAAGGGAGCTGTGTTTTGATTTTAGTTGTGGGTGTCTGACGTCAGACTCAGTGTTTCTTGGACTTTCCACATCTTGGAAGTTACAGGTGACATAATCCAGAGTAGTGGTGGAATCACTCAGAAGCTAAAAAACAAAAAGTGATCTGCAGAGAGGTCCAAAAACATCTTTTAATTTTTAAAATTTTATTTTTTTAAGTTTATTTATTTTGGTTGTGCTGGGTCTTCATTGCTGCATGGGGTTTTCTTTAGTTATAGCCGGAAGGGGCTACTGTCTCATTGTGGTGCACAGGTTTCTTCCTGCCATGGTTTCTCTTGTTGAGAAGCAGGGACTCTAGGGTGCCCAGGCTGCAGTAGTTTTGGCTTCTGCGTTCTATAGAGCGCAGGCTCAGTAGTTTTGGCACGCGGACTTTAGTTGCTCCAAGGCATATGGGATCTTCCCAGGTCAGGGTTCAAACTGTGTCTCTTGCATTGATAGGTGGATTCTTTACCACTTAGCCACCAGGGAAGCTCCAATTAAAAAATCTTTATTGAGGCATAATTACATACAGTAAAATGTACGATTTTGACAAATGTAACAAGAGAACATACATTTTAATCTGGAGCCCCAGATGTACAGCAGATGTGTAGGAGGTGCGTGAAACTCAGGGATCACAGTGCTTTATGGCAGTGTGGGGGGATGAACTGGATCTTGGAAGGTGATGTTTAAGCATGTGGAGCATATTTCAGTACTCCAGGGAAAGCTTCGTGACGTGCTGATTTTGAACTCATACCAATCATTGAATGTCCTTAACCTCCATTAGTCTAGAAGATAAAGCTTTTGTTTGTAGCTTGATAGTACTAATCTAGAAAATAGTTAGCTTTTCCTTGATATTTGGGGGAGCAGCAGTGTTGTCAGTATGAAACTGGTGCTTGGGCCCTGAGGGGCTGCCTTTTATCTGGTGTAGAGTTTCATCTTCAGTTAGGGAATTAGAAAGGGCCACCACCAGGAGCTCAGGAAAAAAGTTAGATTTCTATTTCTTTGTAGCCCATTTTTGAGGGACAGAATAGGAGAGGATGCTTTTTTAAAAAAAAAAAAAATTCATTTGGCTGCCTCTGGTCTTAATTGCGGCACGAGGATCTTCCCTTGCAGCACACGAACTGTCTAGTTGTGGCGTGGGCTCGGTAGTTGCTGTACTCTGGCCCAGTTGCTCTGTGGGGTGTGGGAGCTTAGTTCCGCAACCGGGGATAGAACCTGCATCCCTTGCGTTGCAAGGTGAATTCTTAACCACTGGACCACCAGGGAAGTTCATTGACTGGTCGCTTAAAAGAGCATTGAGGGATTTCCCTGGTGGTGGTGTGCTGAAGAATCTCCCTGCCCCCCCCCTCCCCCCCCAAAAAAGAATCTCCCTGCCAGTGCAGAGAACAGGGGTTTGATCCCTGGTTCCGGGAAGATTTCACATGCTGCAGGGCAACTAAACCTGTGCGCCCTAGAGCCTGTGCTTCACAACAAGAGATGCCACCACAATGAGAAGCAGGCGCTGCAACTAGAGAGTAGTCCCCACTTGCCCCAACTAGAGAAAGCCCCCAAGCAGCAAGGAAGACCCAGCGCAGCCAAAAATAAATACATTAAAAAAAAAAAAAAAGGGGATTGAGGTTCTTTGGGCTTAAATTTATAACCTTGTGAGCTCTTTTCAGGTTCATAACTTGGGGTATGAAGTTCATAACTTTATCTTTAAACACTTCTTTCTCCATGTTCTTTTCTCAGTTTTTGTCAGCAAGGTAGACTAAGATGTGAAAGTCCTTTATAATGGCTTAAAGTTTGCTTTCTAAAAGTGAAAGCTATCTTGCAGTTTTTGGTTGGTTCTTAGGTTTTGTTATTTATACTTCTTGAATGTAAAATTTATTATTGAATCTCCTGGTTTTATAGTAGATAGTATTTTATAAGTATCTGGTCTTTAAACTATTTTGGGAATATTTTTGAGGTCTGTCTTTTAATCTGAGGCCAAAGCTTGCTGCTTAGACCAGCCTAGGGGTTTGGGTTTGCAGTGTCTTAACCATGTGTGGTCTGGTAAAGATGTAGTTCATAATGTTGAAAAATTGAGCACACCTTTATAAATCATATATTTATCATTGGAAAGCATTTCAGTTGGCACCTATTATCAGAGTGCTAATGATTTGTGCATAGATTTGTGAGAGAAAGTTTAAATTCTTTCTAGGAAAGTATCCTAAGTCAAGTGCACATTGTCTAGACACAGTGCCTTGGAGGAAATATATCAGAAAATATGCTGAAGGCTGAAAACAGACTCAAATATCTGTGAAAATTGAAAGTGATAAAATAGGCCTTCATTTAAGAGATGAGAAGTGTGATGGCATAGCAAAAGCTACTTTTACCATATCTTTTCTTGCCAGAAATGTGTAATTTTTGAATGAGAATTGGGAGGCTTATTCCAGTTAGGTTATAGTTTATGGGGCAGTCTCTGAGTCATTGAGAAGAATCTAAACCCCCTTTGACAGGCTGAGTGTTTAGAAGTAATGGAATGTATGGCCTGAGAGATAATCAGAGAGCATGCTTCTAATGGACCTCCTATGTCTTTCATTGTCTTTCAGTTCTTATGGGTATGTAAATAGTTTGATAGTAGTATAAGGGAAAATCCAGAAACGATTGCAGTCAGTGAAACCAGTGAATAAGGATGTGAACTGAGCTATTTACTCTTTCAGCCTAAGACGCCTTACTTTTTCTTTTATATTGTTGGTCCTCTTTTTCTAGGGTATGTGTATTTTTTTAAACTACTTTTTACTTAAAAAAAAAAATTAGCCCCAAAATATGTGTTTTGTGCTCTTAGGTTTGTATCGATACTGATTAAAAGATAACTTGTTAAAGGATTTAGGAAATCTGGGCTTGAGTCCCGCCTTTTCCTTTTTTTGACTGTGACCCTGGGCTCCTTCCTTTGCACTTCAGTTTCTTAACTGAAAGTAAAGTGGGGTGATTACCTTGCATGGTTATTGTAAACATTAAATAAGTTCATGCAGTGAAGTGCTTGGCTATTAATAGATGGTCATTTAAAACATAATAGCCATAAGCTAATGTTCCAACTTTTTAATCTAAGGAAAGGGGAATAAGGCTTAATTTGTTTTAAGCCTTGTAATCTTCCATTGGTGTTAGATATGTTCAAAACTTCAGATTCCAGTGCTGTTGATGAGATATATTTGTTAGTAGAGTGCTCTGTCTTTGCTATCCATAAGGTTGGCATCATCTTAAAGTTGATGCTTAAAGAATGGTGCTTTTAGTAGGAAAATAAGAATTGAATCTCCTTGCTTCAGTCATACCTAACGTTGTTTTCATGATTGGAGAAACTTTATTTTTCCAGTCAGGGCCAGATTTCATGACTTATGCAGTGAAAGGTTCAGTTAATACCTCATCACTGGGAATGGAGTTTCTGTGAGTATTTTAAAAAAGAAAAAATCATGACTCCCTGCAACTGAGGTGAATGGCTGCTGGGGAGTCAACCGTAGTGTTTTCTTTAGAATTGCATTGACATTGTTAGATTAATTTGGGGGAGAATTGGTGTTTAATAGTATTTAAGTTTTCCTTCCTGGAACATGATATATTTTCCTATTATGTCTTTTCAATACACCATTTTAATAATAGTCACACATGTTTTAGTATTTATTTCTAAATATTTTATGGTTTTTCTTATGCATGATTTTTTTCATATTATTTTAGTATTTATTTCTAATTATTGTATGGTTTTTGTTAGGCATGACATTTTTTTCATATTGTTTTCTTGCTGGATTTTGCTTATATAGGAAAAGCTATTGGTATGTGTATTTTTTTGGTGTGTCCAGTTACTAAAAATTTTTAAATTCTGTTGGCTTATTGATTTATCTTAATTTTTATTTTATGGAGTCTGTTGAGATAATCATGGTTTTTCTCCTTCAATTTAAGCAAGCCTCCTTAAATTTAATTTTAATTGTGAAAACCGTCCTTGCCTTCCAGAGAAGAATCCCTGTTGGCCATGGTGTAACACTCACTGCACAACTGGATTCTGATGTTTAATACTTTAATATTTTTGCATTTATGTTGTGGGACACTTCTTTTCTAGTTTTGATGAGGTTAGAATGACTTGAGAATCTTTCTAGATTTTTGTGTGTGTGTGTGCCCCAGAAGCTCTTGATGGTTTGCCTGGAAACTATTAGGGCCTGGTACTTTGTTGTTGTTGTTTGTGTGGTAGATCTTTGACCTTTTAACAAATTTTCAGTGCTTTTGACCTCTGAGTTTTCCACTTCATTTTGAGTCTCTCTTTGTACTCTCTTTTTCTCGCTAATCCTCTGTTGATGGTACATTTTAAATTCACTGTTACATAGTTGTAAATTGGCTTGTTTGTACAATTTCTGGTTATGTACGTTCATCTTCCTTGACTTTTTTTTTCTTTTGGTTTAAAGAAAAGCTGTATCTTCTTTTTCTTGGATATATTTACCAGAAATTTGTTTGTTTTAATGGCTTTCTCAAAGCTTGATTTTACTGATTAGCTCTGTTGTGGCTTTGTTCACAATGATGTTTTTCTAATTACATTTACTTTTGCTTTCATCTTTAATAACTTTCTGCTGCTTATTTTGAGTCTGTTTTATTTCTCTAGCATTTCAAATTGTATGTGACATTCTCTTTTATTTAGACTTCCATATTTTGAATACATTTGATATTTAAGGATAGAAGTTTCCATTTGAGTTCCACCTTGGGTAGATATCCTATTCTTTTTGATACATTATGTTCTCATTGTCATTCATTTAAAAACACATTTTGTTTTGATTTCATCTTCAATCTCAGAATTAATAGAAGTGAGTCTGAAGATTTCCAGGTGGATACTTATTTCTTTGTGTCTGTTGGATTCATTTCTTTTTAAGAAAATATTTATTTATTTGGCTGTGTCGGGTCTTCATTTTGGTGTGTGGGCTTAATTGCTCTGTGGCATGTGGAATCTTTGTTCCCCAACCAGGAATTGAACCCTCATCTCTGCATTGCAAGGTGGATTCTTAACTACTGGACCACCAGGGAAGTCCCCTTAGTTTCTTATTTTGAGATATTGTGGAAAGTGAGTGTGGTTTTGTTATTTGGAATTTTAGATTTGTTGATTTGTAGATTTGATAATTTCTTGTTTTTAATATTTTTTGAAGCATATGTCAGGGTCATATCAATTATACTTTTATATGCACATGACATAATTTCTTTTTGTCCCCTTATAATGCTTTTTGTTTTGAATGCTTTGTAGACTGCTAGTATTGTATTTGCTTTCTGTTAATACTAGCTTGACAGAGTGGAGTAACACTGTCCAGGCGTTTGTTTTGCTTACCCGAATTCAGCTGTGTAAATGTGACAAAGCGAGGTGCCAGTGACTCTGCAAGTGAGTTCAGGGATGGTAGACCAGTGTTTGGAGGGGCACCCCTTATATTGTGAGCCCTTGATAAATGCAGTGTTGGTCTTGAAACGTAAGGTTTGACTTTTACTATATCATGTTTCCTAAATGTAAGTCAGCTGCTATATCAGTCTCCAGTGAGGTGCTTAAGATTTTGGTTTACTCATTTTTGACTGAATGTCATTTTCATCTTAAAGCATCTGGCTCCTCCTTATGGGACTCCATTGTGAGTGTTTTACTGTTTATTTACCTTCAGTCTATTTGTATTCTCTTATTTTAGATGTCTCTTTTTATATAAGCATATAGTTGAATTCTTTGTTTTTGAACTGATTTTTTTTCTCCCTAGTTGTTTGAAGGTCATATGTTCATTTTCTCTTCTTCTGAAGTTGCCTGTAAATTTTTGACACATTTAAACCATCACTTCTTTATTCTTGTTTAGAAATAATCAGAATCTATATCTTCTGTTCCCCCACAAGACAGCTGCTGCTTGCTTTGGCTTCCCTCTCCTTTCTCTTCCCTCTTCGACTTCCTATGTTGAAATCATGCAAGTATTTTAGTTCCATATTACTTGTTTTCCTCAAAGTCAGCATGTATTGCTTCCTGTACTTATCATTGTTCCTTATAACTCATATCATCTTGGGTGACTTAAAATATTATATTGGAGTGTATCTACTGTTTCAGAGAAGGTCTTTGAATAGTAAATGTTGAGCTCTTTGATGCGTGGAATTGTCTTTCTCTTGCACTCCCATTTGAAAGCTGATTTGATTGAATGAGTTTCAAATTATTTTCCTTATAACTTTGCTAGTGCTCTGTTGTCATCTAGTGTCTGTGTTACTGATGTGAAGTCTAATTTTACCTTTATGTGATCTATGTATCTTTGTAGGAATTCACTTTTTTCCTTTGGGAGTTTTTAGGATTTCTGAAATTTCAATAAGATGTCACTGTAAATCTTCTCTTACTCCCCCCAGAAAATTTCTAGAACTCCTAAAACATAGATGTTGGACTTTCTGATTCTGTGTTTTATATATCTACCTTTCTTTCATACTCAAGAGGCATTTTGGGAGAATTTCTTAGTTTTGTTTCCCATTTGTTTTTTTCCTGCATCTTTTTTGTTATTAAATGTATCTGTTGGACTTTATTTTGAAAATAATTTCATTTTTCTGTTATTAAAGTGTCTTTATTGAATATAATTTACATATAATAAATTATATCCACTCTAAGTGTACAGTTCCATGAATTTTGATAGATATATACAGCCGTGAATCTCCCCTCTTGCCCCCAACAATTCAGATTTGGGTTATCACAGAGCGTTTTCTCTTAACCCCTGTACAGTCCTTCCCTCTCTTCCTCCCTAAGCCAGTGATTGGCTTTCTGTCAGATGCAGAAATGGTTAGTTTGCATTTTCTAGAGTTTCATATAAATGGACTCATATATTTGTGGAGAGTTTCTTTCACTCAGCCTTTTTTTTTAAAAAAATAAGTATTTATTTATTTGGCTCTGTTGGGTCGTGTTTGTGGCATGCCGGGATACTAGTTGCCACTTGCAAACTCTTAGTTGTGGCATGTGGGATCTAGTTCCCACACAGGACCAGGGATCAAACCCGGGCCCCCTGCATTGGGAGCCTGGAATCTTAGCCACTGGACCACCAGGGATATCCCCACTTACCCTGTTTTTGAGAGTTACTTGTAACTCGGTAAAGAATCTGCCTGCAATGTGGTGGACCTGGGTTTGATCCTTGGGTTGGGAAGATCCTCTGGAGAAGAGAAAGGCTACCCACTCCAATATTATGGCCTGGAGAATTCCATGGACTATACAAGTCCACAGAGTCGCAAAAAGTTGAATACGACTGAGTGACTTTCTTATTTATTATTATTGTTACCTTAAGTGTATTGTTACCACCCCCCAGAATCCTTTTTTGGTTTTGAAAGCTTCGTATATCACGCGAAATGCTGGGTTGGATGAAGCATAAACTGGAATCAACATTGCTGGGAGAAATATCAATAACCTCAGATGTGCAGATGACACCACCCTTACAGCAAAAAGCGGAGAGGAACTAAAGAGCTTCTTGATGAAAGTCAAAGAGAAGAGTGAAAAACTTGGCTTAAAACTCAACATTCAGAAAACTAAGATCTTGGCGTCTGGTTCCTTCACTTCATGGCAGATAGATGGGGAAACAAGGGAAATAATGACAGACTTTATTTTCTTGGGTTCCAAAATCACTGCAGATGGTGACTGCAGCCATGAAATTAAGATGTTTGCTCCTTGGAAGAAAAGCTACAACAAACTTAGAAAGCATATTAAAAAGCAGAGACACTGCTGACAAAGGTACATCTAGTCAAAGCTATGGTTTTTCCAGTGGTCATGTATGGGTGTGAGAGTTGGACCATAATGAAGTCTGAGCACCAAAGAGTTGATGCTTTTGAACTGTGCTGTTGGAGAAGACTCTTGAGAGTCCCTTGGACTGCACGGAGGTCAAACCAGTAAATCCTAAAAGAAATCAAACCTTGAATACTCAGTGGAAGGACTGATGCCAAATCTCTGTGCTTTGGCCACCTGATGGGAAGAGTTGATTCATTAGAAAAGACCCTGATGCTGGAAAAGATTGAAGGCAGGAGGAGAAAGGGACAACAGAGGACGAGATGATTGGATGGCATCACAGACTCAATGTTAATGTGTTTGAGCAAGCCCTGGGAGATGGTGAAGGACAGGGAAGCCTGGCATGCTGCAGTCCACGTGGTCTCGAGGAGTTGGATGTGACTGAGCGACAAAACAACAACCCCCCACCCCCAACTAGGAAATTAAAGTTGATACCACAGACCTTATTTAGATTGAACCAGTTTTACCTTAGCTCTTTTGTGAATGTGTGTTTAGTTCTGTATACTTTTATCACATGTGTAGATTCTTGCAGCCAAAACCATACTTGGCAATCATATCTTAATTTCTAATTTTTCTTTATGGCAGCTTATTCATTTTAAAAATTAATTTATTATTTTTTATTGAAGTATAATTGATTTATAATAGCTTATTTTTCATGGATGAAATCTCCTTTTACCTTGGCCGATATTTATGATTCTTTTAAGGCCTCTTCTTTGTTCCTGCAGCTGTTTCTTAAGATGTTAGCATCTTGTTTTTGTGGTGTTGATTTCCCTTTTGGTAATTCTGGTTTGTGAGTGATAGTCTATGGTTTAAGGAATGCTCTTCTGTCCGTGGGTGCACTGTCCGTTTACTTGTCTGTCAGGATGGATTGTAGGGGAGAGATGGGAAATATGGCCAGATGTAGGGGCTTCCCACTTCTGGGTACTAGTAGCTGTGTGGATGCCATACTGATTGTTGAGCTCAAGTGCCTGTGCTGAGTGAAGAATTTGCCTCCTTGGAGGCCGAGGAGGGGAGTGACTGGCCTGTCCAGTTGTGCCAAATGCGTTTTCCCCCCATATGACTTAAATAACTGCACTGGAGCCTGCTTCTGCTTCCCCATGGCAGCAGCCCTGTCGGCACCTTGCATGGAGCACCTCTCTGCTTCCCCAGCTTCGTAGCTGCTCCCCATTCTAGCAGCATTTTCCTCTTGAGGGTTATGGACAGTTACTGCCTCTGTCAGCTTAGTTCTGGTGATAGTGTCACTTCTTGTTTCTCAGAATTAGTTTAGAAAATCAATACATCTGTCTTTAGTCATTTCTAGGATTTAAGATGGGAGGAGAAGACATGTATAGCTAATGCAGTTTTATCTTGATCCAGTCTCCTTAAGACATTTTTTTGGGGATGGATTTTTTTGGGGGATGCTGTGCCGCATGGCACGTGGGATCCTAGTTCCCCGATCGGGGCTTGAGCCTGCACCCCCTGCATTGGAATCACGGGAGTCTTAACCACTGAACCTTCAGGGGAGTCTTGGGGTAGATTTTTGGAGATGGATATTTGAGTCACTGGTAGAGAATCCACCTTACCAACATAGGAGATGCGGGTCTGATTTCTAGATCAGGAAGATCCCCTGGAGAAGGAAACAGCAACCCTCTCCAGTATTCTTGCCTGGGAAATCCCATAGACGAGGAGTCTGGCGCAGGCTACAGTCCATGGGCTCGCAAAAGCGTTGGACACAACTTAGCGACTAAACAACAAACTTGGTATTAACTTTGAAACGCCTGTTGTACTGATGGCCATTTAACCCTGATTGATTGACGTTGACCGCTGGAGCTTATATGTTACACAGGGTTCGGAATTTCTTCTGCCCCTAAGTTGGGCTGGCTATCACTGTGATATTTTTCTTTTTGATCTTTGTAGTTTTTTTAAATAGATTTGCTTCCATATCAGACAATCATATTTCTTCTCCCCCAGATCTTTTTGTTTATATTTTGTATGGTTCTTGGGAACGTCAGGGTATGAAATGGTTAATCTAATAAGTGTGAATTTAGTTTTCAGGGGAAAAAAAGCTGTTTTGACTTTTTTTTTCCTTTCCCCATTTAGTTTTTCCTTGGTTTGGCTTGGATATTGGTGGAACCCTGGTCAAGCTGGTTTATTTTGAACCCAAAGACATCACTGCTGAAGAAGAAGAGGAAGAAGTGGAAAGTCTTAAAAGCATTCGGAAGTACCTGACCTCCAATGTGGCTTATGGGTCCACGGGTATTCGGGACGTGCACCTGGAGCTGAAGGACCTGACTCTGTGTGGACGCAAAGGCAATCTGCACTTTATACGCTTTCCCACTCATGACATGCCTGCTTTTATTCAAATGGGCAGAGATAAAAACTTCTCAAGTCTCCACACTGTCTTTTGTGCCACTGGAGGTGGAGCGTACAAATTTGAGCAGGATTTTCTCACAGTATGCATTTTTTAGCTTATATACAATTTATGGTAATTTGATTGTTAAAAATAATACCAATAGCAAGTGATGGAATTGTTTCCATCTCTAATGGAATTTGAATTTTCTTGAGTCAAATTAAGATTAAATAGTCATAGGAGTTGCCATTTAGAGATTGTTGTATAGTTTATTTTTTGCCCAATTCAGATGAGTTGAGAATCAGAACCACTGAAAGCGTAGCATTTTGTTGTTATTTTAGTATGAAGAAACAATAAAATTGTAATAAGCAGAGTAAGGAACTACCAGTGAGGAGCTAGTATCATTGTTTTGAACAACTAAATTGAAAAATAATTTTTAAAAATTAATGTCATTTCATGTTATAAAGTTGTTTCCAGTCTTATCTACCTAAGTTTTCTTAACCTCCTTAATTGTTTCTTGGCAGTTTTACTATTTAGAAATATGAGGAACTCAGGTCCAAAGCAGCGTTTTTTTCAGGCTTCCGGGCTAGTCAGAGATGGTTGACGGTGCCTGTATGTGTTTAGTCGCTCAGTTGTGTCCGACTCTTTGCAACCCCATGGACTGCAGCCTGCCAGGCTCCTCTGTCCTTTCGGATTCTCCTGGCAAGGATATTGGAGTGGATTGCCATGCCCTCCTCTAGGGGATCTTTGCAACCCAGGGATCGAACCCAGGTCCTCTGCATTTCAGGCGAATTCTTTACCGACTGAGCCGCTGGGGAAGCACCATTTCTGTATTCCCCAAATGCCCTTTGATGTATCCTGAGCTGCATGTTTGTTACCAGGAGTCTGGACACTAGGGGGAGTGCCAGTGGGCACTTGATTTTGTTTTCATTCAGTAAACGTGTGTAGGCCTTGAGGCTAGGTCTTTTGAGGGGGGATGCGGGAATAGATGGGAGAATTGATAAATGAATTTGCCAGGACTCTGATCTTCAGGGTGCAGTGTAGATTTAAAATATCTTCAATGACCATGGTTTTTATGCCACCAATGAAAATGTTATTGCAGAGATTCTGTCTTTGCTTATGTTATTTTTCATCTATCTCCCCGCTTGAGTGTCATTGTGTGTTTGTGACTTTGTCTTCTTTGTCCTCTATCTTCTTTCTCCCATAACTGAGTATAACCATAATATAGGATTGACATGAATTTTAAAATGAGGTTTTGCTTGAATTTTTCGTGGTTTCTTTTCTACCTGTGAGTTAATGGGGAGATAGCAGGAGGAGAGGAGGTCCCCTCCCTTTGAGGTCGTCCTAGTGGACTCTGGATTGTAACTGATAGGTAAGGGTGAAACTGATAGGCATCGCCACCTCGATGGACATGACTTTGAGCACGCTCCAGGAGTTGATGGCCAGGGAAGCCTGTCGTGCTGCAGTCCATGGGGTCGCAGAGTCAGACACGACTGAGCGACTGAACTGACTGAAAGGAGAAAACCTACGTATTTCTCTAACCTGTAGAGGTGCCTTTGGAACATATTCAAAGACCATTCAGACTGTTAGCAGAGAATAAGGGCTTCCCTCATAGCTCAGTTGGTGAAGAATCTGGCTACAGTGCAGGAGACCCGGGTTCAATCCCTGGGTCGGGAAGATCCCCTGGGGAAGGAAATGGTAACCCACTCCAGTATTCTTGCCTGGAGAATCTCATGGACAGAGGAGCCTGGCAGGCTACAGTCCATGGGGTCACTAGAGTCAGACGCAACTTAGCAACTAAACCACCACCAGAGGTTGTGTGGTAATCCAAGGAGAGAGGCAGGGTAGATTTTAGACCTTAGGAGTTGCCTCCTAGGCTATTGGGGTTTCTAATCTGTATGCATCAGTGCTATTCTTGAAAACTGTATGAAAATGAAATGCCTTACCAATCCTGCTTGTGCATTGGGAGTGATGATTATTTAATAAACCACAGTGAAATATTTCTAATAATATGGATTTATCCTGTCTGTTTTTAAATATGAATCAGATTTCCTTGTATTGAGTTTTCTTGTTGGTACACCACCTGCATTATGAGTAATGTGATGAAATAACCTATGTATTAGACATAACTATGTCAGTTAGGCTGAGATTCTTTAGGAATAATGGCACAGCAGGACAGGAAAGATAAAAGGAGGTCTTGGTGGGCATGCAGTGACAGAAAAGTACTTTGATTTCAGTTAGGCCACTAGTGTAAAACAATTTAGCTTTGAAATGAAAATGCTGACACTTGAGATTCAAGTGTCAGGAAGTCAGAATTGAATTCATTGTGACAGGGAGGGCATGAGCAGATGAAATAAGGGCGGCAATGAACATTTTCAAGGGTTTGGGTTTTATCAGAGGAGTAACCTAATATTCATAATTAGGGATTAATTAAGGATTAAGATGAAGTTATCTGTTAGCTTCCATCTCCTCTGGATCAGAATAAATTGAATATAAATGTAATCAAACAAGAGTTGAATTAAAGGGGGAGGACTTACGGGGCTAAACTTGGTTGTAAACAGAAATAGTCATTTTATGGAGTTGAGACATCTTTGTTGCATATATTGAATAGATATGCTGGTAGCATTCGTTTGAAGGTTGGGGTAGAAGTTCATAGGTAAAAAGTGAAAGTTTATATCACCTCTCCAAAGTTACCACAGTTAAAGGTTTGTGTATCTTTTTTGTTTTTCTGCGCATGACTGTGTATGACATATACATGGGCATCTAAACATGGTTTTAAAGATAGGCAGATTGAATCATATTTTATAAAATATTTTTCAGCTAATTTTTTTTGACTTGCTTGGAGTTCTTCCCACTTCATCGTAATTGAGTAAAGATCCTCTTCATTCTTGGGATTTCCCTGGTGGTGTCCAGTGGTTAAGACTCTGCATTTCGACTGTGCGAAGCATGAGTTCTGTCCCTGGTTGGGGGGCTGAGATCCCACATACTGCATAGCATGCCCAAGGGAAAAATAAACACATGTGCGTAAGGATCCTCTTCATTTTTTTACTATGCAGTGTTCCATAATATGGATAATAATTTAATCATTCTTTCTGAATTATTTAAATGAAATTAAATTGATAACACTTATTTATGTATTTATGGCCCAAGAAAGACTTTTTTTATTTATACACCCACAATACAAATAACATTGTTCCTAACTTTATAGTGGTTGTTTCATTGCTTCTTTTGTCCTTTTTATGGACAACATCCAGTAATTATGTATATATAGTCACTTAGATCATAAAGCAGACAACATTAATGTTGTTTGCCTCTTTCACAGGGACTCCAGTATCTGGAATTTTTATTAAGAAGGCTTAATTTGGTGAATTCTCAACTGTGTGATCTTATAACTAGAAAATGACCCTTTTAACTTTTAAATTTTGATTGTGCTAAACTCCCACCACCTCCCGCAGGCTATCACCAGTTTAAATAGTGAAATATTTTACTTTCTTATTGGACACTTTCAGACCTTTGTTTTTTGGCCACGCTGTGTGGCATGTGAGATCTTAATGCCATGACCAGGGATTGGACCTGGGCCCCCTGCACTGGAAGGTGGTCTTAACTACTGGATACCAGGGAAGTCCCGTGGCCACTTTCAGTTCCTTGGCTGGTGGTTAATATAAATTGTGGCCTACTTTAATACTGCTCTGTAGCCTTGAAGGTTGTCTTTGGAAGGTAGATGTTAGAGTCCTTGCTGCTCGCACCATATGTTTCTAGGTCCTTGCATCTTAGATTTCTTAGAATCTGCTTTCTGAGGCGGCTGTGCCCTCAGCTGTGCTCCTGCCCTGTGGTCCCCGTAGCGGGTATCTTGTTTTCTGCTTGGGTTCTTGGCACATTTCTTCAGCTCCTGCGGTGGTTTATAGGTAGAGTGTATTGGATCTGTGGGAGCAGGAATCGTGTCTTGTCAGTCCTTCCCTATATTTGTTGTCTCCAGACAACAAAAGCAGATCTTTTCTGTAGTTCAGTTCAGTTCAGTTCAGTTGCTCAGTCCTGTCCGACTCTTTGCGACTCCATGGACTGCAGCACACCAGGCCTCCCTGTCCATCACCAACTCCTGGAGTTTACTCAAGCTCATGTCCATTGAGTCAGTGATGCCATCCAACCATCCCATCCTCTGTTGTCCCCTTCTCCCACCTTCAATCTTTCCCAGCATCTGGGTCTTTTCAAATGAGTCAGTTCTTTGCATCAGGTGGCCAAAGTATTGGAGTTTCAGCTTCAGCATCAGACCTTCCAATGAATATTCAGGACTGATTTCCTCTAGGATGGACTGGTTGGGTCTCCTTGCAGTCCAGGGGACTCTTAATAGTCTTCTCCAACACCACAGTTCAAAAGCATCAATTCTTTGGTGCTCAGCTTTCTTTATATAGTCCAACTCTCACATCCGTACATGACTACTGGAAAAACTATAGCTTTGACTAGACGGACCTTTGTTGGCAAAGTCATGTCTCTGCTTTTTAATAAGCTGTCTAGGTTGGTCATGACTTTTCTTCCAAGGAGCAAGTTATCTTTTAATTTCATGGCTGCAGTCACCATCTGCAGTGATTTTGGAGCCCCCCAAAATAAAGTCTGTTACTGTTTTCATTGTGTCCCCATCTATTTGTCATGAAGTGATGGGACCAGATGCCATGATCTTAAGTTTTCTGAATCTTGAGCTTTAAGGCAACTTTTTCACTCTTCTCTTTCACTTTCATGAAGAGGCTCTTTACTTCTTCGCTTTCTGCCATAAGGGTGGTGTCATTTGCATAACTGAGGTTATTGATATCTCTCCCAGCAATCTTGATTCCATCTTGTGCCTCATCTGGCTCAGCGTTTCTCATGATGTATTCTGCATATAAGTTAAATAAGCAGGGTGACAATATATAGCCTTGACGTACTCCTTTCCGACTTGGAACCAGTCTGTTCCATGTCCAGTTCTAACTGTTGCTTCTTGACCTGCATACAGATTTCTCAAGAGGCAGGTCAGGTAGTCTGGTAAGGTCAGGTGGTCTGGTATTTCCCATCTCTTGTAAGAATTTTCCACAGTTTGTTTTGATGTGTTCTGTAAAGCATGCACAAATAATACACATCAATGAATACTTTTATGGTTTGTCTTATGTAGAGGGGATGCCTTATTAAATGGAATTTTTATTGCTGTTTGGCTTGTTAAAAAAATCTGAATGTATTTTTATTTCATTACAGATAGGTGATCTTCAGCTTTGCAAACTCGATGAACTAGATTGCTTAATAAAAGGAATTTTGTATATTGACTCTGTTGGATTCAATGGACGGTCACAGTGCTATTACTTTGAAAACCCTGCTGATTCTGAAAAATGTCAGAAGTTACCGTTTGATTTGAAAAATCCATACCCTCTGCTGCTGGTGAACATTGGCTCTGGGGTTAGCATCTTAGCAGTATATTCCAAAGATAATTATAAGAGGGTCACAGGTACCAGGTAGGTCTTTTATGTAAAGGTCATTGTTTATTCTTGATATCATAATGGGTTAAAACTGAGTTTTCCGGTATTGTGTATCAGTACATCTTCAAGAACTTGTTAAAATTATGTGAAAGGTATATTTCTGTGGGATTATGCAAGCAAATATTGTTACTCTTTGAAAATTATGGTTTCATGATCTACTTTTCTTTAATCTATAATCCTGAAGTTTCATTGCCATAGTTTTACAAAATATCTCATCAGCCTCGTTGAGCCCATGGTCCCTGCCCTCAGATAGTGTATGCTGTTTATATACCATAAAGTAACCAAAGCCACTAGGTGACATTTATAAGGAGAGGGCAAGGCAAGATCTAACCTTCGAAACTGGTCTAGATTTTACGTGTATACATACATATATGTAGCTGGGGGATGTTGTGAGATCTAGAAGTTGAGGTACCGAACAGTGGAAAGATAATTGGGGGAGAGTAGTTAAAAGGGAGGATTAGGTGGCAGATGAACATAAATACCTTTTGGTTTAAGGATTAGCGATCACTTGAAAAACAGGAGCTGGAGATTGGGATAAAGAAGTTTCGAACATGTGTGAATTAAAAAGGGGATAATTCTGGGAGAGAAAACATATCCATGGAGGAGTTGTAGTAGGGTAGAGGGGCTAAAGATCACAGATGATAAGACTCTTGGATGAGGATAATGCGGGGCTTGCACTTGGAGAGAGAAAAGAAAGAGGTGCCATCATGGCCCTGGTGGGCTGATCTGTACCTGAAACTCCTGGTATCCAGCAGGTGCCCAGCCCTCATTGGGAAGGTAAGGAGGTGGGCCCTGTATTTTGCCACTTTGTTGGCTTATGTGAATATGTTATCCTCAAAGTGTCTATTAGACACTTTGTTTTTATCTTTTCACAGGCTTGTTTTCTACTAGTGGCATCTGCATGATGGAGATGGGTCAAGATTGGATTGCTACATGAATATGGTTTTCAGATCATAAATTGTACTTTCCTCTTGTTAGTTTGAAAAATGTTTCAATACTATGTTTGTTTTTAATCACAGTCTTGGAGGAGGAACTTTTTTTGGTCTTTGCTGTCTTCTTACTGGTTGTACCACATTTGAAGAAGCTCTGGAAATGGCATCACGTGGAGATAGCACCAAAGTGGATAAACTAGTGCGAGACATTTATGGAGGGGACTATGAGAGGTTTGGACTGCCAGGCTGGGCTGTGGCTTCAAGGTAAGGGAAGGGGGCATGTGTGCTCTTAAGAAATACAGGATGTACAATGGAATGTTATCAGCCATAAAAAAGAACAAAATCATTTGCGGTAACATGGATGGATCTAAACATTCTCATGCTGAGTCAAGTAAGTCAGAGAAGAACAAATACATGGTATTTCTTACATGTGAAATCTTAAAAAAGCTACAAATGAACTTACCTACAAAACCAAAACAGAGTTGCAGATGTAGAAAATAAACTTAGTGTTATGGTGGGGGGTGGGTGGTAAGAGGAGGAGGTAGGAATAAATTGAAAGATTGGGATTGACTCATACACACTACTATACATAAAATAGACAACTAGTAAGGACCTACTGTATAGCACAGGGAACTCTACTCAACACTCTGTAATGTCCTGTATGGGAAAAGAATCTGAAAAAGTAGATGTGTGTGTGTGTATAACAGAGTGCCTTTGCTCTGCACATGAAACTAACACAGTGTTGTAAATGAATTATATACACCCCAGTAAAAATTTTAAAATAACACGGGAATAAAGTATTAAGTATTGGGTGTGTTTTTTACTCTTTAAATAGCTTTGCATACTATGAAGTCACCTGTTTAAAGTGTACAATTTAGTAGTTTCTAGTATATTTATAGAATTTTGCAGTCATCTTTGTAATTTTGGAATATTTTCATCGTCCCAGAGAGAAACCTTGCTTCCATCAGCTCTCTCCCCCCATCCCCTCCCTCTCCCCATAGTTCCTGGTAGACACTACTCTGTTTTTTGTCTCTATATGGCATCATGCAACAAGTGATTTTTGTGACTGGCTTCTTTCACTTAGCATAATGTTTTCAACATTCATCCTTGTTGTATCATAAATCAGTACTTTGTTCCTTTTATTGCTGAATAATATTCCATTGTATTGATATACAACATGTATCTTTTGGGTTTTAACTGCCTTAACAGGTATAAAAGGATATCTCATTTTGATTTGTATTTAACTGATGAATAATGATGTTCAACATTTTTTGATGTTTAATAAGTTTAATATTTTAATAAACATTTTTAATATTTAATAAGATTCGGCTTATGGGATCTTCCTGGACTAGGGATGGAGCCCGTGGCCTCTGCATTGTCAGGCGGATTCTTACTGTACCACCAGGGAAGTCTGGGTGCAAGGCTTTTAATAATAGAAAAGGCACTTGTATACTTGCTTGTTTACTAATTTTAGGTACTTTATAAATTCTGTAGATTCATTTTCTGTGTTTGCAACATTTGCTCAATGATAAGATCCCTTTTCTGATTGGTTGGGTTTGTGATCAAGTCATAGTTATCTATGTATCAGTTTTGCTCATCAGGCTTCCCTGGTGGCTCAGACGGTAAAGTGTCTGCTTGCAGTTTGGGAGACCTGGATTCGATCCCTGGGTCAGGAAGATCCCCTGGAGAAGGAAATGGCAACCCACTCTAGTACTCTTGGCCTGAAAAATCCCTTGGACAGAGGAGCCTGGCAGGCTACAGTCCATGGGGTCACAAAGAGTCAGACATGACTGAGCGACTTCTCTCTCTGCTCATCAGGTACTTTGAAATACTTGATCTTCTAGGGAAATCGGAAACTGTTAAAAGTAGTTTACTCGGGGACCTAGCTGTCTGTACTTTGCTTTGCTCAGATAAAGCCATTTACCAGATGTGAATGTGACCCTTCAGCTGAGTGGAACAGCTCTACAGTTGGGAGCAGATCACTAACTGAGGCGTGTTTCTGGAACTTAGCCTGGTTTCAGAAGGAGCGTGGTACCTTCAGTGGATCTGAATGTGCTTAGTCGCTCAGTCGTGTCTGACTCTTTGCGACCCCATGGACTGTAGCCCGCCAGGCTCCTCTGTCCATGGGGATTCTCCAGGCAAGAATACTGGAGTGGGTTGCCATGCCCTCCTCCAGGTGACGTTCCCAACCCAGGGATAGAACTTGGGTCTCCCCATTGCAGGCTGAACCTTCAGGGAGGCCCATACCTGGTGTCAAAGCTGGATTTCATAGAACCCTCAGGGAATGCCATTTGCTCATTCAGAATGCTGGAGTTCTTGAAGTTGCATTTCTTTTTGAGCAGATGTTCTGTTATTTTGTAATAAAAGTTCAAAGATTTGAACAGTGTTGCCCTGAAAGTTACTTTTATCTTAGTAAAGTACCCTTAAGTTCTGTTACACTGTTTTACCTTTGGTTTAGCAACCAGTTATTTATTTTTTTTCCATCACAGCTTTGGAAACATGATGAGCAAGGAGAAGCGAGAGGCTGTGAGTAAAGAGGACCTTGCCAGAGCGACTTTGATCACCATCACCAACAACATTGGCTCAATAGCAAGAATGTGTGCCCTTAATGAAGTAAGGGGACATGGATTTCTTTAGTTGCTCTGAGGAAAATACAGAACTTACTATGTGGGCCCCACCTTGTATACAGCGTCTGTCTTCTCCGAACAGTGCCTAAATGTAGTTGTAAGTGGTGGATTTTGTTTCATTGGCATAGTTAAAATGCTTCACATGTAGATTAATCTTAACAGATTTTTATTTTATTAATCAAGATAAACACTGCTACAGTCTAGAAGTAGAGCAGAAGGCAGAGGAAGGTGGGGAAGGTAGCCAGTTTTGCAGATAATGGGGACTGTTGGGTGGTGGTGAAGGGTGGCGATGCTGAATATAGATACCATGCTCGCTGTTGAGCTCAGGAGTCCCTGGGAATGAATCCAGAGGAAGGCACTGAAGCGGGGAGAAAACGGAGTGGGCCGAGGAATGCCCACCCTGCTCCCCTCCAGCTGGCTGCGGCAGAGCTGTCTTTGTGCTTTCAGCTTCTTTACAGTGCTGCCTTGTAGCATTCAGGTCAAGCAGCATTGTACAGGGCTATGAAAGAACTAAGAATGGCCTTCCCTTGGGCATCCAGTTGGTATAACTTGTCCCTATTTATACACTTTGGTTTAAAATAAGGCTTTTAAATAGATAATTCAGGCATGTGACTTAAATCTCAGGTTACAAAAGGATTGTCTCTTTTTAGTTAAAAGATACTGTATTTTCATGAAGAAATTTAAAATTCTTATTATGTTTTAACACTTCTGTTTTCTTTGTTGCACGTTCCTTTTCCTGTGCTTATGTATTTTAAGATATTTCAGTTGATGTACATACAATTTTGTTTTTTACTTAGGTATTATAAATTGCAGGGTTCTATATTTGATTTCTTTTTATATCATAAGTCATTCACATAGAACTGGTCATTTGGTTGCTTGTCAGTGATCGCTCTGTGATAAAGCATTTTTAAGTGTGAAACTATTTCCTTGGATGTTTTATTCTTTTTTTTTTTTTTTTAATGTTTATTTTTGTTTATTTGGCTGCAGTGGGGTCTTCTTGTGGCATGTGGGATCTAGTTCCCTGACCAGGGATTGAATCCAGGCCCCCTGCATTGGGAGTTTGGTGTCTTACCACTGGACCATCAGGGAAGTCCCTGGATTTATTCTTGATAAGGGATTTATTCAGGAGTGAGATTTCTTATCTAAAGAATATCATACTTGTGGGACTTCCTTGGTGGTCCAGTGGCTGAGACTCCACGCTCCCAATGCAGGAGGCTCAGGTTTGCTGCTTAGTCAGGGAACTAGATCCCACATGATGCAACTAAGACCTGGAGCTGCTAAGTAAAGAGATAAAATAAATATTTTAAAAAAGAATACCATGGTTATGAATCTTGATGGATATTGCCAAGATGCTTTGCACAAGGGCCGCACCATTTTAGATCATTCTTAGCAATGAATGAAAGGATCAGTTTGACCACAACTTGACTAATATTGGGGGTTAGTTAGAATTTCTGTTAGTTATTTTGCTGACTTTTTTTTTCTTTTAGTGCCTATCTAAAATATAGTTTTATTTAAGACTGTGTTTTCCACTTACAGTGCTTATAAAGTACAGTGTTATTTCCTTTCCCTGTGCGCATATTCAGCAGTATCAAGAATGCCCAGTTGTTTACTGTAGGAGCTCAACTTTAAAACTGCCTTGGAATTTGTTTGTCCTTCAATGTTTTTGTGTGAAACAACGCTAAATCCATACCAAGTTGATGTAATCAAACTTCAGTGGTGGGCCCAGGTGGAGGTGCTCCCGCCACCAGGCAAGCCCCCAGGCATTCCTCCTGGCTGGCCTCCAGTGCTCCCGTATAGCTTGGTAGTGATAGACTTGCAGACTTTTTTTTCCAGCTCCGTCTGCCTTTGTTTCGATTCTTCCTTCACAGTTTGTAGTATGTAAGATCTTGGGTCACTCAGACATCCAGGAAGGGAACTGTCAACATCTAGAGTCTTTGCTAACTTTTAATGGCTCTAAAATTTTACTTTTTTTGCTCATTTAGTGAGGTTGAATTTTTGTGTGTGTGATATTTTCTCTTATAATTTGCCTGTGTGTTACTTTTCTTCTTTGAATTGGTCTTAGTATTTTTTTTTTAACTTATCTGTGTAAAACTTTGTATTTAATTGTAGTTATGGTTTGTCATGTTAATTCAAATGCTTTTCCTAATCTTTATTCTCCTGTGACATTTTCTGGCATGCTTTGAAGTGGGTTTAGAGTTGTCTGGGGCTCGAATTTAAGTAGCCCTGGATCAACTGGAGTAAATGTAGATATTTTTTTTTTGATCAGCAGTCAACTTACTAACAGAAACTATGTACATGATACTCTCTTTGGGGTAGCTTTTAGGAGAGAACAGAAATTAACATGAAAACTAATTGCCTTTTTTTGATGTGCTCAGAACATTAACCAGGTGGTATTTGTTGGAAATTTCTTGAGAATTAATACGATCGCCATGCGGCTTTTGGCATATGCTTTGGATTATTGGTCCAAGGGACAGTTGAAAGCACTTTTTTCGGAGCATGAGGTAAGCAGAGTTATTTCCTGTGACATGTTACCTTCAGAAAGGGCATGCTGTTCACGCTATGCTAGAATTTGAAGCAGTACTTATTATTTGTTTCTGTACTTGTATAATGTGGTTAACTTTGTTTGTATTCAAAAGCTGTTTCTTACCTGATTTAATGTAAGGTAAATATTTGGTTAATTTTATTATGAGCTTTAGCAATTTTAAAGAAGAAAGTCTTGACAAACATTCAGCTATATTCCTGATGCCATTTTCTTTTCCGAACCATCCTTTGTATTTTCCCCATTGCAGTTTGTACTTAGTTGTAAATGTACTTAACTCTGAGTTATTTTTTAATTTTTTGATGTCAGTTTTTATTGTGTTAATATAGTTCTTGTGCCAATTATTTTATTTAAGATGTATGTCCTAAAACCAACTCCATCAGTAAAAAGCATTCCAGAATTAGAGCCACACTGTTGTAAGAACTTAACACATAGGCTGTGTGAAAAAGAATAATTGAATTGCTTAACCTGATATCCTGTTTTGGAAAGTGTCTTTATGATTTGAGGAACAGTAAAACCAGAGCTATGAAAGGGACTTTGTCTTTCCTCCCCTTGGTTTTGGGGCAGTTGGACTCTTTCAAGGGTTAAAGGGGATTGTAGATAGTGTTAGCATGAACACTTTTCAGAATTGTGTTGGCATACTTACTTTATGATATGAACCCTTTATGAAGTTTGGTTTTCCTCTTTGGCTAGCCTGTTTGCTCTTTGTCCTTGTATTTTCCATTTTCATTTAGGCCTCTGGCTCTAATGTTGATCTCTGTACTTGTGGAGCTCTGATTATTTTAGGTTCTCTGAGTCATGAAATATACTCCTGCTTGCACACTGAAGTCATTGTGATTACTGTTGTGAAAGCTTTGTATAGATTGTTTTCAAGCCTTTCTTTTTCATTGTTCACTATTCTCATCTCACACTTCTTGGCTTGTAACAATCTCTGTCTGTTACTAGATAGTAACTTGGGTCTGGAGTGGAACTCAGTATAATGGTTAATTTTTATCCCTTCTTTTCTGTAAAATAAAACCAAGATATAGAAAATCACGTAAAACAAAGTGTGTAACTAACTGTTATGACTGCATTTCCTCTGCAGGAGGTGCTGGTTTAATTCCTTGAATGGGAACTAAGTCTGCATGCTGCAGGGCATGGCCAAAAAATTTAATAATAATAATAAAGTGAACACCCTTGAATGCTGTCCTCTGGCAGAATTGAGGGTTTCTGAGTGTTGCTGAGTCTTGCTCAGCTGTGTCCTCCTACAGTTTCTGACTTTGTCGTAACATGTCTGTGTGGCTGCTTTTTTTAAAAAATTTATTTTTAATTGAAGAATGATTGATTTACAGTATTGTGTTGGTTTCTGCCATACACGAACATGAACCAGCCGTAGGTATACGTATGTCCCCTCCCTCTTGAACTCCCTCCCACTTCGCATCCCTCTGGGTTGTCAGAGCACCAGTTTGAGCTCTGAGTCATAGCAGACTCCCACTGGCAGTTTTACATGTGGTGGTGTATATGTTTCATTGCTGCTATATTTGTCCTGTTCTCCTCCCCCACCCCAACCCCCGTCCTCAAGTCTGTTCTCTACATCTGCGTCTCTATTGCTGCCCTGCGTATAGATTCATCAGTACCACCTTCCTAGTTTCTGTATATGTGCATTAAAACGCAATATTTGTTTTTTCTCGTTCTGACTTCAGTCTGTATAATAGGCTCTAGGTTCATCCACCTAATTAGAACCGACTCAGATGTGTTCCTTTGTATGGCTGAGTAATATTCCATTGTATATATGTACCACAGCTTCTTTATCCATTCATCTGTTGGTGAACATCTAGGTTGAGTCCATGTCCTAGCTATTGTAAATAGTGCTACAGTGAACATTGGGGCACATGTGTCTCTTTCAGTTCTGGTTTCCTTAGGGTATTTGCCTCGTAAGGGGATTTCACATGGAAATTTTATTCCTAGTTTTTTAAGGAATCTCCATACTGTTCTTCATGGTGTTTGTATCAATATAAATTTCCACCAACAGCGCAAGAGGGTTCCCTTTTCTCCACACCCTCTCCAGCATTTATTGTGTGTAGCCTTTTTGATGATGACCATTCTGACTGGTATGAGGTGATAGGCATCTCATTGAAGTTTTGATTTGCATTTCTCTAATAATGACTGATGTTGAGCATCTTTTCATGTGTTTGTTAGCCATCTGTTTATGGGTATGGCTATGTATGTTTTCTTTAGAGAAATGTCTTTTTAGGTCTTTTCCCCACTTTTTGATTGGGTTGTTTGTTTTTCTGATACTGAATTGTATGAGCTGCTTGCACATTTTGGAAATTAATTTCTTGTCAGTTGTTTCCTTTGCTATTTTCTCCCATTCTGAGGGTTGTCTTTTCACCTTGTTTGTAGTTTCCTTTGCTGTGCAAAAGCTTTTAAGTTTAATTTTTAAATTTTTGTTTAGTTTTGTTTTTATTTCCATTACGCTAGGAGATGGGTCATAGAAGATTTAATTTTTGTTTAGTTTTGTTTTTATTTCCATTACGCTAGGAGATAGGTCATAGAAGATCTTGCTTTGATTTATGTCATCGAGTGTTCTGCCTATGTTTTCCTCTAAGAGTTTTATAGTTTCTGGTCTTATGTTAAGGTCTTTAATCCATTTCGAGTTTATCTTTGTGTATGGTGTTAGGAAGTGTTCTGGTTTCATACTTTTACACACAGCTGTGCAGTTTTCCCAGCACCACTTTTTGAAGAGACTGTCTTTTTCTCTATTGTATATTCTTGTGGCTGCTTTTTCTTTTTTTTTAAAGCCAAGAAGTAGAGTGAAAGGGCAGGCCTGTCTTGTGTGGCTGCGTGTTCTTTGGAGAAGCTTTTCTTGGAAAAGCTTGAGGAATCTGAACCTTAGTTATTTATAATACTGCAGAGACTTATATGTTCTGTTCCACAGCAAGTCTTTCAGGATCTTCCCATGCTCCTTTTGCATTCACTTCTCTCTCACACTGCCTTACTGTGTGATCACATCCTTTGGAGACTGGTAGATTCTGTATCATTGTACGATTATTCTGATTGTTACTGGCAGTTTCTTTCTGCCAGTATGGGTTTTGTCTCGTTTTTTTTTTTTTTTTTTTTTCTTTTTTTGTCTCGTTTTGTTTTTAATTTATTCATGTTTTGGTGGTTTTTGACCTCGATTGCTTACTTCAGGAGGTGGTCCAGCATGGTCTTCCTTCAGCCGCTGCTTCTCTTTCTCACGTCTCTGCCTTCCCCGCCGGTGCCTCTGTTCTTCAGATGTTGCTCCTCTGACCTCATGCCTCTCTATGTGTTGCCTGAGGGTTCTGTGATCCTGCTGGCTGCTGCCTCGCTCCAGATCTAGACATCTGGTGGGTGTGGCTGCTTGGCTGCCTAGGGTACCTCGGCTTTGCACATCCTGTATGGACCCCCCTTCCTTGCTCTCCACATCTCTTGCTCCTGTGTCCTTGTTCTCAGGGTTGGTGTGACCGGATGTGGGGGAGGGACCTCAACCTCCCTGCCACCCTTCTTCTATTCTTCAGGCCAAGTCTTGAACCCATCCCACCCCGTTCTTTGCTCTCCACCTCCAGCCCAGCAGGGCCCTCACCCTCTGTGACTTGTCCCGGCTCCTGCTCCATTGCACTTCATGTCTCAACTTCCCTTCATTCTGGAATTATCTTGAAATGCTCCAGGCCCCCATTGCTTCTCATCGCCTCATTCCCCAGGAGATGGCCCAGGTACTCTCTCTTAACCAGAGGTAAAGGCCGCTGTGGGCCTCAGAGCTTGTGGAGCCCCCGCTGAGCACTCTGGTCTGATGTGCCAGAGTGTCCTCACCTGCCTGGGAGCTCCTCAGAACTTCTCTGCTGGCCTTGGGCTTGGCAAAATGGGCATCAGGAAATGAGTGGCAGGAATTAAGGGCCGTGTTGGCTTTAATACTAGTAATCATATTTATGGTAATATAAGTAAGTCTAAGGAGAATTGCTCTTATTTTTCTTTCTTTTTGCTTTCAGGGTTATTTTGGAGCTGTTGGAGCACTCCTTGAGCTATTGAAGATCCCCTGACTGTTACCTGGGGAGGGGTTCCTGGAACCTTCCACAATGGGATCTGTGGATGGACTCTTTTTTTTAAGACTTACTCAGTTTTATGATTGTGTACTACCTGAATCAAAGCGAGAAAGGACAAGTGTATTTTTCTAAGTCATCAAGATAAATTCTTAAAAATTCAGTCTGAACTAATAACCAGTAAGGAAATATATATGCATTAAAAAAAAAAAGTGGACCATGTCGGTGAGGATTCTCTGTATTTAAGTTGCTCTTCAGTATAGCTTTGTTCAATGTACTGTGTAGTTTTGAAATTCAGCATCACTCAGTGGAGCCACTTCAGGAGAGAGCTGTTCTTTGTTCAGCTGACTTTGGTTTTGTGTCCTGTTGAATTTGGTAAATATAAGGCAAGCAACTCTGTATTACAGTCTAATCACACTTTTGTCAGTGTGGCCTTGGAGAGCGTCGTCTTTGCATTAACTTTGTGTGTATAGCCTTGTGTGAACATTGAAAAACGTTTCAAGGTTCTGCAAACTTATTGGGTAGGTGAATTCTTAATTCTGTGCCTGTAACTTTTAACAAGCTACTTTTGGAAGGGCAGTTCCAGGTTCCACTAGATCCGGGGAAGGTCTGTTTGGGATGACAGGACTTCTCCCCTGGGCAGGATTTCCTTGGGTATTGGATGGATTATGGATGTGACAGAAGTGAGTAAGCTAGTAGAAAAAGCATATCTGAAAGGGCCAGACAGAAAAAACAGAAAGGGCTGCTAGTATTGATGTCTTTTCAGGGAATGGGGGGAATCTGGTTATTGCAGGCCAGTAGAAAGGGGAGAATGGAGCGGTCCATCAATTAGCCATGGAGAACGGGGGGCGGGGCTTCTGCTCCTCCCCTTGTGCTTGCCTGCAAGTGCCTGGGAGTTTGCCTCAGTTGGATATAGTGGAGGGGCTGTAGGAGGCTCAAAAGGCTGTTTGAGGAGAGGCAGATTTTTAGATAGAGTCTTGGTGGAGGTTGACTTTGAATTTTTTGTTTCTGCTGTGCAAAATGATTTAAAAACCTCCTTGGAGAGAGAGCAACATTTGTATCTCATTTTGGTATTACTTGGTGCCTGCTTCCCTGGTGAAGGCAATGAAGGTTTTATGTAAAGCAACCTTTGAAACAGAAGGAAATCCCAAGGCTCTCTGGCCTGCTTCTGCCCCTTGGCTTCAGGCCAGGAGACTGGCCTGGGAAGGACCACATATGGGAGGTGATGTTCCAAGGGACAGAGGGGCACAGGAGAGTGGGTTCGGACCACCGAGGGAGGAGGGAGTTTGACCCTGCAGTCCCCTCCCTCTTGGCTGTTGTCAAGAGTCATGGCCTGCCCACCTGCAGGGAGGGCACAGCCTGCGTGGGGTCAGCGCAGGGCCATTTCCCAAGGGTGGCCACCCTTGCACACATCCTGGGCACATGTCGGTTGTGGTGCTGCTGGCTGGTGCAGGCTGTGGAGCTGGAGGGACACTGGGGGATGGGAATTGCAGCCCAGGGCCATGTGATCAGCTTCCTCTGCTGCCGCTGCCCCTCCTGGGCCTCAGCCTGAGTCACCTCCAGCCCTGTCCTTCTGCCTTCGGCCCGCTCCAACCATGTGCTTGTAGCCCCAACTGACCCCCGCGGCCACCAGAGTCAGTGCCACCACCCTCTCACTGGTACCATGGTCACGCTTTTCAAGCCCCTTGTACCCCAGACCCTCTTTCCTGCTTCCACTGGGCAGAGGAAGGGTGCCTGAGTAAGCCTGGTTGCTGCCCGTGGACACCCAGGTTGGCCTCTGAGGCCTCGTGGGGTCCTGCCTTTTCTCCTTGCACTTACTGTGTTCGTGAGGCTGTGCCAGTGCTTTTTGTGGGTCGTGTCACACGGCCCTTGTCATCCCCACCATTTAACAGAAGAAGGACCCTGCCCAAAGTCACACAATTAGGATCCAGCCCCCTTTCCTCTTACGCCTTGCAGTTGCCTTCCACCTCCATGGATTCACCACTTCCTGCTCTTGAGAAACTGCTTCTGTGGCTACACTTTGTGCTTCTGATTAGCCCATCCTTTTACTACAGTGAATCTCATTGCTAAATCTGATGGACATTTCATGTTCTCATCTTCTTTAGTTCTATCATTGCAGACCACACTTGCTTTTCCTTCTACCTTCTAGGCCACTTTATTCTCCACTGAAGACAGAGATTGCCAGCTCTCAGGCTCAACCCTGGATCTACTTAAGCAGACATCACTCATTTTGATTTCCAGGGTAGCATGTCTGGCCCAGCCCTTGCCTCTAAGCTCGTCTCAAGGCAGTGACTGCCTTTTTCCTCTGCCCCCTTTTCTGTATCTCCAGGTCATCTTTACACAGAAATGTCTCCATCCTTTCCCCTGAACCTCTGCCAGCATCCTCTCCCAGTTACTGCTACTTCACTATATCTCCAGGTCATCTTTACACAGAAATGTCTCCATCCTCTCCCCTGAATCTCTGCCAGCATCTTCTCCCAGTTACTGCTACTTCACTAACTCCAATTTATAAGATGTGTGGAAGCTCACCCTCTTCACCACAGGCACCACCCTGATCTAAACCACTGCCCTGTCTCATCAGCAGTTATCCCTTCCAGTCTGCCAGCCTGGGTAGCCTGAGGGTCTCACCCCACACTCCCCCACTAGAGGCAGTGGGGGTGGTAGTGGCTGTAATAATGGTGCAGGTGTGAAAGGAAGGTGGCCAGCCCGATGGGAGCAGTGTATGGTCAGGTAGAGAGAGATGCTTTAGTGGGTTTAGAGATGTGGAGATTGGAAGTGGGGGAAGGAGGTTCTGTGAGGGTACTTAGGCTTGCTGGAGGGACTTAATCTTGGGCTGCCTGAATTTTGATGCCAAACAGGCTGCTGGATATTTAGGTTGGAGACAATAGACCTGACAATGATGTGCATGTAGGTGGGAATGTAGTGAATCCCAAGGTAGAGTGAGAATAACAAGAGGTGGACAGAGAAGGACAGGGCTGCAAAGAACATTGAAGAGGGGACTAGCACAGGGGGCCTGTTGCTCAGGAGACTGGAGGGGAGAGGAGCCCTCCAGGCACCCGCACTAGGAGGAGGTTTCAGAGTTGGCACAGATTTGGTTGCAGGTCATGGGTGGCCGTGAGGGGAGCAGTTTCCCTGATCTGTGGAGCCGAAGCTGAGCTATGCAGAGGTCCTAGTGAGTGAGGGTTGGTGAGGAGAAACAGTAGCTGCCACAGGATGGCTTTGGACTGAGATTTTGTTTCTCCTCCAGCAGAATGGTATTTCCAGGCCTGGGATATAGCTAGAGGAGTGAGGTGTGGGCTGGTTCCACCACTGCAACCCTCCTGAGTACTGGCGTCCACATTTGGAAGACTGCTTGACTGTGTCCCCCCACATCTCCGGAGCTGAGGCCAGGGGTGGCAGGGAGCCCTTGACCTCTCTGCCTTCTCCCTTGCTCAGCCCTGACTGGCACCCCACACCACAAGGAGACAGGCTGGCTCCTCTGTCAGTCACCTGTTGCTGGTGATCAATTCCCATTTGTTCAGAAGCACTTACCTTGACTTTTCAGCTCTTGCCACATGGGCTTAAATGGGATGTGGGTGACCAAGGGTATGTATGTGCTTAGCACAAAGTATTTTTAAAATCTGCTTTTTATTTACATTTGAGTCAATTACATGCATGTTTTATTTTTTAAACGAGTAATTAGCAAAATGCATTAAAATTTTAAAATAGCAATTAAATATACAAAAATATATAGCTTATAAAAAAACTGCGAATGTTTAAAAATATTCTGCTGCAGAATTCATAGTGTACAAACATGTCTATGAAACCTGAGGCTCAGCATTTCATAAACTCTTTTTTGAAGGAGTTATACAATATCTAGTGAATAAACCCCAGTGGGCTTAAAACTACAAGACTAATATCCCCTCTTTCTGGCAAAGATCTGTCAAGAGACCAAGAGAGGACAGTTCAGGAACACTTTCTTGGAAGACAGCTATCATCAGGAAAGAAACACTAGCCCCGTCTTATTCTTCTGTTCTAGGCCTTAGAGGGAAGGATGGATGGAGGGATGGTGTGCACCTGGCCCGAGATGCAGATTTTCCAGGCTTGTACTAGCTCAGGGAGCTGCAAGGGGCTTCATCGAAGTATAGCCAAGGCCCCTGACATGGGTAGGTGTGTGTCTCTGGGGCAGGGACCAGCCACAGAAGTGAGCTCTGGGTGATAAGCCACATGTGCTGGTGCTTGGTCTAAAAGTGGAATAAAACTCTGCATCTTGCAACAACAATTCAGGCGCTGAAGCTGAACTGGAACAATAACAGATTTACTGAATAAGCCCCTCTATTTTCCTCCTCATGTTCCAATCAAATGGAAGCACATTCTGTGGCACACGAGCCTTCATTAATATTATATACTAAAGGAATGTGGCCCAGCATTTTCCAGTTATCAACTGCAGATTTCATCAGAATTTAGACACATTCATCTCCTTTGCTCAAATTCCTAAATACTAATAATGAAAGAGGTTCATCGATAGAAGGTGGTTTCACACATAGTTCCTTTCCAAATTTCTGGTCACAGGCTTAAGTTACACTTTTAATCCAGGGAATCCCTGGGCTGCTACTGTGGGTGGCAGGGTACTGGGGAGGTGGGTAAAGAATAAGAGGCACAGGTCCCTGGCCCTCCCCCCAAGGGCTGCCTGGAGGAAGTAGCTTTAACTCTGATCTCCTGCAGAGGGAAGAATGAACTTTTTAGAAAAACTGTTGGTGGGGTAATTTCTCGTTGACTGGAAAAAAATGTTGGGCGAGAAGATTCTGTGGGAACATTTGCTTTTCAGTGTGTGCATAGAGTGGGGAGGGAAAGGGAATAGGTTCATGAAACTTGAACATGGACATTCAGCCATGAGGCAGCTGACCACCTATTTGCTTAGCAACATTTGAGACATCTGCCCCACAAAAAGAATTGCTCAGCCTTCTGCTTCTCCAGCTCCTGCCTCAGAAACATAGCTTTGCCTAAGAAACTGTGACAGTTATAGCGAGATGTCACTGCTGGGCTGTCGGTCCTTACTGGAAACTGGGTTGGGGCCTGGGGTGCGCCTGCAGCCTGTGCTGCTCTGGCGTGTCCTGCCATAGACTCAGACACAGGCTGGGGACTTCCCTGGTGGTCCAGTTACTAAGACCTCGCTCTCCCAGTGCAGGGGGCCTGGGTTCAATTCCTGGTCCGGGAACTAGATCCCACATCCCACATTGGGGAAGGAGAAAAAGGAGGGGGAAAAAAAAAGGGTTGTGCTCCCGTTATTTAGGCATCTGTGGTTAGGGTCAGGGAGGGACTGTAGTTCGATTTGTATAGGAAACGAAGATTTCATCATGCGGCAGTCAGTGGAAAATATGCCTTATTCAAAAGGAATGTGATTCCAAAAATATCCCCCAATTCTGGGCTCACCTTTTACAGATATTCTGACTTCTGGGATGGGTCTTCCCACATGACTAGGAATGGTCCTTGAGTAGTACTTGTCTGGTATTACATAAGTGGAAAAAGAAAAAAATTACACACATAGAGTTGATTCTTGAACAAGATGGATTTGAACTGAGGTCTACTTACACATGGATTTTTTTCAGTAAATACATTCTACACGGTCCAAGGTTGGTTGAATCCACAGATGCAGAACCACAGATGTGGATAGCTGACTGTCAAGTTACATGCAGGCCGTACAGGGTGTCAGCACCCCTAACCTGTGTTGTTAAAAGAGTCAGCTGTGTATATATATATATATATATATATATATATACATATACATACACACATACCTACATACATGTACGTGTGTGTGTACTTGGTTGTATATGCATGAAGGAACTCTGGAAGGTTCACAGGGAACCAGCTAATAGTGTGTACTCAAGGGGTGGGAAACTTGGCTTACTGGAGTCAGGGAATGCAAGGACGACTTAACTTTATGATTTGTGAACCACGTGGAAGGGATTACCTATTCAAAGAATTTAGAAGGAATATTCAGCACTGAGTGAAACCACATTGAGGAGCACAGTGGGCAAAGGTAAATGGAAGTGACTGAGGCAGATAAGGAGGGGAAAGGGGAGGGAGCCAGGTCAACTGGGGCTCAGCGGAGAGCCCCTGAATCTTAGGAGGCTCTCAGCTGTGGTGGTTTCTATCAGAACAACAGGGGAGTTCCAAGTGGCCAGCATGATGATGTCACCTAGTAGCACCAGCTCCTATGACCCCCCAGGCCTGCCTGCTGGGCTCCAGACATGGTAGTCAATCCCCGTAAGGGCTGATGGGGGCACTCTTAGTACACATTCCTGGGTGAGCAGCTAAGGAAACAGGCTTTGAGAGGCTAGTAGAAAGGCACATGGCTAGTGAGTGGCAAGGGGGTGACTGAAAAAACCTGAGCAGCTTTTTGTCCAGAGTTCTGGGGATGTCTCCCTGTGTGCATTTCATAATTTCCAGAAAACCTCTCAGAAACAGTTACTACAGTTGTTCAAAGTAACTTAGAGTGGAATCAGGCCATGAAGATGATAGGCTTTGGAATAGGGATGTGGAAAGAAAGGCTCTTTGTTAAGGGAGGTCCTCAGTATCCCTCAGCCCAGAACTCCCCATGGGCCACCTGCTCCTATCTGACCACTACTTTCTTGGCCTGACCAAATCTCTGTACCTCCTCAGCCAGGAATCAGGTCAGGCTGGTTTTGTTTCCTGTTCCTGCAGCCAGCTGAACTCAGCTGTACCCCTGGTAACAACTAGATAATGATTGACCCACCCGTGGAGTCGAGTTGAGGCTAAGTTCTGCTCCTCTAGCCCATGGTACACAAGCCACACCCAACTCTGGGCTGCTTAAGACATGTTAAGACCAAGTTAAAAAACCATGTCACCTGCCAGCGGCCCAAAAGCAGACCAGAGTCCTCACACAGGTTAATAAAAGGTGAATAACTCATGGAAATAGATCTGGACAGGGCAGCCTCACTGTCTCACTGTGAGGTGTGAGCCTGATCAAAGAGTATTAAGGAATCTTTAACTTCCTTAATAATGGGGATTTAACCTTGTCCCTCACACAAAACTGATTTTAATCAATTAAAGGAAGATGTAAGTTAAACCCTGGCCACTCGGTTACAGCAGTGCAGCCCAGCTAAGTCCTGGAGGAGGACCTAGATGTGGGGCGCAAACACTTGTGTTGTTAAGAGGCATAAGAACTCATGAGTGACACTGACCAGGTGACACTGGCCATGTTCCAGTAGGACACTAAGCCAGGAAAGAGAAGATGACTACTAGCAGAGTGAACACAACCACTTCAGTGTCAAGCCCCACCTTAGTGGAAGAGCTGAGTTTTTAAAAGCCCTCCATATTCACAAATGCTGAGATTACTACAAATACAGGGACTTCATGAGTCTGTCTTCTTGGTACTGACAAACTGAAATCCTATGAAAGCTGTGAGATGAAAATAATTTGCAAGCACAGAACACAAGATTCCTCCTCTGAAGGGAAAAATTCTTTTTCCTATTGGAACTCCATAACGAAGATGTGACATTTGTCCCAAGGCTGTTACATGAAAATGGTGAGTGTTGGCTATTAGTGAGGCAAGTCCAGAAGCAAGCCTACCTCTGACATTGGTCACTGAAAACATTTTACTGTAAACTGCTTTCCAGCATTCAACTCTATTGTGCTACAAATAGTGAATGCAGAAACGGTGAAAGTAGGAGTGTACAAATAGTTCTTTTCATGGGTGCCAGACAGGCTAATAAGGCTTTCATATAAAAATATTCCACACTTCCCTTGCCCTGTTTAAAGAAGCAGTCCAGTTGGCATACCACAAATAGGTCACATAGGGTACAGCCAATTCTGACCAATGGATTTGTAATTTTCCAAACTGGATTCTGCCCAGCACTTTTCTAGGGTAATGGGAATTTTCCTCCTCATCTGATCCCAGCCATCTGAGCCAAGGATAGGTTCCCTCTCCCATCCTAAGACAGTAGAGGTTGGATTCCAAACATATTCCTGGAGACATTCCATGAACAGAGTACAAAGTTTCCTCCCCCCTCGCTCCATGCCATACACGCTGTATTTCCAATGAGAAACTGCCCCTATTCACACCTGTGGGGTGGAGCAGAGGCAGTGCTGTTGAGGAGGAGTCCACCTCTATGATGGAAGGAGGTGGAGAGCAGGGCTGTGGAAAAGAACTTTCTGTCTGACCCAGTGCTGCTTCACATGGTGAACTTATAAAGTAGTCATGAATCCTGCTAGACTGAGTCATTTCTAGAAAAGGAAGATAGAAAGAACCAAAGAGCAGCATGCGTTTTTCTCCTATAACGACAGTCACTTAACGTTAAGTCTGAATACTGAGGCACACGCCAATGATGAATAGCCCTGCAGGAGCTTCCTGAAAACTATTTACAATTGCAAGTGCATCCCTGGCTTCAGAATTCCATAGGGATCTCATCTGGGATGCTTTAAATAGTTAAAATGTCAACGACAGGCATTTTCTCTTGAGGAGAAACAGAGATAGGGAAGGGAAGGGAGGGAAGAGAATGGAGGGCAGGACAGGGAGAGGCAAGGGGTTAGCATCCTCAGCTCAGCACGGCCAGGAGGACTGGCCATTATCAGAGAGATGCTCCTTCTCGGAGCCATGTGAAGGGCTCACAGCAGCTTCCTACGGGGGCAGTGGGCCAAGACTAGCAGCTACACTGGAGCCACATTGTATATGTGGGGATGTGGGCAGCACCCTGGGGCCCTCGGGTCATACAGGGACAGCATGGGCTCAGAGACCCATCCCCGGCTGGGGCTCCTGATGGTGGCTTGGCTGTGCCTCATTGGTGAGTAGGAGGGGAAATATGAGGAAATGGCTTTTGACCAGACCTTTCCAAGCACATCTACTGTTTTTAGCTCAGATGATTTGATAAGCAAATGTGAACTTGAGGAAGAATCAGTGGTGGCAGGTACTGCTGCTTTGTTGTAACCAAGCCCCTGGGTTGCCAAGATGGCCTTATCAAAGGACATAATGTGAATAGCCTTGTTGGCACTGCCTCCAGCATTGCAACCGGTTGTGCTTGGGCTGAGGTAACCGCTGTTTTCACTTGGCTTAGAGGCTGCTGGGAGGGTTTGCTGCTACAAAGGTGTGCAGGGTCTGCAGAGAAGCTCATGTGTCCCCAGGGTGTGTGTGTGGGGGGGGGGGGGGGTAGGGGCTTTAAAGACCTGCCTTCAGTTCCCCTCTGGAACACTTGCGTTTGTCTTCCCTTCTGGTTGGTAAAGATTCACCTTGGCGTGGAGATGAGTGTCTGGGAGACAGAATGTAATGGAGTTAGCAAGAGATCCTCATGAGGTTTCTTGAACCAGATCGCGGGCTCATCCGTTCCTCTTGGCACGGGGTAGTGTCAGAGCACTTTGGTTGTCACAAGACCCAGAAGTCTGGGTTCCCAGCCTGGCTGGCCCGAGAGTTCTTCATGAGACAAAGGAAGCAGCAGCTGGCGCCCTAGGTAGAGCAGCCAACACAGAGACCACTTTTGTTCCTCCCAGCTCTGCTCCTCCCAGATCCTGCAACAGTTTGATCCTTGTGGTGAGCTATACAATGTTCTCTGCCCCGGGGAGGGGTCCCTGTAGGGGTCCACGGTCCTGCTTACTGTGCAACTGGGCCAGCTGCAGAACTGGCATGTTGCACAGTGGACATACTTTGCGAACTTCCAGCCATTTAATAAGGCACCTGCAGAATGAGACACCACAAGAGGCAAGATGTCAGTCCCGTGTTTGTGGCACCAGCTGCCCACACACCTCACATGCTGAACATTTTGGAAACCCAGATCTGGCGAGTGGAGTGAACAGCCAGGTCCTGAAGAGTTCTACCACTGGGTGGAGAATGCATTTCATTCTCTGGAGGAACCAGAGACTTCAGTTTTCCAAGAAGGTACAGTCAGCATATATCCTCAGTCATCCATGACTTCTTAAAGAACTAAGTACACTGAGGAGGGTGGTAGGGAGGAGGAGGAATCAAGTTTTCTAGTATACATACAAAACAAAATTGTAAGGGAGGGAGGAATATTAAACATGTCTGTAGGAAGGGGGAAAAGATGGTCCTACACTACTCCTTACATTGACTTATTTATTTTGATTTAAAATAATTATGGTTTTGATTAAAATAAACTTTTAGGAAAGTAAATTCTTATTGAAAAGTTCCAGTAAAATAGCTTTTTATAGCCTGGGTCTCCAAGGAGGTATGGGCTTGTCTGACTCTTGCCTTAAGTCCTGCCTTGGTAGTTACATTGCCATTACCCTGATCCCTCCTAATGTCTGTCAGTCTCTTTCTCTCTTACACACACACACACACACACACACACACACATAAATACAAACGCCACTCAGTAGGGTGCTTTCAGCTTTCTCCATCATAAACCAGTCATGAGTCACCAAGCTTGTCCGGCGCAGCCCCAAGCCCATGGGTGAGCTGGTCAATGTGCCTCAAGCCCAGGTCCTCTTAAATAATGCCATGCCAATACTCACTTTCTGTGGAAGGCATGCTTACACGGACAGATCCCCAACTCGTCTCGAGGCTTGAAGTCTTCTAGACACACTGCACAGAGCTGAAAGACAGATTTGCAGATGAGGCAAAGTCTCTGCTAAGTCACTCCCCAGGCCAATGTGAAGTGCAGGCCCCTAAGACCTGGGCATTTGAAGGGACTTCCAGTATCCCACAAGTATTTGAGTGAAAGAAACAGGATCAAATGGGCAAGGCCTTCTGAAGAAGAGTCTCCTGCTCTTCCTGCACATATCTCAAAATTTGAGGGCAGATGGGAGAGGACAGGAAGCAAGGGGCAGGTTCCTTTAGTCCATCGGAAGAGTCTGACTTAGGTTTCTTCATATCAGATAGACTGAACATAACTTAATTTTTTGTGCTGTGCCAAGGAGCTGACTTTCTGTAGGAAATGCTCTGCCTACTCAGCAGTAGAGCCCCTGAAAGGACTGCTCGGGTCCTGAGGGTGCTGGGGCTCTCCTTTTTCTGCTCTTCATAATGTGGAATCAGTAAACCATAGCACAGCCTTCAGTAATATGCTGCTTGTAGTTCCTGGGGTCCCTTACTCTGACACTGTCCTGTCAGTGTCTGTCTTTGTCATATAAAAAGTGATTCAAGAGTCACTGAATTTAAACTTGGGAAAATTTGCAGATGGGGCCAGGATTGCTCTGATAGGTGGCTAGCCTCAACTGCTTGGAAAGAAGCCTTATTCAAACCAGATGATGGGTTCCAACCACTACTTCTTGAGCACTTAACAGTGCCAAGGGACACCAAGTATCGTCCCACTTACTCAATTTACAGATGGGGAAACAGAAACTCAGAGCAGTAACCATGTTGCCTAGAGGCAATGCAGTTGGTGAGTGGCCAGGTCTGGCTGAGGATCCAGGTCTGTAAACACTTTTATCTGCCCAAAGCTTGAACTCCTCCCTGCTTGCTTCCCTGTCCATCTCCAGGGATCCTGGTTAAACCATCACCATTTCTTGTCCAGACTGCTGACCAGCCTCCCTGTCACCAATTTCTTAACCTATAATATGTAATCCAATATTCTTAGGTTTTGTGACAGGACATGTGGCTCTTTGTGCCCTGTGGCCAGTGCTATGAATGTTGGTCTTCCATCACCCTTCTCCACAGAACTCTCAGGGCCTTGTGTATATAGCAGACAAGATCTTCACAGGAGGAGGAGAATGGATAAGTGTCTTATCAGATTTGGATTACTGCTGAGACAGCAAGAGAGGAGGGAGGAAAGCAGGACAGATGGCTGGCCTTGGTTTGGACACGCAAGCTGTGTGACTTCTGCCATCATGATGCCTCTCAAGCTCTGTTCCTTCATCTGCAGGGTAAGGATATTATGTGCCTCTCCCTCCTCCACCTGAGACTGTCATCATGTCATCAGCTCAGGTTGGGGGCAGGCCTGAGGAGGTAGGAAGGCATTCTACCGATACCAGTTTTTATTCATATTTAAATTTAGTGATGGGAACACTATTTTCAAGCCCATTTTTGCTTTCTGGAGGAAGGTTAAGAACAAGCTGTGGGTAAAGATGAGAAACTAGCAGTTTTGGTCTTGGGATGATCTTTTGGGCTTCAGCTTCCCATCTGTAAAGGGGGAATGATGTTCCCACCTCCTACACTATGTGAACCGGTCCTCTGGCCTTAACATCCAGCTTTCCTCCTGGCATAACCTTCTGGAAAAAAAAACAAAAACAATGTGAGGACTGCTGGCTCTGCCCTGTAGAGATTCAGTGCTGATCCTACCAAAGGGCAAGATGTTGGATGAGTCATTCATTTTTATTTGGTTATTTTCCCAGAATCCAAAATTAGATTTGTAGCCTTTTCAAATGGAGTTACTATTAATGGCTATTATGTTCTTTTAAAAAAATTCTAAAACCATAGTCACTTGAAAAAAAAGAACAAGATAAACTCTGACATGTTAAGTGCTAAAGGTGACCAAAAGCCAAGGGCAGTCATGATGAGAAAAGCTTAGATCTGACTACTTAGCAGTTCCCTCAAGGGTCAAACTGATTTTACAAATTTACAGATTGTACTTTGCAAATGAGCTTTATTCTGCACTATTTCAACGAGACTGTTTTTCTCACTCCTTCTTTTAAAATGGAGATATATTTCATACACCATAATATTCACCATGCAAAGCATACAATTCAGTGCATGCTAAGTCACTTCAGTTATGTCTGACTCTTGGCAACCCCATGGACTGTAGCCCATAAGGCTCCTCTGTCCATGGAGTTCTCCAGGCAAGATACTGGAGTGGGTTGCCAATTCCTCCTTAGGGGATCTTCCTGACACAGGGATTGAACCTGGGTCTCCTGCATTGCAGGCAGATTCTTTACTGTCTGTGCCACCAGGGAAGCAATTCAGTAGTTTGTTTTTTTTTTTTAAAATATATTCACAGAGTTGTGCAACCATCACCACTATCTAATTTGTACGTCAGCAGATTTGGAAAACTCAGCAGTGGCCACAGGACTGGAAAAGGTCAGTTTTCATTCCAATCCCAAAGAAGGGCAATGCCAAAGAATGTTCAAATTACTATACAGTTGTGCTCATTTCACATGCTAGCTGGTGGCTCAGAAGGTAAAGAATCTTCCTGCATTGCAGGAGACCTGGGTCGGGAAGATCCCCTGGAGAAGGAAATGGCTACCCACTCCAGTATTCTTGCCTGGAGAACTCCATGGACAGAGGAACCTGGGACTACAGTTCATGGAGTCACAAAGAGTCGGACACAACTGAGTGACTAACACACTCATACATGCTAGCAATGTTATGCTCAAAATCCTTCAAGCTAGGCTTCAGCAGTACATGAACTAAAAAATTCCAGATGTATAAGCTGGGTTTAGAAAAGGCAGAGGAACCACAGATCAAATTGCCAACATTTGCTGGATCACAGAGAAAGCAAGGGAATTCCAGAAAAACATCTACTCCTGCTTCATTGACTATTCTAAAGCCTTTGACTGTGCAGATCACAACAAACTGTGGAAATTTCTTAAAGAGATGGGAATACCAGACCACCATACCTGTCTCCTGAGAAACCTATATGCAGGTCAAGAAGCAACAGTTAGAACTGGATGTGGAACAGCAGATTGTTTCAAAACTGGGAAAAGAATACATCAAGGCTGTGTATTGTCACCTTGCTTATTTAACTTATATGCAGAGAACATCATGTGAAATGCTGGGTTGGATGACTCATAAGCTGGAGTCAAGATTACCAGGAGAAATATCAACCACCTCAGATATACAGATAATGATGCCACTCCAAAGGCAGAAAGTGAAGAGGAACTAAAGAGCCTCTTGATGAGGGTGAAAGAGGACAGTGAAAAAGCAGGCTTAAAGCTCAACCTTCAAAAAATAAGATCATGTCATCCGGTCCTATCACTTCATGGCAAATAGAAGGGAAAAAGTGTAAACAGTGAGAAGCTTTATTTTTTTGGGCTCCAAAGTCACTGCACATGGTGACTGCAGCTATGAAATTAAAAGATGCTTGCTCCTTGGAAGGAAACCTGTAACCTAGACAGCATATTAAAAAGCAGAGACATCACTTTGCCAACAAAGGTCCATCTAGTCAAAGCTATGGTTTTTCCAGTAGTCATGTACAAATGTGAGAGTTGGACTGTAGAGAAGGTTGAGCACCAAAGAATTGATGCTTTCAAATTGTGGTGCTGGAGAAGGCTTCAGATTCCCTCGGACTGCAAGGAGATCAAACCAGTCAGTCCTCAAGGAAATCAACCCTGAATATTCATCAGAAGGACTGATACTGAAAAGCTGCAACTCCAATACTTTTGGCCACCTGATGTGAACAGCCAACTCATTGCAAAAGACCCTGGTGCTGGGAAGCATTGAGAGCATGAGGAGAATGGGGGCAACAGAGAATGAGATGGTTGGATAGCATCACCACCTTAATGGACATGAGTTTGTGCAAACTCCAGGAGATAGTGAAGGACAGAGAAGACTGGTGTGCTGCATGCAGTTCATGGGGTTGCAAAGAGTTGAACATTACTTAGCAACTGAACAACAACAAATAAGCAGTCACTATCCATTCTGCCTTTTCCCCTGGTAACCACTAATTAATTTCCTGGCTTAATGTATTTGTTTATTCTGGTCATTTCAAAATGGACTGGAATCACGAAATGGCATCATACAACATGTGGTCTGTTGTGTCTGTCTCCTTTCACTTAGAATGATACCTTCATGGCTCATCCATATTGCAGCGTGAATTAACACCTCATTTTAATGGCAAAATGGTATTCTGTTACATTGAATATACCACCTTTGTTTATCCAGTCATCTATTGATGGCAACTTGGGTTGTTTCTACCTTTTGGCTATTGTGAATAATGTTGCTCGAAACATTAGTGTACAAGCATCTGTTAAGAGTTTTCAATTCTCTTGGAGTTTTCAGTTAGGAGTAGAATTGCTGGGTCATACGGTAACTCTGTTTAAGTTCTTGAGGAACTACTAAACTGTTTTCCAAAGTGGCCAAAACCATATCACATTCCCATCAGCAGTGTATGAGGGCTTCAATCCCTCTATATCTTCAGGTTATTATATCTTGTTGATTATATACAGTCTAGATGGTATGAAGAGATACTTTATGTTTGAACTGGATTGCCCTAATGACTAACGATGTGTTTATTGACCATTCGTACACCTTCTTTGGAGAAATGTCTTTTCAAATTCTTTGCCAGTTTTTTAGTTGGGTAATTTTTCTTTTTATTTTTGAGTTGTATGAGTTTTTTATATATTCTAGACACAAGTCCTTTATCAGATAGCCAACTGATTTTGACAAGGGTGCAAAAGTGTTTCTATGGCAGAAGGATGGCTTTTCAGCAGATGGTGTTGGAGCAACTGGACATCCAGAGGCACCAGAAGTATGATAGGATCCCTAAAGCAACCAAAAAAAAATTGGCAAACTGAACTTGATCAAATTTAAAAGCTTTTTTTCTATGAAAGATCCTGTTAGGATAAAAATACTGGGATAAAGTGTTTGCAAATCTTTTAAAATTTTTATTAATGAGTGAATGAATGGCTGTGCTGGGTTTTTGTTGATGCACGTAGGCTTTTCCTAGGTATGGCAAGTGGGAGCCACTCTTTGTTGGGATGCATAGGCTTCTCGTTGTGCTGGCTTCTCATGCTGCGAAGCACAGGCTTTAGGTGTGTGGGCTTCAGAAGTTGCAGCACATGGGCCCTGGAAACCATAGGCTCCTGTAGTTGTGGTGCATGGGCTTAGTTGCCCTGCAGCATGTGGAATCGTCCTGGAACCAGGGATTGAACCCACGTCCTCTGCATTGGCAGGTGGATTCTTTTTTTAAAAAATATTAAACATTTTTTTTAATCAGAGGATAATTGTTTTACAATGTTGTGCTGGCTTGTGCCATTCATCAACATGAATTAGCCATAGGTATACATATATCCCCTCCCTCTTGAACCTCAGTAGCAGGTAGATTCTTAACCACTGAACCACCAAGAAAGTCCCAGATCTTTTTATTTTGTAGGCTTTTTATTATTGAGTTGTAAAAGTTATTTATAAATGCTGAATACCAAACTTATCAGATAGAAGATTTGCAAATATTTCCTTCCTGTGATTTGTCTCTACTTTCTTGATAATATTCTTTGAAGCACACAAGTTTTAAGTTTTGATGAAGTTCAGTTTATCTAGGTTTTTCTTTGGCTGTTTGTGCTTTAGGTGTTGTACCTAAGAAACCACTGTCTAATCCAAAGCCATGAAGATATATATTTATGTTTACTTCTAAGAGTTTGGTTATTTTAATTGTTACATTTAGGTCTTTGATTCATTTTTGAGTTATTTTGTGTATGGTGTGAAGCAGGGCTCCAATTTCATTCTTTTTTTTCTTTTGCAAAAACTTTTATAGTTAAAATCCCCAATATGACTTCTAAGTTATTATTTTAAAAACTTTTATTTGACTATAGTAAGAATAATATAATTAAATCAATGTAATCCAGTCAACATCCTTTGACTTATTTTCATTTCCAAGGAAAGAAAAATACTTTGCACATGAGTAAATATTAGCAAGTTGGGCACAAAGTTATATATGATGACCAATTTCATTCTTTTGTGTGTGGTTATCTAGTTATACCAGGACCATTTGTTCTCCCCACTTTATCTTTTTCAAATTATGGGAGTAAGGCAACACATTTACAGGAGACTTGGAAAATACAAAGTTACATATAGTTCTACTATATATTATAATTACTTTTTAAGTAGATAAATTACAATTTTAATTGGAGTTTCAATATCATATATAATATGTAATATATATGTGAACTCCAAGAGGGCTCATGTGCCAAGGGGCACCTCCTTGGACTGCTGCTGCCGGTGCCCCCATCACTGCAGCGAGCCATGGCCAACCCAGGCCTCCACAGGAGACCCTCCAGCACTAAGCAGTAGTCTTCTGAGGTGACTGTTCCTTTCCCCTGGGTCTTGGCACACACAAGATTTTGTTTGTACCCTCCAAGAGTGGAGTCTCTGTTTCCCCCAGTTCTGTGGAAGTTCTGTAGTCAAATTCCACTGGCCTTCAAAGTCAATTTCTGTGGGGAATTCCTAGTTCCTTTGCCAGAAACCCAGGCTGGGAAGCCTGACAAGGGTCTCAGAACCTTCATAACAGTAGGAGAACTTTGGTATTACTGTTCTCCAGTTTGTGAGTCACTCACCCCACGAGTATGGGATTTGATTTTATGGTGACTGCAGCTCTCCTTACCATCTTGTTGCACCTTCTCCTTTGTCTTTGGACATGGGGTATCCATTTTTGGTGGGTTCCTGCATCCTCCGGTAGATGGTTGTTCAACAGCTAGTTGTGATTCTGGTGCTCTTGCAGGAGGAGATGAGCACATGTCCTTCTGCTCCACCACCTTGAACCAATCTACAGCACCATCTGTTGAATAGACTATTCTTTTCCTATTGAATGTCTTGGCACCCTTGTTGAAAATCAATTGACCATAAATATATCGGTTTATTTCTGAACTCTCAATTCTATTCCATTGATTTTTATGTCTATCCATCTGCTTGTATCACACTGTCTTAAATACTGTAGCTTTGTGGTAAGTTCTGATATTGGGAAGTGTGAATCCTCCAGTTCTCTTCATTTTTGAGATTGTATTTGGCCATTTGGGACTGTTACATTTCCATGTGAATTTTAAGTTCTGCTTGTTAATTTCTACAAAAAAAGGGCAGCTGTGATTTTGATAGGAGTTGTACTGATTTTGTAAATATTTTGGGGGAATGCTTCTCTATTTAACAATAGTAAGGACTTCCCTGGTGGTCCAGTGGTTAAGAATCTACCTGCCAATGCAGGGGACACAGGTTTGATCCCTGGTCTGGGAAGACTCCACATACCACAGGGCAACTAAGCCTGTGTACCACAATTTGAGCGCTCTAGAGCCCGTGCTCTGCCACAAGGGAATCCATTGCAATTAGATGCCTGTGCACTGTAACCAGAGAGTAGCCACAGTTAAGAGAAAACCTGCAGACATCCAGTGCAGAAAAAACAAACAAACAAACCCCAAATAGTAAGTCTTCCAAATCATGAATACAGGATGTCTTTCCATTCATTTATGTCTTCTTTAATGTCTTTCAATGATGTTTTATAGTTTTCAGTGTACAAGTCTGAGCATCTTTCTTTTGTCAAATTTATTCCCAGGAATCTTACCCTTTTTGATGCCATTGTAATTGGAACTGTTTTCTTAATTTCATTTTCAGATTGTTCATTGCCACTACAAAGCTGATTTTGTATACTGATCTTTATTCTGAAAAATTTCTGAACTCATTTATATCTTGATTTTTGGCGGATTCTTTTGGGGTTTCTGTGGCTACAAAATCGTATCTACAAATACAGTTTTACTTCTTAATTTCCAATCTGGATGCCTTTTACTACTTTTTCCTGTTCAACTGCTCTGGCTTGACCCCTCCAGTACAGTGTTGAATAAAAGGGATTAGAGTAGGCATCCTTGTTTAATTTCCTGTTAGGAAGAAAAGCTTCCAGTCTTTCAATAAGTATGATGTTAGTTGTGGGTTTTTCATAGAAGCCTTGATCAAGCTGCAGAAGTTCCCTTCTGCTCCTAGTTTATTGAGTATTTTTATCATAAAAGAATGTTGGGAAAAAAAAAGAATGTTGAATTTTGTCAAATGCTTTTTCTGCATCTATTCAGGTGGTCTTGTGTTCTCCCTACCCCTTTATTCTATCAGTTGGATGTATTACATTGACTGATTTTTCCTTTGTTGAACCAACTCTGTATTCCTGGGACAAATTCCATTTATTTATGGTATATAATCCTTTTTATATGCTGCTGATTTTGGTTTGCTAGTGTTTGTTGAAGATTTTTACAAATATATTCATAAGTGATATTGGTTTGGAGTTTTTTCTTTTTTATGATATCACTGACTGGTCCTGATATCAAGATGATACTGGCCTTACAGAATGAGATAGGAAATCACTCTTCATTTTTTGAAGTCAAAGAATAGATCCTATCAGCCCTGTCAGAAACTGGGCTAGGACATATGTTTACTGATTGGTCATTGCATAGATAACTTGAGTCCATTTGTTTTACATGAAAAAAGGCAGAAAGGTCCTTAACACATTATTGACTAGAGATATATTAATTCATCTTTTGTTACCTGAACATTATTGATCAGAGATGTATTAATACATTTTTTGAGAGTGATACAATTAACATTACCATGTGAAGTTGTTACAGTTTAAAATTGATCAAGGGTTCATTATACAACTTATGATTGTCATGATCATTCACATTTTGCTCTGTTGGGTTTTTCTTCCAACTTTGTGTATGTTATAAATGCTAGTTTACTACCGTAAAATTTAAAAAAATGACACACTGTGAAATTTTGAATTAAGAATTCAAATTAAGAGTTTTTTGGTAAATTTTATGCAGATACTTTCTCTGTTGTCTGTGCAACATATATACTAGTGTATCAGAAGATGATTTTTCAGAATACACTTCTAATTCAGATATGAATATTAGGCCAACAAAAATGACAAAAGACCTTAGTGATTGATTCTGATATGGAACGTGAAAATGAAGCTTGTGGTGCTGGAGAAGACTTTACAGGTGTGTCAGGTGTAACTAGTGAATGCAATAACCTGCAAAGTGTTAGTGAGACAACAGAACTGATTTTTGGCCAGCCAAAATAAAAATCACCAGCCACAGGCATTAGTTTCGGCAAAAATCTGCTAGTCAATAGCGAGTTAACTGACAGCTCTTCAGAGAATAGAAGGGAACTGGCATTTCAGAGTGATTTTTGCAGCTTGGGGAACAGCAGAAGCTTCAAGTTTGTGGGTACAAGACGGCATCATAATGTGAAGCCTCCAGACTAAAAAACATAAAGGGCCACCTTTTTTCCTCCACACTCAGAAGTTGGAGGATATGTCCATTCTCCTCAACTTTTTTAAACCTCAACTGCTATAAAAGCAAAACAAGGAATAACACTTACCTTACCTAATTTTTTTTATAGTGTGAGTTCCCTTGCTCCTGAGATAAATTATATGAAGAAAACAGACATCTTGGTAATCTTGCCACCTGGAATACATGATTCGTTTTTTTTTTTTTTATGTTGACATTATACCCATAAATAAAACAAACTTCAAGGGAAAATGTCTTTTAGGGACCATAGCACACTGGGAAGAAGACTAATTTTCTAGTACTCACAGAGTACAAGATCCCTAAAATGCCCAAGAAGGAAGGATTTGACATTTTCCAAGAGCCTGACACAATCTGTAAATTTACCTCAAATGCGAGCTAGGGAATGGAGAGTCACATGGGGAAGACAATGTCATACAATGATAATGACCCACAGCTTATGTAATTTAGCCAAAATGATTTTCTTTTAAATAGACAATCATTCTTTGATGGTGGTGGTGGACAATAATTATTACACTTTTCCTTGAATAGTTACAAGGATAATCATATATCTGCAAAGGCAGCATTCCCAATTCAGAGGTGTCATTTAATGTTGGAATCTTTGAAAGCTATGAAAGCAACCTAAACATGGCTGTGCTGCTCAGGAGAGATCTGACTTTCTTGTTCCAAACTGAAGTACAATGGGCAGTCCCTTCCATGGCCTTCATGTATTCGTGTGCTCAGTCCTAGCCTCACTGGCTTATGACTTTTCTCTCCTGTCAGAACAGCGCTCTTTGAGGGAAGGGAGGGACTATACTCTGCTCACTCAGTCTCTAGGGTCCTGAATATTGTCAGTTCCCTATACATGCTTTGGGTTTTTTTTTTTTAATAATTTTTTACAATGTAAACTTGGGACAAACCTCAGTTGGGTTCTAAAAATAAATTTCAGTAATGTGATTTATAAGATTGATCAGTAATCTCAGAAAGATGAGTGGGTTTTAAATCTCCTCCCACATAAGAAAGGGATGTGGCAAAACTTGTAGCAACAGAGTCACCTCCTCACTGGACCAAAGGGAAAGGAGTGGGCTTGTGGGGAAGTGAGAAGGAAAAGATGCTCTTTTTTAAAAAATTTTTATTTCATTTATTTTTGGCTGTGCTGGACCTTTGTTGCTGCCCAGGGGCTTTCTCTAGTTGCAGTGAGTGGGGGCTACTCTAGTTGTGGTGTGCAGACTTCTCATTGCGGTGCCTTCTCTTGTTGTAGAGCATGGCTCTAGGCGCTCTAGCTTCAGCGGTTGTGGCACTTGGGCTCAGTAGTGGTGCTGCATGGGCTGAGTTGCCCTGTGGCATGTGGGATCTTCCTGGACCAGGGATTGAATTGTGTCCCCTGCATTGACACCAGATTCTTTTTTTTTTTTTATTAAAAAATATTTATTTTATTATTTGACTGCACCAGGTCTTTTTTTTTTTGCACCAGGTCTTAATTGTGACCTGTGGGATCTAGTTCCCTCAAGAGGGACTGAACCCCCTGCATTGGGAGCATGGAGTCTTAGCCACTGGACCACCACGGAAGTCCCTAAAAATTTTTTTAATGTTAATTTTTAAAATTGAAATATAGTTGATTTGCAGTGTTTCAGGTGTACAGCAAAGTGATTCAGTTTTTAATATATATGTGTATGTATATGTATATAGATATTAAAGGTGGCGCTAGTGGTAAAGACTCGTCTGGCAGGCAGATTCTTAACCACGGGACCATCAGGGAAATCTGGAAAAGATGTTTTTAACTTCATTTTACACAAGGGGTGACTTCATGAGGTTACCTTCCTAGAGTCTCTTCCTGTGGAAACGAGGGTAGAGCAAGGCCATAGCATGTTTGCTACATGACCCCTCTTTCACTCTCTGCCTGACCCAGGAGTTTTCCTGGTCCTTGTGCAGCTAGGATCCCAGCTGCTGAGATGCAGGAAGGAGTAGGTTCTCCTTTCCTTTCTGCAATATCACCCTAACAGAAAAGGGGATGGACCCAAATGTGCTCAAATTTGGAAGCTACATGGATGTCTGTTATCACTGCATTGTACTGTGTAGATATAGGCCTAAGGTTCTGATTGGCCCACATGGCCACAGAAGGTGGATGAGGCCTTCTCTGGGAGAGTGGCAGGATAGAGTACAATACAGAAAAATAGCTAAAAAGCTTGGTGAAAGACAAATCTACATATTTATGAAGCTGAGTAAACTCCAAACAGGAAAAATCCAAAGAAATCCATGCTGAGACAAATCATAATCTAAATGCTGAAAACAAAAGGCAAAGAAAAAAATGGAAAGTAGCCAGAGAAAAATGACACATTATTGACAGGAGACCAATGATTTGAATGACTATGTTTTTCTCATCAGACACCACAGAGGTCAGAAGGAAGCGGCACAACATTTTAAAAGCACTGAAGGAAAAGAAATGTCAACCTAGGGATAAAGGTGAAATAAAGACATTCTCAGCTGAAAGCAAAGTAATAGAATTCATAGCCAGCAGATCTGCTCTAAAAGAATTGCTGAACAAGATTCTTCAGATAGAAGGAAAATTACGTAAGAAGGAAACTTGGAACAATGAACTATTTTTCCCCTCCGGAATTCTTTAAAATATATCTAATGGTTGAAAGTAAAAAATACAACACTGTCTGATGGGATTTTCAATGTACATAGATGGTATATACTTACTATATATAGGGGTAAAAGTAAAGGGATCTATATGGTGGGAAGGTTTCTACATTCCAACTGAAGTGCTAAAAAATTGATTCTAGGTATTTATTTTGTAATCCCTAAGCAACCACTAAAAAATTATACAAAAAGATAAAATCATAATATGATTTTATGAATGTTTAAATGACGCAAAAGAAGGTAGGAAAGGGAAACAAAGGAATAAAAAAGAGGAGGAAAAGCAGATGATAAATAATAAAAGAGTTGACCCAAGTCCAAACATAGCAATAATTACATTAAACATAAATAGTCTAAGCACATCAATTAAAAGACAGATTGGCAGGGTGGATTAAAAAACATAACTATATATGTTTATAAAAACACTACTTCAAATATAAATACACATAATGCGTTTACAGATTAGAAGACTCAAATGGTAAAGATGCCAATTTCCCCCTAACTGATTTACATATTTAATGCAAATAATAATAAAAAAGCAGGATTGTTTGTGTCTCTCTGTGTGTATTTATAGACAAGTTGCTGCTACAATTTACATGAAAGAGCAAAGGAACTAGACCAGCTAAAACAGTTTTGGAAAAAAAAAATAAAGTTGGAGGAATCATACACCTGATTTTAAGACTTGTTATAAAGGTACAGTAATCGAAACTGTGGTACTGGTGAAGGGAAACAAGCATAAAACTCAATAGAACAGAATCCAGAAACAGACGCAACCACTCACCATAACCAGAGCTGGGGATACTGTGGTGAACAAATCAAAGACTAAAGGCAAATGACAAGGCCCTTGGGCTTTTCTTAAAACAAAACAAAACTCAGATCTGGCAATAGCTGTCCTATATTCCCCTGGAGCTGAGTGCTGACAATTTCTTTAACACAAGACCTTGCATGCCCCAGTGTGTCACAGCTTCCAGGGCACCTTTCTGTTTCTCTTGATACCAAGATGCCATTAGATGCAATTTATTATCCCACTTACATGAGTGTCCTATTGTTTTCTCTCAGAAATCTGTTTCTCTGGATCTATGTCTCTATTAAAAGATGGAGGAAGAAAAGATAAACAAGGAAGACTATGGGTTTTAAAATAAGGTATTTTTTCTTTACAGAAGGGCAATATATTCTCATGATTTTAATTATGTACACATCATCTCCTTAGTTTCACATGTTGAGTGTTGCTCGACTCCTAGACTGGTAGAACAATGTAAACAAAAAGTGATATAAATAATTGTAGCTGTAGAGTGGTCTGAGAAGTTGGAGGGGTGGGTGGTGTTTGGGTAGCCGAGTCTGCAAGGTCCCAGGAAGGCTCCATTAGGGGAGCAAAAGCCAAGAAGAAGCAATTGTGCAACAGTGAACCCCTCAAGAGCTTCTCACTGTTACTTCAGATAACACATGGCACCCTTCTGTACACTCTTGTGTGACTCTCATTTATAGTCTTCTGTAATAGATGGTTACTGTCTTTTTTTTTTTTTTTTGGGTTAATGTCTTAAAAGCAGAGATTAGTTATGTTTCTTTGTGTCTCCATGGTTTATTACAATGTCTGATATGTTTTATATATTCAGTAACTTTTAAAATTACAGTTGACCCTGGAACATAACGCAGGGGGCTATGGGTGCTGACCCTCCATGCAGTTGAAAAATCCATATAATCTCTAGTCAGCCCTCTGTATCCACGGTTCCTTTGTATCTTTAGTTCCTCTGTATCCACAGATTCCAACAACACAAAGAAGTTTGACAAAAAATAGTTTCAACACAAAGAAATGCATCCAAAAAGAACCAAATGAACTGTGAAAAATATATGATCGGCCTCTGAAAACAGTTGTACAGCCAGGTTAGGTTTTCTTAGTTACAGTGAAACTGGAATTGATAGGTGCAGCTGAGATAACAATTCTGATACAAAATGATGCACCACAATGTACTTATTCAGGATAAAGATTCTAAACTAATAGGTCAAACCAATAAGGAAGACTTCTATTTCTGACAAACATGGTTATTCAACATCATTAATGTATGTTAGAATTTGATCTTTTCAATTATGGTCATCAAAATGACCCCAAACAGAAGAGGATCACTTTCTATTACTGTTTTGGGAAAAATTTTTAAATCAAGTAGTAGCTGATGCTTGAGTTTAATCCATGATTAAGTCTGAAATGCTGTACGGATTCTTTACCAGCTGAGCTACCAGGGAAGCCCAAAGGGCGTGTTGCCTCCCCGATGGGGAATCCTGGCCTCCCACCTGACAGGCGGGGTACTCACCACTGTGCAATGAGGATGGTGTACCATATCAACTCTTTGATAAAATATATGCAGAAAGAGCAAAGAAGCAGTGTGTGTGTGTGTGTGTGTGAGTTGCTCAGTTGTGTCCAACTCTTTGCAACCCCATGGACTGTAGCCTGCCAGGCTCCTGTGTCCATGGAATTCTCCAGGCAAGAATACTGGGGTGGGTTGCCATTCCCTTCTCCAGGTGATCTTCCTGACCCAGGAGTTGAACCCAGGTCTCTTGCATTGTAGGCAGATTCCTTTTTACTGTGTGAGCCACCAGGGAAGCCCAAAAAAGCAGCAGATGACTTCAGAGTGTTCAACAATAACATAAATTACTGTTTTTATTATTATTCAAATACTTTTACAAATTAACTCTCTTTGAAGAGATTGGCAATGTAGCTTCACCAGTTAGGTTACATAAAACATAGATATTATAATGTGAAGCTTTTCAAGTCCTTACTTTAAACCCAATTAAAAAACTCAGTAAGGGTGGAAGAGATAGGGCTCTAAGAATAAAAATTCTGAACATTCATAATCAGAGGTGACACAGGAATAAAATAAACAAGAATTATTATAGATTATTTTCTTAAGGTATACAGCAGGACACACACACACTTTTGTATTTAATTTAGAAAGCATAACAACATAGTGAATATCCCAACCCCACAACCTCATCACTAGGTAACTGCAAGAGTTCTTATCTCTCCTTGTATGTTCTTTCCCATTCCATCTTTTTGTCTCACCTCCCCAAATCCCCACTGTCATGAAGCAATCACTGCCTCTTTTGTGGCATTGGTAAAAAACTCTGGGAACATTTTTAAGAGTGAAATTAATGCAAATTCATCTTAAGTAGAAGAACTTGTTTAGATCTGTCTCCTACTCACATAGTGTGGACAGCAAGCAGCATCCCTGCTGCTATGAAATCTTATGTTGGCAACAACCCCATTAAAAATGAGTTATTTTACTCTCTTATAAGTCTTTGCAAAATGGATTTTTATGTGACCTCATCCTCAAATATTCTATTAAGCTGATCAAAATAAACCTAATTTTTTTTTTTCAGCTTCTGAAAATAAAGACGTTTAAGCATACCAGAGCATACCATTTCTATTAGAATATACTCAGTGGTGGTGTGTGTGCTCACTTGTGTCTGACTCTTTGCAACCCCATGGACTGTAGCCCACCAGGCTCCTCAGTCCATGGAATTTTCCAGGTAAGAAGACTGGAGTGGGTTGCTATTTCCTACTCCAGGTGATTTTCCGGACCTAGGGATCGAACATGAGTCTTCCGTGTCTCCTGTATGAGCAGGTGGATTCTTTACCACTGAGCCACCTGGGAAACCCCCAGATATACTCAAGAACAGATTAAAATACTTATAGGCAACTTACCTCATGCAAATTCAGTTCTTTTACTTTTTCTTTTAATATAACCTGTAAGACAAAAAAGTATGCTTTTATGCCCATTTTTATCTGTAATTTAAAATATGTGTCATTTTACTCACAAATATTTTTCTTTTATATTCTTGTGTATGTAGCTCATATCACCTCATATTCAGTATTAGGGAGAATCTCTTTTACAGTTTGAGACAGAACATTTCAGCAATATTCTTTTAACTTGAGCAATGGTGCAATATTCTTCTGAAAAGCAATTTTAAAATCTCTTTGAGGACAGATTAAATTTTGGGAGACAACATTAATACATGCCAATCTGGAGTAATTGCTAATATGGGTGGGGGGGGGAGTAAATGAGATTGCTTGCCTCATGATTTGGTAAAACACAGTTTTGACTCATGGGACTGACTGGTAACTTGTAAAAGAATGAAAGGTAAAGTCAACCTTAATTTTTGAAGCTTTGCTTATTATTATACATCACTATCCTCAGAAAACTTTAGCTCTATCCAGAGTTATATAAATGGGCTTGAAATTCATCCAGGTGCTGTCCCTAACCTAACTTTATGGAGACTGCATGCATGCGTGCTCAATTGTGTCTGACTCTTTGCCACCCCATGGACAGCAGCCCAACAGGTTCCTCTGTCCATGGGATTCTCCCCTAAGAATACTGGAGTGAGTTGCCGTTTCCTCCTCCAGGGCATCTTCCCAATCCAGGGATCAAACCCATGTTTCCTTTGTCTCCTGCATTGGTAGGTAGATTCTTTACCCCTGAGTCACCGGGGAAGCCCAAAGGAAACCATAAGCAAAATGAAAAGATAACCTACAGACTGGGAGAAAATATGTGTCACAATTGACTGAAATAGTCACAAATGATGTGACTGAAAAGGGCTTAATTTCCAAAATATACAAACAACTCATACAACTCAGTAACAAAAAACAACCCAATTGAAAAATGGGCAGAAAACCTAAATAAACATTTCTCCAAAGAAGACATACAGATGACCAACAGTCACATGAAAAGATGCTCAATATTACTAATTATCAGAGAAATGCAAATCAAAACTACAATGAGTGCCACCTCAAACCAGTCAGAATGGCCAGCATTAAGAAATCTACAAGTAACAAATGCTGGAGAGGGTGTGGAAAAAAAGCGAATTCTGTGCTGTTGGTGGGAATGTAAGTTGGTGCAGCCACTATGGAAAACAGTATAAAGGTTTCCCAAAAAACAATTTGAGACAAAATTGAGACAAACAGATTCATTCCATTAGAAAACTAAGACATTTATCTCTGTAAATGAATCTCACAGGACCCATGGAGAAGAGTGAGGTTACCTATGAATATCAGTGTGGACATCTAAGGAACTTACCAATGAGCTCAGATTTCAAAGCAACACAGACAAAAGACGGGCAAAAAGATACGTAATTCTAAAACGATGACATGGTTCTGTAACATCAGTATCAGCAAAATTAAAGACCCAAATAAACTGAAGTTTGTGCCCCCGCTACTTTCCACCTCCCAAGCTACTGAGGATGACAAAAATAATTTCAAAAGAAAATTAAGGAACACCTAGGCCCACTGTTTGGTGTCAGTGGTAAAATATTAATGGATGACACATAGAAGAAAAAAAATTTTACGGGCCTTCAAGAAAAGCTAAATTTATTACCTTAAAGAACAAATCAGCAAAGGGACAGTAACTAAGGGCAAGGAATGAGGAAGGAATGACAGAAGTATCTGGACTTCTCAGTGGTATGATGTGAACTAATATTTAAAGTAAAAGGGGAAGAGATGAGATCAGTATAATAACAACTGGTTACCTCCAAAGAACTAGTATGTCTTTTAACAAGGAGGAAGGTAAAAAATTCATTTACTGGACCTCTGAACTCCATTAGAATAATAGTAACTTTAGGAATTTAAGCTACAGCATTTCCCTTTAGCAAAATGTTCGCCAGAGTTCCTTGTTAAATTGTATTATTTTATCATTTGAACTTTCTATAACTTCAAGTAATACTTAAGAATACGTAAAGTGAAGTGTATTGTACTGCAAACTGACAAGCAAAATGCTAAAATGAACACAAGCAAATCCAGTCTTAGTTCAAAATATGCGTGGAAATCTGAGCCCTCATTATTTGGTGAAAAACATGATCAAAGCCAGTCTTAAGTAAATCTCTCTCACCTGTTTGTAGGCATAAAATTCTTTGTGTGCTTGATGTCTTAGCCTAAAAGACAGAAATGAGCAATGCAATGTTGAGATTTCCATATAAGACTTTGAAAAAAATTTTAAACTTCCTATTTTTGGTATTAATTTGTATCACTTACAGTTTAAAATCTAGAATCTTTATTCTAGAATACACTCAAATGACATACCCACTACTATGTTATGAGAAAGTGACCAGTGAACCAGAGAACATTATCCAAACATATAAGATTAAGTGAAATCTCATTAAAACAAAATCTCAAATATTTTAATGAAGCCTCAATTCTTTTTCTATTTATGATATAATATTTAATATATCATATTTTTATTAATTAAAAATTGAAGTATAATATACATCTAACAATGAACAAAAGCCTCAAGAATACAAATATTAAAAAAATAATTATACACACTTGTATAACTATCCCCCAGATCAGTACATAGAACATTTCCAGCATCCCTGAAATGACTCTTCCCAATCAATATTCACCCCTAAAACTCCTAATTTTTATCATTGTAGATTAACTATGATTGTTTTTGAACTTCACATAAATGGATCATTTGGTGTATACTCTTCTGTGTTGACTTCTGTCAATCAACAATTACTTGAGAAATGCATCCATGTTGCTGCAGTAATTGTTATTTTTGACTGACATAGTGTCCCATTTTATGAATAAATATGAAACTATCCATTTCACTGTTGACAAATATTTAGGTTTCTTTCAGTTTGGGGCTGTTACAAATAAAGCTGCTATACAAATTCTTCTGTGTGTCTTTTAGTGGACACATAGATTCATTTCTGTTGAGTATATACCTAGGAGTAGAACTGCTGCTCCAAAGTGCTTGTACAAATTGTATTCCTATGGGTAGGTAGTATACATGAAAGTTCTAGTTGTTCCACATCTTTGCCACAGTTTGATAAGGTCAGTTTAAAACTTTTTGGCCAATCTGGTGAGTGTTTAGTGGTATCTCATTTTGGTTTTCTTTCTTTCTTTTTTTTTTTTTTGATGTGGACTTTTTAAAAAAGGCCTTAATTGAATTTGTTAGAATACTGCTTCTGTTTTATGTTTTGGTTTTTTGGCTACAAGACATGTGGGATCTTAAGTGCCTGACCAGGGACTGAACTCACATTCCCTACATTAGAAGGTGAAGTCCTAACCACTGGCCTGCCAGAAAACTACCCTCTCATTTTGGTTTTAATTTTGCATTTCCCAAATGATGTTTAGTACCCTTTCATATGCCTATTGCCTGATTTGATACTTCTTTTTGAGGTGGGGCAGTGAGGCAGAAAAGGATAGCTTTATTGTTTTGACAGGCAAAGGGAGACAGGACAGGTTTCTGCCTCGAAAAACTATATGTCTCAACCCCAGAGAATTTGAGGCTTTTTATAAGGGCTCAAAGCTAGGATCTGACAAGATTAGGGTGTGAGCAGGGCTTGGACTCCTTTAATCTCAAGAATCCTGCAATGCAGGAGACCTGGGTTTGATTCCTGGGTCGGGAAGATCTGCTGGAGAAGGGATAGGCTACCCACTCTAGTATTCTTGGGCTTCCCTGGTGGCTCAGCTGGTAAAGAATCCGCCTGTAATGTGGGAGGCCTGAGTTCTATCCCTGGGTTGGGAAGATCCCTTGGAGAAGGGAACAGCTACCCACTCCAGTATTCTGGCGTGGAGAATTCCATGGACAGTATAGTCCGTGGAGTCACAGAGTCAGACATGAGAGACTTTCGCTTAATCTCATCTCAGGTGACAGGTCTCCTAATCTTGATGGGCTTCTCTGGTCCCTTTAATCTTGCCTCACTGGTTTCTTGGCTGCTGCTCCTCCTTTGATTAGCAACTGTTTTAATCCACCCTTTGGAACTCAGGGAAGGTCATGGGAGACTGAAGTCTTGCCTACAAGAAATGGGAGACAGGGAGGGGACATATGTATACTTAAGGCTGATTCATGTTGATGTTTGACAGACAACAAAATTCTGTAAAGCAGTTATCCTTCAACCAAAAAATAAATAAATTAAAAAAAGAAATGGGAGACAGAAAGGCCTCCATCCTGGGGAGCCCCATAGGGCCCTGCCTGGTTTCAAGATCACACCTGGTCTCTGGATGTAATGAAGCTCTGCTTCTTGACTGCAGAAAGATTTTAAAGTCTCATTGCAGAAAGACTTCAGTGAGAGACAAAGTAAGAAGTGGGTTTATTTAGAGAGAAACACACTCCACAGACAGTGTGGGCCATCTCAGAAGGTGAGAGCTGCCTGGATATATTCTTTTATGAAATGCCTATTCAAGTATTTTGTCCATTTAAGAAAATGAGTTGACTGTCTTTTCCTTATTGATTTGTAGAAGTTCTTTAACTATTTTAGATGCAAGTACTCTGTTGGGTACTGCAATTATTTTCTCCTACTCTATGGCTTTTTTCATTCTTTTAATGTTATCTTTTGATGAACAACAGCTTTTAAATTAAGCCCAGTTGGGTTTCCCAGGTGGCTCAGTGGTAAAGAATCTGTCTGCTGATGGAGGAGACTCAGGTTCGATTCCTGAGTCAGGAAGATCACCTGGAGGAGGAAATAGCAACCCACTCCAGTATTATTGCCTGGATAATTCCATGGACAGAGGAGCCTGGCAGGCTACGGTCCATGTGGTCACAAACAGTTGGACAATGACTGAGCACACATGTGCCAGTTTATCAACTCTTCCCTGTTTATCAACTCTTTCCAATAACATCAGTTCTTTTTGTGTGCAGTTAAAGAAATCTTTGTCAACCTCCAGATCATGAAGATAATTTCGTGTGTGTACTGTGAAAATAATTTATTTTACCTATCACATTTAGGTTTAAGATCCATCTGAAATTTGTATGTATGACATGAGGTAGAGGTCAAGATTCTTTTTACCCACAGGCAGATTTTCATTTGACTCATTTATTGAAAAGATCCTTCCCCACTGTGTTGCAATGATATATTTGCTGTTAAGTCAGACCAGTATGTGGTTCTGTTTCTAGAGTTTCTGTTCTGTCCCATTGGTTTATTTGCCTATTCTTGTGTACTACATTGAACAGAGCCCCCTCAAAATTAATATCAAACTGCTACTTCAGAATGTAACCTTAATTGGAAATATAATTTTTGCAGTCTATGTATTAGTTAAAATGAGGTCATATTATGATGAGGGTGGACCATAAATCCAATATGACTGTTGTTCTTAGAAGATGTGAGGACATACAGAGACACAGGGAAGGCCAGGTGAAGACAAAGGCAGAAACTGAAGTGATGTACCTACAAGTCAAAAAACACCAAGGATTGCTGATAACCATCCGGAACCAAGAGGCAAGGAAAGATCCTCCCCAGATAGCCTTCAGAGGTAGCACGGCCCTGTCAACACCTTAATTTTGAACTCCTAGCCTTTAGAACTGTGAGAGATTAATAAATTTCTGTTGTTTTAAGCCATCTAGCTTGTGGTTCTTTGTTACAGTAACCCTGGGAAACTAATGCACCTTGTGTCAATACCATGCCAGTTTTTTTTTTTTTTTTTTAAATAATCTTGGACTTACAGGATAGCTTCAAAAAATATCAGAGTTCACATATACTTCTCTCCCTAGTTTTCCAATATTCACATCTTATACAACCGTAGTACAATGATCAAAAGCAGGAAATTAACACTGATATTTTGATATTAATACTCATATAGTATTAACCAAACAGATTTTATTTGAATTTCACCAGTTTTTTCACTAATATTTTTTTCCTATCTTGTGATCCAATTCAGGATCCCAGTTTGCCTCTAGTTACATCTCCTTAGCTTTTACTAATCTGTGACAGTTCCTTAGTTTTTCCTTGCTTTTCAGGATTCTGATGTATCAAACATGATCACTTGGTTATGGCAGTGTCTACTGGGTCTCCCCATTGTAAAATTATTATTTTCCCCTTTGCAACTGATTGATACCAGTTGCAAATATCAATATGAGTTGGGGGAGAGGTGTTGAAATTATGAAAATTTATTTTTTTCTCAAGCTTTTGCCCACTGATTTTACCATCAAGACATCCTGCTTGCAACAATTCTGTACTGTTTGCCTAGTGGTGGTTTCATGGTTTCCTAATTCCTTGTACATTAACTGGGATTATTCTGTTAGGAAAAGATGCCCCTTCTCCCTCATTTGTTTATATCAGCATGGACTCATGGATATTTGTGTTAATTTAATATGATCATTATTTTGTTGTTCAGAATAGACTTAGGCTTTTAGGCCCTCCTTCAGATTGACTCTTGTGGCCTTTCAACATGCCCTCATCCTTTTCCATGCATTTTCTAGCTCACTGGCACCAAAACATGTTACAAGCTCATCTTTTACTTTCCATGCTCAGTTGTGGAGTTAATGACTTCTCTCAAAGAGCCTTGATTCCTTTTACTACAGAATATCTGGGTGCTGGGTGAACAGCACTCTGTTTTCAGTATTGGATCTTTGTAACAAATTTTGGGGTCTGGTAGAGAAATATCAATAACCTCAGATATGCAGATGACACCACCCTTATGGCAGAAAGTGAAGAGGAACTAAAAAGCCTCTTGATGAAAGTGAAAGAGGAGAGTGAAAAAGTTGGCTTAAAGCTTAACATTCAGAAAACTAAGATCACGGCAACTGGTCCCATCACCTCATGGGAAATAGATGGGGAGACAGTGGAAATAGTGTCAGACTTTATTTTTTTGGGCTCCAAAATCACTGCAGATGGTGACTGCAGCCATGAAATTAAAAGACACTTACTCCAAAAAAAAATAAATAAATAAAATAAAAGACACTTACTCCTTGGAAGGAAAGTTATGACCAATCTAGATAGCATATTAAAAAGCAGAGACATTACTTTGCCAACAAAGGTCCGTCTGGTCAAGGCTATGGTTTTTCCAGTGGTCATGTATGCATGTGAGAGTTGGACTGTGAAGAAAGCTGAGCGCCGAAAAATTGATGCTTTTGAACTGTTGTGTTGGAGAAGACTCTTGAGAGTCCCTTGGACTGCAAGGAGATCCAACCAGTCCATCCTAAAGGAGATCAGTCCTGGGTGTTCATTGGAAGGACCGATGCTGAGGCTGAAACTCCAGTACTTTGGCCACCTCATGCGAAGAGTTGACTCATTGGAAAAGACCCTGATGCTGGGAGGGATTGGGGGCAGGAGGAGAAGGGGACGACAGAGGATGAGATGGCTGGATGGCATCACTGACTCGACGGGCATGAGTTTGAGTAAACTCTGGGAGTTGGGGATGAACAGGGAGGCCTATCGTGCTGCGATTCATGGAGTTGCAAAGAGTTGGACACGACTGAGTGACTGAACTGAGTGTAAGTCCTTAAGCTTTGTTCTTAACTATTTTGGTTATTTTTGGGCCTTTGCATTTTCATATAAATTTCATGAGCTCATCAATTTCCACAAAAAACCTGTTGGGATTTTGAATGAGATTGTGTTTAATTTTTAGATTAATTAGGGAGAAGAACTGACATCTTTGTAAGATTGAATTTCCAACCTATGTATATGGTACACTCTATTTATTAGGTCTTCCTTCTCTGTACACATTTCTATGTATAACACTTACATATCCTTCACTAAATTTATTCCTAGGTATCTGATAATTTTTGATTTACTGTAAATGGTATTTAAAATTTTTTAAATTCTAATTCTTTGTCACTACTATATAGAAAAAAATGCAACTTTTGTACATTGATCCTGTATCTAGTGACTTGCAAAGTTCACATATTAATTCTAAACAGCTTATCTGCAGAAGTTTTTGGATTTAAAAATATACAATTATTTTGTCTGCAAATAGTAAAAGCTTAACCTTCACAGATTTTGTTCTTTATTCTTTATTTTACTTTTTTCCCCCTGCACTGGCTAGGACCTTGAGTACAATATTAAATAAAAGTGGTGACAGTGAATGTCCTTATCAATAGTTACTATTAAATACAATGTTTTCTCTAGATTTTTTTGTGGATATCTTTATTCAAGTAAACAAAGTTCCCTGTATCCTAGTTTTAGATTAAAAAAAAATCATGAATATGTATTGCTGCTGCTGCTAAGTCACTTCTGTCGTGTCCGACTCTGTGCGACCCCATAGACGGCAGCCCACCAGGCTCCCCGGTCCCTGGGATTCTCCAGGCAAGAATACTGGAGTGGGTTGCCATTTCCTTCTCCAATGCATGAAAGTGAAAAATGAAAGTGAAGTCGCTCAGTCGTGTCCGGCTCTTGGACAGCCCACCAGATTCCCCCGTCCATGGGATTTTCCAGGCAAGAGTATTGGAGTGGGGTGCCATTGCCTTCTCCGAACATGTATTTATTTTTGTCAAGTGCTTTTTTTTCCCATCATACTTTTCCTTTTTACTGTTAATGTGGTACACTGTATTGACAGATTTTCAGATGTTAAAACAACCTTCATTCCTGGAACAAAACTCCATTTGGTTGTGATGTACCACCTGTTTGCACACCCCTGAATTTGATTTACTAATATTTTGTTCATGACAGAGATTAGTCTATAATTTTCATTCTTATAATGTCCTTGTCAGGCTTTGGAATCAAAATTATCTGGCCTCATTATTTGAGTTAAGAAATTATTTCTTCCACTTCTCTTCTCTGGAAAAGTCATATAAGAGTAGTATTTTTTCCTTAAATATTTGGAGAAATTCACTGGTGAAGCTACCTGGCTTGCAGTTTCTTTGTGGGAATGCTTTTCTTATTAGATATATAGTTATTAATACTTTCTATTTCTTCTTGACTCAGTTAAAAATACTATCATTTTTTTACTTGTATTCATATAACACACAATTAACCATCTTAAAGTGTATAATCCAGTAGTATTTATTATAGTCACAATATTGTGAAACCACTAGTTCACTTTAATTTCAAAACTTTTTTGGGCTTCCCTGGTGGTCCAGTAGTTATGAATATGCTTTGCAATGCAAGGGACACCAGTTCAATCCCTGGTTCAGGAAGAGTCAGGCTGTGGAGGAACTAAGCCAGAAAGCTGCAACTACTGAGCTCACACACTGCAACCACTGAAGCCTGTGTGTAGAGCCCGTGCTCCACAATAAGAGAAGCCACTGTAATGAGAAGTCAGCACACTGCAATGAAGAGTAGCCCTGATGTGCCACAACTAGAGAAAGCCCGAGTGCAGCAACAAAGACCCATCATAGCCAAAAATATATAAATAAATCTTTAAAAAACACACACACACATTTATTCATCAAAAATATGTGGTACTTATTAAGTAGTTGGTCCCCATCCCATCTTCCCTGCTTTCTGTCTCTATGGATTTGTCTATTATAGATACATTACATAAAATTAATCATATAACATATGACCTTTCTGTATCTGGCTTTTCATTTAGCATGTTTTCAAGCCTCTTTCTAGTTGTAGTAAGCATCAGTACACTGCTACTTTTTTATGGCTGAATATTTCACTGTATGTGTATGCCACAAACTGATTACCCATTTATCTGCTGATGAGCATTTGGGTTGTTTACACCTTTTGGCTCTCATGAATAATGCTATAAACATAGTATACAAACTTCCTTGTGGACATACTTCTTCATTTGTCTTGGGTATATACCTAGGAGTGAAATTTCTGGGTCTTATGGTAATTCTATGTTTAACTTTCAAAGAGTTGATGAACTCTTTTTCACAGTGACTATACCATTTTATTCTCCCACCAGCAATGTATGAGGGTTCCTATTTCTCCATATCCTTATCAACACTTATAATTTTCCATATTTTTGACTACAGCATCCTACCTGTTGTGAATTTTGTTGTGGTTTTAACTTATATTTCCTTAATGACCAATACTGTTGAACATCTTTTCATGTGCTTGTTGACCATCTATATATCTTCTTTAGAGAAATGGCTATCTAAGCCCTTCACCTATTTTTTTTTTTAATACTTATTTATTTAGGCTGTGCTGGCTTGTGGTGGCTTCTCTTGTTGGGGAGCATGGGCTCTAGGCCACACAGGTTTCAGTAGTTGTAGTGTTTGGGCTCAGTATTTGTGGCTCATGGGCTTTAGTTGCCCTGCAGCATGTGGGATCTTCTTGGACCAGGGGTTGAACTGGTGTTCCTTGCATTGCAAGGTGGATTCTTAACCACTGGATCATCAGGGAAATTCCTTTTACTTATTTTTAAATTCAGTTGTCTTCTTGCTGTTAAGAAAAATCTTATTTTTCTTTATTTTCTAAAATTAAGGAGAATATAATATGTTAAAAAAATTTTTATAATGCATTTTGAAAGCCTAAGTAGGTAATATTCTTCCTTAGTTTAAACTGTTTTACCAAAAATTAAGGTTAGACATCAGAATAAGTCTTCCTCATGTCTGACACCACAGTAGATTTTTGATAGAACAATCACCATTAAATATGCATAATAATAGTACTATGCTACACTAAATGTAAAATAACACCAGTAATACAGTCATTACCCTTGGGAACCTCAATCAAAAGCAGTCACCAAGGTTCAGTTCAGTAGCTCAGTCATGTCCGACTCTTTGCGACACCATGGACTGCAGCACACTGGGCTTCCCTGTCCATCACCAACTCCCGGAGCTACTCAAACTCATGTCCATCAAGTCGGTGATGCCATCCAACCATCTCATCCTCTGTCATCCCCTTCTCCTCCTGCCTTCAATCCTTCCCAGCATCAGGGTCTTTTCAAATGAGTCAGTTTTCCCATCAGGTGGCTATAGTATTGGAGTTTCAGCTTCAGCATGAGTCCTTCCAATGAATATTCAGGACTGATTTCCTTTAGGATGGACTGGCTGGATCTCCTTGCTGTCCAAGGGACTCTCAAGAGTCTTCTCCAACACCACAGGTCAAAGGCATCAATTCTTCAGCACTCAGCCTTCTTTACAGTCCAACTCTCAAATCCATACATGACTTCTGGAAAAACCATAGCTTCGACTAGATGGACCTTTGTTGGCAAAGTAATGTCTCTGCTTTTTAATATGCTGTCTAGGTTGGTCATAACTTTTCTTCCAAGGAGCAAGTATCTTTTACATGGCTGCAGTCACCATCTGTAGTGATTTTCAAGCCCCCAAAATAAAGTCTGTCACTATTTCCATTGTTTCCCCATCTATTTACCATGAAATGATGGAACCAGATGCCATGATCTTAGTTTTCTGAATGCTGAGCTTTAAGCCAACTTTTTCACTCTCCTTTCCACTTTCATCAAGAGGCTCTTTAGTTCTTCACTTTCTGCTATAAGGGTGGTGTCATCTGCATATCTGAGGTTATTGATATTTCTCCCAGCAATCTTGATTCCAGCTTGTGCTTCATCCAGCCCAGCATTTCTCATGATGTACTCTGCATATTAGTTAAAAAAGCAGGGTGACAATATACAGCCTTGACGTACTCCTTTCCCTATTTGGAACCAGTCTGTTGTTCCATGTCCAGTTTTAACTGTTGCTTCTTGACCTTCATACAGATTCTCAGGAGGCAGGTCAGGTGGTCTGGTATTCCCATCTCTTTCAGAATTTTCCAGTTTGTTGTGATCCAAAGGCTTTGGCATAGTTATTTGGCCTATAGCCCTTATCTTCATTACCCCCATCATAGTTTGGCCTCAGGTTAAACAAGGGGGAGGGGACACAGCCCTACCCATCAATAGAAAATTGGATTAAAGACTTACTGAACATGGCCCTGCCCATCAGAACAAGACCCAGTTTCCCCCTCAGTTTCTTTCATCAGGAAGCTTCCATAACCCTCTTATCCTTTTCCATCAGAGGGCAGACAGAGTGAAAATCACAGTCACAGAAAACTAACCAATCTGATCACATGGACCACAGCCTTGTCTAACTCAATGAAACTATGAGCCATGCCGTGTATGGCCACCCCAGATGGATGGGTCATGGTGGTGAGTTCTGACAAAACATTGTCACCAAGGTGAGGAAGTCTAAAAGGCTGAATATTAATTCAGGGTCCATTCAGCTGACATTAGGACTCAGGACAGGCATGGGTGTGCATTTGTAATAAACACGAAAGGTAAATATTTAGGGAAGAAATAACAGGATCCATTAGAAGCCTCCACTGTAGGGATGCTAGAATGTTTTGTCAAATCTAAGACACCATTGCCAGTCTGAGGTCATGAAGATTTACCCTTGCTTTCTCCCAAGAGTTTTATTTTTTTAATTAATTAATTAATTTAAAAATTTTGGCTGTGCTGGGTATTACCAAAACAGCTTGGTAATTCATTGCAGTGTGTGGGCTTTCTCTAGTTGCTGTGGAAGGGCTTCTTGTTGCAGTTTGCAGGTTTTTCAAGTTGTTGCATGTGGGCATCTCTTATTGTGAAGCATGGGCTCGAGAGCACGTGGGCTCAGTAGTTGTAGCACGTAGGCTCAGCAGTTGCAGGACACAGGCTCTCTAGTTGCAATACTAGGGTTTAGTTGCCCCTCGGCCTGCGGGATCTTAGTTACCTGACTAGGGATCAAACCAGCGAACACTGCGTTGGAAGGCAGATTCTTAGCCACTGGACCACCAGGGAAGTCCCTCTCACAAGAGTTTGATAGTTTTAGCTCATACTTAGGTTGCTGATCTATTTTTTGAGTTAATTTTTATATAGGAAATGAGACAAGGGTTCAAATGTATTCTTTTGCATGTATTATTCAGTTGGTCCACCATTTGTTGAAGATGATTTGTTGAAGACACTATTCTTTTACCACTGAAGGGGCCTGGCACCCGTATCAAAAATCAACTGGCCATACCATACTACCCAAAGCAATCTACAGATTTAATGTGATCTCTATCAAATACCCATGACACTTAAAATGGGCAGAAGATCTAAATAGACATTCTCCAAAGAAGACACACAGATGGCCAAAAAGCACATGAAAAGATGTTCAACATCACTAATTACCAGAGAAATGCAAATCAAAACTCATACCTGTCAGAATGGCCATCATCAAAAAGTCTGCAAACAATACATGCTAGAGAGGGTATGGAGAAAAGGGAGCCCTCCTGCACTGTTGGTTCAATATAAATTGGTGCAGCCACTATGGAGAACAGTATGGAGATTTATTGAAAAACTAAAAATAGAGCTACCATATGACCCAGCAATCCCACTTCTGGGATACACCCAGACTAAACTATAATTTGAAAAGATACATGCATCCCTGTGTTCAAAGTAGCACTATTTACAATAGCCAAGACATGGAAACAACCTCAGTGTCCATCAGCAGATGAATGGATAAAGATGTGACACATATATATGATGGAATATTTCTCAGCCATTAAAAAAGAATGAAATAGCAGCACTGTTTATAATAGCCAGGACATGGAAGCAACCTAGATGTCCATCGGCAGATGAATGGATAAGAAAGCTGTGGTACATATACACAATGGAATATTACTCAGCCATTAAAAAGAATACATTTGAATCAGTTCTAATGAGGTGGATGAAACTGGAGCCTATTATACGAGTGAAGTAAGTCAGAAAGAAAAACACCAATACAGTATACTAATGCATATATATGGAATCTAGAAAGATGGTAACAATGACCCTATATGTGAGACAGCAACAGAGACACAGATGTATAGAACAGTCTCTTGGACTCTGTGGGAGAAGGCAAGGGTGGGATGATTTGAGAGATTAGCATTGAAACATGTATATTATCATATGTGAAACAGATCGCCAGTCCAGGTTTGATGCATGAGACAAGGTGCTCAGGGCGGGTGCACTGGGATGACCCTGAGGGACGGGATGGGGAGGGAATTGGGAGGGGGGTTCAGGATGGGGAACATATGTACACACATGGCTGATTCATGTCAATGTGTGGCAAAATCCACTACAATATTGTAAAGTAATTAGCCTCCAATTAAATAAATTAAAAAAAAAGAGAATGAAATAATGCCATTTGGATGAACCCAGAGATTATCATACAAAGTATGATAGTAAATCAGATAGCAGTTAGCAGATGCCAACTATTATACATAGTATAGGAGGTGGAGTGGTAAAGAATCCACCTGTCAATGCAGTAGGCACAAGAGACACAGGTTTGATCCTTGGGTTGGGAAGATTCCCTGGAGTAGGAAATGGCAACCCACTCCAGTACTCTTGCCTGGAAAAGTCCATGGAAAGAGGAGCCTGGCAGGCTACAGTTCACAGGGTCGCACAGAGTCAGACACAGCTGAGAAACTGAGCACAACAACAGCAACATGGATAAACAACAGGGTCCTACTGTGTAGCACAGGGAACTATATTCAATATCCTGTGATAAACCATAATGGAAAAAAATGTATATATTGGGACTTTTCTAGTGGTCCAGTGGCTAAGACTCTATGCTCCCAATGCAGGGGTCCCAGCTTCAATCCCTGGTCAGGAAACTAGATCTTGCATGCTGTATTGAAGATCAAAGAACCTACATGCTGCAACTAAGACCTGGCACAGCCAAATAAATAAATATTAAAAAAAATATGTATAACTGAGTCATTTTGCTGTACAGCAGAAATTAATACAACATTTTAAATCAACTATTTCCATTAAAAAAAAAAACCTATATGGAGAGCCACAACCCACCCCCCCCCAAAAAAAAAAACCACCAAAACATCAATTCATCATTGATGTTTGGATTTACTTCAGGACTCTCAATTCTATTTTACTGATTTGTATGTTCATTCTTAATGCTGGTACCGCATTTGATTACTGTAGCTTAAAGTAGTTTTGAAATTGGGAAGTATGAGTCTTCCTGCCTTTTTTCTTTTTCAATATATATTTATATGTTTTGGCTATTTGGGGCCCCCTGCAGTTATAAATGAACTGTTATTTTTCAGTTGCTTAATTGTGTCCAACTCTTTGCGCCCCATGGACTGCAGCACAGCAGGCTTCCTTGTCCTTTTCTGTCTCCCAGAGTTTGCTCAAACTCATGTCCATTGAGACAGTGATGCCATCCAACTATCTTATCCTGTCATCCCCTTCTCCTCCTACCCTCAATGTTTCCCAACATCAGGGTCTTTTCCAATAGTTGACTCTTTGCATTATGTGGCCAAATACTGGAGCTTTAACTTCAGCATCAGTCCTTCCAATTCAGGATTGATTTCCTTTAAGATTGACTGGTTTGATCTCCTTGCAGTCCAAGGGACTCTCAAAGAGTCTTCTCCAGCACCACAATTCGAAAGCATCAATTCTTCGGTGCTCAGCTTTCTTTACAGTTCAACTCTCACATCCATACCTGACTACTGGAAAAACCACAGCTTCGACTATACGAACCTTTGTTGGCAGACTGATGCAAATTGATGTCTCTGCTTTTGAATATGCGATCTAGGTTTGCCAGAGCTTTCCCTCCAAGGAGCAAACATCTTTTTTTTTTTTTTTTTAGTTCTACCAGTTTATTGCTACCAACCGATCTCCCTCCACCCTCGTGCACACATGCTCAGTCATGTAACCCCATGGACTGCAGCCTGCCAGGCTCCTCTGTCCATGAACTTTTCCAGGCAAGAACACTGGAGTGGGTTGCCATTTCCTTCTCCAAGGAGCAAATGTCTTAATTTCACAATTGCAGTCACCGTCTGCAATGATTTTGGAGCCCGAGAAAATAAAGTCTGTCACTGTTTCCATTGTTTCTCCATCTATTTGCCATGAAATGATGGGACTGGATGCCATGATCTTTGTTTTTTGAATGTTGACTTTTAAGCCAGCCTTTTCACTCTCCTCTTTCACCTTCACCAAGAGGCTCTTTAGTTTCTCTTCACTTTTTACTATAAGGGTGGTGTCATCTGCATATCTGAGGTTATTGATATTTCTTCTAGCAATCTTGATTCCAGCATATGCTTCATCCAGCCCAGCATTTCGCATGATGTACTCTGCATATAAGTTAAAATTAAATAAGCATGGCAACAATATACAGCTATGATGTACTCTTTTCCCAATTTTGAACCAGTCCTGTTGCTTCTTGATCTGTATACAGGTTTCTCAGCAGGCAGGTAAGGTGGTCTGGTATTTGTTCACAGTAAAGTTTCCTAAGGCCCCCTTAACTTCACACTCCAGAATGTCTGGCTGTAGGTGAGTGATCACATGATTGTGGTTATCTGGGTCATTAAGACCTCCGAAGATCAGTTTTTCCATTTCTGTATCAAAGGTTATTGGAATTTTGAATCTTTGTGCTGAATCTGTTGATTGCTTTGAGGAATATTGTCATATTAATAATATTAAGTCTTCCAGTTCCTGAAATCTTTCCATTAATTTAGGTTTTCTTTATTTCTGCAATATTTTATAGTTCTCAGTGTATAAGCTTTTCACCTCCTTGGTTAAACTTATTTCCTAGGATTTTAATTCTTTTGGATGCTACTGTAAATGTTTCATCTATTTCCTTTTCAGATTGTCCCTTGCTGGTGAACAGAAATATAACTGATTTTTTTGGTCTTACTTCTATATTCTCAAAGTTTGCTTGTCTGTTAGTCCTAGATTTTTTTTTTGCGTGTGTATATATTCTATGGGATTGTCTATATATAGAATCAGGTCATCTTCAAAAACAGATAGTTTTACTTCTTTCTTTCCAATTGAATACCCTCTATTTCTTTGTCTTGTCTAAATCTTCTGGCTAGAACTTCTAGTACAATGTTGAACAGTAATGGGGAAAGTGAGCCTCTTTTTTTTTTTTTTTAATGAATATCCATGCTTTAATTTTTTTTTTACTGTTTCTGTTGAGAAATCAGATCCTTTTTTTTTTTTTTTTTTAAATACACAATGACAGGTATCTACCATTATGCAGTGCTTAGTCACTCAGTTGTGTCTGACTCTTTGCAACCCCATGGACTATAGCCTGCCAGGCTCCTCTGTCCATGGGGATTCTCCAGGCAAGAATACTGGGGTGGGTTGCCATGCCCTTCTCCAGGGGATCTTCCCAACCCAGGGATTGAACCCAGGTCTCTAGCATTGCAGGCGGATTCTTTACCATTTGAGCTACCAGGGAAACTCAATGGAGTGAACTAGCCAACCATGAATGAGATGGAAGAAAGAGAAGGAATGCTCCTGAGAAACTGTAATAACTACTTCACCAAACAGTTATTCAACAAGGTCTGAGATGCTTCCCAAATGAGAACTACTCAGGTAACAATGACTCAATTTGTCAAGGAACAGAGTATGATCACTACTACAAATCTATTAAGATCCAATCCTGTTATGTTTAAGCTAAACATAACATTTGCTATGTTTAACATAATACTATCCCCAAAGCACTATCAGTCCTCCATCATACTCTGGGTGTGCTCAGTTGTGTGCAACTCTGCGATCCCATGGACTGTAGCCCATCAAGCTCCTCTGTCTGTGGAATTTTCCAGACAAGAATACTGGAGTGGGTTGCTATTTACTACTCCAATCATACTCTTATTAGGATGGAAATAATCAGAAAAAGCTGAATAAGAAAAAAAAAAAAAGAGAGAGAAAGCTGATTTACTCTGTCATAGAAAAACAAAGTAACCAAAGTCATAGCAGTTACATGCATACATATATATGTATAACAATCACTGTGCTGTACACCTGAAACTAACATGACACTGTTAAACAACTATATCCAATATAAAATAAAAAATTTAATAAATAAATAAAACATACATGCTTTTACTGGATATGCTAGAAATACTCCTTATGGATAACAAAATGAAGATGTCCTACACCATGCAAATGAAATCCACCATTATAGTAACATATAAAATAGTCTCACTGACCTACACATTCTTTTGCTTCACCTGTTCATCCCTCCCTCTCCCCTAGCTCCTGGCATCAAGTGATCTTTTTACTGTCTCCATAGTTTTGCCTTTTTCAGTATGTCATATAGTTAGAATCATATAGTATGTAGCCTTTTCAAATTGGCTTCTTTCACTTAGAAATATGTGTTTAAGATCCCTCTATGTCTTTTCAAGGAATCGGGTGGAGAGGGAGGTGGGAGGGGGGATCGGGATGGGGAATAAGTGTAAATCTATGGCTGATTCATATCAATGTATGACAAAACCCACTGAAATGTTGTGAAGTAATTAGCCTCCAACTAATAAAAAAATTCAAAAAAAAAAAAAGGCACAGCTCTCTTCAGTTCAGTACATTAATTTAGCTCAAGTAGGTTAACATCCTAGTTTAAATAAATGTGTTAGCAGAGAAAAATTACCTTCTAATTTCATTTTTATAAAAATTTTGCTGCACTAGATGCCATACTGAAATAAAATATTTTTTATGTTTTTAGAATGCTGAACTGAACAGGCCTGAAAAAAAAAAAAAAAAAAGTACATCGTTAACCAAAAAAAAAAAAAAAAAGATCCCTCTATGTCTTTTCAATGCTAGATATAACTCATTTACTTTCAGTGCTGAATAACACTCTATTATCTAGATCACTACAATTCATTCATTCAATGAAAGATATCTTGGTTGCTTCCAAGTTTTGGTAATTATGGGTACAGCTTCTTTCTACAAACATCAGTGTGCTGGTTTTTGTGAGGATGTAAGTTTTTAAATATTTCAGATATGCCATGTAGCAAAATTCTCTTTTTACAGAAATTCATTTCTCTCTCTGTGTGTATATGTGTGCATGCATGCATGTGTGTAATGTTTTCTCTTAGTCATGGATTGTCAGCCATTTTACAAGAAAACACTCCCCTCCAAAAGCCCATTTTTCTGTGGTTTGTTGAACTTCTTTATTATTATTATTTTTTAAAATTTTATTTATTTATTTTTGGCTGTGCTGGGTTTTTGTTGTTGCGTGGGCTTTTCTCTAGCTGTGAGCAGGGGCTACTCTCAAACTGCAGTGCATGCGCTTCTTACTGCAGTGGCTTCTATTGCTGTGGAGCATGGGCTCTAGAGTGTGCAGGCTTCAGCAGTTGCAATTCCCAGGCTCTAGAGCACAGGCTCAACAGTGTGGCTCATGGGCTTAGTTGCTTCATGGTATATGGGATCTTCCTGGACAAGGCTGGATTATGTATCACTGAGCCACCAGAGAAGCCTTAAGTAATATTTTAGATTGCACTATTTTGTCTTGCATTTGCTATGGCAGATGCATTTAACAGAAATATCTTTTTGCTATTCCAGGAAACATTCTAGTAATAATAAATTGTGACTTATTTAGCCATTCCCTTCTCTAGGGGATCTTTTCGACCCAGGGATTGAAACTGGGTCACCTGCATTGCAGGCAGATTTTTTACCATCTGAGCCACCAGGGAAGCTTGAAAGGAGGTAAGAATGGGGAATATTTTGTTTTCCTTAAGTATTGGGTTGGCCAAATAGTTCGTTTGTTTTTTTCTGTAGCAACTTATGGGCAAACCTGAATGAACTTTTTGGCCAACCTAACAGCTTGCCATCTGTTACTAAAAGAAAAGTAAAGTAGGTTCTCGTCTTCATTAAAAAATTCCAGGCTCAAAAACGTTTTAATATTGTAAATCAACTGTACTTCAATAGAAAAGTTTTAGAATATCCTCAGTGTACAAATCTGTCCTTTGAGTGTGATTATGAAATTCTGAAGTGGTTATTTTGGAAATGAAGTCTGAAAAATATGATTTATTTTTATTTTTTTAAGTGGTTAAGAGCACATGCTCTAAGGTCAGACACAACTAGCTTTGGGTCCCAAGTCTAACCAATTTTCATCTGTGTGACTATAGGGAAATTATTTAACTTCTGAAAAATAAAGATAATAAGGTTACCTTGTTTAATTGCAGTGCACACACAGCACAGGGTCTGGCACACAGTAAGTACCTAATAAATATTGATTCCTAAAGTGTATCGAAGTGGTAAAGAATCTGTCTGCCAAGCAGGAGATGAGGGTTCAATCCCTGGGCTGGGAAGATCCTCTGGAGAAAGAAATGGCAACCCAATCCAGTACTCTTGCCTGGGAAATCCCATGGACAGAGGAGTCTTGCAGGCTACTGTCCAGGGGGTCGCAAAGAGTCAAACATGGCTTAGTGACTAATAAAAATTCATAAATATTATATCTATAAATATAATATTAAAGAGAATGAGCTAGTTGTGGAGGATTTGTGAGAATGAATGAATCATGGACCCACCTTAATTTTAGAACATTTGTTAATTACCATAGGTTTAAAACACTTTAAGGGCAGAAAGCTGATTTATTATTGACTGCTTAACATATATTAAAGCAACATAGAATGAAAATTGATTACCTAATCAAGTAGCAACAGAAGAGTAAACTAAGGATGAAGACAAATATAGCAGTGCCGAAAACCACAATATATATGTTGAGTGGCAGGTTCTGGAATCCAATATTAGGCATCCTGAAGTTGTAATGTGGGAAGTCCGAGCTCATGGATGAACTGTGGGGAAACAAAAGAATGAGAAAAAATTAGGTTATAAACACTAAAAACCATGATTACATTATTTTGTATAATACATGTATAGAGGAAAAATTTTTAATAAGGCTTGATCCCATTTAAAACAAATATGACAGATGAGGGTTAATATCCTTGCTATTAATTCATTTATCACACCACAAATACTTATTTAGTACTTACTATGTATCTGGCACTATTCCAGAAGCTTGTGATCCTACCTAAAACACTTTACAAAAAGGTATTCACAGAGAGGTACTTCACTGAAATAAAGGCAATAATCAATAAATACATGAAAATGTTCACCTCAAAGAAGTGGAAAGGGAAATAAAAGAAGTTTAAAGATTTTTAAAAACTCTTGAGCTTTTAAAGTAATAATATTTATAATGCTAAAATACTGGAAATAACTTACTGTCTCACAAGAAGATAATGATTAAATAATTATATAGAGTCATATGTTATAATATTATTTGGCCATGAAAACCTGTTTTCATTAACTTTTAAATTTTAATAAAGATATGCAGGAAAAATTAAGCAATATATAAATTGTATACAAAATATGATCCCAATTTGGTGGATTATATATGTAAATACATGTGTATATATAGGTGTGGACATGTGTGGCAGAAAAAAGCCTTAAAGCCAACACAGCAAAATGTTTTTTTAATTTGTTTTTTTCTCTTAATATTTATATTTTATTGAAGTATAGTTGATTTACAATGTTTCAAATGCACAGCAAGGTGAATATACACATACATTATTTTTGAAACTATTTTCATGATAGTTTGAAAATAATTTCAAAATAGATCTTGAAACTATTACAAGATATTGACTATACTTCTCTGTGCTAATACAGTGAACCTCTGTTGCTTGTTGCATATCTTTTTTTAAAAATTTGAAATCTAGCACTCTATTCATAGTAAGTCAGATAGGTGGAATCAAAATGTCATACATTTTTTAGTTAGGCAAAAATTCATAAGTTTTCTAAAATATATATATTATGCATATTATTTATATATAGTATGCAAAAGCTTTTATGCTACCTTTGATAAAGCCTTGAGAAAGAACAACAACAAAAAAAGAGATGGAGAAATTGAAAAACATAAACTAAATGAAATGGGAGCACTGAATATGACATAGAAAAAGTAAAACAAACTAGATAAAAGTAAAAGATCATCATATAATTCAGTTGTTTTTAAACATGGATGCTCATTAGAAACATATCTAGAGCTCTGGTGAAAAAAAAGCAATACTTTGGCACTTGCATTTTTCAAAAAATTCCTAGATAATTCAGATATGCATCTGGATTTTAAAAAGTGATTGCAGGTATTTCTATTACATGGTAATTTTGGTGATATAGAGTTCTGTTATTTTTTTGTTGACCAATCATGATACAATGGTATTAAGTGAATAATAGTTACATAATCACAATAGTAAAAGATGTTTATTAGTTTTCACAATCAATATCCAGAAAAAAAAAGATGATTATAATTGTAAGCCATAATGGGAACATGATTAACCTAATATAAAATAATTACATACAATTTGGAGGGTTAAGCAAAATGATGTGCTAAGTGGAAGTGCATACACGAACATGTTTTCATCCACCCAGCCAGTCTATGTCTTTTGATTGGTGCATTTAATCCATTTATATTTAAGGTAATTATTGATATATATGATCCTATTCAGCTCAGTTCAGTTCAGTTCAGTGGCTCAGTCGTGTCCAACTCTTTGCGACTCCGTGAATCGCAGCACGCCAGGCTTCCCTGTCCATCACCAACTCCCGGAGTCCACTCAAACTCATGTCCATTGAGTCGGTGATGCCATCCAACCATCTCATCCTTGGTCATCCCCTTCTCCTCCTGCCCCCAATCCCTCCCAGCATCAGGGTCTTTTCCAATGAGTCAACTCTTCGCATGAGGTGGCCAAAGTACTGGAGTTTCAGCTTCAGTATCAGTCCTTCCAGTGAACACCCAGGACTGACCTCCTTTAGGATGGACTGGTTGGATCTCCTTGCAGTCCAAGGGACTCTCAAGAGTCTTCTCCAACACCACAGTTCAAAAGCATCGATTTTTTGGTGCTTAGCTTTCTTCACAGTCCAACTCTCACATCCATACATGACCACTGGAAAAGCCATAGCCTTGATTAGATGGACCTTTGTTGGCAAAGTAATGTCTCTGCTTTTTAATATGCTATCTAGGTTGGTCATAACTTTCCTTCCAAGGAGTAAGCGTCTTTTAATTTCATGGCTGCAATGATCCTATTACCATTTTCTTAACTGTTTTGGGTTTATTTTCTGTAGGTCTTTTCCTTCTCTTGTGTTTCCTGCTTAGAGAAATTAATTTAGCATTCGTTGTAAAGCTGGTTTGGTGGTGCTGGATTCTCTTAACTTTGGCTTGTCTGGAAAACTTTTGATTTCTTCATCTAACCTGAAGGAGAATCTTGCTGGGTAAAGTATTCCTGGTTATAGGTTCTTCCTTTTTATCACTTTAAATATATCGTGCCATTCCCTTCTGGCTTGTAGAGTTTCAGTTGAGAAATCAGCTGATAGCCTGATGGGAATTCTCTTGTTGCTTTTAATATTTTATCTTTGTTTTAAATTTTTGTCAGTTTGATTACCATGTGTCTTGGTGTGTTCCTCCTTGGGTTTATCCTGCCTGGACTCCCTGTGCTGCCTGGACTTGGTTGACAATTTCCTTTCCCATGTTAGGGAAGTTTTCAGCTGTTATCTCTTCAAATATTTTCTCAGGTCCTTTCTTTCTTCTCCTTCTGGGACCCTACAGTGTGAATGTTGCGGCATTTAATGTTGCCCCAGAGGTCTCCTAGGCTGTCTTCATTTCTTTTCATTCTTTTTTCTATATTCTGTTCTGCAGCACTGATTTCTACCATTCTGTCCTCCAGGTCACTTATCTGCTCTTCTGACTCAGCTATTCTGCTATTGATTCTTTCCACTGTATTATTCACCTTTGTTCTTTAGTTTTTCTAGGTCTTTGGTAAACATTTCTTGCATCTTCTTAATTATTTTTCTGAGATCCTGGATCATCTTCATTATCATTATTCTGAATTCTTTTTCTGGAAGTTGCCTATCTCCACTTCATTTAATTGTTTTTCTGGGGTTTTATCTTATCCCTTCTTCTGGGACATAACTTTCTGCTTTTTCATCCTGATTAACTTTCTGTAATATGATTTTTGTTTAAGCCACTGTGGGACTGTGGTTCTTGCTTCTTCTGTCTGCCCCCTGATGGAGGAGACTGAGAGACTTGTGTAAGCTTCCTGACAGGAGAGACTGGAGGTGGGAAAAACCGAGTCTTGCTCTGGTGGGCAGGGCCTCCCTCAGTAAAACTTTAATCCAATTATCTGCTGATGGGGTGGGGCTGCACTCCTTCCCTGGTAGTTGTCTGGCCTGAGGTGACCCAGCCCTTGGGCCTACAGGCTTTATGGTAGGGTTTATGGCGACCTCCAAGAGGGCTTACGCCAAGGGGGGCCTTCCCGCCCCAATGCTGCTAGTGCCCCTGTTCCTGTGGTGAGCCCCTGCTGACGCATGCCTCCTCAGGAGACTCTCCAACACTAGCAGGTAGCTTTGGTTCTGTCTCCTATGGGGTCCCTGCTCCTTTCCTCTGGGTCTTGGTGTAGGCAAGATTTTGTTTGTGCCTTCCAAGACTGGAGTCTCTGCTCCCCTCAGTTCTGTGGAAGTCCTATAATCAAATCCCACTGGCCTTCAAGGTCAGATTCCCTGGGGATTCCCAGTTCCTGTGTTGGATCCCCAGGCTGGGAAGCCTGAGGTGGAGTTTGGAACAGTTACAACAGTGGGAGAACTTCTTTGGTATTATTGTTCTCTAGTTTGTGGGGCACCCACCCGGTGGGTATGGGGTTTGATTTTATTGTGATGTGTGCCCCGCCTACCATCTCACTGCAGCTTCTTCGTCTCTGGATGTGGGGTATCTTTTTTGGTGGGTTCCAGTGTCCTCCTGTCGATGGCTGTTTAACAGCTAGTTGTGATTTTGGGGCTCTTGCAGAATGAGATGAGCGCACATCTTTCTACTTTGCCATCTTGAACTGGAAGCTCCAACATATCAAAATGTTAATAATGGCTTGTAGCTTACTAGTCATTTTGATTTTCTTCTTCTTTTTTTTTTTTTTTAAACACTTTATTAAATCAGATTATGGGCAACTCCCTGATGGTCCAGTGGTAAGGACTTTGTGCTTCCATTGCAGGAGGCATAGGTTTGATCCCTGTTCAGGGAACTAAGATCTTGCAAGCTGTGTGGCGTGGCGGGAAGAAAAAAAATCTCCCCTATTTTACAGATGAGGAGTTTTGGTGACATAGACATGACTGACCAAGTATGTATGGGAGTCAAGGACTCTCCAACTCCAAAGCCAGTGCCCTCAGCCTATATGCTCTAGTTTTAATAATCAGAAAACAGCAAATAATGTTTAAGCACTAAAAGGGGACTATTTCTGCTGATTAGTTTAATAATACTTACTGATCATTGTACAGTTAAAATTCCATGAATGAAGGTTGCCCCCTTCTTTATGGGATAAGCTACAGTGATAAAGTGGCTCATACCTTCATGTTAGAATTTTCCTTGTCATTTTGATTCATTAGAAAATAAAGAGCAACTGCCAGGCTTGATTATCAAGACCCATAATGGTAACTGGATTACAACTATGACTACTGCCAAAATCAAAACAAAATAAAACCACATCAAACAAAATGATTCTACTTTTATTAATCAAAGGCACATTACAAATGTGTTTGCAAATCTTTAGAGTCCTTGTTGGTTCCTGGAAGAGTATATTTATATGATAGACAACATGGAGATACTTGACTGGTTGTATCAGAAACCTCAGTGTTATTATCAATTTAATTTCCAACTTCTAATAACTTATACCAGGAAGTCAACAGCTGCAAAGCACTATTTCATCTCATGGAAACTCCTAAGAACTTCCAGACATAAATAATGTGTAATATTTATTTAGGAACATTCAGCCTTTTTCTGCAGATTTTATTCAAATATATAATTTCCTTTTTCTTACACTCAAATCTGCTAGGAAGAGAAAGCAGTAGTTCAGGAGTACTTTACCAAATATATCTAGCACACATATTGTACAGCTCTAAGAAAGTTACAGCTGTGCAAACTTAACTCTTCCACATTGCTAATAGGGCTTCACTTGACTCCTGCTACAGTCAAGACTATCCCTCAATCCTTTAGAAATACCCCTCAGTAGACAAATTTTGCTTGGTAAAATAATTCTTACATTAGGAAAAACGAGATTAAATGCACATGTTGGGAAGAGTAAGAGAAAAAATAGGCAAACATATGGAAAATATGGTGGAAAAAGGGACAGGTTTGCACTCAGCAACTCTGGATATTGTTTCCAGAATGTCACTAGGTAGATGTCAATATTTGGTCAATCTATATACCTCACTGGGACAATGCTTCAAAGGATTCCTGAAAGGATAAAATAGATGGTAGATACTGAAGTATCTGAAAACTCTTAAGAGTTAGGACAAAATACTAAGGACAAAACATGTATGTGTGTGCGTGCTGTTTACAATAGCCAGCACATGGAAGCAACCTAATGTCCATTGACAGAAGAATGGATAAAGAAGATGTGGTACATATATACACTGTAATACTACTCGGCCATTAAAAAGAATGAAATTGTGCTATTTGTAGCAACATGGACACACCTAGAGATTGTCATACTGAGTAAGTCAGACAGGGAAGAAATATCCTATGACATCCCTTATATGTGGAATCTAAAAATAAATGATACAAATGAACTTACTTAGAAAACAGAAAGAGGGGTTTCTCTGGTGGCTCAGTGGTAAAGAATCCACCTGCCAACAAAGGAGATGCAGGTTTGATCCCTGGTCCAGGAAGATTCCACATGCCAAGGAGCAACTAAGCCAGTGTATCACAACTATTGAGCCTGTGCTCTAGAGCCCAGAAATCACAACTACTGAGCTGCAACTATGAAGTCTATACACCAGAACTACAGAGTAGCCACTGCTCGCTGCAACAAGTGAAAAATGAGCAGCAATGAAGACCCAGCACAGCCAAAAATAAATAAAATTATAAAAAAAAAAACCCCAAACAGAAAGAGACTCACAGACTTAGAGAACAAACTTATGGTTGTTGGGGAAGGGGAATAATGGGGTGGGGAAGGATAGTTAGGGAGTTTAGGATGGACATGTACACACTGCTATTTTAAAGTGGATAACCAACAAGGACCTACTCTATAGTATACAGAACTCTGCCCAATGTTATGTGGCAGCCTGGATGGGAGGGGAGTTTGGGGAAGAATGGATACATGTATATGCACTGCTGAGTCCTTTCACTGTTCACCGGAAACTATCACAACACTGTTTGTTAATGATTTATACCTCAATACAAAATAGAAAGTTTTTTTTAAAAAAGAGTACACTGTATAGTGCAGGGATTATGTAATGTTTTACACAATAATAACTCAATTAAAAAATGTTTGCCAAAAGAATCAGAGAACCAAAAGAGTTAAAATCTTTAAGTAATAGAAATAGCTACAAAACATAGTCTTATTTAAAATAGGATGGTTTAAGTGCTAGAAATGCATTAATATAATGCATCTAGGATCTTTTCTGTACTTGACAAATAAAAAGCAGCCAATAAATGTTGATTATTACCGTTAAAAATGTGTTATTTTTATCAGATGACTGACTGAGAAGTACCTTAGTGAAAGCAAAAACACTGTTAAGATATATGTAAAGATTTACTAAAACAATGATACAAATGAACTTCCTTATAAAACAGAAAGAGACTCACAGACTTAGACAATGAACTTAGAACTGCCAGGGCAGGGGTGGTGGAGAGTGGTTGGTGGGAAAGAAGCGGGGAAGGGATAGTTAGGGAGTTTGGGATGGACATGTACTTACTGCTATAATTAAAAAGGTGAACCAGCAAGGACCTACTGTATGGCACATGCAACTCTGCTCAATGTTATGTGGCAGCCGGATGAGAAGGTAGTTTGGCGGAGAATGGATATGGCTGAGTCACTTCACTGCTCACCTGAAACTATCACAATGTTAACTGGCTTTACCCCAATACAAAATAAAAAGTTAAAAATAAAAGTGTGTGTGTGTATGTACATTTTGGCAAGGGGTAGGTGAGAGCCCCTTGGACTGCAAGGAGATGCAACCAGTCCATCCTAAAGGAGATCAGTCCTGGGTGTTCATTGGAAGGACTGATACTGAAGCTGAAACTCCAGTACTTTGGCCACCTCATGCGAAGAGTTGACTCACTGGAAAAGATGCTGATGCTGGGAGGGATTGGGGGGCGGGAGGAGAAGGGGACGACAGAGGATGAGATGGCTGGATGGCATCACTGACTCGATGGACATGAGTTTGAGTGGACTCCGGGAGCTGGTGATGGACAGGGAGGCCTGGTGTGCTGCGATTCATGGGGTCACAAAGAGTCGGACACGACTGAGCGACTGAACTGCACTGAACTGAAGGGGAGAGGGATGACATTTAAAAAAATAGTAGATAACATAAAAGATGCCCTGGCAGAGATCAAATCTCTATAAAAGATTCTACCAAACCAACTGCTCCTTTCTCAAGGAACTCCTCTGCACACACTGCCAAACTTGTGCCAAACTGGCCACCAGAGGCAGGAAACCTATTCTGGCCAAAGGCAATCATCATATAGGCCAGCTGGGAGTGAACCAGTGGTGTGAGAATCTCACCCTGTAGGGGTCCTTGTACTAGGTGGCACCACCAACTCTGGGGGAATTCTGAACAGAGATACAGACAGGGAGTACTAGAGATAGCACTGTCATCAGAAGGAAGAGATGTCTGCCTCAGTGCTCCTGGAGGCTGGCTGTTTCTTATGAGTCCTCCCTTCTCAGGGAGGAATGGGGGTTGACAGGGGATACACTGATGTAGAACACATTTTAGGAATCATTACCCTGGTAAATGGAATTGCTTAGCTACAACTGATCTATTTCCCAACAGTCTAAGTAGATGGTGTATTATTCCAAGATGTTAACCTGGTCTATATATATTAATTTTATAATATTTTCATTATAATATTTTGGCATGAAATACGAATAATTTTTTAAAAATAAGTCAACCTTTAAAAAGAAAGCTACTGTTCAAGATCCTCATAATAAGCTAAGTATTCTTTGCTATTTAGCTATTACAAATGTAAAAGTTACTTAGTAACTGCTCTTTGTGGGAATGAAGAAAAGAAATAGAACATCCAGTACACTGTTGGATCTTACTTGGCACGTCTGACTTCATTCACATGAAAATTTTTTCCCCCTTTATGCAGTTCATAGTCCCTGAAATCTCTAATCTCAGTGTAAATTTCAAATTATCTAGTAAGTTTATTAAAAAAGAAAGAAAAAGACAGAAATATCTGATTTTTTTTTAATCAGCGATGGGATTTTTTTTCCACCAAGATACAAAAGGAATAGACATTTAGCCCCACTGAGGACCTAAGCTTAACACAGTACACCACAGTTAGATGGGCTGTAGCAGGTGTTTTGTTGAAGTATGTTTGGTGGCCTCATTCTTCTTAGACCAGTTCCTGGTCCTGGCCAGCATCCTCCCAGTAGCCAGTACTCTACTTTTGCTTTAAAAATGTTCAGAAAAAGAAGAGACACCAGTATTTTCTAATTACACCAGTAATTAGACTGCTGTATTCTTTAATTTATGGTTCACAAGCCATTAAAGACCATATATTTCTTATAAATACAAGACATTCAAGAAAAACTTTCTAAGAAAAATTATTTTAGACTTTGTTAATCTTTAAAAAAACCAGAGATATAATTCATATTAAAAATGCACCCAGGTGTATAGGTCAAGGAATCTGCACAAATGAATATACCCTTGTTACCACCATTCTAATCAAGATGCAAAATATTTCTTTATCCCCAGAGAGTTCCCCGTACCCCTTTGCCATTAATCACCACTCCCAACTACTGATCTGATTTCCATCATTACAGATTAATTTTCCATATGTTAGGATTTCATATTCAAATGAAATCACACAGTATGTATTCTTTTGTGTTTAGCTTTTAGTCTCTCAATAGGTGAGAGACTCTTAACAAACAGCTCTATAAAATAATTCATGTTATATCCCTAGTTTGTCCTACTTATTCTATTATCCACAACTGGTATCCCCTAAAGATCACTAACTTCATCTTTGAATGTATCAATTTTATGGTTAGTTTTTAGGTAGTTCTTTTTTAAAAAAAAAAAGGTTTATTTTAATTTTTGACTGTAGTAGGTCTTTGTTGCTGTGCATGGGTTTTCTCTAGTTGAAGCAAGCATGGGGTACTCTTCATTGTGGTGTGTGAGCTTCTCATTGTGGTGGTTTCTCTTATTAAAGAGCACAGGCTTCAGGCAAGTGGGCTTTAGTAGTTGTGGCTCACAGGCTCTAGAGAATGGGCTCAGTTATTGTGGCCTATGAGCTTAGGTGCTCCAGGGCATGTAGGATCTTCCTGGAACAGATATCAAACACCCATCCCCTGCACTGGCAGGTAGATTCATAACCACTGGACCAGCAGGGAAGCCCTGGATATTTATTTCTAAAACAAAATTCCTGGTTATCCTATTTAGGTGTCCCTTGGACTGTCAAGAAGATCAAACCAGTCAATCCTAAAGGAAATCAACCCTGACTATTCACTGGAAGGAGTGATGCTGAAACTCCAATACTTTGGCCACCTGATGCAAAGAGCCGATTCACTGGAAAAGACTGATGCTGGGAAAGATTAAAGGCAAAAGGAGAAGGGGGTGGCAGAAGATGAGATGGTTAGATAGCATCACCGACTCAATGGACGTGACTTTGAGCAAACTCCAGGAGACAGTGGAGGATAGAGAAGCCTGGCATGCTGCAATCCACGGGGTCACAAAAAGTTGGATATGACTTAGTGGCTGAACAACAACACTATTTTCATGGAAGAACATTTCACCATGTCCTTTACATGGGTGCTCCTTTCCATTTTTAAGTCTTTCTTCAGTGTAATACTTTCTACTTATTACTTTTTAAAAGTCTTCAACAGAGGAAATGTGTAGCTTGATTCACTCATCATATTTTGCTTCAGTCAAAATCTCAGGCAAAGCAGGAACTCCAAGGTGCTCAAGACTGGAATGGTGAAGCCCCTTTTATGGTGAGATATCTGCTGATATGGGCATGTCTCCTGGGGCCAAGGGAACACAAACTCAAGCTTGCAGCCTAGCCTAGGTGGGTTCCTGCATTAAGCCAGGAGGTAATATAAAGAAAGTGCACACACACAGCCTCTTTCATTTACGCTGTTGTTGATTATTTTCACTGTTTACTTCCATTTAATCATGAAAAAAACCCTCTGCATCTATTGTCCTATACATCTGTTCATAGGAAACATGTATAGCTAACAAACACATAGTCACATAGTCAACAAGAGAGTCTGAAATGCAGTAATTGGGTGCAACCTCAAAAATGACAGAATGATCTTAGTTCATTTCCAAGGGAAACCATCCAGCCTCACAGTAATCCAAATCTATACCCCAACCGCTGATGCCAAAGAAGGTGAAGTTGACTATGAAGACTTACAACACCTTCTAGAACTAACACACACACAAAGATGTCCTTTTAATCATAGAGAATTGTAATGCAAAAGTAGGAAGTCAAGAGATACCTGGAATAACAGGCAAGATTGTCCTTGGAGTACAAAATGAAGCAGAGCAAAGGCTAACAGAGTTTTGTGAAGTAAACACACTGGTCATAGCAAACATCCTTTTCCAACAACACAAGAGACAACTCTACACATGGACATCACCAGATGGTCAACACTGAATCAGACTGATCATGTTCTTTGCAGCTGAAGATGGAAAATTTTTATACAGTCAGCAAAAACAAGATCTGGAGCATACTGTGGCTCAGATAGTGAGCTTCTTATTGCAAAATTCAGGCTTAAATTGAAGAAAGTAGGGAAAACCACTAGGCCATTTAGCTATGACCTAAATCATGACCCTTATACAGTGGAGATGACGAACAGATTCAAGGGACCAGATCAGTTCTTCAGAGTGTGTGAAGAACTATGGACAGAGGTTTGTAGCACTGTACAGGGGGCAGTGACCAAAACCATCTCAAAGAAAAAGAAATGCAAGAAGGCAAAATGGTTGTCTGAGGAGGCTTTACAAATAGCGGAGGAAAGAAGAAAAGTGAAAGGAAAGGGAGAAAGGGAAAGATACACCTAACTGAATGCAGAGTTTCAGAGAACAGCAAGGAGAGATAAGCAGGCCTTCTTAAATGAACAAGGCAAAGAAATAGAAGAAAACAATAGAATGGGAAAGACTAGAGATCTCTTCAAGAAAATAAGAACAATTAGAACCAGACATGGAACTATAGACTGGTTCAAAATCAGGAAAGGAGTACATCAAGGCTGTATATTGTCACTCTGCTTATTTAACTTGTATGCTGAGTACATCATGTGAAAAGCCGGACTGGAAGACTCACAAAATAGAATCAAGATTGCCAGGAAAAATACGAACAATTTCAGATAAGCAGATGATACCACCATAATTGCAGAAAGTGAAGAGGAACTAAAGAACCTCTTGATGAAAGTGAAAGAGGAGAGTGAAAAAGCTGGCTTAAAACTCAACATTCAAAAAACGAAGATCATGGCATCCAGTCCTATCACTTCATGGCAAAGAGATGGGGAAAAAATGCAAAGAGCAGCAGATTTTATTTTCTTGGGGTCAAAAATCACTGTGGATGTTGACTGCAGTCATAAAATTAAGACGCTTGCTCCTTGGAAGAAAAGCTACGAAAAACCTAGACAGCATATTAAAAAGCAGAGACATCACTTTGTTGACAAAGTTCTGTATAGTCAAAGCTATGGGTTTTTCCAGTAGTCATGTGTGGATGTGAGATTGGGACCATAAAGAAGGTTGAGTACCGAATAATTGGTGCTTTCAAACTGTGGTGCTGGAGAAGACTCTTGAGAGTTCCTTGGACAGTAAGGAGACCAAACCAGTCACTCCTAAAAGAAATCAACCCTGAATATTCATTGGAAAGACTGATGGTGAAACTGAAGCACCAATACTTTGCCCACCTGATATAAAGAGCCAACTCACTGGAAAAGACCCTGATGCTGGGAACAATTGAGGGCAAGAGAAGGGGACGAGAGAGAATGAGATGGTTGGATGGCATCATCGACTCAATGGACATGAGTTTGAACAAACTGCATGAAAGAGTGAAGGACAGGGAAGACTGGTGTGCTGTAGTTCATCAGGTTGCAAAGAGTCAGATATAACTTACTGACTGAACAACAACAAGAACAATTGTTACCACTGTGGAAAACTTGGCAAAGTACACAAGGGATCTCTGTATTACTTCTTACAACTACATATGAATCTACAATAATTTAAAAAAATCAGTTAAGAAAAAAATGTTTCAAAATTCAAATGACGAATTCAAATGAAAAATAGCCATTTCATACAAAAAGTCAGGAAAAAGGAGGTGAAACATATAGAAAACAAATAGCAAATGGTACATAAATCAAGCACAGTAAGAATAACATATATGTGAATCAACTACTCCAATTAAAGGCAGACATTGGCTGACTGGATTAAAACAAGCAAAAACAAAACTAAAGCCCCAAACCCATAAAAGAAGATCTAGCTACATGGGTTTTTAAATTTTTTTTTAAGCAAGAAATGCACTTTATATTCAAAGACAGGATGATGGAAAAAGCTACATCTTGCAAAAAATATGCATAAGAGAGATAGAGTGGCTATGTCAATATAAGACAAAATATACTTTAACACAAAAAAATTTACCAAAGATGTTTTACAATAAAACAGTCAATTCGTCAGTAAGATAGGTCAACGTAACAACTGATCCCCAAAATACATAAGGCAAAAACTGACAAAATTAAAGGGGAAAATAGCCCAACAATAATAGTTGAAAACTTTAATATCTCATGCTTAATAATAGGCAGAACAGTTAGACCAAAATTCATCAAAGATAACAAGAGTTAAATAACACAATCAACCAACTTGACCTAACTAGCACTTAAAGAACACTCTACCTAATGAGCAGAATACACATTCTTCTTAAGCACAATTTGCAGTCATAGACTATATGGTAGACCAGTGGCTGGCAAAAAAGTTTCTTAAAGGACCACACAGTAAATATACTAGGCTTATTGCCTATATGGTCTCTGTCACAGCTACTCAGCTCTTTTCAGAAGCAGCCATGGACAACACTTTAATGAACAGGCATGACTGTGTCCCACTAAACTTTATTTACAAAAACAAGCAGGTTGTGCATAGTTTGCAAACTCCTGTGCTAGGTCATAATATAAATCTCAATAAATTAAAAAATATTGAAACTCAACAAAGTATGTGCTCTGATCATGATAGAATTAAATTAGAAGTCATCAAAAGGATGCACAAGTAAGATATACAAGTAAGCATATTTGTGAAGCAAGCACATAAAAGGATGTTCTACACTCAGCACAGGTAAGCCTAGTGTGCTGCAATCCATGGGGTCACAAAGAGTCAGACTGAGTGACTGAACAATGACAACTACAACTACATTGTTAGAGAAATGCAAATAAAAACCATAATGATATAGCACTTCACATCCACAAGAATAGGTATTTTGAAAATAGCACAGAAAATAATAAGCATTAGTGAGGAGACCGGCACAAACCCAGACATATAGATCAAAGGAACAGACTAAAGAGCCCCCAAAATAAACCCACACACCTATGGTCAATCAATCTTTGACAAAACGGACAAGAATATACAATGGGAAAAAGATGATCTCTTCAGCAGGTGGTGTTTGGGAAGTTGGACAGCTGCATGTAAATCAATGAAGTTTGAACAAATCCTCACACTGTACACAAAAATAAACTCAAATTGGCTTAAAGACTTAAATATAATACAGGACACCATAAAACTTCTAGAAGGTAACACTGGCAAAGCATTCTCTGACATAAATTCTACCAATATTTTCTTAGGTCAGTCTCCCAAAGCAACACAAATAAAAGGAAAAATAAATGGGATCTAATCAAACTTACAAGTTTTTGCACAGCAAAGGAAACCACAAACAAAATGTAAAGACAACCTGTTGTTGGGAGAAAATATTTGCAAATAATGTGACTGACAAGGGCTTCATTTCCAAAATATACAAAGAACTCATGCAACAGAACAACAACTACAACAAAACAAGTAACCCAATAAAAAAATGTACAGAAGACCTAAACAGACATTTTTCCAAAGAAGACACACAGATAAACAATAGGCACATGTAAAGATGCTGAACACTGCTGATTATTTGAGAAATGAAAATCAAAACTACAATGAAATACAACCTCACATCAGCCAAAATGGTCATCATTAAAAAGGCTAATAACAAATACTGGAGGGGAGGTGAAGAAATAGAAACTCTCCTACACTGTTGGTGGGTGGTAAGTTGGTGCAGCCACTATGGAAAACAGTATGCAGCTTCCTTAAAAAACAAAATAGAGTTGCCGTATGATCTAGCAATACTACTCCTGGCATATAGGCAGATAAAACCAACTCAAAAACATACATGCACCTCTATGTTCATAGCAGCACCATTTACAGTAGTGAGGACATGGAAACTGAAATGTCCTAATGTCCATTGACAGATGAATGGATAAAGAAGATATGGTACATATATACAATGGAATATTACTCAGTCATTAAAAAGAATAAAATAATGTCATTTGCAGCACTTAAATGAGCCTGGAATTATCACATCAAATGAAGTAAGACAGAAATTTTAAAAAAGCTTTTGAAAATAGAAAGTTAATAAAAAGACGTGGTATATATATGTATACACACACACAAACACACAATAGACTACTACTCAGCCATAAAAAAGAGTGCAATAATGCCATTTGCAGCAACATGGATAGACCTAGAGATGATCATGCTAAGTGAAGTAAGTCAGAAAGTTAAAGACAAATACCATATGATATGACTTATATGTGGAACCTAAAATATGGCACAAATGATCTTATTTGGGTTGCCAAGGGTGACAGGAGTTGGGGCAAGGATGGAGTGAGAATTTGGGGTTAGCAGATGCAAACCAGTATATACAGAATGGATAAACAACAAGGTTTTATTGTATAGCGGAGGGGACTATACTCATTATTCTGTGATAAACCATAATGGAAAAGATTATGAAAAAGATTAATATATATATAAAACTGAATCAATTTGCTATACAACAGAAATGAATACAATGTTGTAAATCAGGCATACTTCAATATAAGAAAAAAGAAACTGGTATACCAAGGGAAAAAAGAGAGATCACAGCAAAGGAACCAGTTCACAAAACAGAAAGACAACCTACTGATTGGGAGAAAATATTTACAAATGATATGACCAATAAAAGATTAATAACCAAAATATATAAACAGCTCATACAACTCAACATCAAAAAAAACCTAAGCAATCTGATTAAAAAATAGGCAGAAGACCCAAAGAGACATTTTTTTCAAAGAAGGCATACAAATGGCTAACAGGCACATGAAAAGATGTTCAACATTGTTAACCATCGGAAAAATGCAAATTAAAACTACAATGAGATATCACCCCACACCTGTCAGAACAGCTATTATCAAAAAGAACACAAGTAACAAATGTTGGCGAAGATGTGGAAAAAAGGGAACCCTTGCACGCTATTTGTGGGAATGCAATTGGTGCAGCCACTATAGAAAACTGTACGGAGGTGTCGCCAAAAGCTCAAAATAGAACTACCATGTGACCCAGCAATTTCATTCATGGGTCTTAATCCATAAAAACACTAATTCAAAAAGGTCCATGCACCCTAATGTTCACAGCAGCATTATGAGATTATAATTTATGATTATATAATTGCGTGCAAATTATGGAAGCAACCTGTCCATCACAAATGAATGGATAAAGATGTGGTGTGTGTGTATACACACACCTATACAGACAATGGAATACTACCACTCAGCCATAAAAAAGGAAATTTTGCCATTTGCAACAACACAGATGAACTTGGAGAGTATTATGCTAAATGAAATAAGTCAAGCAGAAAAGATAAATATTGTATAATATCAATTATATGTGAAATATAAAAAATAAAATTAATGAATACAACAAAACAGAAATAGACTTGAGATACAGAGAAAAAAATGAGTGGTTACCAGTGGGGAGAGAGAAGCGAGTGGGGCAGGATAGCAGTAGGGGATTAAGAGGTACAAACTACTATGTATAAGATAAATAAGCAACAAGAATATATAGTTAATAACTATAAATGGAATATAACCTTTAAAATTTGTAAATCATTATGTTGTACACCTGAAATGTATATAACATTTTATATGAATAAAAAAACATGGTATATACATGCCTCTAAGGCTGTGATCTGTGAAGTCCCCACCTGCTCCTAGAGCTCTCTGCAGCTGCCCTGCCTCCTGACCTCCAGAGCCTAGCACAGGACCATGATGCGGACGTGCTGGCTCGCACTCGTGCTGGTGGCAGTCACCTGGATCCACTAAGACTCAGTCATCACAGGACTGAAGACAAGATGGTGGGATAAAAGAATCTGAGCTCACCTCTTCTCACAAAAACACCCAAATCACCACCAACAGATAAACAACCATCAGCAAAAATGACTGGAAGCTACCAAAAAAGATATTTTACATCCAAAGACAAAGAAGCCAGGAGACAGTAGGAGGAGCACTTTCACAATATAATCAAATCTTAAAACTGCCATGTGGGCAACCCACAAACTGGAAGATAATTATATCACAGAGGTTCTCCCACAGGAATGAGAGTTCTGAGCCTCATGTCAGGCTTTCCAGTCTGGGGGTCTGGTATTGGGAGGAGGAATCCCCAGAGCATTTGGCTTTGAAGGCCAGCAGGGGGCTTGGGTACAGGGGCTCCATAGGACTGGGTGAAACAAAGACTCCACTCTTGGAGGAGGGTTCATGTACTCTGGACCCAGGTACACTCCATAGAAGTCTGAGCCAGACCTACCTGTGGGTCTTGGTGGGTCTCCTGTGGAGGCAAGCATCATCTGTAGCTCACTGTGGGACAAGGACACTGGCAGTGGAGGCCCCATGGAATATTCATCTGCGTGCGCTCCTGGAGGTCACCACTTTGGCACTGAGACCTGGCACCACCCAGCTGCCTGATGGCTCCAACACTGGGACACCTCAGGCCAAACAACCAACACAGCCTGACCCGTCAGCAGACAAGCTGCCAAAAGTTGTCTTGAGCCCCAGGCTGCCTCTAAACATATCCCTTGACATAGTCCTGCCCACCAGAGGGACAAGACCCACTTCCACTCACCAGTGTGCATACATCAGCTCCATACACCAGGAAGCCCACACAAGACCCTGGACCAACCTCACATACCAGGAGACAGACATCAGAAGCAAAAGGAGCTACAAATCTGTAGCCTGAGAAATGGAGACCACAAACACAGAAAGTTAGACAAAATGAGACAGAAGAGAAATATGTTCCAGATGAAGGAATAAGATAAAACCCAAGATTAACAACTAAGATTCATAGTAACAACAGTAAAGATGATCCAAAACCTCAGAAAAAGGATGGAGGCACAGTACAAGACAATACAAGAAATGTTTAACAAACAGCTAGAAGATTTGAAGAACAGAGTTGAAAAATACAATAACTGAAATTAAAAACACACTAGAAAGAATCAATAACAGAATAAATGAGGCAGAAGAAAGAATAAGTGAGAAGACAGATTGATGGAAATCACTGCCAGAGAACAAAATAAAGAAAAAAGAATGAAAAGAAATGAGGACAGTCTAAGGAACTTCTGGGACAACATTAAACACACCAATATTTGCATTATAGAGGTCCCAGAAGGAGAAGGGAGAGAAGGGCCAGAGAAAATATTTGAAGCAATAATGGTCAAAAAATGGTCAAAAATGGTCAAAAATGGTCAAAATGGTGAGTGGGGGATAAAACCACTCACTCAAATCCAGGAAGTGCAAAGAGTCCCAAGGAGAAACAGTCCAAGACACATATTAATCAAATTGACAAGAACTACAGACAAAGTGAAAATATTAAAAACAAGGGGTAATCAACAAATAACACAGAAACGATATCCATAAGGTTAGCAGCTGATTATTCAGCAGAAACTGCAGGCCAGAAGGCAGTGGCACAATATATTTAGAGTGGTGAAAAGGAAAAAACTACAACCAAGAATACTCCATCCAGTCAGGCTCTCATTCAGATTCGATGGAGAAATTAAAAGCTCTACAGACAAACAAAAGCTAAGAGAATCAGCACCACCAAACCAACTTTACAACAAATGTTAAAGGAACTTCTCTAGGTGGAAAAGAGAAGTCCACATCTAGAAACAAGAAAACTACAAGTGGGAAAGCTCACTGGCAAGGTAAACATACAGTAAAGGTAGGGAACCATACACACACAAATACGATATCAAAACCAGCAGTTGTGGGAAGAGGTCAAGTACAAATATAGGATATTGGAAATGCATTTGAAATTAAGAGACAAGCAACTTAAAACAATCTTGTGTATATACAAACTACTATATCAAAACCTCATGGTAACTGCAAACCAAAAGTCTACAATAGATATACACACACAAAAGAAAAAGCAATCTAAACATAACACAAAAGATATTCATCAAGTCATAAGAGAAGAAAGCAAAAGAGTAAAGGAAGAAAAAAGACTTACAAAAACAAATTTGAAACAATCAACAAAATGGCAGTAAGAATACACATATTGATAATTACCTTAAATGTAAATGGATTAAATGCTCCAAACAAAAAGAAACAGATGGGCTGAATGGATACAAAAACAAGGCAAATGGATACATGCTGTCTACAAGAGTCCCACTTCTAATTTAGAGACACACACAGTCTGAAAGTAAGGGGATGGAAAAATGTATTCCATGCAAATGGAAACCAAAAGAAAGCTGGAGTAGCAATACTCATCAGACAAAATAGACTTTAAAGACGGTTAAATGAGACAAAGAAGGACATTATACATAACGATTAAGGGATCAATCCAACAATAAGATGTAATAACTGTAAATACATGTGCACCCAACATAGAAGCATCTCAATATATAAGGCAAATGCTAACAACCATAAAAGGAGAAATCAACAGTAATACAATAGTGGAGGACTTTAACATCTCACTTAACACCAATGGACAGAAAATCAATAAGGAATCATAGGCCTTAAATTATACATTGTACCAGATAGACTTAACTGATATCTATAGACCATTCCATCTGAAAGCAACAGAATACACATTCCTCTCAAGTGCATATGAAACATTTTTCAGGATAGATCACATGCTGGGCCACAAAGCAAGCTCTGGTAAATTTAAGAAAATGGAAATCATATCCAGCATCTTTTCCAAGTATAACACTATGAGATTAGAAATCAATGATAAGAAAAAAAAAAAAAAAGCTGTAAAAAACCACAAACATGTGGAGGCTAAGTAATATGTTACTAAACATCCAAAGGATCACTGAAAATGTCAAAGAAGAAATGAAAAAATACCTAAACAACCTAGCTTTACACCTAAAGCAATGAGAGAAGGGAGAACAAACAAAAACGAAAGGGGAGGGAAAGAAATCATAACGATCAGAGCAAAAATAAATGAAATAGAGACAAAGAAAAAAACAGAAAAGCTCAATGAAACTAAAAGCTGGTTTTCTGAAACAGAGAAACAAACTTGATAAAACTTTAGCCAGACTCATCAAGAAAAGAAGGGAGAGGGTTCAAATCAATGAAATTAGAAATGAAAAAGGAGAACTTACAATTGACACCACAGAAATACAAAAGATCATAAGAGACTACTACAAGCAACTATATGCCAATAAAATGGACAACCTAGAAGAAATGGACACATTCTTAGAAAGGTATAATCTTCCAAGACTGAACTTGGAGGAAATAGAAAATATGAATAGACCAGTCACAAGTACTGACATTGAAAGTGTGAAAATAATTTTATTTATTTTTGGCTGTGCTGGGTCTTCACTGCTGTGTGGACTTTTCTCTAGGTACAGTGAGTAAGGGCTACTCTCCAGCTGTGGTGCGTGGGCTTTTCATTGCAATGGCTTCTGTTGTTGTGGAGCACAGGCTCTAGGGTGGGTGTATGTGCTTCAGCAGTTTAGCATGTGGGCTCACTAGTTGCAGTTGCTGGACCCTAAAGCACACACAAGCTCAACAGTTGTGCTGCATGGACTTAGTTGTTCTGTGGCATGTGGGATCTTCCTGGATCAGGGATTGAACCCCTCTCTCCTGCACTGGCAGGAAGATTCTTTACCACTGAGCCAAATCTATGGTATGGAAAAAAGATCTAAAACTGTCTTTCCAAACAGTCATTTATTCCAATAGCATTTGTAAGATTTTTTTCTCTACTGTTTTAAACTTCTACTTTTTCCACAGAGTCACTTTTTATACATGCCTGGGTCTGTTTTTGGATTTTGTAGTCTGTTCTTTTTTTTTTTTTTTCTGTTCATGATGACCTGCATCAGCACTCCAAGTTTTGTTTTAATGTAACTTTAGCATAAGGACAATATTTCCATCATTACTCTTCCTTTTCAATATGTTCAAGGCTATTATTACACAACTTTTTCCAGATAAACAATTAAAAAAATATCCTGTTGGGAAGTTGACTGAAAGTATATTACATTTATAGTTTACTTTAGGGAGACTGGGTCTTTATAGCCAGGCACATGATATGTTTTTCATATATTCCAGTCTCACTTTATGGCTCTCAGTAGATTCTCATAGCTTTAGTCATACAAGTTTTACACTTTTTGTTATTTTATTTCAGTTATTGTATATATTTTTATTGTTAAGATTGGGAACTTTTTTCCATTATATTTTCTGAGCTGGTTATTCCTGGCATGGAGTAAAGCTACTACTTTCTGTATTTTTATTTTGGAGCCTAACCTAAAGAAACTTTTAGGGCAGGTGTAACTAATTGCCTGTATAAAAATAAATCTTTATAAAGCACCCACAGAACAACACTCATCTCTGAGCAGTGAGTACTCCATGAAAAACTAGCTGCAAAAACACACTGAGTCAACTGAACATAGTGACTTTTTACTTATATATCACCAAATACAACTTTTATTATGAACTAACTGATTTAGAGATCATCTTTCTGGCAACAAAATAAGAAATTGTCAATTTGTGAGGTGGATGAATCTAGAGCCTGTTATACAGAGTGAAGTAAGTCATAAAGAGAAAAACAAATATAGAATATTAATGCATATATATGAATCTAGAAAAATGGTACTGATGAACTAACCTATTTGCAACTAAGGGATGGAGACACAGACTTAGACAAAGGAATTGTGGGCACAGTTTGGGAAGGAAAGAGTGGGACGAACAGAGAAAATAGCATCAACATATATATACTACCATGTGTAAAGTAGATAGCTGGTGAGAAGTTACTATATGACTCAGCGAGCCCAGTGTGCTGCTCTATGATGACCAAGACGGGTGGAATAGGGGGCAGGCTCAAGAGGGAGGTGATATGGGTATAATTATGGCTGACTTATGTTGTTATATGGCAGAAACCAACACAACATTATAAAGTGATTTTTCCCCAATTAAAAAAAAAGACTCTACCCACACAGGACAGTGCCCAAACACTGTGCTTTAGAAGATGTAACCGTTTTATTTTTTAATATATGCTTTTCAAAGCACTGTCTAGGTTTGTCATAGCTTTCCTTTCAAGTAGCAAGCACCTTTTAATTTCATGGCTTTTTGTTTACTCATATATAAATATATCTTTTGTATCTTTTAAATTTATTTATTTTTGTATCTTTTAAATTTAAAGTAAAAAAATCTGTGAAATACTTGACCAAAATTTGTCTACAGCTACATATAAAAGCTAGCTGAGACAATGTTACTACAGAAATTTAACAAAGAGAATGTTAGTAGAAGTCCATCTGTATAGAAGCATAAATTTTATATACATATATATATATATATATATATATATATAGTTAAACATATATTTTCTGCCATTTCCAGAGTGTGACAGTTAATTTCAAACAGGTCCCCCAGAAAGCACCCCTACACCAGTGAAGAATACTTTACATGTCACAGAGAAACACTTCTAACAACCACCTATGTTTATTCTAATTCTAAATTCACCAAAGTTATACACTGTTTTAAATTCTTTTTTCCTCACATGACTCCTCTAGTCAACATTCAAGTTTACCTGAAAATTTAATTTCTCATGGCGAATCTATAAATTGGCAGTCTTGTGAGTTTTGTAGCAAGAGTTTTCTAGGCTTCAGTTAGCCCTGAGTGACAAAGGTAAGGCTGCATTTCTGTATATGTAAGAGGCCCAGACCCTAAAATGCAGCAACTCAAGTGGAGTGCCTGCACTGAGAGGTTTTGTTCCTGAATACATAAGCTGCCACTCCTGGATGGTTCCACTACCTCACTTCCTTCAAAGTGGTCTAGTCTCCACTACTTACATTTCAGAAGTTTCCTCTGAAGGAGAAATCAAAAGCTTTATAGATAAGCAAAAGTTAAGAGAATTCAGCACCACCAAACCAGCTTTACAACAAATGCTAAAGGAACTTATCTAGACAGGAAATGTAAGAGAAAGAAAAGGTCTACAAAAACAAATAAAAAACAATAAAATAAATGGTAACAGGATCATACATATCAATAATTACCTTAAATGTAAGTGGACTAAATGCTCCAACTAAAAGACACAGATTGGCTTAATGGATACAAAAATAAGACCGCTATACATGGTGTCTTGTAGAGACCCACCTCAGACTTAGAGACACATATAGACTGAAAGCAAGGGGCTGGAAAAAGATATTCCAGGCAAACACAAATCAGAAGAAAGTGGGAGTAGCAACATACATATCAAATAAAACAGACTTTAAAATAAAGACCATTACAAGAGACAAGGAAGAACACTACATAATGATCAAGGGATCAATCCAAGAAGAAGATATAACAATTATAAACATATACATGCACCTAACACAGGAACACCTCAATACGTAAGACAAATGCTAACAACTGTTAAAGAGGATATCAACAATAATACAATAATAGTGAGGGACTTTACTGCCCCACTCATACCAAAGGACAGATAGATCATCCAGACAGAAAATTAATAAGAAAACACAAGCTTTAAACAATATACTGGACCAGTTGGGCCTAACTGATATCTACAGGGCATTTCATCCAAAAACAGTAGATTTCACTTTTTTTGCAAGTGTATATGGAACATATTTCAGGATAGATCACATTTTGGGCCATAAACCAAACCTTGGCAAATTAAAAAAACTGAAAATATTTCAAGCATCTTTCCTGACCACAATGCTGTAAGTTGTTCAGTCGCTCAGTTGTGTCCAACTCTTGTGATCCATGGACTGCAGCACAACGGCTTCGCTGTCCTTCACCATCTCCTGGAGTTTGCTCAAACTCATGTTTGTGGAGTTGGTGATGACATCCAACCATCTTGTCCTCTGTCGTCCCCTTCTCCTGCCTTCAATCTTTCCCAGGATCTGGGTCTTTTCCAATGAGTCGGCACTTTGCATCAAGTGGCCAAAGTATTGGAGCTTCTGCTTCAGTATCAGTCCTTCTAATGAATATTCAGAGTTGATTTCCTTTAGGATGGACTGGTTTGATCTCCTTGCAGTCAAGGGAACTCAAGAGTCTTCTCCAATATCACAGTTCAAAGCATCAATTCTTTAGCATTCAGCCTTCTTTATGGTCCAGCTCTCACATCCATACATGACTACTGCAAAAACCATAGCTTTGACTAGATGGACCTTTGTCAGCAAAGTAATGTCTCTGCTTTTTAATATGCTGTCTAGGTTTGTCAGGAGTTTTCTTCCAAGGAGCAAGTGTCTTTTAAACTCATGACTGCAGTCACCGTCTGCAGTGATTCTGGAGCCCAAGAAAATAGTCTGTCACTGTTTCCATTGTTTCCCCATTTGTTTGCCATGAAGTTAGGGGGCCAGATGCCATGATCTTAGTTTTTTGAATGTTGAGTTTTAAGCTAGCTTTTTCACTCTCCTCTTTCACCTTCATCAAGAGGCTCTTCAGTTCCCCTTCGATTTCTGCCATAAGGGTGGTGTCATCTGCATAACATCACTATAAGATTAGATATCAACTAGAAAAAAAGCATAAAAACACAAACACATGGAGGCTAAACAATATGGTTCTGCTGCTGCTGCTGCATTGCTTCAGCCGTGTCGACTCTGTGTGACCCCATAGGCGGCAGCCCACCAGGCTCCCCCATCCCTGGGATTCTCCAGACAAGAACACTGGAGTAGGTTGCCATTTCCTTCTCCACTGCATGAAAGTGAAAAGGGAAAGTGAAGTCGCTCAGTCGTGGCCAACTCTCAGTGACTCAATGGACTGCAGCCTACCAGGCTCCTCTGTCCATGGGATTTTTCAGACAAGAGTACTGGAGTGGGTTGCCATTGCCTTCTTCAAATATGGTTCTGAATAACCAAGAAATCACTGAAGAAATAAAAAAGGAAATTGAAATATATTTCCATGGTGATCCAGTGGTCAAGAATCCATCTGCCAATGTAGGGGACATGGGTTTGATTCCTGGTCTGGGAAGATTCCACATGCCACAGAACAACTAAGCCCATGTGCCACAACTACTGAACCTGTGCTCCAGAGCCCACGAGCTGCGACTACAGAAGCCCACAGCTCTAGGGCCCATGAGCCACAACTAAGCCTGCATGCTACAACTACTGAAGCTCATGATCCTAGAGCCTGTGCTTTGCAAGAAGAGAAGCCTGTACACTGCAACAAAGAGTAGCCCCTGCTTGCCACAACTAGAGAAAAGCCTGTGCATAGCAACAAAGACCCAGTGCAACTAAAATAAATTAATTAATTTTAGAAAAAGAAAAGATAAAAAATATACAAAGGAAGATATGAATAATTAAAAAGATGTATCCGCTTCTTGGTTGTGGAAATGCAAATATTAGAAAGATAGCCATTTCCTTAAATCTAAAAATTTAATGCCTGCCAATCACTTCTGTCATGTCTGACTCTTTGTGATCCTATGGACTGTAGCCCACCAGGCTCCTCTGTCCATGGGATTCTCCGGGCAAGAATACTGGAGTGGGCTGCCATTTCCTCTTCCATGGGATCTTCCTGACCCAGGGATTGAACTCACATCTCTTGCATTGGCAGGCATGTTCTTTACCACTAGTGCCACCTGGGAGATCCATAAATTTAATGCAGATACAATTAAAAAATTCTGACAATTTGGCTGTTTCTGGAGAGAGGAGGGTGGTTAGAGAAGCTAATTTTAGTTCAACAGGAAAAATGAAAATGAAAGAACAGCCAGAAATGTCCCAGAGAAAGGAAAAACCTGTGTTATTACCACATGAATTGACAGGTTAACAGGACAGGACAGAGATACAGTTGTTAGCCATTGCTACTGTTTGCAAATATCTTCAGTTTTCCAACTAGGCTCATGTATGACTGCAATTCCTGGCTCTTTTGTAGTGGGTGAGGCTATGAAGTGAATACTTGTCAATGAGTTGTAAAGAGAATCGATATTTGTTACTTTCAGGCTAAGCAATGTATATGTTGATGGTGTAAGATTCTCCAGAGCCCTCTTTTCCTTAGCCAGGACAACTGGCAATGTTCAAGATGGTGGCAAAGAATTGATGCTTTTGAACTGTGGTGTTGGAGAAGACTCTTGAGAGTCCCTTGGACTGCAAGGAGATCCAACAAGTCCATCCTCAAGGAAATCAGTCCTGAATATTCATTGGAAGGACTGATGCTGAAGCTGAAACTCCAATAGTTTGGCCACCTGATGCGAAGAAGTGACTCATTAGCAAAGACCCTGATGCTAGGAAAGACTGAAGGCAGGAGGAGAAGGGGACAACAGAGGATGAGATGGTTGGATGGCATCACCGATTCAATGAGTAAACTCTGGGATTTGGTGATGGACAGGGAGGCCTGGCATGCTGCAGTCCATGGGGTCACAAAGAGTCGGATACAACTGAGCAACTGAACTGAAGATGGTGGCAGCCCTGTTAGCCTAAGTTTTTGAGTAGGGAGGTGTGGTGCAGAGCCCCTAAACAACCCTTAGTAGGCATGTATCAAAGGGAAAGACATTTCTTGTTATAAGCCATTAGGATTTTGGGTTGTTTGTTACTAAGATATAATAGCCTATCCTGGCAGATACAAGAAAGTTGAAGAGCAGCCCACATTCAAGTAGAAACCTAATATGTCATAAAGTTGATATTATCCATTAGTGAGAGAAAGCACTCTCATAACACATTTTTAGTGAAACTGTCAATCAGTAAAATTGGCAGCCTCCATGAGAGCAACTGAGCAAAATTATGCAGGGATTTACCCACTGACCTAGCAATTTCACATTTAGAAATTTATCTTTCAAATGCGCTTACATGTATATTCAAAGTGTTCTTGGAGAGACATGGTGAATGGTTTTGAAGCAGGACATTACCTTCTTGCCCAGAAATTGAACCTGAATAGCCTGGATGACAAACTAGAAATCCTAGCCATTAGTCTATCTGGGGCCAGAGGCTAGAAGCAAAGTTGCCCTGGTTCTTGCCTCTTTTGAAAGCAAGAATGTTTCAAGGAGGTAAAAACTGTAAAAACAGGTCAAAGTTTATTATTAGAAGCACAATACAACATGTGGGAGAGCACACTGGAGAAGTATATTCAAGGCAGAAACAAAACAGGAATACACACTCACAGAGAAATGGTGTGGATGTCCTCCCTAATGAGGAGTGCAGTAAAGAGGTGGTTAAATTTTGTTTTCCTCTGGCCAATTATCTCTTCTTTTCCACATCTGACCTGCCCTAGGACTCTTTCCAATATGCATATGCATCTTTTGTTAAGATGAATTCCAGTGCAAAGGCTAAAAGGAGTATGGGTACACATATTATGGTATGATATCCCCTCCCTTTTTGATCACTGAGGAGCCTTCCGGAGTGTGTGTAGTCAGGGAGATTTCCTTGACCTCAGGAGTGATAGATGTGGTCCTTTTATCTCTTTATTCCAGCAGACCTCAGCTCCTGCCATTAACTTTGTCCTTGGAGTATCCAGGGAAAACAAAGTTCCAATTTACTATGCATGACAAACTCCAGCAGCTCAGCCCAGGGGCCTGTCTACCTTCTACCTTAAATGACACACATGTACCAAGGTCTTCTTTGCAGCTTTGCCTTTAATAGCAACAGGCTGGAAGCAGTCTAAATATGCAACTGTTAACCAGTTAACTTTAATGGCTGGAGCATATAACCATAATCTAATTCAGCAATTATTTTAAAAAGTGCTGTAGATTTATAGATTTGTTGATTTGGCAGTTTCCATTACAATATTACTATGTAAATAAAACAAAAACAAGGTACAGAACAGTGTATGTGGCATATTACTAGTAATGTAAAAAGAATTAAGAGAGAAGCTAGTTTTGCATATGTCTAAAAATTCTCTGGAAGGGAACATAAAAAACTGGTACTGGTGATTGCCTCTGACAGGGCTGGGAGGAGACTGACTTTTCACTGAATACTTGCTTATGATACCTCTTGTATTTTACAGTATGTACACATATTACGTATTACAGAGAATAAAATAAAACTTTAATTGTAAAAGGAAATAGAAAAAAAGGTTCCCTGTTTTTTCTGTAAAGATTTGAAAGGCTTTCTCGAGCTCAATTCTCTTTTTTTAAAAAAAATTTTTTTAGTTATTTATGGCTGTGCTGGGTCTTCAATGCTGTCCAGGATTTTCTCTACTTACGGCAAGTGGGGGTTGCTCTCTAGGTGCAATGTGCTGGTTTATCATTGCGGTGGCTTCTCCTGTTGCAGAGCACAGGTTCCAGGGTGTATGGGCTTTAGTAGTTGCTGCATGTAGGCTCAGTAGTTGTGGTTCCTGGGTTCTAGAGCATAGGCTCAATAACTGTGGTCCATGGGCTTAGCTGCTCCACGGCATGTGAGATCTTCCCGCACCAGGGATCGAACCTGTGTCTCCTGCATTGGCAGGCAGATTCTTTACCACCAAGCCACCAGGGAAGCTCTCAAACTCAGTTCTTATTTAAAAGACTTGGCTGAAAATCCTGGCCTTTTCTGGATGGATTTGGTGAGAAAAATTTCCCACAAAGATTATTAGATATCTCATAAATATCCTGTAGCTGTCTTAAATCATTATTTGCTTAGATAAGGTGATTGCTGAAAAATAATTTTCCTCCTTTGGAATCATGTATATATAAATGGCTTCTTCTCTAATTGTCTAATGTCTCTAGAACAGTATTAAAAATAACATTAAGAGTGGGCATTTTTGTCTTATTCATATTCTAATGAGACTGCTGTTTTATCAGTAAATAGGATGTATATAGCTTAAACACATTTACCATATTAAGAAGTTTCCATCTATTTCTAATAAACTACTTCTTACTGAATTGGAAAATACTTTCTTTGAGGATAACAGATTTTACTTACTCATTTTATCAACTCAGTAACAATTAGTCTTTTTAATATTTCTCTCTACTCAAAAAAATCACTTAAGGACTACTTATGAGTAACTGACGTCACTTGAAGATCTTCTATTCCTTTGACCTCTTCTGGTCTTGGCTTTAGATTGAGATTTTTGAAAAAGAACTTCATTGATCTCTGTGAGGCTGCTTTATTGAAGTGAGTAAATCAATAGACATTAGACACAACACAGAGAATAATTAAGATCTAATTGAAGCCATACAGCAGCTCTTTACCAAATATCAAATCAGAGCATTTAACCATCTGAAATATGGACTTAGAATCAACTTTACATCTCTCAAGTGTAGATTTAAAAAAAAGTAAAATTTCATCACAGACAGTTGGCAATTCTACTTAAATATTTTCACTGAGCTCCTTGCTTTCAATTCGTTACAGAATAATTTACTTTCGGAAATGGACTACAAGGTTAGAGGTCTCATATAATTGGTAGGTTGGAGACTGTATCTTTCCAAGGTCTCTCTTGAAAATAACCCCACAGATTCCACTGATAGTTTTCGCTTTAAATTTCAGTAAAACTAACAACCTTGGGGCTTTCATATTTTAAATTCTCTTCCTAGGGTCATGACTTCCAGAGCAACAAGGTTTAAGCAACATTGGCTTAAATAAGTAAAAAAGTGTGCATGTAAAATTTCTATATTAAATAGACTATAATTTTCGGCTTACTGCTTTGTGTTTCTTAATCATATTGGTTAAAGTTCAAACTGATTGTTAATAATACAATATTCAAAATATCAAAAGCACAATTATAAATATATCACCTATAGATTCTGACTGCACTCAATGCACCAGTACAATTAATCTAGGAAAAATTACTGCAGGAGAGCCAGTCTAATGTATTCCAAACTGGGAAATCTTTTTTTCTTCAAACAATTCTTTAGGCTATTAATCAAAATAAACAATATGCAAAATGTTTTAGAGAGTCGATGACTAGCATTCACATACATAATTATGAATATGCTGATACATCCTGTATTATCTTCAATGCCTTAGAGAAAGAGGCCCAAGAAAGGCCAATAGTTGAGTTCAGTTCAGTTCAGTCACTCAGTCGTGTCTGACTCTTTGCGACCCCATGAATCGAAGTACACCAGGCCTCCCTGTCCATCACCAACTCCCGGAGTTTACTCAAACTCATGTTCATTGAGTTGGTGATGCCATCCAGCCATCTCATCCTCTGTCGTCCCCTTCTCCTCCTGCCCCCAATCCCTCCCAGCATCAGGGTCTTTTCCAATGAGTCAACTCTTCGCATGAGGTGGCCAAAGTACTGGAGTTTCAGCGTCAGCATCAGTCCTTCCAATGAACGCCCAGGACTGATCTCCTTTAGGATGGACTGGCTGGATCTCCTTGCAGTCCAAGGGACTCTCAAGAGTCTTCTCCAACACCACAGTTCAAAAGCATCAATTTTTTGGCACTCAGCTTTCTTCACAGTCCAACTCTCACATGCATACATGACCACTGGAAAAGCCATAGCCTTGATTAGACGGACCTTTGTTGGCAAAGTAATGTCTCTGCTTTTTAATATGCTATCTAGGTTGGTCGTAACTTTCCTTCCAAGGAGTAAGCGTCTTTTAATTACATGGCTGCAATCACCATCTGCAGTGATTTTGGAGCCCAAAAAAATAAAGTCTGCCACTGCTTCCACTGTTTCCCCATCTATTTCCCATGAAGTGATGGGACCAGATGCCATGATCTTAGTTTTCTGAATGTTGAGCTTTAAGCCAACTTTTTTACCCTTCTCTTTCACTTTCATCAAGAGGCTTTTTAGTTCCTCTTCACTTTCTGCCATAAGGGTGGTGTCATCTGCATATCTGAGGTTATTGATATTTCTCCCAGCAATCTTGATTCCAGCTTGTGCTTCTTCTAGCCCAGTGTTTCTCATAATGTACTCTGCATATAAGTTAAATAAGCAGGGTGACAATATACAGTCTTAACGTACTCCTTTTCCAATTTGGAACCAGTCTGCTGTCCCATATCCAGTTCTAACTGTTGCTTCCTGACCTGCATATAGGTTTCTCAATAGGTGGGTCAGGTGGTCTGGTATTCCCATTTCTTTCAGAATTTTCCACAGTTTATTGTGATCCACACATTCAAAGGCTTTGGCATAGTCAATAAAGCAGAAATAGATGTTTTTCTGGAACTCTCTTGCTTTTTTGATGATCCAGCGGATGTTGGCAATTTGATCTCTGGTTCCTCTGCCTTTTCTAAAACCAGCTTGAACATCTGGTAGTTCACAGTTCACGTATTGCTGAAACCTGGCTTGGAGAATTTTGAGCATTACTTTACTAGCGTGGGAGATGAATGCAATTGTGTGGTAGTTTGAGCATTCTTTGGGATTGCCTTTCTTTGGGACTAGACTGAAAACTGACCTTTTCCAGTCCTGTGGCCACTGCTGAGTTTTCCAAATTTGCTGGTATATTGAGTGCAGCACTTTCATAGCACCGTCTTTCAGGATTTGAAATAGCTCAACTGGAATTCCATCACCTCTACTAGCTTTGTTCGTAGCAATGCTTTCTAAGGCCCACCTGACTTCACATTCCAGGATGTCTGGTTCTAGGTGAGTGATCACACCATTGTGATTCTCTGGGTCGTGAAGATCTTTTTTGTACAGTTCTTCTGTGTATTCTTGCCACCTCTTCTTAATATCTTCTGCTTCTGTTAGGTCCATAACATTTCTGTCCTTTATCGAACCCATCTTTGCATGAAATGTTCCCTTGGAATCAAGGCAAATTGGAAGTGGTCAAACAGGAGATGGGAAGAGTGAATGTTGACATTCTAGGAATCAGCGAACTAAAATGGACTGGAATGGGTGAATTTAACTCAGATGACCATTATATCTACTACTGTGGGCAGGAATCCCTTAGAAGAAATGGAATAGCCATCATGGTCAACAAGAGTCTGAAATGCAGTACTTGGATGCAATCTCAAAAATGACAGAATGATCTCTGTTCGTTTCCAAGGCAAACCATTCAATATCACGGTAATCCAACTCTACGCCCCGACCAGGAATGCTGTAAAAGCTGAAGTTGAACAGTTCTATGAAGACCTACAAGACCTTTTAGAACTAACACCCAAAAAATGATGTCCTTTTCATTATAGGGGACTGGAATGCAAAAGTAGGGAGTCAAGAAACACTTGGAGTAACAGGCAAATTTGGCCTTGGAGTACGGAATGAAGCAGGACAAAGGCTAATAGAGTTTTGTCAAGAGAACGGACTGGTCATAGCAAACACCCTCTTCCAACAACACAAGAGAAGACTCTACACATGGACATCACCAGATGGTCAACACCGAAATCAGATTGATTATATTCTTTGCAGCCAAAGATGGAGACACTCTATACAGTCAGCAAAAACAAGACTGGGAGCTGACTGTGGCTCAGATCATGAACTCCTTATTGCAAATTCAGACTTAAATTGAAGAAAGTAGGGAAAACCACTAGACCATTCAGGCATGACCTAAATCAAATCCCTCATGACTATACAGTGGAAGTGAGAAATAGATTTAAGAGACTAGATCTGATAGACAGAGTGCCTGATGAACTATGGACGGAGGTTTGTGACACTGCAGAGGAGTCAGGGATCAAGACCATCCCCATGGAAAAGAAATGCAAAAAGGCAAAATGGTTGTCTAAGGAGGCCTGACAAATAGCTGTGAAAAGAAGAGAAGCAAAAAGCAAAGGAGAAAAGGAAAGATATTCCCATCTGAATGCAGAGTTCCAAAGAATAGCAAGGAGAGATAAGAAAGCCTTCCTCAGTGATCAACGCAAAGAAATAGAGGAAAACAACAGAATGGGAAAGACTAGAGATCTCTTCAAGAAAGGCCAGTGTTGTACCATAATTCCCAATTTGGAACAATGAAAAAAAATTGAAATAATTTTAGATTTACAGAAAAGTTCATGAATTCCCATATACACTTCACCTAGCTTTCCCTCATGTTAAAATCCATCCCCTGATTTTTTTTTTTTGGCTGCACCGTGCAGCATGCCAGATCTTAGTTCCCTAACCAGGGACTGAACCCACATGCTGGGCAGTGGAAGCACTGTCTTCACCACTGGACTGCCAGGGAAGTCCTCCCTAATGTTAAAACCTTACACAGCCACAATACAATGACAGGAAGTCATAGTTTTGTACAGTACTATTAACTAAACTTCAGACTTTGCTCAAATTCGACCAGTTTTCCCACTGATGTCCTTTTTGTTTTCAAGGATCCAATCCAAGATCCTATATCACACTTAGTTATGTCTCTTTAATCTTCTTCAATCTGTGACAAAGAACTGTGACTTTTAAATTAAAATTAGTCAAGGTTTATTTGATTCTGAAAAAGGCATAGCATTTCTGGAAAGAGCATTAAATACTGAAAACCTGCCTTGGGAATTGCTGGGTCTATGTGATAATCAAGAAAACATCCTAAAATAAAGAGCTACTAAAGAGCTACAGTGGTCTCACAGATGGAAAAGAGAATCACTTTAAATAAAAAGAAGACTTTGCTGAGATAGTCTGAATCGGTCAGTTATATTTAACATACTTGTCCACAGAAAAGAAGTCAACAATCAGTTATAAATCCCTGGAAAAGCACAGGGTACCAGATAGAAATCAATACAACTCTGTTTAATAGAGTAGTCATGAAAGATTAATTTGTTTTTAAAGGACCTGAATGTGTTCCATCTACAGATAAGGGAACTTAATAACTAAATTCAAGTATACAAAAGGTTATTAGAAGGCACTAAATTTCCCCTACATATGGACTCTCTTTTCTAAACTATAGCATAAAAGTTGCTGAGTTGTGGGTGACTCTAATTGAAACCCTTAACCCTTTGGAAGATGCACAATCTCTACACATTATTTAAGCTACTTAGGGAGAAGTGGCAAGACGGTCCTCTACAAACTTGGGTAGGTTACCTCCTATTTTTGAGGATTCTGGGTTGAGCACATTAATTATAATGATGATTATAATTATAATGATTAAATATAAATATAATTATACTTTACTAATGAATTCTCAGTTACCTGAAAAGGTAATGGTTTTTCAGAATTCCTACTGGAGCTTAGAATTCCTGAAGAGGAAAGATTAGAAGATATAACTGTGTATTAAAACTGAAACAAGGAAGTTTAGTAAGTCAAAGCAAATCTAGAGTGATCACTGTGGATAGGGCCTGCAGACATGAAATTAATAGATGCTTGCTACTTGGAAGGAAAGTTATGACAAACTTAGACAGCATTAAAAAGCAGAGATATCACTTTGCCGACAAAGGTTCGTATAGTCAAAGTTATGGTTTTTCCATTGGTCATGTATGGATGTGAGAGTTGGACCATAAAGAAGGCTGAGTGCTGAAGAATTGATGCTTTTGAACTGTGGTGCTGGAGAAGACTCTTGAGAGTCCCTTGGACTGCAAGGAGATCAAACCAGTCAATCCTAAAGGACATCAACCCTGCATATTCACTGGAAAGACAGATGGTGAAGCTCCAATAGTTTGGCCACCTGATGTGAAGAGCCGACTCATTAGAAAAGACTTTGATGCTGGGAAAATTGAAGGCAAAAGAAGGGGCAGCAGAGGATGAGATGGCTAGATAGCATCACAGACTCAGTGTACATGAGTTTGGGCAAATGCTAGAAGACAGTGGAGGACAGAGGAGCCTGGCATGCTGCAGTCCATGGAGTCGCAGAGTTGGACATGATTTAGCAACTGAACAACAACAAAGAAAAAAAAAAAAACAAGAACAAGCTAACAAATAAAAAACTGAAGATTCTATTAGTGTACAGCCTTAAAAACTAAGAGAAAACAACGTCTTTGTGGTTTAAAAATTTATCAGCCAGGAAATGAGGGTAAATCGGAAGGATCCACGGCAGTAAGTGGGCTCCACAGAAGATGCCATAGCAGAGGCATTGACTTCAGACTTGAGCTTAGCCACACCTGCCACTAAGACTGGCAAGTCTAAAATTTCACATGCATAAAATGAGGAGAGTTACAACATCTGTTTCTGAGGGATGTGCCTAGCATATAGTAAGTGCTTATCATCACTAACGTCTCTTGGTTCTTTGGTGCAAGATTAGCATTGGGGTTCGTGTCTAAATTTTCCTGAGCCAGAGCCTGAGTTGCTGACTGGAATTGGGCCTGAGTCACGTGACTTAGCAGCAGTAGCAGCACATTTCCCTGGGCCACTCTGGTTCAGATACAAATGTTTAAGACTGGGCCACAAGTGGACTCCTTTCTGAACTGACTCAGATACAGCAGAGAATTTTGGGAAACAGGAATTAAGTTAGGTACATTTCTTCAATAACGATTTCCAGATGGGTAATCTGTATAAATCAAAAGCCTATCCATTTTTGGATCTTAATTTTGCAGAAGGGAAATTCTGTAGCCTTAAAACAGCATCTAACATGCTTATGACTAACTCAGCAAACCCCAATAGTTATGAATATAGCAAAGTGTGCAGGTTGCCAGATAGTTTGACACTCATGATAGCCTTAAGTTTCTAGAGATTACAGTCCTAAGCATGGCCTGAAAGTCTGCCCTTTGTCTACTGGGAATCATTTTGTTCTTTTAAGAAACATATGAGAAAATATCTTTAAGATGATTTCAGAACAGATGAGACAACGGCACAGGTAAAATATATTATTTCAATATTCTGGGGGGTGAGTCTGGTTCTTCTGATTTTGTATTTTCCAAAATTCTAAAAAAAAAAAAAAATCACAATCATTCCAGAACAGTGAATAATTCTCCACTAAATAGGATTTTAAAGGTCAAGACTTGCTTTATCATCAGCCCTGGAAGCTCATATATAAAAACATGTTATAAGACCACTAGTCATGTAAAGCAGTATTATTTTGATTTCATAGATGGTACAAGTTTGTGATTTTTTTCCCTCCTTCAAGATCAGGAATGAGATGGGTGGCTCAGGTCAGATGAAGCCTTACAAGGTATATGGTCCCAGTAAGGTCACTGTACATCTAGGGTTGGGTCTATTCTCTGCTTAATCAATTTCCCCTGGCATTATTGGGCTCAGTGGGAAAAATTTACAGTAACTAAATTTGTATGAGGCTGGCTCATACATCACAATATCAACTGATGAATTCAAACAGGAAATGTGTCTAGCAGTTCTCTCTTGGAAGATCTTGTGATAACCCCAATTTACAGAAAAAAGAATAACATATTCTTAACAGATGATTTATTGTCAGTTTTTTTCTAAAGGACATTTCCATTTAGAGAACCAGTATCAGCAACTAAAAACAGAAGCATCCTTCTGTAGTGGAAGAGATATAATGGCATATATTCCTTGATTTTCCTTTCTGTATATCTAGACAGCAGAGACACACCTTCCCTCCAATATCTCATCTCCTTTTCTCCCACTGTAATCACAATTTTTAGCTTCCCAGCTTTCCTTGCAGCTGTACATGGCCACATGTTTCATGATTCATACATGATGACTCCCAAGGAAGTAACTGGGAATTATGCTTAATAGAGCACTGAAGGTATTATCAACCATATTCTGTTTTATTCCTTTCTCCACCCTGTAATGTTTATGCCATGATCTTGCTTAATAAGAATATAGTTTACATTCAAGGGGAAAACAGAGTACTAAGAAAAAGGGGATAAATGGTAAAATGCTATCAAGTTCCCTTCATAATGCCATCAAGTTCCCTATCACATCAGTGCCAACTCTTATATGCATAAGAAATAAAATTTAATCTTGTGTTAAACCAATTGTTTTGGATTTTGTTACTCAGAGTTGAACCCATCTATCTAATATACAGGTGTTCTGGATGAGTACTATTAAAAATTATTTTGTATTAATTCAGTTCAGTTCAGTCACTCAGTCGTGTCCGACTCTTTGCGACCCCGTGAATTGCAGCATGCCAGGCCTCCCTGTACATCACCAACTCCCAGAGTTTACTCAAACTCATGCCCATTGAGTCGGTGATGCCATCCAGCCATCTCATCCTCTGTCATCCCCTTCTCCTCCTGTCCAATCCCTCCCAGCATCAGGGTCTTTTCCAATGAGTCAACTCTTCGCATGAGGTGGCCAAAGTATTGGAGTTTCAGCTTCAGCATCAGTCCTTCCAATGAACACCCAGGACTGATCTCCTTTAGGATGGACTGGCTGGATCTCCTTGCAGTCCAAGGGACTCTCAAGAGTCTTCTCCAACACCACAGTTCAAAAGCATTAATTTTTCAGCGCTCAGCTTTCTTCACTGTCCAACTCTCACATACATACATGACCACTGGAAACAGACATTGGTAAAAGGCAGACCATCTATCTTAGCTCCAGTTCAGAAAAATATGATTTTTGCTAAGACATTTCATTAGCTTTCTGTCATGATACCACATTACCAAGGCACAGAGAGGCTGGGTTTTTCAAAGTAAAAAAGCTGATTTTTTTTTTTTAACTGCAGTCACAAGCTTGGCGAAAATATGCTCTGAGGATTGTATTTCTACGTATCCTGTTTCTAACAACTCACTTCTACTAATACATAATCATTGATTATCACCAAATAAAATACCCAGCACTTAGCTCATCAAGCTCACATAAAAATTAAAAATGTAGCATGTAACAACAGACAATTGTATGTAACTTGTAGCATGTGACCACAGACATTATATAGTGACTGAGTTATGTAAAACGCTCAGCAGGAAAATTAGTCACAATTGGAAAATAGAAAAAAAAAAAAAAAAAAAAAAAAGATGGTGGTGTAACAGTTTTAGTTAAATAGTCCCATAGAGTTACACATTATTACAATCATACATTATTAATGTACATCAATGCAGCAAAAAGGAATTCTGGGACATAAATCTTTCCCACATTTATACTGAAACACCATTCTTTGTTTTGCAGCCACAGTAATAACTGTTTATAAGGCTTTTCTCACCATTTCTGACTGAACACCAGTCATGTGACACCAATCAACTTTCTTTATTTTAAAAAAGTCACATTATCTCCTCCTGTAGGATGCGTTGGTGTGCCTCTAAAAATCTTAATGTAACAAAAAAGGGGTGTACTTCTGTGGTGGTCCAGTGGTTAAGAATCTGCCCTGCAGTGCAGGGAAAATGTGTTCAAGTCCTGGTTGGGGAACTAAGATTACACAGGCTGCAGAACAACTAAGCCCGCATGCCACAGCTAGAGAGCCCATGTGCTGCAACAAAGATCCTGCATGCTGCAAATAAGACCTGATGTAACCAAATAAAAAAACTCAGAAATCAAAAAGGGAACATGGAGAGATCTTGAAAACATCATGCCTAGGTAAAAGATGCCAGTCAAAAAGGACCACCTATTGTATGATACCATTTATCTGGGCTTTTATAGAAAGCCCAGAACAGGCAAATCTATAGGAAGAGTATGTTAGTAATTTCTCAAGGGTGGGAATGGTGTATGTGGGGGGATGGTGGCAGCACTGGGAATGATGGCTATGTGAGTAGGGCTTTTTTGGGGGATAATGATAATGAAAATATTCTAAAATTGATTGTGATAATGGATGCACAACCTTTTGAATATGCCAAAAACCACTGGACTGTAAATTTAAAAGAGTGAACTATATGGGATATAAACAATGTCTCAATAAAGCTGTTAAAAAAAGGAGGGGGGTAGTCTTAGCTACAGAAATCAGACAAGAAAAGGAAATAAGAGGAATCCAAACTGGAAAGGAAGAAGTAAAACTGTCACTATTTGTAGATGACATGATATTATACACAGAAAATCTTAGAGACATCACCAGAAAACTACTAGAGTTCATCAATGAATTTGGTAGAGTTGCAGGATACAAAATTAATACAAAGAAACCTGTTGAATTTCTATATACTAACAAAGAACTGGACTTCCCTGGTGGCTCAGATGGTAAAGCGTCTGCCTACAATGCGGGAGACCCAGTTTCAATCCCTGGGTCGGGAAGATCTCCTGGAGAAGGAAATGGTAACCCACTCCAGTATTCTAGCCTGGAAAATCCCATGGATGGAGAAGCCAGGTAGGCTACAGTCCATAGGGTCGAGAAATTAAGGAAACAATGCCATATACCATTGCCTCAAAAAGAATAAAATACCTAAAAGTAAGTCTAACTAAGGAAGTAAAAGATGTGTAGTTAGAAAACTATAAAACACTGATGAAAGAAATTGGAAGATGACACAAATGGAAAGATATACTGTGTTCATGGATTTTTAAAAGACAATGACAATACTGTCAAAAGCAATCTATTTTTCATAGAACTAGAACAAATAAATATAAAATTTGTACGGAAACATGAAAGACCTTGAATAGCCAAAGTCATCTTGAGAAAGAAGAGCAGAGCTGGAGGTATCATGCTCCCGGATTTCAGCACAAAGCTACATTAATCAAAACAGTACAGTATTGGCACAAAAACAGACACACAGATCAATGGAATAGAATGCATGCATGCATCTGTGCAGTTGTGTCCAATGCTCTGTGACCACAGGGACTGCAGCTCGCCAGGCTCCTCCGTCTGTGGGATCTCCCAGGCAGGAGTACTGGAGCGGGTTGCCGTTCCTACTCCGAGGGATCGTCTCGACCCAGGGGTCAGACCCACATCTCTCATGTCACCTGCACTCGCAGGTGGACTCTCTATCTGAGCCACCTCGGAAGCCCATGGGTAGAAGTGGAATGTGCTCAGTTGTATCTGACTCTCTGTGACCCCATAGAATGTAGCCTGCCAGCTTCCTCTAACTGTGAGATTATCCTATCAGGGGTACTGGAGTGGGCTGCCATTACTCCTCTAGGAAATCTTCCCAACCCAGGGACCGAACCTGCGTCTCCTAAAGCTCCTGCACCAGCAGGTGGATTCTTTACCAATGAGCCACCTAGGAAGCCATGAAATAGAATAGAGAGCCCAAAAATAAACCCATGGATTTATGGCCAATTAATCTATGACAAAGGAGGCAAAAACATACAACAGAGAGATTACAGTCTTTTCAGTAAGTGGGGAAAACTGAACAGCTACATGTAAAAGAATGAAATTAGAATATTTTCTCATACTATATGCAAAAATAAAATAAAAAGTGATTAAAGAGCTAAATATAACACTGGAAACCATAAGACTCCTATAAGAAAACTTAGGTAGAACACTCTTTGACATAAATTGCAGCAATATTTTTTTGGATCTGTCTCCTAGGCAAAGGAAACAAAAACAGAAATCAACATGTGGGACCTAATTAAACTCAAAAACTTTTGCACAGCAAAAAGCATGACGAAAGGAAACCAATGACAAACAGAAAGACAAACTACTGAATGGGAGAAAATATTCACAAATGATATGAACAATAAGAAGTTAATATCCAAAATATATAAATAACACATGCAACTCAACAGCCAAAAAAAAAAAAAAAAAAAAGCAATCTGATTTAAAAATGGGCAGAAGACCCAAATAGACATTTTTCCAAAGAAGACACAAAGATGGCCAATGAGGACATGAAAAGATGCTCAACACTACTAATCACCAGAGAAATGCAAATCAAAACCACATTGAGATATTACCTCACACCTGTCAGAATGGCAATCCTTCAAAAGTACAAAAATAACAAATCTTGGTGAGGATGTAGAGAAAGGGGAATCTTTGTACACTCATGGTGGGAATGCAAATTGGTGCAGCCACTATGGGAAGTATGAGGTTTCTCCAAAAACTAAAAACAGAACTACATTAAGGTCTAGCAATTTTACTACTAGGTATTTACATAACAACAACAACAACAACAACACCCCACCAAAACACTAATTCAAAACGATACCTGCATTCCAACATTCACAGCAGCATTATTTACAATAGCCAATATATGGAAGCAATCTAAAGTGTCTATCAACAGATGAATGGATAAAGAAGATGTGGTCTGTATACACAATGGAATACTACTCCATCATAAAAAAGAATAAAATCTTGCCATTTGCAGCAACATGGATGGACCTGCAGGGCACTGCTGCTGCTGCTAAGTTGCTTCAGTCGTGTCCGACTCTGTGTGACTCCATAGATGGCAGCCCACCAGGCTCCTCTGTCCCTGGAATTCTCCAGGCAAGAACACTGGAGTGGGTTGCCATTTCCTTCTCCAATGCATGCATGCATGCTAAGTCGCTTCAGTCGTGTCTGACTCTGTACGACCCTATGGACAGCAGCCCACCAGGCTCCTCTGTCCACAGGATTCTCCAGGCAAGAATACTGGAGTGGGCTGCCATTTCCTTCTCCGATTTAATTGCTAAGTCACATCTAACTCTTTGGAACTCCATGGACCATAGCCCATCAGGCCCCTCTGTCCATGGGATTTCCCAGGCAAGAATACCAGAGTGGGTTGCCATTTCCTTCTCCATGCAGGGCACTATGCTAAGTGAAATAAGTCACAGAAAAACAAATACTGTATGTCATAACATGCATGTAGAATCTAAAAAAATACAACACACTAGTGTTGTTATTGTTCAGTCGCTAAGTCATGTCTGGGTCTTTGTGACCCCATGAACTGCAGCACGTCAGGCTTCCCTGTCCTTCACTATCTCCCCAAGTTTGCTCAAACTAATGTTCACTGAGTCAGTGAAGGCATCCAACCATCTCATCCACTGTTACCCTCTTCTCCTCCTGCCCTCAATGTTTCCCAGCATTGGGGTCTTTTCCAATGAGTCGACTCTTAGCATCAGGTGGCCAATATATTGGAGCTTCAGCATAAGTCCTTCCAGTGAAAATTCAGGGTTAATTTCCTTTAGGATTGACTGGTTTAATCTTCGTGCAGTCCAAGGGATCCTCAAGAGTCTTCTCCAGCACCCATAGTTTGAAAGCATCAATTCTTCAGCACCCAGCCTTCTTTATGGTCCAACTCTCACATCCACACATGACTACTGGAAAAACCATAAATTTGACTATATGGACCTTTGTCGGCTTTGATGTCTCTGCTTTTTAATATGCTTTCTAGGTTTGTCATAACTTTTCTTCCAAGGAGCAGGTGTCTTTTAATTTCATGGCTGCAGACACCATCCACAGTGATTTTGAAGTCCAAGAAAAAGAAATCTGTCATGGTTTCCACTTTTTCCCCATCTATTTGCCATGAGGTAATGGGACCAGATGCCATGATCTTAGTTTTCTGAATGTTGAGTTTTAAGCCAGCTTTTTCATTCTCCTCTTTCACCTTCATCAAGATGTTCTTTAGTTCTTTGCTTTCTGCCATTAATGACATATTATCTGCATACCTGAGGTTGTTGATATTTCTCCTGGCAATCTTGAATCCAGCTTGTAGCTCATCCACCCTGGCATCTCGCATGATATACTCTGCATGTAAGTTAAATAAGCAGGGTGACAAAACACAGCCTTGACATAGTCATTTCTCAATTTTGAATGAGTCCATTGTTTCATGTCTGGTTCTAACCATTGCTTCTTATGCTGTATACGGGTATCTCAGGAGGCAGGTAAGGTGGTCTGGTATTTCCATCTTTTTAAGAATTTTCCACAGTTTGTTGTGATCCACACAAAGATTTTAGCATAGTTATGAAGCAAAACTAGATTTTTTAAAGGAATTCCTTTGCTTTTTTTATGATCTAGTCGATGTTGGCAATTTGATATCTAGTTTCTCTGCCTTTTCTAAATCCAGCTTATACATACGGAAGTTCTTGGTTCACTTATCGTTGAAGCCTAGCTTGAGGCATTTTGAGTATTACCTTGCTAGCAAGTGAATGAGCACAATTGTGTGGCAGTTTGAACATTCTTTGGCATTGCCCTTCTTTGGGACTGAAATGAAAACTGACACTTTTCAGTACTGTGGCCACTGCTGAGTTTTCAAAATTTGCTGGCATACTGAGTGCAGCACTTTAATAGCATCATCTTTTAGGATTAGAAATAGCTCAGCTGGCATTCCATCTCCTCCACTAGCTTTGTTCGTGTAATGCTTCCTAAGGCACACTTGACTTCATATTCCAGGATGTCTGGTTCTAGGTGACCACACCATCATGGTTATCCGGTTCATTAAGACCTTCTTTGTATAGTTCTTCTGTGTATTCTTGCCACTTCTTTTTAATCTCTTTTGCTTCTGTTAGGTCCTTGCCCTTTTTGTCCTTTATTGTGCCCATCTTTGCATGAAATGTTGCCTTGGTGTCTCTAATTTTCTTGAAGAGATCTTTAGTCTTTCTCATTCTATTGTTTTCCTCTATATCTTTGCATTGTTCATTTAGGAAGGCTTTCTTATCTCTTCTTGCTATTCTCTGGAACTCTGCATTCAGTTGGGTATATCGTTCCCTTTCTCCTTTGTCTCTTGCTTCTCTTCTTTTCTCAGCTATTTGTAAGGCCTCCTTAGATAACCACTTTGCCTTCTTGCATTTCTTTTCCTTGGGACGGTTTTAGTCACCACCTCCTGTACAATGGTGTGAACCTCCATCCATAGTTCTTCAGGCACTCTGTCTACCAGATCTAGTCCCTTGAATCTATTTATCACCTCCATTGTATAAAGGGATTTGATTTAGGTCATACCTGAATGGCCTAGTGGTTTTCCCTACTTTCTTAAATTTGAGCCTAAATTTGCAATAAGGAGCTGATGATCTGAACCACAGTCAGCTCCAAATCTTGTTTTTGCTGACTGTATAGAGCTTCTCCATCTTTGGCTGCAAAGAATATAATCAATCTGTATTTGGTATTGACCATCTGGTGATGTCCATGTATAGAGTCATTTCCTGTGATGTTGGAAGAGGGTTTTGCTATGAGCAGTGTGCTCTCTTGACAAAATTCCGTTTGCCTTTGCCCTGCTTCATTTTGTACTCCAAAGCCAAACTTGTCTATTATTCCAGGTATCTTCTGGCTTCCTACTTTTGCATTCCAGTGCCCTATGATAAAAAGGACATCTTTTTTTGGTATTCTAAAAGGTCTAAAGTTATAAAGGTTCTAAAGTTCTAAAAGGTCTTGTAGGTCTTCATAGAATTGTTCAACTTCAGCTTCTTCAGCATAGTGGTTGAGGCATAGACTGGATTACTGTGATATTAAATGGTTTGCCTTGGAAACGGACAAGTCTCTCTGTCATTTTTGAGATTGCACCCAAGTACTGCATTTTGGACTCTTCTGTTGACTGTGAGAGCTACTCCATTCTTTCTAAGGAATTCTTGTCCACGGTAGTAGATATAATGGTCATCTGAATTAAATTTGCCCATTCCCATCTATTTTAGTTCACTGATTTCCAAAATGTCGATGTTCACTCTTGCCATCTCCTATTTGACCGCAGTGAATTAACCTTGATTCATGGACCTAATATTCCAGGCTCCTATGCAATACTGTTCTTTACAGCACTGGACTTGACTTTCAGCACCAGGTACATCCACAACTGAGCATCATTTCCACTTTGGCTCAGCCTCTTCATGCTTTCTGGAGCTATTTCTCTGTTCTTCCCCAGTAGCGTACCGGACACCTACCAACCTGAAGGGCTCATCTTTCAGTGGCATATCTTTCTGCCTTTTCATACTGTTCATGGGGTTCTCAGGGCAAGAATACTGAAGTGGTTGCCATTCCCTTCTCCAGTGGACCACAGTTTGTCAGGCCCTGACTAGCAGGGACACGCCCTTCAGCCACTTCACATAGCTGGATGGTATGCTCGGCGCCCTGGTTGTCCCACCACTGGCCTCATCGAGAGTGTGACCCTTCACTGGCTGTTGGATGTTGGTCAATGTGCCGCCTGGGAGCCGAGGCAGCAGCCCTGCTGGAGTTGCAGGAAAGGGGGTCTGGTGAAGGCTGGAGCTGATGTTGGAGGATGCCCAGGAACAGAAAGTTCTCTGGCCTCACTGTTGCTACTGGCCACTCTGGGGCCGATCTGCCACCCAGGAGCAGAGAGCATCCTGGTCTCTTCACTGCCATTTGCTGCCCTGGGGCTGATCCATTGCCCCAACACACTAGTGAATATAACAAAACAGAAACAGACTCACAAAGTAATGGTTATCAGTGGGGAGAAGGAAGCAGGGAGGATCAAGATAGAGGCAGAGGATTAAGAAGTACAAACTACTATGTATAAAATAAATAAGGTACAAAGAAATATTTGTACAGCACAGGAAATATAATCAACATTTTATTATAACTTTAAATGGTATATAATCTATAAAACTTTTGAATCACTATGCTGTATATCTGAAAGTAACATAATACTATAAATCAAGTATACCTCAATTTTTTTAAGTTATTTTCTGAAAAAAAAGGGAGGGAAGAAAACTGACTTAAGATAACCATCAGAAATGAGATACCCAAAACCTCCTAACAACTTAAGAAAGTATATAGTACCGTTAAGTGGTAATAATTTCTTATATCATCTGACCACTACTGGAATGGAACCTCTAACCAGCCACAGTTTGGCAGCCAGGTTGAAATAGCAGCATAACTGGTCTCATATTTATGAAAAGGGCAGAACTGAGTAACAGAAAAGATTGTTCTTGGGTTCACCCTTTCCATTGCTCCACTCCTTGCCTAACAACAACAATCACTAGGAGAGTACTTTATTAAAGGTGATAAACTATACTCACAATAACCTCTGAAGTTACTCAATTATAAATTCAATAATTCTAAAAAAAAATAAATAAATTCAATAATTCTGAAAGATTCCATTATAATTGTTCTTTTTGAGGCTAAGAGAGGTAGTACTTCACCAAAGCCAAACAGTTAATAAGTAGTAGGGCCACACAAGGGCTTCCCTGGTGGCTCAGATGGTAAAGAATCAGCCTGCAATGCAGGAGACTGGGTTCGATCCCTGGGTTGGGAAGATCCAGGCCCTGGAGAAGGGACTGGCAACCCACCCCAGTATTCTTGCCTGGGAAATCCCATGGATAGAGGAGCCTGGTGGGCTATAGTCCATGGGGTTATAAGAGTCAGACATGACTTAGCTACTAACACACAGGGCCACTTAAGTTACTTAAATTCCAACTTAAAAAAAAAAAGAAACAACTTACTTAAATGCCACATGCTTTCCACCACATCACCTTATTTCTTTTTTGCCTATATAAAAATAGACTTGTAACTTACTGTGTAAAAATATATGCTTAGGTTTTCAAGAGTTAGAAGTTAGTCTGAATAAAATCTAAATGCAGCCTCTGATCTACTGATTTCACTGCACTTGTGGTTAGTTATCTTAGCCTGAAAAAAGTCCTGAACTTCCTCGTGAGGTTTCTTCAGCTTTACAGAAAACTTTAAGTCAGATAATACATAAAATGTCAGAAAAAGAATATTAAAATTACAACCTCAGATCTAATAAATTCAGATGTTACCCATACCTTAACTTCATTTAAATGTAGTGGAGTTATTCAACAAGAGTGTCTTACCATGAGACGTGGGATTTCTATAAATTCAGATTAAACAATACCTGGCACTTAAAAGATACTCAGTAAGTATTATTGGGAACTGGACAAAGGCTGCATGGTGGGGCATAAGCACAGAGGCTTCTGGCTGCAAATGAGGGTAAGGAGACAACACAGTTGAAACACATATTTCCAGAGGGTTCTCTGAATAAAAGAAATACATATGAAAAATTTTTTTGTATTAAATTTTGTATTGGCATATAATTTATTTACAATGTTGTATTAGTTTCATGTATACAGCAAAGTGATTTATTCATACATATATTCATTCTTTCTCAGATTCTTTCCTCATAAAGATTATTATAGAATACTGAGTAGAGTTCCCTGTGCTATACATTAGGTCCTTGCTAGTTATCTACTTTATATATAGTAGTGTCTGCTTGTTAACCAAGTTCCTGAATTATCCCTCCCCACTAACTTTCCCTGTTGGTAACCATAAGTTTCTTTTTTGACATCTGTTTTGTAAATAAGCTCATTTGTAACTAAGTAATGAACTTGTAAATAAGTTCATCATTTTTAAAAAATTAGATTCCACATATGAGTGGTATGGTATTTGTCTTTCTCTGTATGACTTACTTCACTTAGTATGATAATCTCTAGGTCCATCTATATTGCTGTAAATGGCATTATTTCAAATCTTTTCATAGTTGATTAATAATCTATTGTATATATGTACCACATCTTCTTTATCCATCCCTCTGTTGATGTTGATGGACATTTAGGTTGCTTCCATGTCTTGGCTATTGTAAACAGTGCTGCAACGAACTGAGGTGAATGTTATCTTTTCAAATTATAGTTTTCTCTGGATATATACCCAGGAGAGGGGTTGCTGGATCATATGGTAGTTCTAATTTCAGCTTTCTAAGGAACCTCCATACTGTTATACATAGTGGTTGTACCAATTTTTTAATACATTGCTACCAACAGAGTTAAGAGAGTTCCCTTTCCCCCACATCTACTCAGCATTTAGACTTTTTTTTTTTTTTTAGCATTTAGACTTTTTGATGATGGCCATTCTGACTGGTGTGAGGTGATACCTCATTGTAGTTTTGATTTGCATTTCTCTGATAATTAGTGATATTGAGCATCTTTTCATGTGCTTTTTGTCCATCTATATGTCTTATTTGGAGAAATGTCTATTTAGATCTTCTGCTCATTTTTTGACTGGTTTTGTTTTTGATATACAGTAAATGAGCTATTTTATTGTATATTTGGGAGATTATCCCTTGTTGACTGCTTTGTTTGCAACTATTTTCTCCCATTCTGTGGGCTGTCTTTTCGTTTTATTTATAGTTTCCTTTGTTGTGCAGAAGCTTTTAAGTTTAATTAGGTCCCATTTATTTGTTTTTACTTGCACTACTCTAGGAGGTGGATCAAAGAAGATATTGCTACAATTTATGTCAAAGATTGTTCTATGTTTTCCTCTAAGAGTTTTATAGTGTCTGGCCTTACACATAGGTCTTTGATTCATTTTGAGGTTGTTTTTGTGTATAGTGTTAGGGAATGTTCTCATCTCCTTCTTTTATATGTAGCTTTGCAGTTTTCCCAGCATCACTTACTGAAGAAACTTGTCTTTTCCCCATTTAATATTCTTGCCTTCTTTATCACAAATTAACTGACTATAAGTGTGTGGGTTTATTTCTGGGCTTTCCATCCTGATCTATTGACTGTATTTCTGTCCTTGGGCTAGTACCATACTTGTAGCTTTGTAGTAAAGTCTGAAGTCAGGGAATGTGATTCCTCCAGCTCTGTTTTTCTTACTCAGGATTTCATTGGCTACTTGGGGTCTTTAGTGTTTCCATACAAATTAACAAAAATTTTTGTTATAGTCTGTTAAAAATGTCATTGGCAATTTGATAAAGATTGTAGTGAATCTGTAGATTGCCTTGGGGAGTATTGTCATTTTGACACTATTGATTCTTCCCATCAAAGAATATGGTATATCTTTCTGTTTATATCATCTTTGATTTCTTTCATCAGCTTCTTATAGTTTTCAGAGTACAGGTCTTTTGTCTCCTTAGGCATGTTATTTTCAGGCATTTTATTCTTTTTGATGGGGTGGTAAATGGGATTGGTTTCATAATCTTTCTTTCTGATCTTTCACTGTTAGTGTAGAGGAATGCAAGAGATTTCCATGTATTAATTTTTATCCTGCAATGTTACCAAATTCATTATTGAGTTCTAGTAATCTTCTGGTAGTATTTTGTTTCTGATTTTAGAGAGAATGCCTCAGCTTTTCACAGTTGAAAATGATGTTAGCTGTGGGCTTGTCATATATTGCCTTTATTATGTTGATATAGGTTCCCTGTATGCCCACTTCATGGAGACTTTTTACCATAAATGGATGTTGAAGAAGTATGTACTTTCTTCTTTATCTGAATTGCGAAAGCAACCATACTACTCAGCACTAAGCATAATGACTTGCTTAGAGTAAGTGTTTTGCAATCATCTGTTTTAATTCAATAGGTAGGGAAATGTAATTTTCAGCACTAAAACCATTTTAGAGTCCTGATGAGGAATAATCAGCTCAACTGACTAAACATGTTTATACTGATTTTATCTATGGTCTTTTGAGGCATCTCTCTATAAAGACATTCTTTATCTTTCAGAAAAGACCCATAGTACTATTATTTTAAAATAAAACAGCATAATCATAGCAATATTTTGCCAAGGGACAAATCATAATAGCACATACATTTAATGATCTCTCAAATATGATTAGAGGCTGTATAGAGATGGTTATGAAGCTAAAAACACCTGTTTAATTTCCATTTCATATCAAAGTTACTTTCCCCAGAATACACAGATTCAGAAGATAAATAAACACAACTGGCTTAAAATAAAATGAAGGAAGAAAAATAAGTAAGGCTTTATATTTGCATGACTTTACTCAGTAATTTTACTGAATAAGAATGTCAAGACATGAAGTTAAACAAAATGTATTATGAGAAATAGTAATCAAAGGATTTTTTTTCCCATAAAGTACAATTTAAAGAAAAAGAATGATATTCAATGAAGAATTCTCCCTGCCTTTGAAGATATTTAAACATTAATTCTGTAATACATAACCTTGATTTCTTTAGTCTAGACACAATCTCATGAAAACACTCACTACACGTTAGGGATATACTATGTGAAAAGCTCAGTCTAAGAAGAGTGAATGGATTAGACATTCAAGGGCTGGGTCATGCTGACTCTGGAAATCTTTCAATTTTAAAAATTAATTAAATAAGAAATTGAAGTACAGATGGTGTACAATAGTGTATAAGTTACAGATATACAGTCATTTTTAAAGGCTATTTATACTATTTATAGTTATTACAAAATATTAGCTCTATTCTCTTCCAATTTTTATTTTTTTATTTTCTCTTCCAGTTTTTAAATTTTAATCTAGTTAGTATTCTTTCCTCTTTGCTCCTTGATTTTAATTTATAAAAGCCTTTCATTTATCTTTATCTGTAACTTCCAGAGCAATTAGAGTGTACATTGTCAATTGTTAAAAAAAAACAAGGACTTCCCTGGTGATCCAGTTGTTAAGAATCTGCCTTCCAATGCAGGGTGAATGGGTTTGATCTCTGGTCGGGGAACTAAGATCCCACAAGCTGCAGGTCAACTAAGCCAGTGCATGGCAACTGAAGAAGCCTGTGTGCCACAACTACTAAGCCCATTTGCTCCAGAACCTGTGCTCTGCAACAAAAGAAGCCCACGTGCCACAACTAGGAAAGCCTGCATGCTGCAACAAAGAGCCCACATGTGGCAATGAAGACCCAGAGCAGCAAAAAAAAAAAAAATCATTCACATTTTTACTACAGTACTCAGAAGTTCATCGTATATTTATTAAAACAAAAAATTACACAATTCCTTTTATCCAGATTCAAATTCATTATCTCTTATCAAGAACATTAGCAGTGTAAGATTCCTTGGCAGTCTCTCATACAAAATGTATTTCAGAGTAACCCAAGACAGTCCTAGTTGATGACATACAGGTCTTTCTATATAGAACTCCTGATAATAAATGTAGAAGAGAGGACAGGATAAGAAAATCACCATTTGGGCATTTCCCTGGTGGTCCAGCAGTTAAGAATCTGACTGTCAGTGCAGGGAACATGGGTTCCATCTCTGTTCTAGGAGGACCCCAAACGCTAAGGAGCAACTAAGCCCTTGTACCATAACTATAGAGACTGCACTCTAGAACCCACGAGCCACAGCAGCTGAGCCCACGCACTGCAACCACTGAAGCCCTCCTGCCTAGAGCCTGTGCTCTGCAATAAGAAAGGCCCCACAAGAAGGCCAAGCACTGCAACTAGAGGGAAGCCCCTACTGGCTGCAACTAGAGAAAGCCTGCATACAGCAATTTAGACCAGTGCAGCCAAAAATAAATAAATAAATAAAAATTTATAAAAAAGAAAATTACCATTTTGCCACAAAGGATGCTGACATGACCATCAGTGTGGTCTTTTAGCATCACTAGAAGTGAGGTAGCCAGAACTACCCCACTACCCCAGCAGGACTCTGGATGTGATGCAATATTAAGCATCTCCTAAGCATTCTTGCTAAAAAATTTAAATCTGTTTTAATCAAATCTCAAATATGAGAAATTCCATAAGACAATTGACCTGGTTCCTGTAACTAGTCTATGACACACAAAGAAAAAGTGGGGAGAAAGGAAGGAGGAACTGCCCTAAATCAAAACAGGCATGAGGCACAAAATGACCAAACATGATCTGTGGACTCTGAAATCCTGGTGTGAACAAATCATCTCTGAAAAAAGATATCCTTGAGATAATCAGGCAAACCTTAACAGCATCTAGCTATTAGATGATACCAAGGAGTAACTGTTAATTTTATTAGGTACGAGAATAGCATTTTGATTCTATAAGATAACATCCTTATTTTAAAAAGATGCATACAGAAGTATGTCAGGAACTATGTACAAAAATGCCTTGGATTTGCTTTAAAATACCTCAGCAAACAAAGTAAAAGGAAATAGGATAAATGACCTATTTTTGAATGTATTTACAGTTACTTATAATAAAAAAATTAAAAAGAACCTCATTAGCAGAGAAACCTGAAAAATAGTACAGGTCAATCTATTTAGTAATACTAATCTTGGGTAGAAAATAAATGGATCAATGAAAAAATTAACACTGCAGTGCTTATTTAGAAACTGAATCAGTTATATGGAAAATATAAATTTTCTCTTTGTATCATAAGGTTAGTGCTAAAAATTGTGCTATAAAGCAAATATCCCCCACTGCTCTGCAAATTCACACACTGAAATCTAATCCCCAATGTAATGGTATCTGAAAGTGATTAAGTGTTGAGGGTGACACACCCAAGAATGGGATTGATGCCCTTATATAAGAGGCCCCAATAAAGAAAGACTCTAGATAGCTTCCTCACCCCTTCCACCACAGGAGGACATAGCAAAAAGACAGTGAAAAATACTATCTATGCACCAGCAAGTGAGCCCTTACCAGACACTGAAACTGCTGGTGTTGGATTTCTAAGCCTTCAGAATTATGAGGAATTTCTACCGGTATTTTGTTATAGCAGCCAGAACAGATTAAGAAATCTGACACCTGTGAAATATTAAGTTTTATTCCTGAGGTAGGTTACAATACTGAAAACCCATGGCAAAAACTAAGAAGTTTTATAGGATACATTAAAAAATTTTTTTAGGAGTACAACTTTTTCCTCTCCTCAAAACTGTGGAGTTTATATAATTCTGGAGTTCTAAATAGACGGAGGCAGTGAATTGAAATAGAGAAAACTGAAACACAGAAAACAGAAATCACAGTTTGTATTCTGAACTGAATTGTGTGAGCTTTGGATTATCCAGGTGGACTCTAAACCCAATGACAATGTCTTTATAAGAAAGAAAAAAAAGACCATGTGAACATGGAAGCAAAGAATGGAGTTATGTAGACAGAAACCAAGGAATGTGTGGAGCCATGAAAAGTTGGAAGAAGCAAGGAAGGATTCTCTCCTAGTTTTTGGAGGGAGTGCAGCAACTCTGTTGACACACTGATTTCATTCAGACTTCTGGCCTTTCAAACTGTGAGAGACTAAATTTCTACTGTCTCAGGCCATCAATTTTGTAGTAATTTGTTACAGCAATGCTAGAAAACTATACAGCCTCTTTGCTGCATTCTAACAAATCATTTTTATTTACCTCACTTTTATTTACTGCAAAAGTTCTATAATGGTAATTACTTCGAGTATCAAAAGAAATAAAAAATATATTATGCTCCCCAAATCTCTCCTTATTTGCCAGCCATTTTCTACAAAGGTCTCTAAATTTCCTTTATCAACAGTCTTTCAGGAAATTCCCTGGTAGTCCAGTGATTAGGACTTGGCACTTTCACTGCCATAGCCTGGGTTCTATCCCTAGTCAGGGAACTAGGATCTCATAAGCCACTTGGTGTGCACCCCCTACCCCAGATTGTTCCAAAAGTCCCAGTGCAGGATACCAAGTGAAAGTGAAAGTCGCTCAGTGGTGTCTGACTCTTTGAGACCCCATGGATTGTAGCCTGCCAGGTTCCTCTGTCCATGGCATTCTCCAGGCCAGAATACTGGAGTGGGTAGCCGTTCCCTTCTCCAGGGGATCTTCCCAACCCAGGGATCAAACCCAGGTATCCTGCATTGCAGGCAGATTCTTAACCATCTGAGCCACCAGGGAAGCCCCAACTGAATAGCAAGATACCAACTGAATAGAAAAGATCTGTGTTCTTGTGAAAGTTGACAATATCAACTGAGACATGTGATAGGTTGGAGAATAAAAGCCTGGGTTCTAAACCTGACCCAGGTGACTGTGTGAACCTAAACAGCTTACTGCTTTGACTTTTTGCTTTATCATTCATTAATAATCCTTTGAGGGATGCTGTAAGAAGTAAAGAAGAAATGCGTGTAAAGATTCTGATGTTGTTGTCTAGTCGCTAAGTTGTGTCCGATTCCTTTGCAACCCCATGGACTGTAGCCTGCCATGCTCCTCTGCAAGAGGAGGATTTTTCAGGCAAGAATACTGGAGTGGGTTGCGATTTCCTGCTCTAGAGAATCTTCCCAACCCAGGGATCGAACCCACATCTCCCGCATTGGCAGGTGGATTCTTTACCACTAAGCCAACTAGGAAGCCCAAAAGATACTGACATGAGAGGTTTTTACTATAGGTTAGCTAATGTGAAAGATGATTTCTGGGTACAATATTGCTTCTGGCTATTGATATACTGTTCTATTATATATAAAAAAAATCTTACTACCACAAAATTTCCTCTGGACTGCTTTCAAGGGCAGTTAATAAATTTAAGTAAAATCTTTTATTTAATTATAGCCAAGCATGAAATTTCCAACACACTTCTGAAGAAGTTTCGCAATTTCTTTTGCACTAAAGGGAAAGAATGAAAGCCTACACTTTTGATTTACGTTTTCACCAATTTTCCATAAATTATACTGGCTCATACTTTGATGTTTGCCAAACTTTTTCTCTCAGTCTAAGATGAAGAGCCTATTTGGATATTTCAAATTAATACCATTGAGCAAATTTTTCATGCTCAGAGTTGGGAGAGAACAATAAAGAGGCACAAGTAATTTATAATATTTTGGTTTGCCTAGATGAACTTAACAAACAGGTAATACAGCACCATTCAATCTCCAAATGAAAAAAAATTAAAGATAACATAAAGCATACTGATAAGACTACTAGTGAAGTAATTAACTTTGAGAATTCAATAAACACTGTCATCAAATGAACTACTGATTATACTTGCAGTGCCATATTTGTACTTCTTTTGTTCTCAATTAAATAATTATAACATTAAGTTTGCTCGAGAAGAACTGTATCTGATACAAACACCTGTCTAGTTAGGAAAACATAAATAATAGACAAAATGATTTTAAGACAACATGTATAATTAATGCCACAAACTTCTATAGTTGCTAAAATAGTAAGCAACTCTAAATACACCTAACAGCGTTCAATCTATAAAAATTCAAGTTGCATTACAGTTTCTCAGAGCAAAATCACTATGTAATATGAGGTTTACTTGTGATGCTATCTAAAAAGTAGCTTCCTTTCCTTGCCATTCAGGTTTGTTCCAACTCAGATCCATGGAGGTGCAGAGCAACTATCTGGTGTCATACTGTCTTTACAGCAGGTGGAAGGCCTAGGCTGACTTTCCCAACCAAAAGTAAGGCCACTGGTCAGTTGTTCCTAGGCCAGCTAGTATGGAACAATGTCTGAGTCCTACCTTCAGAGCAGATAAATAAAGCTCAGTCAGCTGGCTTTCAAAGGACTGCTTGCACTAGTGTTCACATTTCCTTTGAAACGATCCGGCATTCTTTTTGTATCTTAAATTTATCTAATACTACAGTCTAATGTCTGAAATGCTCAGATAATTGGAGGTGTCTCCACTGCCTACCTAGATAAGAAACAGGCAGAGTAATTGGTAAGTCAATTACTTCAAGAAACAATTTCTAAAATTAAAAATCAGACAGAAAATAAGGGGTATAGACAATTTAATATGTGGAAAAGCTTTAAGACTCCCTTAAGGCTGGCTGGACACAACTTTCCCTACTTTGGACTTCTATTAATACATAGCCTGTCTTTATCCCTCAGTGAGGCCTATAGAATGGATTTTGTATTGTATTATATATTTATCTTCCAAGCTAGCTAGTAAGTGAAAAAAATAGTATCTTATAACTACTTAAAAAAATCTGTTGATGACATACTGGGTGTTTTAAAAGTTCCATTACCATAAATAAGAATATTTAATGAAAAATAACATGAATTAACACAAAGAAGCAGCCTCACCTCTGGGCAAGCCAAATAAACAAAGTACAAAACTTGGCTTGAAATAAAAATATTTCATCAAGTTATCAAAATGATTTCTCAATGACCAAACTGCTGGGAAGTGCTAGGGGGTGCTCATCTGTCAATGAAGATCATTTAATCAATCTATTGGTATTATGTGGGGGTAATGTGGGGAATAGAGGAGCAAGGAATTAGAAAAAAATCCAATAAAACTAAAAACAGGAGAGTCACATTCATAGTCAATATACTCTAGGAGATAAATACTTCAAATAAAAATACTATAGTGACAAAACAACAACAACAACAAAAAAACAAACAAAACTACAGTGACCAAGTCAGATCAAACATTAGAAACCAAAGAAGAGTATACAAACAATAACTGTAACTATTTTCATTGTATTAGCCACCATGTCAAGTACTTGGTTTAGCATTTTACATGTTATCTCATTTGACCCACACAACATATGAGGTGGGTACTTTTCTTATTTTCATCTTGCAGATGAAGAAACAGAGAGGTTAATCTGCCCAAGGTCATATGGCAAAAAGTGAAAAGAACTAAAATTCAACTCCGATCAGTCTGACTCCAGAATCCAGGTGTAAGACTGCCAATTTAAATTACACTTAGGAAAGAACGAAATGTAATGTAACATAGGTAAAATTCAACCATTAATACAGTCTTCTTAATTTTTCAACTTTCAAGTGTAGCAAAAAGTAGAGAATAATTTAAAAAATTAATGAAAATTGATTTTGTTAGAAAATTTTTAAAAAAGAGCTATTCTACCAGGTTAAATATGTCAGTTATGCCTTTTACTGAGTAGGTACTTGTGTCAATTGCTGTCCTAGGAACATAGTGGTAAACAGGATAGACGAGGTCTTGCTTTCCTGGAGCTCACTGTCCAGTGGAGGGTAAGAGACAAAAAAATTCAGTCAACAACAGAATTTCAGAGAGTGACACATGGTACAGAGGAGATAGGGAGGAAATGTGTAGACTACTCTTTTGAGACATTTAACCATGAAGGTAAACAGAAAGGGATGGATGTAAGGTCAGGGGAAAGTTGTTTTAATTTTTCGTTGTTTTTAAAGATAGGCAATATCAGAGCATGTATGTATGCCAATATTGGTGGTGCCTTGGAAAGTTGTTGAGGATGTGAAAGACAGCACAAAAGCAGAAGTCAAGTTCTCAACTAGCTCTGAGCGGGGAGTAAGGTGGGGAGGCAAGTTGGCCTCTGATGGGAAGAAAACAGAAAACAAGGATCCTAAGCAAGGTGGATTTATAGATTTGGTGAGGAGAGGATGAGGAGTATCTGTCTGATAACTTTTAAACCCTCAGTGAAGTACACAGCCTACTTATCAGCATGGGGATGGGTGGGCTGCTCATGAAGTTAAAGAGTGGGGAGAGATTAATATAGGCAAAAATTAAGAATTACAAGTTATTAAGAATCTGGCAATTTTCTGGGGGCAGTGATGAGAGTAGTCCACTTCAGATTTTTAGTCCTAAATCTGAAGTTCTCTAGTAATATTCAACTTATATGATACGGGCCCACGGGGAAAGCTAGATGAGGAGTGAAGCAGCTGTAAATAGAAAAAAATTCATGGGTTAAAAAATATTTAAAAGTATGTATGCCTGAGATAAACACTAAGTCACTAACAATGTCCAAACAAGCCCTGGTCTATATAACTCCATTTGCCTCTATCTTCTTATCACAGAAATTCTTGCAATAATGTATCTATCTTAGTCATGAGGTATTTAATCATGAAGCTTACAGATTGTTTCTTTTTGGTCATAAACGGCTCTATCACTTCCTAAAGTAGATTTCTAAAAAGATGCAACTGATGGTCTTGATGTTGATTCCAGAGGTGATTACACCTCAATGCTGAAAGAAACTTTCTCTAGTGTTAACTGATATTTCTAGTCAAAAGCAAACTGATGATTTCATTTAAAAGTAAAATAAATAAATAAATAAATAAAACACCCCCTCAAGGTGGTTGCTTTTGACCATCCAACTGTATTCCTAAACCACGATGTTGGCTCAAGACCCAAAACATCCTGGGAAGCACAGGCTGTCTACACAGGTTCAAGGAGAGGAAACAAAGACCGCACCTCTTGAAGGATGCACGTCAACATCATGAAGAATAGCAGTGTTGGGTGAGAGAGTATGTATGCCTGTGTGTACATATATATAGATATTTGGGGAAATATTATCTGCCCTACAAGCAAAAGGAAAGAAAAAGGAACACCACGAAACACCATTTTGAGGAACACCATGAAATGTCAGAGCACCAGGGATAAATAGAAGATCCTAAAGTCTTTCAGAGTGGGAGGAAAAGAGAATGGGGATTACAACTGGAAGCCTTCAAGAGACAGACACTAATTTTCAATCTAGAATTCAATATCCAGTGAAACCATCATTCAAGTGTGAGGGTAAAATAAAGACATTTCAGACATGCAACTTCTGAATTCAGGAAGAAATTTCAGAGTTTGTAGAGGTTCTTTCTCAGGAAGCTACTAAAGAACAAGGAAGACACAGGATCCAGGAAATCAAGGATGCAACATAGGAGGAAGGCAAAGAGAATTCACAAGAAGATAAGAAGGGAGGTCCTATATGACAGCTAGGAAATAGAAATGAAACAGATTATCTGAATATATTGAAAGATGATCATTTCTGTCATAAAATTTGAGGAGAATTTGTGACTGGTAAAAAGAAAACTAGGCAAATGAAAAACAAACAAAAGTGGCAATTATTTAACTCAGGAGAAATAAAGTTGTACAAGAAAGAAACATAATAGGTAATACATATCCAATACGGCTCATCTGTGAATTATAGATACACTGCCACAGTCTTATAAATACTGAAAACTGACTTAACTGAAAACTGTAAAGCACAGATATGAGTGGGGGATAGAAGGATGGTTATGTGGAACAATTAAGTACTCAAATTCCAAACTAGAACTCCATGGATAATATACAAAGGTAGACAATCAAGGAACTGCAGTTTAAACATTGAAAATGAAATAAATATAAAGGTAAATGCTAGAAAGAACTGCTAAGAATTCAAAATAATTGAACCATATTAAACCACTGATTTTTGATAACTCCCCAATCTAAAAAAAAAAAATGGCAATTTCATATAGTTTAAGCTGCTATTAGGTTAGTGCAAAAGTAGTTGTGGTTTCAGACTGTGAATTTTAAATCATTATAACTAGGCTCAAACACATATTTATTAATCAAAATAGGAACCATTACAATCAATACATTTTTGTCAACAAGAAATACGTTTTTTTATTCCTGCTGTGTAAAAATCTGTGCTTTGGGATTTGATGAACTTTTGGAAAGTATTTTCTGCCTCCTGCTGGTTGTAGAAGCATTTTCCCTGGAAAAAGTTGTTGAGATGCTTGAAGAAGTGGTGGTCAGTTGGCAAGAGGTCAGGTGAATATGGCGTTTGAGGCAAAACTTCATAGCCCAATTCATTCAAATTCTGAAGCTTTGGTTGTATGACATGTGGTCAGGTGGTGTTGTGGAGGAGAACTGGGCCCATTCTGTTGACCAATGCCAGCTGCAGGCATTGCAGTTTTCAGTGCATCTCATTGATTTGCTGAGCATACTTCTCAGACGTAATGGCTTTGCTGGGATTCCGAAAGCTGCAGTTGATTAGATGGGCAGCAGACCACCAAACAATGACTATGACCTTTCTTGGATGCAAGTTTGGCTTTGCGAAGTGCTTTGGAGCTTCTTCTCGGTCCAACCACTGAGCTGGTTGTCATATAAAATCCACTTTTCATCACACATAATCTGATCGAGAAATGGTTCATTGTTGTTGCATAGGATAAGAGAAGACTACACTTTAACATGATGATTTTTTTGATTTTCAGTCAGCTCATGAGGCACCCACTTATTGAGCTTTTTCACCTCTCCAATTTGCTTCAAATGCAGAATGACTGTAGAACGGTTGATGTTGAGTTCTTTAGCAACTTCTCACGTAGCTGTAAGAGGATCAGCTTTGATGATTGCTCTCAGTTGGTTGTTGTCAACTTCCAATGGCCAGCCACTGCGCTCCTCATCTTCAAAGCTCTGTCTCCTTTGCAAAACTTCTTGAACCATTACTGCACTGTATGTTTGTTAGCAGTTCCTGGGCCAAATGCGTTGTTGATGCTGCGAGTTGTCTCTGCTGCTTTATGACCCATTTTGAACTCCAATAAAAAAAAATTGCTGGAATTTGCTTTTTGTCTGACATCATTGCTATAGTCTAACATAACCACATTTATTTAAGAATGTATTCCAATATCAAATGGCAAACTTCAACAATGCAAAATTGCAATTACTTTTGTACTGATCTGTCTAGTCAAGGCTATGGGTTTTCCAGTGTAATGTATGAATTTAATGAAATGTATGAATTTAATGAAAATGAATTTAATGAAAAAAAAACTTCTAAAACATCCAATGTAATGTATGGATGTGAGAGTTGGACTGTGAAGAAAGCTGAGCACCGGAAAATTGATGCTTTTGAACTATGGTGTTGGAGAAGACTCTTGAGAGTCCCTTGGACTGCAAGGAGATCCGACCAGTCCCTCCTAAAGGAGATCAGTCCTGGGTGTTCATTGGAAGGACTGATGCTGAAGCTGAAACTCCAATACTTTGGCCACCTCATGCGAAGAGTTGACTCACTGGAATAAGACCCTGATGCTGGGAGGGACCGGGGGCAGGAGGAGAAGGGGATGACAGAGGATAGAGATGGCTGGATGGCATCACTGACTTGATGGACATGTGTTTGAGTAAACTCTGGGAGTTGGTGATGGACAGGGAGGCCTGGCATGCTGTGATTCATGGGGTCGCAAAGAGTCGGACACGACTGAGTGACTGAACTGAACAATACATTATGATAAGATTATTACTAACTTTAGAATAAACTGCCATTTGAAACAGAAAACAATTAGTATTTGGCTGCACAGCATGTTGGATCTTAGTTCCCCCACCAGGGATCAATCCGTGCCCACTGTAGTGTAAGCAGAGTCCTAATCACTGGACCACCAGGGAATTCCCAGAAAACAATTACTGACAAAATGCTGGGAGGATAATGTATCCCAGTTTGGGTGACAAAGTGTCACCATATATACTATTACTATCACTAACATAATATTAGTATTTCTAATGAATATAAAGATTATATTTATTAATAAAACAGCTTGTAACCTATTTTGACAACACAGATATTACTTTGGAATTTTTCTTCAATCATCCTACAAAAATGCAAAACTATAGACTGGTAAAAATTTTGATTAACAGAATGCTGAAGAACAAGGCCAGGATGTTTTTAGTTTCCTTTGTTGGTACAAACAATAGCTAAGTCATGCTTGCAAAATTAAAGTTGCACAATATTGTAGTACTATGCAAGCCTATTTCAATGATAATTCCGGTTACACTATGCTGTTTATTTAAGACTTCCCCTTATGATTTGTTTTAAAAGGCTTCCTAAAAAAGAAAAATCTTATGCAGGCAATTCATAAGTTATCTGGGTTGCTTCAGTATTAGTGACACTAGTTAATGTAATTAATGAAGCACTCATTTATAAGTTGCCTTATTTTGAGTTAAATTCATAAAAATTTTATTTAAATCTGACATCATAAAACCAAAATTTTAAATTGAAAAATCAACTTTTATTAATTTTAACTTTTACAAAGAAAGAATTTGATCATGCTAACATAAGGTAAGATTTTTACCAAGAATAATGGATCCTGTTCCAACCAAATGGAAAATTTCTCTTGCAAATTAAAAGCAAATGTTTGCAACAGAGGGAATATACATAAACAGATGCTATGGAAGACTGCTTAGTTTTGATTTCATTTTGCACCAAAAACTACCAGGAACTAAAATATATGTTATTAAAAATAACCTTAAAGGGAATCTTAAAACTGAATCAATTCAACTATTCATATCCTCTAATTAGCTCCTACTTTTTTTTTACTGCTGCTATTCTGAATCAAAAGATCATAACAAAAATATATTAATATTTGGAGGTATGTTTCTTACAACAACTAAGTTTAGCTAATTTCCTGTCACTCTGCAAAATTATAAGGGTACAAAATAGAAAGAGCAAATGCAACCAACTATCTTCTAAAACTTATAAGATCTAGTTTAAGAGAGGAAAAGGTCCAAGTGAAACAGCAAGGAATAGCTGGCGCTATTATAACTGCTTCTTTTTAATTGGTCCATATCAACTGTGACTCCTCATAACTTCACCGAGACAACAAAGTCAGGCAGTCAGTCCCCACAGAGCCAAAGTCTGTGGGAAACTGCAGAGCTTCCTCCTCTCTCTGGGGAGGAGGACAAAAAAAAAAAAAAAAAGGTGTTCTGTTTTCCAATAGTCCTGTAAGAGGTGCCACTGAGCTGGGGCTGCACAACCATACAACAGAGCACAGGAAAATTCAGATCAAAGCAAGGGCGCATGCCAGGGAAATTTGCAATAAAACCCTTTGCCAAAGAATTACGGGGAAAAAAAAAAAAAAAAGCAATGAGGCGGAGAGAACCTGCTGGACCACCTTCTTATTAACACAGGGAGGCAGGAAGAAACAAAATCTGCCTGTACTGAGGAGCCTAAAAAAGTGTCCTAGATATACTGGAGCGTTTCTATAGACAACGTATATCAATATACAGACATAATTACCAATTAACTAAAAAGCAGTGTTCTATATGTACTATTCTCATGTACATATACATGAGTATACGACCACTTACCAACACCCGGAAAGCAACTGTTCTGGATATACTGAGAATATAGACATATATTGAGAATATAGACACGTATTTTAATTAACAAAACCCACTGGTTTTGCAGCAAGAAACAAAGAAATACTGTTTGAAAGAATGCCAGAGACAGAATTGGCTGAAGATCTGATGAAGTAATATGTCTTTTTTCCCTCATCCCCTTTAAATGATCTTCGACTCGCTCATTTCAGAGGTCAAAGACAAACCATTAAGTCTCTGGAAACAAAAGAGGGGCCTTAATTCTCTGGCCTGTGGAAGCACACACGGCCCCCCACTCACAACTATGAGGCCAGCACCTGACTTTCATTAATGAGTAAGCGAGGCAAGAGGTCTCATCCCAGACCATAGCTTATACCCAGTGACAAACGGGCATGAGATAGACGCCACAAAGAAAGGGGAGGAGCAGACGGGGACCAGGAAAACACTGCCACGCCGCGCCCCCCCAAGGCGCGTTCCCACGGCCAACAGGGAGGCAGCCGTCTTCGCCATCCTCGTCCTCGCTCCGGGCACATCCCAGCAGCTCCCACGCCCAGGGACCAGACGCGGGGCACGGGCTAGCTGGGCGCACAGGGCGCCGCGAACCTTATCTCTGCGGTCTCCCGGTGACAGCTCCGCGCCTCCCTTTGTGCGGGACTCACCCTCCTGTTCGTGCGCGGACCCTTTTCCGCGCCCCTCCCGGCCCAGGGCCGCTGTCCTACCCGTCCCAGCTCCCGGCCGAGGCGCCGGGAGTGTGAGTGGGGGAGGCTGGCGCGGGCCCACGGTCTCCTTAGCATCCCGAACCCGGACCTGCCCGGTCCCTTACTCCCCAAACCAGGGGGCGACGGCGCTCAGCGGCCCAACCCTCGCTTGCTCACTTACTCTGTCGTGAGGGCAGCGGCGGCGAGCGTGCTGGGACCGTCAGCTCTGGGCAGTAAGCAGAGGGCGTCTGGCTGAACCGAGCGCGGCTGAGGTGGCAGCGGCAGACGGCGCGCCACAGCCCCGGCGAGGGGCGGGCCCAGCGGGGGAGGGGCGGGCGCCGCGCCTCTCATTCATGCAGCGGGGGCGGGGTGAGGGAACCCGGATGGCCGGGCAGCCCCGCCCACCTCCCTCAGATGGCTTGTGCTTCAGAGTCCGTAGTGCGCAGGCGCGGCTCTCTGGAGCGCGAGCCTGCCTCACCGGCCGGGGGTGTCCTGGGACGGAGTTGCGCCCTTCTGCTTCTTATGTTTAGTATTTTTGCACGACCTATAAAGTTTTAAAGTGAAAAATTGGAACTGCTACCTCTTCCTAGCATTCAGTGCACCAGCATCGCAGGGACACAGAGTAGCATGAATAAGGAAGACACCTCCCCTTCCTCCAACTGCTTCATCTGCAGCAGGTCCTCTCAGACCTCTGAGACCCAGAATCTGCCCAAATACTGGAGAGCAGCGTGTGTAAGAAAGAGTGCATTACTTTATTTGCATTGACCTAGTCTGTTCAGTCCCCAGCTCCCATTTCATAAGGCAGGCAAAAAAACTGACCTTTGTCTGAGGGGTTTGACTTCCCTGGTGGCTCAGCCGGTAAAGAATCTGCCTGCAATGCAGGAGACCAGGGTTTGATCCCTGGGTCGGGAAGATTCCCTTGGAGAAGGGAATGGCAACCCACTCTAGTGTGCTTACCTGGAGAATTCCACGGCCAGAGGACCCTGATGGGACCCCAGTTCATGGGATTGCAAAGACTTGGAAGTGGCTGAGCAACTAACGCTTGGAGGGGGGTGGTTTAGCGCATCCTGTAACAACAAAGCCTAGGGTCAATCTAATGCTGCTTCAAGAGCAGAAGAGGCGTCTTTTCTTTGGCAGGGAGTGTACTCTCAAGAGACGCCTCCTGTTCCCAGCTCCTTGGCTCTGCTATTCCTGGCCCTCAGAAATCTTTGGTGCTGTTGGGAGTCTGCAACAGGCCTCATAGTGATCTCATTTGAGGCGGCTTCAGTTGAGTGTGTGGGCACTGCAGCTGAGAGAAGATAGAGAAATGATTGCCCACTTTCCCTCAGTTTCCCGCTTTGAGGTTCTCCTTCTGTTGCAGGGAAGAGAGTGGGAGGTGTGAGTGTGTTGGGGAAGCACACTGACTGAAACTGCCCACCCTGGCCAGGCACCATAGTAACCATGTGCATGAGTTGTTTCACGACGGGAGGTCCTTGTATGGAACATGGACCTAATAAGCCACCACCAACTGGAAGAGTTTGGGAAACTCTTCTGAGTTTCCTAAAAGGAGGCACCACCTGTCTGCCCACCTCCCAGAATCCTTCTTGCTGACATCCATCTTGGCTGAACAATGCGTGCACCACCAGGAAGGACTCTGAGTCAGAATGATTGGCAAAGAACCCGGAAACTAATCCCATCACCATAAAACAAGAGATTGCAAGCAGAGCATCTCTCCTGGTTTCCCTTACCCTACTGCTCTCCACCCCGGGTTCCTGTCCCAATAAAATCTCTTGCTTTGTCAGCATGTGTCTCCTCGGACAGTTCATTTCTGAGTGTTAGACTAAGAGCACGGTCTTGGGCCCTGATTGGGGGGGGGGGGTGTCCCCCTTCCTGCTACAAATGGCGATTCTCTTCTTTGCAGCGACTGACATCCTGATCACTTGGGGTACTTGGGGACTAGCTTGCCTGCTGATGGACCAGACCAGTGACCTCAATTGGGACCCTTTTGTCCCTGGTCTCCTCCTGATGAAGACAACTAGCCAGAGTGCCCAGACTAGGTAAGGAATGAGAGACTTTATTGACCTCTCTCGCCTCCCTCTTGCTTTCCTCTCCTTAACCCTTCCTATCCTACCCCTTTTTTTCTAGTCCCCTGGTCTTGGAGGCAGGAATCTGGTCGAAGGGCCTCAGCCTGAGCTGAGGATCAGAGGCTGATCACCTCCTCTTGGCAGAGAACTGGAATTTTGGTTCTGTTCTGGTCTGGTCTGGTTTCTGGCAGGGCTGAATTCCAGTCTTCCCTTTTCTGGAGGCTCAGGGTAAAGTCCCTTAATGCCTGGATATCTGCAGGTGGCAAGAGATATCAGAAAGGTCACCCATTTTGCCCCTTCTCCCACCTCATCCCCTCTTCTTTCAACCTGGCTTCCTTTTTTCCCTTTGAAATCTTTGAAGACCTGAGATATTTTCATTTACTCTGTTATGACTTGGGTCTGAAGTTCTATGTCTCTACAGGATGTTTACTGAGAGACGGTAATCTTGTATTTAAGGGAGTGTCTGATTAGGACTGCCAGGTCTATGTATGTGTTTTATACTCTGTCTTCTGTGTTGTAATTTGTGATGGCCATTTGGCTTTGTGTGGCCACCATTTGGTTTAGGCCTGCCGCCATTTTGTTAGAACTTGATTTTCTTTCCCTGTGCTTTGAGACCAGGGCTCTGAGGAACACTTATGTAGACCATCTCAAACTCCTGAGACTGAAGAAAAATGGGAAAAAGACTTTAAAAATTTTATTTATTCCAATTATTTTTTATAAACTAGTAAATTTTATACTGTAATATCTAATTCATGACTAAGTTTAGAAAATGAAGCTAGATCTCCTCTTGTGTCTGTCTGAATATGTGTCTGTCTTGGTATGTCTTTGTATCTGGATAATATTTTTGAGATTAATTTGTAAATGAGCTCTATTTAATTGGCTTAAAAAATATAAGTTTTTACAAAGCAAACAATTCTAAATTAAGCTAAATGAATTCCAGATTCATGTGAACTGGGAAATATTCAGTATTAAGTTAATACCTGGTTTTTCAAACCATCAATAAGTATAATACTTCTGTTGTACCTAGGTTTACTAGAGGTCAAATAAGACTGTATTCTGTTACAAATTTGTCAACCAGAAATGTACCTCATTGTGGAAAATACTTTAGGGAAACTAAGATGGGTTTTCAGTAGAAGAAGATATAAAAAATTACTGAAGAGTTATACATGATCAGGATTTTCTAAAACTGGATTAAAATTCATTGGGTAAATGGATTTCATTAGGAATGACTCAGTCATAGGAAAACTGGTTAAAACCAACTAGGTCCAAGATGGTGGAATCGACTTTGACTAGACTTTGAGCCTCTTTATGCACACCCATTGTGAGATATGCAGGCTAAGTGACACACCCATCAGCATTGGCTAGATCTGACTGAATATTCTAAACCCTTTTGATTTTTTTGGACAAAATTTCCTAAATCAAATTCTATTAAAAGTCTTTTGACCTGCTTCAAAGGGCCCCTGAAACATCCCAAAGAGAGATATTAAATTAATTGGGTTTATTTGGTTGGTTAAATTACATGGGAAATATTATCAAATGAGTAATAAATCCTCTCAGGTTATATTGTATGGTAAATATTACTAACATAGATATCCTAGAAATTATATGGATTTCCTAAAATTCTGACATGTTCTGGTATTCTAAGGAGAAACCTGATGACTTTACAAAGGTTAACAGAAGAACTGAACTGGTAAATATGCTTATAACTTCTACTGTTTCTATCTGAAAATTTCTGGGTTTGAATCTGTGTTTTCTGGGAGTAGGGAAAACCTTCCCCTCAAACTAATTATGACAATAATTTGGTAAAATTATACTTTATAAACAGATGGAAACATTTATCTTGTCTACCTGACCCCTCCAGAGACTGGAAACTCTTAGGTTTCCAGTAACTTTATCAGATAAGTTAGAAAGTTATGTCACTAACAAGTACAGAAATCTCAAGGAATTTTTAAGACCTTGAAAAGAGAGGAATTCACATAGATGTGTTAGGTGAAATCTGTGATAAGCCTTTGGCAAGACTTTCCTAGCCCTGAAAGGTTTTGTTTTGAAAGTTCAGCCTGAGACTCTATAAAAGTTTCAGCAAAGTAAAAACTCTATGATCAGTTATGGTTATATATATATCATCAGGCCAAGTTTATTGAGACCAGACCTATTTCACAAACAAACTAGTCTTAATTTGGTTATATTTGGTAAAAACGAGGGTGATTTTAGGGAGAAAAGGATGTTTCAATGAATGTTAAATCCCAGTTTGTTAATAAAGGTCTGTATCTACTAAGACTCATTTCCTGGATAGTTCTTTGCTGTTAAGTGAAAGTGAAAGTGAAGTCGCTCAGTCGTGTTCGACTTTTGCGACCCCATGGACTGTAGCCTACCAGGCTCCTCAGTCCATGGAATTTTCCAGGCAAGAGTACTGGATTGGTTGCCATATTAATTTAAAATTTAATTGAATTATTAAAAGATACCCTAAATTTGTTTCTGAAGCTTATTTCAGTAACCTACCTTTGGACAAAGATCAGATGCCTCACAACCCACAAACAGGACTGGAAAAAGACATAATTTAAGGGACTGTCTCCAACCTGGAGGGAAGGACATTTTTATCAGAGGAGAAACTGCACTACACCAGGACAAGAAAAAGACATCAGAAATAAACAGCTTGCCCAAGATGCTGGACCTGATTTGTATAATCATTTATAATGTTTTCTTGACTTCTTGGACCTTTACATATAAATCAAATATTTTTCTATCATAGGCATGATCCTATGCTAGTTTTAGAAATCAATCCAATTGTTGGGATTGTAGTCAATTACCTGTGTTTGGTTCTGGGTTACCTTGGTGAATTTCTCTACTCCAGTGCTCAAATTAGTTGGCCCTGAAGAAATTTACTTTAAAAGGAAAGTTATAGTCATGTATAGGTCTCTATTGATATTACTAGATGAGATCCCCTCACCTGGTCAATAAAGCCTGCTCTGACCCTGGCCATGAACTTGAGTTTTCTTCTATTACTAAAGCTCAATTAGAGCAACAAGCAAAGTTTCAGCAAAGGAAAATATCTCCTTCAATTATGGGATGGATTTATATAGATAACACCAGGCTATGGTAATTTAGGTTTAAAGTCTCCTCTATGTTGGGAAGAATTATATCATACTAATGATAATCAGTCTAAAAACACTAGAAAACTGGGCTATGTGCCTTATAGACAGTGCCAATATACAATTTCCCTAGAAGATAATGATTACAGAATAGTCTAAGTCAGATGACCTGGGATACATCTACTGGGCTACATCTAATGGAAGCTCTTAGCTTAATTCTTACTTATGACTTTACTAATACTGCTGGCTATGGTTTTTGTATTTTGTCTATTTTACAAAATTGCTGATTCTTACACTCCCAATGGAGAAAGAAATGGCAACCCATTCCAGTAATCTTGCCTGGAAAATCCCATGGATGGAGGAGCCTGGCGGGTACAGTCCATGGATTTGTCAAAATTTGGACACCACTGAGCCACTGCACTTTCACTTTTCCACTTTCACCCTAGGAGCAAACCTTGGAGAAGGAAATGGCAACCCACTCCAGTTTTCTTGTCTGGAGAATCCTATGGACAGAGGAGCCTGGCAGGCAACAGTCCATGGGGTTGCAAATAGTCTGACACGACTGAGCGACTAAACAGCAACAACACTGCCAAATGTGTGACTGAGCCTCTGATGAAATAAAATATAGTTGCATATGAGATCAATGATGGTAACAGTGTAACTCTAGATACCGGAAGAAGCAGTTAGAGGGAATGTTTTCCTGGACCAAGAGGCTAGAAAGACAGTGGTCCAGAGAATTTTGGATACTATTTTATGGCCTAGTCCAGTAACAGCACATTGAATGACCTGTCAGCAAAATCTTTGTCAGACGTGAAAACGAGCATTCTCACCACCGTGGGATGAAATGGTCATGAAATGCCCCCCTGCCCCCAAATCATGGTCAAGTTTATGACCAAGAAGGAACCCTGCCAACTGGAAATTGGCATGTGCCATCTACCTCTTCAAAGATTAAATCATGGCCACTGCAGCTGCTGACCTTCAATACCCCTGAAAGGAATTCAGGGTAAAAATCAGTAATAAGGCACTCTGTGCTATGAGAAAAACTTGTGAACAGGCCTTCAGAGAGTTAGATCTTTTTAGGAGACAATTTTATGAGTCCCAGTTCTTATATCTTCTCATACCTAGAGAAACTCTGACATCATTTATGGTGACATCTGCATTGGCTATTAAGGAGAACACTACAATTAAAAGTCAAGATAGAGTAGCTATGGTTCAGACATCCAAGGAAATAACTAGGGGACACTATGGATGCAATTTCAGACTAGTCCTTGTACTGCTAAAAACTTGAGTTTTCTGAGTTGTGTCAGGCTTGGATGCCGCTGGACATTTTCACAACGTCTACTGGCAGCTAGTAACTGCAACCTTACGTTTTATAAAACTAGACAACTGGCTTCCTGGCTACAAGTCTCCCTGAAGTGCCAGTTCTGGACTGGGTTTCAGGCCTATTCTTCTGAAAAGAAATGAGATTTATATTGTCTATTAAAATTCCAGTTGTCACTTTTCTAACTGCTTCTAATTGGATGTGTTACACCAAAATGGCAAACCAAGGTATTGAGATTTTAATCATCAAGACTCAGATCTAAGACTTGGAACTCAGAAATACTTCCATTTCCATATCTATTCTCCAAACTGAGGCCATCTCCTGTGTCCCATTTTGATAGGAATTTATCAGAGTCATAGTTGCCCAGTTCCCTGAATTAAAACTGAGCAGCCCCAAAGGGCAGATTCAAACAACTGCTGATCTTGGAAGGGAGGGGAAACAGAAAATAGAGAAGGAGCAATCAAATGATGGTATGGCGTTGAGGCTGTGTCCTGGTTCCTGCTCAAGAAATACACATAACAATGTCTTTGAGTTCTTCTGCAGAACTGGGGCCCCCAACCTGGTGAAGGATGGTAACTTCAGGCTGAGCACAAGATTCCTGGAGCACTGTTCTGTTGCCTCACCACCATCAGAAGAAAGTCACACACCCTGCAGCCCTCACCCCAAATGTTGCCTTCTCTTTCTGGGGCCCAGTGATGACCATCTTGTTAGGCCTCCTGTTTGGCCCCTGTCTATTTCATCTCTTACAGGTCCCAACAGTTTCAAGCTAAATTGTTGTTCTGACAAGGGTGAATGGTGGTTTCAGGCACAGAATACCTTGACTTAGATAAGAGAGAGAGAAACTTCTGCTTTGCTAGGCAGGCTTATACCCATACATAGCAGGAAAAAGTTACAGAAGTTGGCCTTGGAACTGTCAGGGTACCAGGAGGCATGTTATTTAGCTTGCTGATGTGTTACAATGGGAGTTGGCTCATCCGCCATCTTGGACCATGTCCTTGGGTGATGTCATTCTTTTAAAGGCTATGTCCTGCCCCCTTCTTGTTTCACTTCCTTCTCCTATCCTCCAGGTCTCCTCAACAAAAGCCATAAACAGCTCCGGTGCTTTGGAAAGCAAAGGTCCTTGTGAAAAGAGCCTGCAGGCAAGTTCCTTCTGCTCTGGCAAACCAAAAATGCCCGAGGTAAGAGGCCAAGTAAAGACAAACATCTGCAAACATCTCAAGTTACCAAATAGTCACAGTCCATCAAGGTAAGAGATAGATGGAGGCATGTGCTGGGTAGAGTGTGGCAAAAGAAAGGATGCCTGTCGACACCTATCCCCTAGCTACTGACACCAAGAACTTTGGAGCCCTTTTCCTTTCTCTCTCTTCCTTCCTAGCTCAATTGGAGCAGTTACCAGGAGGGCCCTCACAACTCCAGTTGGTTGATACCTCTCTCTCTGTCTAAATTAGGCCTCCTCATCTATGTCCAGGGCTTCCCTGGTGGCTCAGAGGTTAAAGTGTCTGCCTGCAGTGCGGGAGACCCTGGTTCGATCCCTGAGTCGGGAAGATCCCCTGGAGAAGGAAATGGCAACCCACTCCAATATTCTTGCCTGGAGAATCCCATGGACGGAGGAGCCTGTGGGCTACAGTCCACGGGTCGCAAAGAGTCAGACACGACTGAGCGACTTCACTTGAACTTTCATCTCTGTCCAAGTCTATTGCTGAAGTCTCAATCCATTCTCATGAAAGAAAATTCTCATGATATGCAGATTTGCCCATTTTACTGTCTTTTCTCTGTCCCTGCCTCAGTGATTCTTTAGCCCTTATTTTCTAGCCATTTCCAGAGCAGCACCAGGGTGTTTCACCTTCACTACCTGTGTTCCTGCTGTTCCCTTGATTAGGGAGGCAACTTATCTAGTGACACTCAAAAGTCACTATTTCTTTTTCTTTTTTTAATTGAAGGATAATTGCTGTACAGAATTTTGTTGTTTTCTGTCAAACCTCAATATGCATCAGCCACAGGTATACATATATCCCCTCCCTTTTGAACCTCCCTCCTATCTCCCTCCCCATCCCACCCCCTAGGCTGATACAGAGCCCCTGTTTGAGTTTCCTGAGCCACACAGCAAATTCCTATTGGCTATCTACTTTATGTATGGTAACGTAAGTTTCCATGTTACTCTTTCCATACATCTCACCCTCTCCTCCCCTCTCCCCATGTCCAAATGTCTGTCCTCTATGTTCATTTCTCCATTGCTGCCCTGTAAATAAATTCTTCAGTACCATTTTTCTAGATTCCACATATATGTGTTAGAATACGGTATTTATCTTTCTCTTTCTGACTTACTTCACTCTGTATAATAGGTTCTAAGTTCATCCACCTCATTAGAACTGACTCAAATGCATTCCTTTTATGGCTAAGTAAGACTCCATTGTGTATATGTACCACAACTTCTTTATCCATTCATCTGTCAGTGGACATCTAGGTTGCTTCCATGTTCTAGCTATTGTAAATAGTGCTGCAGTGAACAATGGGGTACTTGTGTCTTTTTCAATTTTGGTTTCCTCAGGGTATATGCCTAGGAGTGGGATTGCTGTGTCATATGGTGGCTTTATTCCTAGTGTTTTAAGGAATCTCCATACCGTCTTCCATAGTGGCTGTATCAATTTACATTCCCACCAACAGTGTAAGAGCGTTCCCTTTCTCCACACCCTCTCCTGCATTTATTGTTTGTAGACTTTTTGATGATGGCCATTCTGTAAAGTCACTATTTTTAAAAATGAAGTCTTTCTGTCACTGAGTCCAAGTTTGCTCTGTTTGCTGCACAGTAGGCCAATGAATCAGAGATGAGGTGTTAAGGCAAGGACTATGACTTTTTTCGGAAAGCCAGCAGACTGAGAAAATATCTCAAAATAACCAAAAGCAGTAAAAAGCAAAGGTTAAAGTCAAAGAAACAGATTCAACATGGAGTCAGAATTGGCTCTTCCCTGTAATATTTCTTCCTGCCCCACCTTGTTACAGACTTTCTTTTGGAATCCCCACCTGTGCCCTGTAACTATTTCTCAGCAACAGCCACACTTAGGGTTCCTACTTTGCATATTTTCTTCCCCAACCAGAATGTGAGACGAATGTCTTTTGGAGACCCAGCAGATGACTGGCATACAGTGGATGTGCCATAGTTATTAGTGATGATGTTCGCTTGTGGGTCAGAGAGGGTCTACTGGGGAAAGAAGGGGTAAACTCCTTTTGATTTCTCCTGCCTTCCCTCCTTCCTCACCCTGCCCCATGTTTGGAAACCTGTTTTGTTTAGAAGGCTCAGCTAGGAATTTGCTAGTCCAAACGGACTGTAAGGTAAAGGGTAAAGCTCCAGCTTCTTGTCCTTTATCCTCATGAAAATTAGGAGGGAAGGATACAGAAAGAGAAAGCTTAAAAATGTAAAGAGTAAGGGCCATGTTCAGTTGCTGTTTTAATTTTTATATTAAAATTTTGTTGAGGTATCAGCTAGTCCAACTGCCCTTTAGGGTCAGGGAGAAAGTCTCACCTTGGGACTGGATAGGTGGAACATGTCCTCACAGTTTTCACAATATATAAAGCAGGATCCCACTCTTCTATATGTAGTAGTGAATTGTTTCTTATCCTGTTTGGGGAAGCAGTGAATGTTTTTGTCCTCCTGTTGTCATTAGCTGAAGATTCATTGACTGATACACAATCCTATCTGCTTAGTGGTACAGAAGGTTCTATTTTCCCCTCATGCCTCCCAACACCTGTTTCTTTAGGCAAAATGCCTATGGTGGGGTATGGGTGTTTTAAGGAGTTCTGAGCAGTTTAGGTGGTGGTTAAACCTTCCCTGGTAGCTCAGCTGGTAAAGAGTCCACCTGCAATGCAGGAGGCCCCAGTTTGATTCCTGGGTTGGGAAGTTCTCCTGGAGAAGGGATAGGCTACCTACTCCAGTTTTCTTGGGCTTCCCTGGTGGCTCAGTCTGTAAAGAATCCACCTGCAATGTGGGAAACCTGGGTTTGATCCCTGGGTTGGGAAGATCCCTTGGGGGAGGGCATGGCAACCCACTCTAGTATTCTTGCCTAGAGAATCGCCATGGACAGGGGAGCCTGGGGGGACTGAAGTTCATGGGGTTGCAAAGAGTCGGACACAACTGAGCAACTAAGCCCAGCACTGCACATCCCCAAACAGCAGCCATCCATGAGGATTCTGGTGGTGGCAAGCATTACTTTGGAATCCTCCCTCTAGCTTATTAGCACTTGGATAAAGCCTTGTCCACTAGCCTGTTTGCACATGAACTGAGAAACCTCAGGCTAAGTAGCTAGTCAGATAGGGACGCAGCCCCTCCTACCAGCCTGAGCACACAGCTGCCCTGGAGGGCCCAGGATCTAGCCCTGCCCACCAGGTCATCAGCACTAGTTAAGGACTTCTGGGGCTCCCCTGCTAGTTGCTGGGACCTAGCCCTGTCCACCAGTGGGTCAACTCCAGAACACACAGGGGCCTGTAGCCAGAGACTTAGGGACTTGTCTCTGCCCATCAGCAGGCTGACATTACCACAGGGAACCCTTCCAGGGTGCCAGACACACCAACTAACAGGCTGATATCAGCTTCAAGACACCTTGGAATCCTCAGTCAGCTGCCCTGGGATCCAACCCCACTAAGCAGTGGGTCAGCATTAGGTGTGAGACATCTCAGACCCCACAACCAGCTGTATTGGGAATGGACACCACCCATCAACAGGTCAACACTAGATCCAGTTCTCCAAGCCCCTCAATCTTTGACTCTGGAACCCAGTTTCACTCACCAGTGGGCCAGCACTAGCCTGGGGAACCAGGGCTGCATAGCCAGTCACTTTGTGACCCAGCCCCACCCACCAGCAGCCAGCAGTCTCTGTGCAAAGTAGGGCCTGGCAACCAACCAGACCAGGGACCAGCCACATGTACCAGACTACCCAAAGTAGTTAGCCTACCACAACAGAAGGGCCACACAACCCACATAGGAGGCACCCCTAGAGCATATAAATCTGGTGACTAGAGGAGTGTGCTGCTGGGAGGCATAGGGCATCTCCTGCAAAAGCCCATTTCTCTAAGACTGGAAAATATAATTAACTTACCAAACACATGGAAATAAGAATAATAAATTAGGTAGAGTTAGGAGACAGAGAAATAAGTTCCAAATGAAGGAAGAAGCTAAAACCCCAGAAGAAGAACTAAGTGATGTGCAGATAAGCAATCTACTGGATAAAGAGTTCAAGGTAATGATTGTAAAAATGCTCAAAGAACTTGGGAGAAGAATAGACAAACTGAATAAAAGATAGAATTTTTAAAAATTTACTTTTTTATTAAAGTATAGTTGAATTACAATGTGTTAACTATTGCTGTCCAGTAATAAATGAACTCAGTTATACATATATTTACATATTTATATACATTCTCTATATATCAGTTATGGCTTATCATGGAATATTGAATATATTTCCCTGTGCTATAGGGTAGGACCTTGTTGTTTATCCATTCTCTGTATAATACTTTGCATCTGCTAATCCCAAACTCCTTCTCTGACACTCTTCAAACTCCCTTGCCCCTGAAAACCACCAGTCTATTCTCTGTGTCCTTGATTTTGTCCTCTGTCTCACAGATAGGTTCATTTGTGTCATATTTCAGATTGCACATATAAGTGATATCATGTCGTATTTGTCTTTCTGACTTACTTCATTTAGTATGATAATCTTTAGTTGCATCTGTGTTGCTACAAATGACACTAGTTTGTTCTTTTTTACGGTTGAGTAAATTCTATTGTGTGTGTATATATATACATATATATGTGTGTGTATATATATACACATGTCTTGGATACTGCAAATAATGCTGCTCTGAACATTGGGATGCATGTATCTTTTTGAAATATAGTTTTGTCCGGATGTATGCCCAGGAGTTGTTGGATCATATGGTTATTCTATTTTTAGTTTTCTGAGCAACCTCCATACTGTTTTCCATGGTGGCTATCCCAACTTACATTCCCACCAATGGTGTAGGAGGGTTCCCTTTGATAGATAGAATTTTTAAACAGAGAGTTAGAATATATAAAAAAGAACCGAATAGAACTAAATACAATAACTGAAATAAAAAATAACTAGAAGGAAACAATAGTAAATTAGATGATACAGAAGAATGGATCAGTGAACTGAAAACACAGTAGTGGAAATCATTTCAAAATGAATAAAAAAGGAATAAAAAGAAGTGAGGACAGTTTAAAGGACCTCTCAAACAACATCAAACATACTAATAATCACTTTATAGAGATCTCAGAAGGAGAAGAGACAGCGTAAGGGTCAGGGATCATATTTGAAGACATAATAGTTGAAAGCTTCCCTAACCTGGGAAAGAAAATAACCATTCAGGACCAAGAAGTACAGTGAGTTCCAAACAAGATCAATCTAATCCTGGTGTTGTTTTTGCTGTACATCAAACAGACTCAGTTATATATATATATATATACATATATATATGTATATATATATGTAGTGATAGATAGTGATAGTGAAGTTGCTCAGTCGTGCCCAACTCTTTGCGACACCGTGGACTGTAGCCCAACAGGCTCTTCTGTCCATAGATTTCCCAGGCAAGAATACCGGAGTGGGTTGCCATTTCCTGCTCCAGGAGATCTTCCCAACCCAGGGTTCGAACCTGGGTCTCCAGCATTGTAGGCAGACGCTTTACCGTCTGAACCACCAGGGAAGTCCATGTATATATATACACACACACATATATATATTCTCTACATATCAATTATGGCTTATCACAGGATATTGAATATAGTATAGATATAGAGCTTCTTCATGTTCAGCTGCACAGAATTTAATCAATCTGATTTCGATATTGACCATTTGGTGATGTCCATGTGTAGAGTTGTCTCTTATGTTGTTGGAAAAGGATGTTTGCTATGACCAGTGTAGTCTCTCGGCAAAACCATGTTAGCTATTGCCCTGCCTTGTTTGGTACTCCAAGGCCAAACTTGCCTGTTTTTCCAGGTATCTCTTGAATTTCTACTTTTGCATTCCAGCATCCTAGATGAAAAGTACTTTTTTTTTTTTTTTTTGGTGTTAGTTCTAGAAGGTCTTATAGGTTTTCACAGAACCATTCAATTACAGCTTCTTTGGCATTAGTGTTTGGGGCATAGTCTTGGATTATTGTGATATTGAATGGTTTCCTTGGAAATGAACCCACATCATTCTGTTGCTTTTGAGATTGCACCCAAGTACTTCATTTTGGACTCTTTCATTGGCTATGAGGGCTACTCCATTTCTTCTAAGGGATTCTTGCCATGGTAATAGATATAATGGTCATCTGAATTAAATTTGCCCACTCTCATCCATTTTAGTTTACTGATTCTGAAAATGTCAATGTTCACTCTTGCCATCTCTTGTTTGACCACTTCCAATTTACCTTGGTTTGTGGACCTAATATTCTAGGTTCCTATGCAATATTATTCTTTACAGCATGGGACTTTATTTTTACCACCAGACACATCCACAATTGGGTGTCGTTTCAGCTTTGGCTCATCCTCTTCATTCTTTCTGTTCTTCTCTAGTAGCATATTGGACACTTACTGATCTGGGGTGGGGGGCCTATCTTTCAGTGTCGTATCTTTCTGCCTTTTCATACTGTTTATGGGGTTCTCAAGGCAAGAATGCTGATGTGGTTTGCCATTCCCATAAGCCCCTTATCCTTCTCCATGAGAGGGCAGACAGACTGAAAACCACAGTCACAGAAACTAATCAATCTAATCACATGGACCACAGCCTTGTCTAACTCAATGAAACTATGAGCCATGCTGTGTAGGGCCACCCAAGACGGATGGGTCATGGTGGAGAGTTCTGACAAAATGTGGTCCAGTGGAGAAGGGAATGGCAAACCACTTCAGTATTCTTGCTTTGAGAACCCCATGAACAGTATGAAAAGACAAAAAGATAGGACACTGAAAGATGAACTCCTCAGATTGATAGGTACCAAATATGCTACTGGAGATCAGTGGAGAAATAGCTTCAGAAAGAATGAAGAGATGGAGCCAAAGCAAAACAACAACCAGTTGCGGATGTGACTGGTGATGGAAGCAAGGTCTGATGCTGTAAAGAGCAATATTGCTTGGGAACCTGGAATGTTAGGTCCGTGAATCAAGGTAAATTAGAAGTGGTCAAACAGGAGATGGCAAGGGTGAACATCGAGATCTTAGGAATCAGCGAACTAAAATGGACTGGAATGGGTGAATTTAACCCAGATGACCATTATATCTACTACTGTGGGCAAGAATTCCTTAGAAGAAATGAGGTAGCCCTCATAGTCAACAAAGAGTCCAAAATGCAGTATTGGATGCAATCTCAAAAATGACAGAATGATCTCCGTTCCTTTCCAAGGCAAACCATTCAATATCATGGTAATTCAAGTCTATGACCCGACCAGTAATGCGGAAGAAGCTGAAGTTGAATGGTTCTATGAAGACGTACAAGACCTTTTAGAACCAACACTCCCGAAAGATGTCCTTTTCATTATAGAGGACTGGAATGCAAAAGTAGGAAGTCAAGAAACACCTGGAGTAACAGAAAAATTTGGCCTTGGAGTATAGAATGAAGTAGGGCAAAGGCTAATAGAGTTTTACCAAGAGAATGCACTGGTCATAACACTCTCTTCCAATAACACTAGAAAAGACTCTACACATGGACATCACCAGATGGTCAACACCAAAAAATCTTTGCAGTCAAAGATGGAGAAGCTCTATACAGTCAGCAAAAACAAGACCGGGAGCTGACTGTGGCTTAGATCATGAACTCTTTATTGCCAAATTCAGACTTAAATTGAAGAAAGTAGGGAAAACCACTAGACCATTCAGTTCAGTTCAGTCCAGTTCAGTTCAGTCGCTCAGTCGTGTCCTACTCTTTGTGACCCCATGAATCGCTATGACCTAAATCAAATCACTTACGATTATACAGTGGAAGTGAGAAATAGATTTAAGGGACTAGATCTGATAGAGTGCCTGATGTACTATGGATGGAGGTTCATGACATTGTACAGGAGACAGGGATCAAGACCATCCCCAAGAAAAAAGAAACGCAAAAGAGCAAAGTGGCTGTCTGAGGAGGCCTTACAAATAGCTGTGAAAAAAAGAGAAGCGAAAAGCAAAGGAGAAAAGAAAAGATATACCCACTTGAATGCAGAGTTCCAAAGAATAGCAAGGAGAGATAAGAAAGCCTTCCTCAGCGATCAGCGCAAAGAAATAGAGGTAAACAACAGAATGGGAAAGACGAGATCTCTTCAAGAAAATTAGAGACTCCAAGGGAACATTTCATGCAAAGATGGGCACAATAAAGGACAGAAATGGTATGGATCTGGCAGAAGCAATGTTAAGAAGAGGTGGCAAGAGTACACAGAAGAACTATACAAAAAAAGATCTTCATGACCCAGATAACCACAATGTTGTGATCACTGACATAGAGCCAGACATCCTGGAATGTGAAGTCAAGTGGGCCTTAGGAAGCATCACTGTGAACAAAGCTAGTGGAGGTGATGGAATTCCAGTTGAGCTATTTTAAATCCTAAAAGATGATGCTGTGAAAGTGCTGCACTCAATATGCCAGAAAATCTGGAAAACTCAACAGTGGCCACAGGACTGGAAAAGGTAAGTTTTCACTCCAATCCCTAAGAAAGGCAATCCCAAAGAATGCTCAAACTACCGCACAGTTGTGCTCATCTCACAGGCTGGTAAAGTAATGTTCAAAATTCTCCAAGCTTCAGCAATACATGAACCATGAACTTCCAGATGTTCAAGCTGGTTTTAGAAAAGGCAGAGGAACCAGAGATCAAATTGCCAACATCCACTGGATCATTGAAAAAGCAAAAGAGTTTCAGAAAAACATCTATTTCTGCTTTATTGACTATGTCAAAGCCTTTGACTGTGTGGATCACAATAAACTGTGGAAAATTCTGAAAGAGATGGGAATACCAGACCACCTGATCTGCCTCTTGAGAAACGTGTATGCAGGTCAGGAAGCAACAGTTAGAACTGGACATGGAATAACAGACTGGTTCCAAATAGGAAAAGGAGTACTTCAAGGCTGTATATTGTCACTCTGCTTATTTAACTTATGATGCATCTCATGATGCAGAGTACATCATCACAAACGCTGGGCTGGATGAAGCAGAAACTGGAATCAAGATTGCCAGGAGAAATATCAACCTCAGATATGCAGATGACACCACCTTTATGGCAGAAAGAGAAGAAGAACTAAAGATCCTCTTGATGAAAGTGAAAGAGGAGAGTGAAAAAGTTGGCTTAAAGCTCAACATTCAGAAAACTAAGATCATGGCATCTGGTCCCATCACTTCATGGCAAATAGATGTGAAAACAGTGTCAGATTTTATTTTCTTGGGCTCCAAAATCACTGTAGATGGTGACTGCAGCCATGAAATTAGAAGATGCTTGCTCCTTGGAAGGAAAGTTATGACTTACCTAGATAGCATATTCAAAAGCAGAGACGTTACTTTGCCAACAAAGGTACATCTAGTCAAGGTTGTGGTTTTTCCAGTGGTCATGTATGGATGTGAGAGTTGGACTATAAAGAAAGCTGAGTGCCAAAGAATTGATGCTTCTGAACTGTGGTGTTGGAGAAAACTCTTGAGAGTCCCTTGGACAGCATGGAGATCCAACCAGTTCATCCCAGAGGAGATCAGTCCTGAGTGTTCATTGGAAGGACTGATATTGAATCTGAAACTCCAATACTTTGGCCACCTGATGAGAAGAGCTGACTCATTTGAAAAGACCCTGATGCTGGGAAAGATTGAAGGTTGGAGTAGAAGGGGATGACAGAAGATGAGATGGTTGGATGGCATCACTGACTCAATGGACATGAGTTTGGGTAAATTCCGGGAGTTTTTGATGGACAGGGAGGCCTGGTGTGCTGCAGTCCATGGAGTCACAAAGAGTTGGACATGACTGAGTGACTGAGCTGAACTCTCCAGTGGACCACGTTTTGTCAGAACTCTGACAAAACCCACCTTGCTGGTGGGCAAGGCCATGCTCAGTAAATCTTTAATCCCGTTTTCTGCTTATGGGTGGGGCTATATTCCCTCCTATGGTAAGAGTATGGCGACCTCCTCTGAGTTATGCCAGCACCACCACGCCTCCTGGGACTGCTGCTATCAGTGTCCTTGACCCCTCAGCAGGCCACTGTCAATCCACGCCTCTGCCAGAGACTCCCAAACACTCACAGGCAAGTCTGGGTCAGTCTCTTGTGGGGTCACTGCTCCTTTCTCCTGGATCCTGGTGTGCACAAGATTTTGTTTCTGCCCTTCAAGAACTTCTTTTTCCCCAGTCCTGTGGAAGTACTATAATCAAATCCTGCTGACTTTCAAAGTCACATTTCCTGGATATTCTCAACCCCTTTGCTGGATCCCCAGGTTGGGAAGTCTGTTGTGGGGCCTAGAGCTTTTGCAACAGTGTGAGATCTTTTTTGGTGTAATTGTTCTCCAGTTTGTGGATCACCCACCTGGTGGTTCTATGGTGGGATTAATGGTGACATCCTCTAGGGGGACTCGCACCACAACCTGTGCCTCCCAGGAGTGCTGCTGACAGAGCCCTTGTCCCTGTGGCAGGCCATCTGACGCATGATTCCACAGGCGACTCTGAAACACTCAAAGGCTGATCTGGCTCATTTTCTTGTGGAGTTCACTGCTCCTTTCTCTAGGCCCTGGTGCACACAAGGTTTTGTTTGTGCCCTCCAAGCATCTCTGGTGGGTACGGGGTTTGATTTTAAATGGGATCGCACCTCTCCTACTGTCTTGTCTTGGATGTGGGGTGTCCTTTTTTGGTGGGTTCCAACACTCTCCTGCCAATGGTTGTTCAGCATCTAGTTGCAATTTTGGTGTTCTTGCAGGAGACGATTGTGTGGATCACAACAAACTGTGGAAAATTCTAAAACACATAGGAATACCAGACCATCTTACCTGTCTGCTGAGAAACCTGTACATAGGTCAAGAAGTGACAGTCAGAGCCTTATGTGGGACAACTGACTGGTTCAAAACTGGAAAAGGATTATATTGTCACCTTGCTTATTTACCTTATATTCAGAGTACATCATGTGAAATACTGGGCTGGATGAGTTACAAGCTGGAATCAAGATTGCTAGGAAAAATATCAACAGCCTCAGATATGCAGATGATATCACTCTAATGGCAGAAAGCAAAGAGGAACTAAAGAGCCTCCTGATGAGTGTGAAAGAGGAGAGGGAAAAAACTGACTTGAAACTCAACATTCATAAAGCTAAGATCATGGCATCTGGACTCACCACTTCCTGGCATGTAGAAGGGGAAAAAGTGGAAGCAGTGACAGATTTTCTCTTCTTAGGCTCCAAAACTACCGTGGATGGTGACTGCAGCCATGCAATTAGAAGTTGCTTGCTTCTTGGAGGGAAAGCTATGACAAACCTAGACAGTGTGTTGAAAAGCGGAGACATCACTTTGCTGACAAAGGTCTGTATAGTCAAAGCTATGTTCTTTCCAGTAATCATGTGTGGATATGACAGTTGGACTATAAAGAAGGCTGAGAGTCAAAGAATTGATGCTTTTGAATTGTGGTGCTGTAGAAGACTCTTGAGAGTCCCTTGGACAGTAGGGTGATCCAACCAGTCAATCCTAGAGGAGATCAACCTTGAGTACTCATTGGAGGGACTGATGTGGAAGCTCCAATACTTTGGCCACCTGATGTGAACAGCCAACTCATTGGAAAAGACTCTTATGCTGGGAAAAATCGAAAGCAAAAAGGAGAATAGGGTGGCAGAGAATGAGATGATTAGATGGTTAGATAACATCAACGACTTAATGAACATGAACTTGGCCAAACTTGGGCAAAAAGATAGTGAGGGATAGGGATGCCTGGCATGCTGCAGTCCATGGGGTTGCAAAGAGTCGGATATTACTTAGCAACTGAACAACAGCAACAAATAAGGCTATCAGCTTACTTTTCAGTAGAAACTCTGCAGGTCAGAAGGGAGTGGCACTATATATTTAAAGTAATGAAAGGAAAACACTATAACCAAGAATATTCTACCAGACAAGGCTTTCATTCAGATTTTATGGAGAGATCAAAATTTTTACAGACAAGCAAACGATGTAAGAGTTTAGTATCAGTAAACTGACTTCACCAGAAATGTTAAAGGGACTTCTGTAAGTGAAAAAGAAAAGATTGCAACTAGAAATATAGAACTTATGATGGAAAAATCAGTAAAAACTTGGTAAAGGCAAATATACAGTAAAGGTAGTAAATGAACCATTTATAAAGCTAGTAGGAAGGTTAAAAGACAAAAGGAGTAAAATTATTTATAGCTACAATAAGTAGTTAAGGGATATACAAAACAACATGATGTAAAATATGATGTTAAAACAGTAAATATGGGGGGACCAGATTTGGTATAAAAAAACAAAGTTGTTAAAATGCATTTGACTTAAGAGATCAGCAACTGAAAATAATCATATGTAAGTATAGATTGCTGTGTATAAACTTCATGTTGTGTGCTTGCATATTAAGTCGCTTCAGTTGTGTCCAACTCTTTGGGATGCTATGGACTGTAGCCCACCAGGCTCCTTTGTCCATGGGATTCTCCAGGCAAGAATACTGGAGTGGGTTTCCATGATCTCCTCCAGGGGATCTTCCTGACCCAGGGATTGAGCATGTGTCTCTTATGCTGCCTGAACTGGCAGGTGGGTTCTTTATCACTAGCACCACCTGGGAAACCCACAGAGGGAACATACCTTAGTAAAAGAAAAGCTACATATGACAAGCCCACAGCTAACATCATATTCAATGGTAAAAAGCTGAAAGCATTTCTTTTAGAATCAAAAACAAGACTAGGATGCCCACTGTCACCATTGTATTCAACATAGTATTGGGAACTGTGGCCACAACAATCAGAAAGAAGAAATCGAGTAATCTAGATTGGAAAGAAGAAGTAAAACTGTCGCTGTTGACAGATGACATGATAGTATACATAGAAAACCCTAATGTTGTTGCCTTTGTTTAGTCACTAAGTTGTGTCTGACTCTTTTGCAACCCCATGGACTGTAGCCTGTCAATCTTCTCTGTCTAGGGGATTTCCCAGGCAAGAATACTAGAGAGGGTTGCCATTTCCTTCTGCACGGGATCTTCCTGACTCAGGTATTGAAGCCACGTCTCCTACATTGGCAGGTGGATTCTTTACCACTGAGCCAGCAGGGAAGCCCCAGAAAACCCTAAGCTGTGCTGTGCTTAGTCACTCAGTTATGTTTGACTCTTTGCAACCCCATGGACTGTAGCCTGCCAGGCTCCTCTGTCCATGGGGATTCTCCAGGCAAGAAGAATACTAGAGTGAGTTGCACACCCTCCTCCAGGGGATCTTCCCAACCCAAGGACTGAACCCAGGTCTCCCACATCACAGTCAGAGTCTTTACCATCTGAGTCACTAGGGAAGTCTAAATGCAAGACCGGATGCTCTATAATTGCTAGAGAAAAACATAGGCAAAATACTCTTGGATATAAATTGCAGTAATTTTTTTAGATTTGTCTCCCAGAGTAATGGAAACAAAAATAAAATAAACAAATGGGACCTAATTAAACTTAAAAGGTTTTTCACAGTGAATGAAACCATAAAATGAAAAGACATCTCCTGAATGGGAGAAAATATTTGCAAATGATGTGACTGACAAGGGATTAATTTCTAAAACATACAAACAGATCATATAGCTCAATATAAAAACAAACAACCCAATCAAAAAATGAGCAGAAAATCCAAATAGACACTTCTTCAAAGGAGCCCTAAAGATGGCCTACAGACACCTGAAAAGATGCTCAACATCAGTAATTATTAGAGAAATGCAATTAAATGCATCACTAATTATTAGAGAAGTGCAAATCAAAACTACAATGAGGTATAATCTTACACCAGTCAGAATGACCATCAACAAAAATCTACAAATAATAGGGCTTCCTTGGTGACTCAGTGATAAAGAATTCTCCAGCCAATGCTGGAGACATGGGTTTGATTTGTGGTCTGGGAAGAGCCCACATGCCATGTGACAACTAGGCCCACCAGCCACAAATACTGAGCCTGTGCTCTAGAGCCTCGGAGCCACAACAACCAAACCCATGTGCTGCAACTACTGAAGCCCATGTGCTCTAAAGCCTGTGCTTCACAAGAGAAGCCACCTCAATGAGAAGCCCATGGACAGCAACTAGAGAGTAGCCCCTGCTTGCCACAACTAGAGAAAAGCTTGTGCAGCAACAAAGATCCAGCACAGCCAGAAAAAAAAGAAAAGTAAAATAAAAAAAAAATTAAAAAAAAATTTTTTTTTAATCTACAAATAAGAGAAGCTCCTGCTTGCCACAACTAGAGAAAAGCTTGTGCAGTAACAAAGATCCAGCAAAGCCAAAAGAAAAAGAAAAAAATAAAATTTAATGTTTTTTTTTTTAAAAAAAACTACAAATAATAAGTGGTGGAGAGAGTGCCAAGGAAACAGAACTCTCTTAGTCTGCTGGTGGGAATGTACCCTGAGGCAGCCACTAAGGAGAACAATATAGAGTTTTCTTAAAAATCTAAAAGTAAAGTTCCTATATGATCCAGCAGTCCCACTTCTGGGCCTATACCCAGAAAAGATAAAAACCTAATTTAAAAAGATACATGTACCCCAATGTACATAGCAGCACTGCGTATAATCTCCAAGACATGAAAGCAACCTCCAAGTCTGTTGACAAATAAATAGATATGTATTTACAATTGAATATTACTATAAAAAGGATAGGCCATTTGCAGCATCAATGGACCTAGAGATCATCATACTAAGTGAATGACTCATACAGAAAAAGAGAAATATATGATATTACTTATATATGGAATCTAAAAAAAAGGGACACAAACTTATTTTATAAAATAGGAATAGAAAAAAAAAATAAAAAAAAAATAAAATAGGAATAGACTCACAGACATCGAAAATTAACTTATGGTTACCAAAGGGGTAAAGATGGGGAGGGATAAATTTGGAATTGGAGATTAACAGATACAGACTGCTGCTGCTGCTGCGTTGAGGTGGCTTCTCTTGTGAAGCACAGTCGTGTCCGAATCTGTGTGACCCCATAGATGGCAGCCCACCAGGGTCCCCCATCCCTGGGATTCTCCAGGCAAGAACACTGGTGTGGGTTGCCATTTCCTTCTCCAATGCATGAAAGTGAAAAGTGAAAGTGAAGTCACCCAGTTGTGTCCGACTCCTAGTGACCCCATGGACTGCAGCCTACCAGGCTCCTCCACCCATGGGATTTTCCAGGCAAGAGTACTGGAGTGGGTTGCCATTCTCCAGTATTCTAATTTGGCTGGTACATGGAACAAACATTTTCCCGAGGACATGAAAAGCAAACAAACAAACAAAAGAGACCTAAGGCAGAATACAGGCAGTTACAGGTATTCATAGTAAGCAGCATTTGACCTGCAGAAGTGAGTGCCATGGGGCGCTGACAGCATCAGCTACATCCTGACACCTCCAATGAGAGAGTGAAACAAACTCTCATGTATCACAAAACAACTTCAGAGAAGGCGTCTTGGGAGATTCTGGGGTGGGAGCCTGAGACAGCAACCACCCTGGGTCCCATTGGAAGAATTCTAAGGATGGGGACTTTTTGCCCTGAGAGTAGGAGAGGGTCTCTCAGAAGTAAGACTTCACTACTTGAGGACTGATGGAGACCACCCAAAAATAGGGCTAAGTTCCCACTGCTGAATCTCAACCATGCCACCTACCCTGTCCTCTATTAGAGTCAATGCCCTGCTGTGAACAGTAGGGGTTTTCTCTAGACAATTGGCAAAACTAGCTTTTATTATTTACTTAGAACTCTTAGCTCTTTCTTTCTAGCAAATTATTGGTGTAATGAATGTGCATCTTGGCAGAAAAATACAGATGTGCAAGAATATCTTTTAATTTTCATAACTGAAATTGAACTCAATTTCTATTGTGAACTTCATTTTGTGTTGATGTCACCTTAATCTCAGTCAGTTGTTGCCCTAAGTTTCCAGGATGCTTTCAGAAATTCAAAGCATTGGCAGATGACTTCTGACCAGTATCATCACTGTCAATGTCAGCATCATACAAGATATTCTCTTTCAATCTTGTCTTTGCTGATCAGTTCACACAAGGCCTTGCTGGCCCAACCCTCATCCTTGACTGAATGATTCCTTGGGGGCTAGCTGTCTCTTAGCCAGCCACTGTGTCCCTCTTGATTCACAGGATATTCTAATGTTCTAATGATGGGTCAAGGGGACTTGGTGAATCCTTCAGATCCTCTGGGCTATTAAAAAATGTACGCAACTCATTCTATTACTTCTACACTTTGCTGTCTCTTGGGAGCCCTCACCAGGCTGGCTCAACCTCCATGTGCACACAGCCAACTCTATTGGGAAGTCTGATTGCCACCCTAAGATCTACCCAGAGTTCTCTCTGCACTTGGATTTCCCACACTGATCTGGGTTCACTGAGGAAAGAAAACAAGATATAGAGCTCTTTTTTTTTTTTTCAGACACCCACCATCATGTAACTTGCCTCACTATCTAGTTTGGGGATTTCTTCTGGTATAGGTAGTGTGAGTGAGTGCTTGCTCTCAAGTTAAACATGTTCTCGCAAACATGTTACATTGTCTACACATATATTCCTCTAGATTTCTTTCTAGTGTACTTTTAATTTCGAGATAATTGTAGGTTCGTATGATTCTCTAAGTAATAATACAGAAAGATCCTTGTATCCCTCACCCATTTACCTCCAGTGGTAACATACTGCATAACTATAGCACAAAATCAGAGTCAGGAAATTTGACATTGACACTGATTACTTAGTTATCATCCTCTGTGTGTGTGTTTGTGTGTGTGTATGCTTGTGCACATGTATGTATTTACTTTTATGCTATTTATCACAGATGTAGATTCTTGTAATCACTGCCATACTTATGCAAAACTGTGTGATCACAAAACTCCCTTATGCTGTCCTTTATATAATTTTATTATTTATGGCTGTGCTGGGTCTTCATTGTGGCTTGTGGGCTCTTCATTGCCACATATGGGCTTTCTCTAGTTGGGGCAAGTGGGGACTACATTCTAGTTGTGGTGCACAGGCTTCTTGTTGCAGTAGATTCTCTTGTTGTTGAGAATGGAGTCTAGGAAGCTCATGTTCAGTAGTTGTGGTGCAGGGGGCTTAGTTTCCCCGTGGCATTTGAGATCTTAGTTCCCAGATGAAGGATTGAACCCATGTCCCCTGTATTGGCAGGTAGATTCTTAATCACTGGGGCCTCCAGGGAAGTCCCTGTCCTTTTTTTTAAAAATTATTCATTTATATTTATTTATTTGTGTTGGGTTTTGGTTGCAGCATGAGGGATCTTTAGTTCTAGCCTCTGAAATCTATTTTTTTTTTTTAGTTGCAGAATGCAGAATCTTTACTTGTGACATGTGAACTCTTAGGTGTGGCATTTGGTTGGGATCTAGTTCCCTGACTAGGGATTGAACCTGGGTCCTCTGCATTGGGAGTGTGAAGTCTTAGCCACTGGACCACCAGGAAATTTCCCTTTATGCTGTCCTATTATAGCCACATCTATATTCCTTCCACTTCACTCCTCCCAGTGCTGTCCCTAACTCTTGGCAACTACGAACAGATTCTCCATATGTATACTTCTGTCATTTCAAGAATGTTATAAGTGAAATCACACAGTATGCAATCTTAGAAGTTTATTTACACAGCATTATTGCCTGGAGATTTTTATCCAAGTTGTGTGTATCAAGAGCTCATTCCTTTTTATTGCTGAGTAGTATTTCATGGCATGTATGTTCCACAGTTTATTTAACCATTCACCTGTTGAAGGACTTACAAATTGTTTCTAGTTTTGACTATTATAAGTAGTCAAAATAATACAATCGTGGTGAACATTTGTTTACAGGTTTTTGTGTGAATGTAATTTCTCTGGGCTAAATGCCCAGGAGTGCAACTGCCGAGTCATATGAAAGTTACCAAATTGTTTTCCAAGCAGCTGTATAATTTTACATTCCTACCATCAATATATGAATGATTCAGGTTACTTTGTATTCTTGTCAGCATCTGGTGTTGTCACAACTTTTAATTTTAGCCATTTTGGTAGGTGTGTAGTGCTATCTCATTGTAGTTTTACTTTGCATTTTCCTAATGGCTAATGATACTGGATTTTTTTTTCATTTACTTATTTACTATCTGTATATCTTCTCTGGTGAAATGTTAGGTCAGATCTTTTGTTCATTTTCTAATTGAGTTTTTCTCTGTGGGTTTTTGTTGTTGTTTGTTTTGTTTTCTTTGTTTTTGGTGTGTACTTTTTTTAAACTGTTGAGTTTTGAAAGTTCTTTATATAATCTAGATACTAGTCTTTTGTTGGACATGTGATTTGAAAGTATTTTCTCCTAGTCTGTGGCTTTTCTTTTCATCCTCTTAAAGGACCTTTCATAGAGCAAAAGTTCTAAATTTTTATTAAGTCCAATTTATCAAAAATTTTCTTTTATGGATTGTGCTTTTGATGTCAAATTTAAGAACTCTTTACCTAATCTTAGATCCTAAGGGTTTTCTCCCAAATTTTTTCCTAAAGATTTAATTATGCATTCAAGTCTATGACTCATGACTCATTTTGACTTAATTCTTGTGTAAGATGTGATTTTTAAATTGAAAGTTTTGTTTTTTTGCCTTTGGATATCCAGTTGTTACAGCACCATTTGTGGAGAAGGCTATCCTCCTTCTGTTGAATTGTTTTTGCAAGAAACAATTTTTTGTAAGAAGTCAGTTGGGCATATTTGTGTGTGATTTATTTGTGGGTTTTCTATTCTGTTCCATTGATCTATGTATCTATCCTTTTGTTATATTTTGTATGTATGATTTCAGTTATTTTAAATTAGTTGAGGTTTGTTTTATGGCTCAGGTCATGGCTTATCTTATGAATTCTTGAAAAGAATGTGTGTGCTCTTATTACTGGTTGTGATATTCTTTTTAAAATTAATTTTTATTGGAGTATAGTTGCTTTACAATGGCAGTGTTCTTCATATGCCAATTATATCCTTTTGGTTGATAGTGTTGTTGAGTCTTTCTACATCCTTATTGATTTTCTAATAATTTAATCATTGCTGAGAATGCGGTTGATGTCTTCATTTATATTTGTGGATTTGATTATTTCTCCTTTCAGCTCTATCAGGTGTTACAGCACACATTTTGAGACTCTTTTGCAAGTATGCACGTGGGATCCTTGTACTTTCCTGGAGGATGAGTCCTTTTATTCTTATGTCATGTTGCTCTTTGTCTATAGCAGGAAAATTATTATCCTCATTTACAGATGAGGAAACTGAGGTGTGAAAGAATTTAAAATTAGGTCTAGGGACTTCCAGTGGTTAAGACTGCATACTTCCACTGCATGGGGTACAGTTTTGATCCCTGGTCAGGGAACTTAAAATCCCACACACTGCACTATGTGGCCAAAAAAGAAAAAAAAAAAAAAAAGAAAACAGAAAACATTACAACAAAACTAGGTCTAAAAATGAGGGAAATAGAAAGTTGCCACTACAGTAATAGCAGTAATATCAGTAGCAGGAAAGCTCCATTGATGGTCACTAAAATTAGTGGATAAAAATCAATGAGAAACAAAATCTGAAAGTAGCATATTTATTAATTATAAAGGGATAATATAAAAGTGGAGAGTTCTGGCTGCCAACACTTTAACCAAGGGATCAAGGTCAAGATCACTAATATTAACAATGTTGATATTACATATCCCCTGACATGAAGGGTACACTATTGCTTCTCACTGCAGTCTAATCATGATAAAACAGGTAAACCCAAATTGAGAGACACTCTGCAGAGTCCCATAGAGGTGCCTGGATTAGAATCCAGAGCCCATACTATTTCCACTTTAGTCAGGAGAGGTATGGAAGCTAAGGATAGGGACGTGTCTCCTTTCTGAAGGGACATGCACTTGCCTCAATGCTGACTGGATAGGTACTTCACTGCTTGGGACTCACTACTTCAGTGCTCTCTGTGGCTGGAATCCACATATCTTTGTCTGAGGGCTTTCTCCAAAGTATGAAGGTAGTTCTGTTTGTGTTGGCCAAAGAATACCCTCCCATCATTCCTACATGGCCCTCAACCAATGACCAAGAGGAGGAGTATATAGACATCCCACTCAGGTCCTTTTCCCATCAGGCAGAGGTTTGGGGGTACAGGGGTAACGCTAGGACATGTTCTTCATTGACTTCCAGAGTTCCTCTGTGGGATTGAGCCCTAATTGCCCACTGGCAGCTTATTGATAACGTACCTTTATTGACTGCCTTCCCTTCACTGTCTCATTTCCTCACTCCCCTGTTCACGTTTCCTGGCATCACCTCTCAATTAAACTACTTGCATCTAATTCCTTGTTTGAGAGTTTGCTTCTGGGAGAACCTCATCTAAAGCAATGCCTGAATGACACCATTATCCTCCAGTCACAGACTGATTGAAATTAGCCAAGGCATTATGCATGAGCAGTACCAAACAAAGCTGCCAGGAATAGTTTCTTGGGTGGTGTAATATACAGTTACCGGAGTTGTACAAATTGATGCCTGTATTAGTTTCCTGTTGCTGCTGTAACAAAGTAGCTTAAAACAACACATATTTGTTATCTAGCAATTCTGGAGGTCAGAAGTTCAAAATGTGTTTCACTGCACCAAAATCAAGGTATTGGCAGGTATAGGTTCATTTTATGGCTATATCTAGGAAAGGATCTGTTCCTTGCCTTTTTCAAGCTTCTTGAGACTTCCAGTATTCCTTGATTTGTGGCCCCTTTCTCCATCTTCAAAATCAGCAGTGTAAAACCTTAAAAGAGGCTATGTATGAGGGGGCAACAGTGTGCAGAGAAAGCACAGTAAGAGAGAGGAAGGTGGCCAAAGGAGTTATGAATACTCATTGGAAGGACTGATGCTGAAGCTGAAGCTCCAGTATTTTGCTCATGGAATGTGAACAGCCAACTCATTAGAAAAGTCTCTGATGCTGGGAAAGATTGAGGGCAGATGGAGAAGAGGGTGTCAGAGGATGAGATGGTTGGATGGCATCACCAACACAACGGACATGAACTTGGGCAAACTTTGGGAGATGGTGAAGGACAGGGAGGCCTGGCATGCTTCAGTCTATGGGGTGGCAAAGAGTTGGACATGACTGGGCGACTGAGTATCAACATACATATTATATATTTATATAATTTGTATATAATATATTATTAACAAATTATTGGTATATAAATACACACAGAGAGAAAGAATGTGTGTGTGTGTGTGTGTATGTGTGTGTGTGTGTGTGTGTGAGCATGTGCTCACTAACATGTGGCTTCAGGGAGTGAGGTGGAGTGAGTGGAATAGTGATAGGATCTGGAAGGAACAAGAGGAATTTTAAGGAGAAAACAGGTAGGATGGGTCTGTGTCTAAGGAAGTGAGTGGCCCTATTTGAGGTAGGACTGCAGAGAAGTGAAGCCAATGGGTTTTGTAGACAGACATCTTAAAAACCACCAGAAAGGTGTACAAGATGAAAAAAAATGGAAGGGCATGTGGTCTGTGGCTCCAGGCAGACCAGACAGTTGGTAGAGCCTTCCATAAGTGTCCAGGATTGCAGAGACAGAAGAGATAAGGCTCTGAGACCAGGGAGGCGAAAAAGGAGAAGCTAGGTTTGTTATGGGAAATAGGGCTGCAGTTTCATATTTGGAAGTGCTTGTGTTTGGGATTCCCTGATGACTGAAGTGGTGAAGAATCTGCCTGCAATGCAGGAGACCTGGGTTCGATCCCTGGGTAGAGAAGATCCCCTGGAGAAGGAAATGGCAACCCACTCCAGCATTCTTGCCTGGGAAATCCCATGGACAGAGGAGCCTGGCAGGCTGCAGTCCATGGGGTTGCAAAGAGTCAGACACGACTGAGTGACTATAACTTTCACTTTTCACTGTGTGTGATGAGTAAGTGTAGGGTTTAGCAACAGGTTGAGGAAGAAATATTACACTTGCAACTTCTATAAAACATTTTGTTCTTTATTAAAAATCCTTGCATATCAAGTGAGATGCATCCATGAATTCATGTAACAAGCGTTGAGCTGCTGCTTGGCACTGAGCAGTTCTCCGCACTGGAGACAGAAACAGTGAACAAATAAGGAGAGTGAATGGACTCACGGAAATAGCTAAAAAAGAAAAAGAAGACAAGGGTATGAATGAGGGAGTGGGTGAGTAGATGACAGAGGCAGAAAAGGCTTTTCTTGGCAGGAGGTGATGTGGATTTTCAGTATCCATGACACCTGCAAAGAGAGGCTTGCCTAGCTCCCATCCTCCTGCCCATCTGGCCTGGAGAGCAGATTTAAACCAATGTTCCCCATTCTCCTCCTCCTTGAAGTCCTTTCTTTTTTCCTTCCTCCTTTTCTTCTTCCCACGTCTTCCTTTACCCTGGAGCTTGGGAGGACCAAGCCTGGAAGAGACAGAGACTATGATGTCTTCTTGCTTCCATTTTTTTCTTTCCATCTTGGACCCAACTCAAAAAACAAAAATGTGTAGAGGCCTACTGCAGGGAATACAAGATAGGAGACTCCCATTGCCAAGGGCAGTTGTCCAGCAAAGGGCATCTGGGAGCCATTAGCAGCCAATGTGCCCAAGAGCTATAACAGGGTGTATCAGATTGTAAAGGGGATCTGTGTCAGGCAGCAACAGTGTCCACAAAAACATTTGTAAAGTAGCAGATAAACTTACACTTGGCTGGAGGGAATGCACATTGGTATAATACTTTGGAGAACAATTTGATAATATGTTACAGAGTGGAAGACAAAAGTGTTCTATGACCCAGTGCTTCCACTTCCAGTCATATACCTTAGAGATTTGTTTACATATGGGACAGTCTTATAGAGAGGGAGAGAGGAGTGCTACAGACTGGGCCCCCAGGGAGCACTGACATTTAGGCAACTGGAAGAAGATGGAGACTTAATTGTAGACTGGAAGAAGTAGGAACTGTGGCCCTGCTCATTGCAATGTCCCCAGTGACATGTCTGCCCATGAGGAAAGCTCCTGGGGTGCACAGGAAAGGAAGGAAGAAGCAGTGAAGGAGACAGAGGTCAGAGAGAATAAAAAATGACGATCCCTCACCCTGAATACCAGAGGAAGAGATTGTTAAAGGAAATCAGACAGTGAGAAGTAGAATACTGCCTGCCATATCAGTAAATGAAGAATGTCACAGTCATCAGCAATTGCAACCACCCTTAACCATGAGCCCTGAGGGAGTCCAGGAAGGAATGCCAAGCATCTAGCAGCCATCAGACTGTAGCTACCACCAAAGGTGCAGCCGGAGGAAACTGAGGATGAGAAAACACAGAATACCGATCCCAGATAGCTGAGGTGCACATCAAAGGAATGACTTCAGTCAGCTGAGACTCTTGCATCTTTCCACACAGGGAAAAGTGATAAACTCCTTAACTTGAGATATCTAGTTTTCTTTTTATGACAGTAGCCAGAGCTGTGTCATAGCCATCCTTTGGGTCCTCTGCTGCAAAAGTAGAATCAAGTCTCAAATAAAATCTTTTAAATTACATCTACTAATACCATAGATGTAGGACAGTACTGTATCATACTTCTGTGAATGTAAAATATCTTGTACCTGCTTTACGATATGTAGTAGTGACTATGCTTTATCACAGCTGTTTTTAATGACATTGTTCTAGAATTTTTTCTTTCCAGATGATGATTAAAAAGCTAATAAAAAAATGGTGCCAAGTACCACAACAGTAACAGAACTTTGCTATTTTCTAGAGTTTTGTTTTTTATCTTTTTTTTTAAATGGAGTGTGCTGGATGTCTCTATAATTTTGCTCAGATGACTGCAGAACCTCGAAAAACTGTGGATGATATTGATGTATAACATACTGATATTGGTCTTTTATATGAATAAATGAATCTATCTATCTATATCTAACTTGAATTTTTAGAAACTTCAGCTGTGCCGTCAGCTTTGGGAAAATATCCCAGTTGTACATGTTGGTTGGCATTGTACAGAAATTAACAGCCATATCGGTGTGCTGGGCCTTTGTTGCTGCACTTGGGCTTTCTCTAGCTGAGGCAAGCGGGAGCTACTCTCTAGTGGCAGAGTATGAACTTCCCATTGTGGCTTCTCTTATTTTGGAGCATGGGCTCTAGGCTTGTGGACTTCCATAGTTGTAGAGCATGGTTTTAGTTGCCCCTTGGCATGGGGAATCCTCCCGGACCAGGGATTGAACCCAAATCATCTGCATTTGGCAGGCAGATTCTTAACCACTGAACCACCAAGGGAAGTCCCAAGACACTTAATTACTTTGGGGGTGTTTTTTCATCCATTCAGCGAGGACAAAAAGCCCAGCCCATAGCAGTGTCGTGAGGATTAGAAGCGATACATATAAGTGGCCAGTAGAGTCCCTGTGTGGCAGCCAGCCTCCAGTATGGCTCCAGAGATCCTGGCCTCCTGGTGGTCCCCTCTCACACGGACTAGGGCTGGGCTGTGTAACCAGTGTGGAAATGTCGATGTGTAACTTCCAAAGCTAGGTCACAAAAGACACTACCGCTTCCATCTTGTTCTCTCTTGGATCCTTTACTCTTGGAAAAGCAGCTGCCATGTCAGGAGGACACTCAAGCAGCCCTCTGGGCAGGTCTACAGGGTGAGGAGCGGAGGTCTCCTGCCAATGGCCAGCACTATTTGGCCAGTTGCATGGAAGAGCCAAGTTGAAAATGGACCCTCCAGTCCCAGTCAAGCCTTCTGATGTCCGCAGCCCTGGCCGGCCTCTTGGCTGGAATCACGTAGAAGACACTGAGCTACAACCACCCAGTTAAGCTACTTCCAAATTTCTGACACTCCTAAACTGGGTGAGACTGTATCAGTATTGTTATTTTAAGCTGTTAAGTTTTAGGGTAATTTGTAGCACAGCAATAGGTAACTAATATGCCCTGGCACATGGTTTATATAACAACAACAACATAAAAGAAATTAACAGCCATATTGGTCTAGAAACATTAACATGTTTTTTTCCATTTGTATAGGGGCAATGTATTTAATAGTATTAAATATGTAAGATCTTATCTAATGAGTTTGATTACAGAAACTAATAAAGTATTCTCAACCTCCCACAAACAGAAAAAAAGCAGTAGCCTTTTGTTCTGACTATGTGGTACTTTTGCAAAAACTTCTGTATATCCTGGTTCCCCCAACCCCTCCCTTCCTCTTTAAAACAGTTCTTTTAGAGCTTATGTGAAAGCCTGTCTCCTAGGCTTGAAGTCCTAACAACATCTGCTGAAAAAAACATAACTGTCAGTTCTGGTTCAAGATAGTAGAGTAGAAGGATGTGAGCTCACCTCCTCCTGTGAGAGCACCAAAACTGCAACTAGCTGTTGAACAGCCATTGACAGGAGGCTGCTGGAACCCACCAAAAAAAGATACCCCATGTCCAAAGACAAAGAAGAAGCCGCAGCAAGATGATAGGAGGGGCACAATCACAGTAAAATCGAATTCCATATCTGCTGCGTGGGTGACCCACAGCCTGGAGAACAATAATGCCAAAGAAGTTCTTGCACTATTGTGAAGGTTCTGAACCCCACGTCAGGCTTCCCAGCCTGGGGATCTGACAAAGGGACTGGGAATCCCCAGGGAATCTGACCTTGAAGACCAGTGGTATTTGATTATAGGCCTTTCAGAGGACTGAGAGAAACAGAGACTCCAGTCTTGGAGGGCACAGATAAAATTTTGCATGCACCAAGACCCACAGAAGAGGAGCAGTGACCCCATAGGAGACTGAACCAAAACTACCTGCTAGTGTTGGAGGGCCTCCTATGGAGGCGTGAGTTGGCAGGGACTCACCACAGGGATGGGGGCACAGGAAGGTCCCCCTTGGCATAAACCCTCTTGGGGTTCACCATTAACCCTACCATAGAGCCTGTAGACCCCAGGCTGGGTTGCCTCAGGCCAAACAACTACCAGGGAGGGAGTGCAACACCACTCAACAGCAGATAATTGGATTAAAGCTTTGCTGAGCAAGGCCCTGCCCACCAGAGCAAGACCCAGTTTTTCCCAACACCAGTCCTTCCCATCAAGAAGCTTACACAAGCCTCTTAGCCTCATCCATCAGAGGGCAGACAGAAGCAAAAAGAAGCACAGTCCCACAGAGTCTAAAACAAAAACCATATTACAGAAAGCTAATCACAATGAAAAAGCAGAAAGTTATGTCCCAGATGAAGGGACAAGATAAAATCCAAGAAAAACAACTAAGTGAGGTGGAGATAGGCAAACTTCCTGAAAGAGAATTCAAAGTAAGGATAGTGAACATGATACAGGATCTTGGGAAAAGAATGAAGAAGGTTTAAGAAATATTTTCCAAAGACCCAGAAGAACTAAAAAACAAACAAACAGAGATGAATAATGCATGAGAAGGAATTAACAGCAGAATAACTTGTGAGGCAAGCAGAAGTAAGGCCATGGCAGGCAGCTTAGATTAGGAGTAGTTTTCGCTTAACACTGACCGCTGTTTGCCAATTAGGAAATTAGGAACGGGCGGAAACCCCCGGGAAAGTCCTGCCCGCGAAAGTTTTGACCAATGAAATTGCTTTGCAAACTTGTAACCAATCCGCTTAAACCAACTACCAATGGCGTGTGCTCACCCTATAAATTTGTGTAACAGCTTGGGCTCGGGGCTCTCTGACCTGCACCACTGCGTTGGATGCGGCAGAGGGCCCTGGCTTGAGTCAGTAATAAACTTCCCCTTTTTGCCAGTTGCATTGTCTTGGAAGCCTTCTCTCTTCCCGCTCGGGGATTCGGACATCAGGCATAACAAACTGAGGCAGAAGAATGGATAAATGACCTGGAGGACTGAATGGTGGAAATCACTGACATAGAATACAGAAAAAAGAATAAAAAGAAATGAAGACAGCCTAAGAGACCAATGGGACAACATTAAATTAAAACATTCTCATTTTAGGGGTCCCAGAAAGAGAAGAGAGAGAGAAAGGACCTGAGAAAATATTTGAAGAAATAATAGCTGAAAACTTCCTGAACATGGGAAAGGAAATAATCACCCAAATCCAGGAAGCACAGAGAGTCCCCAAAAGGATAAACAAAGAGAAACACAAGGAGAAACACACCAAGATACATAGTAATCGAACTGTCAAAAGTTAAAGACAAAGATAAAACATTAAAAGCAATAAGGGAAAACAGACTAAGAGCATACAAGGGAACTCCCATCAGGCCATCAGCTGACTTCTCAACAGAAACTCTGCAAGCCAGAGGGGAATGCCATGATATATTTATAGTGATGAAAGGGAAGAACCTACAACCAAGACTACTCTACCCAGCAAGACTCTCCTTCAGATTTGATGGAGAAATCAAAAGCTTTCCAGATAAGCAAAAAATAAGAGAATTCAGCACCACCAAACCAACTTTACAACAAATGCTAAGGGAACTTCTCTAGGCAGGAAACGCAAGAGAAGGAAAAGACCTACAGAAAATAAACCCAAAACAATTAGGAGAACGGTAATAGGATCACATATATCAATCGTTACCTTAAATGGAAATGGATTAAATGCACCAACCAAAAGACACAGATGGACTGGGTGGATGAAAACATGTGCCTGTATGCACTTCCACTTACCGCATCACTCAGCTTGACCCGCTCCCTGCTGCTGGCTGCTGCTGCTGCTAAGTCGCTTCAGTTGTGTCCGACTCTGACCCCATAGATGGCAGCCCACCAGGCTCCTCTGTCCCTGGGATTCTCCAGGCAAGAATACTGGAGTGGGCTGCCATTTCCTTCTCCACCACCCACCCCAATTGTACGTAATTATTTTAAATTGTTAAGTTAATCATGTTCCCATTATGGCTTGCAATTGTAATTATCTTTTACTTATTTTGTCTGGTTATTGATTGTGAAAACTGATATATGTCTTTTTCTATTGTGGTTATGTAATTTAAAAAAAAATTAATTTATTTATTTCAATTGGAGGCTAACTACTTTACAATATTGTAGTGGTTTTTGCCAAACATCAACATTAATCAGCCACGGGGCACACATGTGTTCCCCATCCAGAACCCTCCTCCCACCTCCCTCCCTATCCCATCCCCCAGGGTCATCCCAGTGTACCAGCCCTGAGCACCCTGTCTCACTCATGCAGTTATGTTTCTATTATTCACTTAATATCATTGTATCATGATTAGTCAACAGAAAAATAATAGAACTCTATATCACTAAAACTAGCATCTAACAAAAAAGAAAAAAACCTGTAATCACTTTTTAAAATCCAGATGCTTATCAGAATTATATGGAAATTTTTTGAAAAATACAAATGCTCAGGTGTTGCCTTTTTTCTCCAGAGCTCCAGATATGTTTCTAATGAGCACTCATGTTTAAAAACAATTGAACTCTATGATGATCTTTTACTTTTATGTTTGTTTCACTTTTTCTATTTCATATTCAGTGCTCCCATTTTATTTAGTTTATGTTCTCCAATTTTTCCATCTGTTCTTTTTTTTTGATGTTCTTTCTCAAGCTTTTATCAAGTAAAGCTTTGGTATACATATATATAAATATTTATAATATATATTTTAGAAAATTTATGAATTTTTGCCTAAATTAAAAAATTATGACATTTTGATTCCACTTGTTTGACTTAGTATGAATAGAATGCTAGATTTCTAATTAAAAGTGTATATACAACAAGCAACAAAGGTTTACTGTACAGCATAGGGAACCATAGTCAATATCTTATAATAACCTATGATGGAAAATAATTTCAAAAATAATATATGTGTATTTGTATAACTGAATCACCTTGCTACATACCTGAAACATTGTAAATCAACTATACTTCAATAAAATATATATATTAAAAAAAAGAAAGCATAACTCTTAACTTTTAGGTTTTGCATTTTTTTTTTTTCCAGTTGATAGTTATGGTGACCACAAAGGGACCAAAGCAACTTTCTCTCCTTTGCCTGAACTCTATAAGGATCCAGAGCTTTGGTACCAGCAGAGGCCTCCTGTGCCTATTTGTCTCCTTGGAGAGTCCAGATGAATTGGGTGAGTCTCTACTGGTTCTCAGATATCCCTATTTTTGGTCGATGATCCTGAGTTTTATTTGGCAGTGTCTAACAAGCAATTTGTTTCGCAGTTGAAAGATATCGGGGAGTTGCAATTGAAAGCTATTAGGGAAGCATGGTAGAAAAACACTGAGACTCAGTTTAGACACTGAGTGGATTATCATCAGTGAAAGCCACTAGGAAGATTTTACTCAGTTTAGACTGACTGGTTTATCCTTGGTTGGAAGACCAGGAAGGCTTTGTTCATTTAAAAGACTGAGTAGTGTTGGATTGGGTAATTAAGGAGAAGACTGGTCTGTCACATTTCCTTGAGTTGGCTACACTAGTGATATTATTTTGACAAACTGACCTCTGAATAGGGAATAAAAAATTTTAAAACAAGAAAGACATATTGCCAGCCCCCACCTAATATCCCACCCAGGTTTGCTGCTGCTGCTGCTGCTAAGTCGCTTCAGTCGTGTCCGACTCTGTGCGACCCCATAGACGGCAGCCCACCAGGTTTATATACCTGCAAATTAAAGGAAATCCACCTTAAAAATGAGTGTCCTGCCCGTAGTCCCCGGTCGGGAAAGAAGATCCTCGAAAGTGCAACTCGCAATAGGGGAATTTATTACTGCCTCAAGCCAGGGCCTCCCACCCTCACCAAGTGTGTGAGGATGAAAGGCCCCGAGCCCCAGTTCTCTCAGGTATTTATTAGGTCAAAAAAAGCAGCAGGTAGTTGGCGCAAGCGGATTGGTTACACAGCGGGTAGTTGGCGCAAGCGGATTGGTTACACAGTTGCAAGGTAATTTTTGTTGGCCCAATGTGGGGCTTTCAGCTTTCCCCTGATAGGTTCCCTTTTTTCTTGCTAGGCATATGTTGATTGGCTAGCTCCAGGAGGCCTGATAATTATGTTACCCCGGGAAACCAGGCCTACTCCTGATCTAGGCTGCCTGTCATGGCGTTAGCCGTGACAGCCTCACAATGAGGAGGCTCTTTTATTGCATACATAGTTAAGTTTAAAACACTGGCTTGATAAAAATAGTTTTTCAGAACTCTTACTGTAAACAAAGGCCTTCTAGAGGAAACTTGCATTTCACTTCTTGTGTCTTTGAGATGAAAATGTTCTACCTGATCTTCTTATGGGGTTTTGCGTGTGTGTGTGTGTGTGTGTGTGTGTGTGTGTGTGTGTGTAGAAATCTTGATCTCTGTCATACTGTTTTTAGGAGTGAACTTTCTGAATATTTTTATTTAGGTGACATCCTCCCCCATTCTTTTATGGAAAAACCTCTTATGTCTTAATGGTTTGAATTACTATTAATATATATCTCATTAATAGCCAAATATGGATCCTTTAAACTGGAGAAACTTCTAAATTGGTAAATTTTTAGAGCACTCTCATCATAAATAGCTCTTTTATTGGTACTTGTATAAAAATCAAATTAAAGGGAGAAAAAAGAAATATGTTTAATGGTTAACCTACAAACTTCTCTAATTTAAAGCAAGTAAGAAAAACCAGTTTGGGAAGCTTTATTTGTGGTCTTCGCTTCTCCTCAATGGGTTTTACAGATGCCAATAAAACATTAGAATAATGAATGTTAACAACAAAAATAAAACCTGTAAGGAAAGTCTAGATACTTGTTGGGACAAGAAAGAGATTTTAAAAAGGACTTATCTCAAATGAATAAAGAAATCTTCAGATGGTTATTTAAAGTGGGATAAATAAAATAGACATGTATGGGATTAAAACACAAGGTTTTGATATTATATTAACTAAGATTAAATGGATCAAAAGGGATCCCCTACTAATCTCCAACATTAAAAGTCACATGAGTCTGCTCTATTTACCCCAGTTTTTAAAATATATATTTAAGAGGCTGGAAAAATTTTTTTACACTGAGATGCTTAACCAACAATTACTTGGGGCAACAGTTAGGCCAAGAGCCTGAATTCCTTGACTCAAACCTCTGCTGACTTAAAAAATATTAGCAACCTAAAAGTTGAGAGTTATGTTTTATTCAGTGGGAATTTTTAAGACTTTAGGCCAAGAGAGAGCATCTCTAAGAACTCTGACAGAACTCTCTGAGGAGGCAAAGGGAGGAGCCAGTTTATATGGAAGTTTTGCAATAAAGTAGTCTGGACATCAAAAGATTATTGTTAAAGAAAACTAGATATCCAAAGGTAAGGAATTTTGTGCTTTTCTGTGTATGGGAAGATGCAAGAGTCTGTCTCACTGAAGCATTCCTTTGATATGCACCTCAGCTATCTGGGACCAGTATCCTCTGTTTTCACATTCTGAGTTTCCTCAGGGCTCAACATAGGGAGTGGGTACTGTCTGATGGCTGCTATATGGCAAGAATTATTATCCTCTTGATGAAAGTGAAAGACGAGAGTGAAAAAGTTGGCTTAAAACTCACCATTCAGAAAACTAAGATCATGGCATCTGGTCTTCATGGGAAATAGATGGAGAACCATCTATTTGTGGAAACAGTGACAGACTATTTTTTGGGGGCTGCAAAATCACTGCAGATGATGACTACAGTCATGAAGTTAAAAGACTCTTGCTCCTTGGAAGAAAAGTTGTGACCAACCTGGACAGCCTATTAAAAAGCTGAGACATTACTTTGCCAACAAAGGTTCATCTAGTCAAAGCTGCGGTTTTTCCAGTAGTCATGTGTGGATGTGAGAGTTGGACTATAAAGAAAACTCAGTGCTGAAGAATTGATGCTTTTAAACTGTGGTGTTGGAGAAGACTCTTTTTTTTTTTAAAAATTAATTAATTAATTTATTTTTTCAGTGGGTTTTGTCATACACTGACATGAATCAGCAATAGATTTACACATATTCCCCATCCCGATCCCCCCTCCCACCTCCCTCTCCACCCAGTTCCTCTGGGTCTTCCCAGTGCACCAGGCTCGAGCACTTGTCTCATGCATCCCACCTGGGCTGGTGACCTGTTTCACCATAGATAATATACATGCTGTTCTTTTGCAACATCCCACCCTCACCTTCTCCCACAGAGTTCAAAAGTCTGTTCTGTACTTCTGTGTCTCTTTTTCTGTTTTGCATATAGGGTTGTCATTACCATCTTTCTAAATTCCATATATATGTGTTAGTATGCTGTAATGTTCTTTATCTTTCTGGCTTACTTCACTCTGTATAATGGGTGGAGAAGACTCTTGAGAGTCCCTTGGACTGCAAGGTGATCCAACCAGTCCATCCTAAAGGAGATTAGTCCTGAGTGTTCATTGGAAGGGCTGATGCTCCAATACTTTGGCCACCTGATGCAAGTAACTGACTCATTTGTAAAAACCCTGATGCTGGGAAAGATTGAAGATGGGAGGAGAAGGGGACACAGAGGATGAGATGGTTGGATGGCATCACCAACTCAATGGACATGAGTTTGAGTAAGCTCCAGGAGTTGGTGATGGACAGGGAGGCCTGGGGTGCTGCAGTCCATGGTGTTGCAAACAGTCGGACATGACCTAGCAACTGAACTGAACTGAACTGTCTGATGGCTGCTATATGGCAAAAATTATTATCTTCCTGAGTTCCCTCAGGGCTCACCAGCTCACCATCTGTGGTGGCTGCAATTGCTGGTGACTGTGACATCTGTGTTTACTGATATGGCAGGAAATATTTCATTTCTCACCACCTCTGGGGATCCCAGAGTATTTTATATAAAATTAGATAAAATGGACAGGGAATAAAGGAGAAAAAAACTTCTAGAACTTCTCCTATAAGATTGAAACTTGTTGACTGGATCCTAATGAAAGCTAACTTTAACTGTACAAAAGTTAAAAAAAATAACTGTATAAAAGTTGATAGGATTGGGATAAAGTATACAAAAATTTGTATATATATCAGTTCAGTTCAGTCCAGTCACTCAGTTGTGTCTGACTCTTTGTGACCCCATGGACTGCAACATGCCAGGCCTTTCTGTCCATCACCAACTTCCAGAGTTTACTAAAAGTCACATTCATTAAGTTGGTGATGCCACCCAACCATCTCATCCTCTGTTGTCCCCTTCTCCTCCCACCTTCAATCTCTTTTGTTTAATTATGTTGTGGGATAGACACGTTTCACTGAGAAATGCTTTCCCTGCATGTTATTATAAAACAAGGAATATAGATCTGCCCCTCAGGACGTATTAACTAAACATACTAAAAGAAACCAATAGGATAATCTGATCCATACAAATAAGTAAAAACTGGAACCTAGCATTCAGGGGTTAATTAAAGTAAAATTAGTGACTTTTGCTCTGGGTTTAACTTGTAAACTTAGGAAGGTGAAAGGTCTTTGCTGAATGTCTTATACAGTCTTTTGAAGGCATGATTAATTAAACTCTAGAATATAGAATTCATAAATTTTAGTTTAGCTAGAAATCTTTTCACTGATATATAGTCAGACAAATCAATCTTTTAAATTCATCTAGGTGACTTCCCTGGTAGCTCAGATGGTAAAACGTCTGCCTACAATGCGGAAGACCTGGGTTCAATCCCTGGGTTGGGAAGGTCCTCTGGAGAAGGAAATGGCAACCCACTCCAGTACTCTTGCCTGGAAAATCCCATGGATGGAGGAGCCTGGTAGGCTACAGTCCATGGGGTCATGAAGAGTTGGAGACGACTGAGCGACTTCACTTTCACTTTTCACTTTCACACATTGGAGAAGGAAATGGCAACCCACTCCAGTGTTCTTGCCTGGAGAGTCCCAGGGACAGAGGAGCCTGGTGGGCTGCTGTCTATGGGGTCGCACAGGGTCGGGCATGACTGGAGCGACTTAGCAGCAGCAGCAGCAGGTGACAGACCAGTTCTTTGGGGAACTAAAGCAACTGTTGATCACTTGTAAAGCTCTACAAACCAGAAATGGAAACAGAGCCACATGGACCTGAGGCTGAGCTTATTAGTTCAATCAGGCAAAACTTGAAACCAAGGGAAAAAAATGACAAAGTGGCTGTTCAAGCCACTGGGAATGCTCCCTCAGCCAGGCTTTTCAAAGAATAAAACCTTAGTCTTCTGAGCAAGCAACTTTAAAGATTCCAATTGTTCTTTGTAAAATAGTAAGCTTATATTGTAATACCTGATTCACAACTAAGTTTTATTTCTAAAGGTAAGTCACAAGATCTCTAGTTTTGCCCATTTATAGGTCTGTGTACACATTATACATATGAGATATCTCTACCTCCAGAAAGTATTATCAAAATTGAATTTATAAAGAGCTCATTTTAATTTGAAAGTAAGTGTTTACAAATTAAATATAAAAGAAACCAGCAAAAATGACTTTCAGACTCATTCATATTGGGAAATATTCAATATTAAATTGATATCTGATACTAAAGTTTGTTGATCTAATTAATATAGACATGTCTTTAGAGTCATCAGCATTAAGTATCAATATAATACCTTATTGTATCTAGGTTTAATAGAAGTCAAATAAGACCTTATTATATCTTTTGCAGGGGCTTCTCTGGTGGCTCAGTGGTAAAGAATCCCCCTGTCAATGTAGGAGATGTAAGAGATGCAGGTTTGATCCCTCGGTCGGAAGATCCCCTGGAGAAGGAAATGGCAACCCACTCCAGTATTCTTGCCTGGGCAATCCCATGGATAGAGGAAACTGGTGGGCTACAGTTCATAGCGTCGCAAAAGAGTGAGACACAATGCAGTGACTAAACAACAACCAGACAATGTATCTGTTGCAAGGAAAATAACTTGATATGATGAAACTTTAAGGTAAATGTAAATGAGAGAAGAGCTTGTGAGTAAACTCTTTCAGAATAATTATATTTTAGAAATGTCTACTTAGAGACTTCTCTGGTGGCACTGTGGATAAGAATCTGCCTGCCAATGCAGGGGATATGGATTTGACTCCTGTGGGAAGATCCCACATGCCTCAGAGAAGCTAAGCCTGTGTGCCACAACAACTGAGCCCATGCTCTAGAGCCCATGAGCCATAACTACTGAGCCTTCATGCTGAAACTACTAAAACCTGTGTGCCTAGAGCCTATGCTCTGCAACAAGAGAAGCCACTGCCATGAGAAGTTTGTGCAACACAAAGATTAGACTTCACTCTCTGCAACTAGAGAAAGCCTGTACAAAAGCAACCAAGACCCAGTGCAGCCAAAAATACATAAAGAAATAAAATGAAAAAAAAAGTTTCATCCTGAATTATTTGTTTTAAAAAATAGAAGTGTCTACTTAAAATGATTTCTTAGGAAGAAATGTCTATTTAAATGTCTACTTAAAATGAACCTTGGTAACAAAGTTCTAGACTTTTGCTCATTGAAGTGACAGAAGTTTATGAATATGTCAGTCATTCCCAAATAAGATGCTGAGAGAGCAATTACTAAACAGAGAAACAAAAGTATTTAGGACTATTAATGAAAATGTTTGGTGTCACCTTGAGATGTTTTTAAAAATTATCACTGATAGGGTTGGGCAGGAGGCATGGTTTAGGTGGTCTGTCCACCTCTGCGGTGGTGCCGTGTGCTGGGATCATGTACAATACCCTGCTTTCACTCCCAGTTCAGTCACTCAGTCATGTCCGACTACTTGCGACCCCATGGACTGCAGCACGCCAGGCTTCCCTGTTCATCACCAACTCCCAGATCTTGCTCAAATTCATGTCCATCAGGTAGGTGATGCCATTCAATCTGCTCATCCTTTGTCGTCCCCTCCTCCTCCTGCCTTCAATCTTTCCCAGCATCAGGGTCTTTTCTAAAGAGTCAGTTGTTTGCATCAGGTGTCCAAAGTATTGGAGTTTCAGCTTCAGCATCAGTCCTTCCAATGAATATTCAGAACTGATTTCCTTTAGGATGGACTGGTTGGATCTCCTTGCAGTCCAAAGGACTCTCAAGAGTCTTCTCCAACACCACAGTTCAAAAGCATCAATTCTTCAGTGCTCAGCTGCCTTTATAGTCCAATTCTTACATCCACACATGACCACTGGAAAAACCATAGCCTTGACTAGACGGACCTTTGTTGGCAAAGTGATGTACCTGCTGTCTAACAGGCTGCCTAGGTTTGTCACAGCTTTTCTTCAAAAGAGAAGGCATATTTTAATTTCATGGCTGCAGTCACCATCTGCAGTGATTCTGAAGTCCCCCAAAATAAAGTCCGTCACTGTTTCCATTGTTTCCCCATTTATTTGCCATGAGATGATGGAACCGGATGCCATGATCTTAGTTTTCTGAATTGAGTTTTAAGCCAGCTTTTTCACTCTCCTCTTTCACTTTCATCAAGAGACTCTTTAGTTTCTCTTCACTTTCTGCCATAAGGGTGGTGTCATCTGTGATTCTGAGGTTATTGATATTTTTCCTGGCAATCTTGATTCCAGCTTGTGTTTCATCCAGCCCAGCATTTTTCTTTTTTTTTTAAATTTTTTTCTTTTTTGTTAATTTTTTTTCTTTCTTTTTTTTTCTCTTATTTTTAAAATTTTATTTTATTAGTTGGAGGCTAATTACTTCACAACATTTCAGTGGGTTTTGTCACACATTGATATGAATCAGCCATAGAGTTACATGCATTCCCTATCCCGAACCCCCTCCCACCTCCCTCTCCACCAGATTCCTCTGGGTCTTCCCAGGGCACCAGGCCCGAGCACTTGTCTCATGCATCCCACCTGGGCTGGTGATCTGTTTCACCATAGATAATATACATGCTGTTCTTTCAAAACATCCCACCCTCACCTTCTCCCACAGAGTTCAAAAGTCTGTTCTGTACTTCTGTGTCTCTTTTTCTGTTTTGCATATAGGGTTGTCATTACCATCTTTCTAAATTCCATATATATGTGTTAGTATGCTGTAATGTTCTTTATCTTTCTGGCTTACTTCACTCTGTATAATGGGCTCCAGTTTCATACATCTCATTAGAACTGATTCAAATGAATTCTTTTTAACGGCTGAGTAATATTCCATGGTGTATATGTACCAGAGCTTCCTTATCCATTCATCTGCTGATGGGCATCTAGGTTGCTTCCATGTCCTGGCTATTATAAACAGCAGCCCAGCATTTTTCATGATGTGCTCTGCATATAAGTTAAATAAGCAGGGTGACAATATACAGACTTGATATACTCCTTTCCCAATTTGGAACCAGTCTGTTTTTCCATGTACAGTTCTTGCTGTTACTTCTTGACCTGCATACAAATTTTGCAGGAGGCAGGTAAGGCAGTCTGGTATTTCCATCTCTTTAAGAATTTGTCACAGTTTGTGATCCACACGGTCAAAGCCTTTGGACTAGTCAATAAAGCAGAAGTAGATGTTTGTCTGGAACTCTCTTGCTTTTTCGATGATCCAGTGGATATTGGCAATTTGAACACTGGTTCCTCTCCCTTTTCTACATCCAGCTTGAACATCTGGGAGTTCATGGTTCTTATACTATTGAAGCCTGGCTTGGAGAATTTTGAGCATTGCTTTTCCAGTGTGTGAAATGAGTGCAATTGTGCATTAGTTTGAAAATTCTTTGGCATTGCCTCTCTTTGGGATTGGAATGAAAAGTGGCCTTTTCCAGTCCTGTGGCCACTACTGAGTTTTCCAAATTAAGTGGCATATTGAATATAGCATTTTCACAGCATCATCTTTTAGGATTTGAAATAGCTCAACTGGAATTGCATCACCTGCACTAGTTTTGATCATAGTGATGCTTCCTAAGTCCCTCTTCACTTTGCATCCCAGGATATTTGGCTCTAGGTGAGTGATCACATCATTGTGATTATTTGGGTCATGAAAATCTTTTTTGTATAGTTCTTCTGTGTATTCTTGCTACCTCTTCTTAATATCTTCTGCTTCTGTTAGGTCCATATCATTTCTGTCCTTTATTGTGCCCATCTTTGCATGAAATGTTCCCTTGGTATCTCTAATTTTCTTGAAGAGATTTCTAGTCTTTCCCATTCTATTGTTTTCCTCTATTTTTTTGCACTGATCACTCCCCACCATTTCTGAGGTTGATATTATAGCCTTTTTGTATGCTATTGTTCATAATTTGCACGTGTGAGGTGACAAAAGCCCGCTGTGTCAAAACAGAAACTGAATTCTACTGCCGCAGTTGCAGAGAGATAGTGAATGGAGACAGGCACACCATGGGGGCACTTTATTGGGAGCTGAATGATATCTGGCAGGCTCTTCTAGGTCTTCTCTAGAGTATGGAGGAAAGTGGAAAATTCTTCATTACTTTGGACAGCATGTCTTCCTTCCACTGTTGCCTGTGGATTTTGAGGATGAATATATGTTTTTCATCTATGGTGTGTCAACCTTCACTCAAACCATAAGATGAATCTCACTGTGAGAGTTCACACATGGAGTTCCCTGGAGCCTGTGTGCTCTGAGATGACTAAGCCTTTTTTAATGGATGCAGGGAAGTCCACTCTTCTCTATAATAAGCCGGTGCCTGACTTGTTAAGAGGATGTACCAACTGTACACGACAAGGCTGTGTGGTTTCCTTTTATCTGTCAACTCACAGGGAACTCTTCAGCTCAACCAATTATCACTTCCTGTCTTCACTAAGGGATGCTGAGGGGCTCTGCAAGGCAAATATCACTGCCACCATCTCTCAGCAAGGGGACACATTTGTTTTTCATCAGTTGTCACTCTCTTTGTTGGTTGGATGTAGCAAGTATCCCAGGGATATTCAGTGACAGTGGTTTCCTCATGACTGAGAAGACATGGACTGTATCCTTTCACCCTTGGAAATCCACCAACAAGAGTGAATAGGAGCAAACTTTTCACGTGACTTCATTGGCCAATACTGAGGAAATCTAGGTTGTATTTTCAGGAGCTTCAGGCAGTAAGAAACAAGCTAAAGAAGCCAGGAAATACGTCTGCTTTCTTTCAGGTGTCTGATTAACTACTCGGTGAAGAATCTGTGCAGTGCCTTCTCCCAGGGAAGGCTGTGTACTCAGGTGATGTCCTCCAACAAAGTGATACCTAGGTGCTATCTAGTCTGCACCAGGACTGTGATTTTAGCCCTTCCTTTCACAGTTCATGAACCACATGAACCAGTTCTAACCCAATTGTCTCTCCTGTTCCCAAAAAGATCCTGTCCATATGCAGCCCTTTAAGTGAATCACAGATATAAGACCACTGCAGTATCTGTGGAATCAGATGTGGAAGGTTGTGAGGTCACATCGGCTTTCATGGTTAGTTTTGAAAAACACCAATGATCAAAATGAAACTTCTTGTTATTTCCAGAGGAAATGGAGATTCAAATGTCACAACAGAGATTTCTTGGTGGTAGCCATATAGTTGATGTTGCTGGTAAGTTTGGTGGGATTGATTGTTAGCATTCAATTGCTTTTTGAGTAGGAGTCTTTTTTAATTTGTGAGGTTTTTTCCAAAATAAAATATTGTTTTAACAATAATAATTTCTTTTTTTCAAAGGTCACTAGAGTGATTCTCCATTGAAAAAGAAAAGAATAAAACTCACATTGAAATGGACATCAACTTGGTCACTTTGGAAATGTTTGGGTGTCCTAACATAGGTGGTTGCCCATAATTATGTATGGGCTTCAGATTTGGTTGAATCCAATGAACTTTCCAATTCAAGCTTGTGGGTTAATTTCCACCTGATGGTCCTGGCAGCAAAGTGGTGTTCTCTTTAAATTGAGACTGAACCATTTAAAAACTATTGATTATTTACAGTTGCTATGAAATAATTTTCTTCTACATTAGCATGTTTATAAAATTACATTGATAATGAAGTGAAGGGAGCAAAATATCAGTAAGTGGTCAATTTGGGGAAAGGGGTATAAGAATTTTTGTTCTGATTTTGCAAATTTGAACTTTTAATACAAATTTTAAAGTTATAAAAATTGCATTGACAAAAAGAAGAAATTATTACTGGTAAATTTATGTTCACCAATCTTCAGAATACTAAAGTAAAAGATAGTTCATAACTGCTTATTTCTTAGTTTTCACCAGATATTAAGGTTTTAAGAATTGAGGATTCTAATTTAAATATGTAATTAAAGCTAGTAGAAATAATGAAGCATTTCAGTATACAGTAAGAAAGTAGAATGTATGTTTTCAGTAAAGAAGGTATGAGGAGTGAAATTGCATTTTATTGAAGGAAAAGAAAGAATGTTTTAGAGCTGATTGTTTTGGATGGAAAAACAGGAAAAACTGATATTGATACAGAAAGTGATGAAAGGTTGTGGAAAGGAATCCTGAGGAAAAAAATTTTATGCATGGTCAGGATTATTAAATTTAGGTTGAAGTTGATTAAGTGAGTAGATTTTATTGTTAAGTAATCTAGTACAAGACTGGAATTTGATTTCTTTCTCTGTTAAAAGAATGAGGTTTCATTGAGTGCTCCGTTTTGATAACAGATTGTATGAATTTTGCCCTAAGTCATCTGTATTCGTTTTGTGGGGGTGTGTGTGTGACTTTGGTTAAATGAGTGTTTTGTTTCACAGTGACCTATAATCCTGTTGTGTTTTAAAACCTTTGTGATATTTTTGAGCCCTCATGAAGGGTGGACAGGCAAAGGCCCCAGGAAAATTACAGTCATTTCTTTATAAATTATGTGGTTATGAAAGTGGGAGTTTCACATATGGCTTTTTTTGTATAATCAGGTTAGCAGATAGTTAGTACATTAGAGGCCTCTTAAAGTCTCAAGCTGCTCTGACTCACAGCACGAGACATCTATGGGGTGAACCAGAGGATAGAGCTCTGAGGAGGAGTCTGCCTGGTGGCCTAAATTTGTGGTGTCAGGTGGGAATACATTTTGGGGCCTAAATGTAACAAAAACCCAGCTTTAGAATCAGTCTGAGTTGAAGTCTTGGTCCCAATACTTGCCAGTTGTGTGACCTTAGATAAGTAATCTTTTCTGAGACTTTGTTTCCAGGTAGGGTCAATGGTGGTAGTTTCAAGGTGAAGAATTGGCCTGGGGAAGTGTAGCTGTCTGCCCTGACAGATCCTTGAGGAGGGCAGAGCCTAGATGTGGCCATTAATTTCTGGACTCTAAGCCTCAACTTTTCTCAGATATTTAGAGAGTGGCACTTTGTCAAACTGTTGGGCAGTATCTACTAAACTCACTGTATTAGTTTCCTAGGACTGCCACATCAAAGAACCACAGACAGGAGACTTAAAGTAACAAAAATGTGTTCTCTCTTAGCTTTAGAAGCTACAAATCTGAAATCAAAGTGCTAAGAGGGCCACACTCTCTCCAAGGCTGGAGAAGACTCTTGAGAGTCCCTTGGACAGTAAAGAGATCAGAGCAGTCAATCCTAAAGGAAATCAACACTGGATATTCACTGGAAGGACTGATGCTAAAGCTGAAGCTTCAGTACTTTGGCCAGCTGATGCAAAGAGCCGACTCACTGGAAAAGACCCTGATTCTGGGAAAGACTGAGGGTAGGAGAAGTAAGTGACAGAGGATGAGATAGTTGGATGGCATCATTGGCTGTATGGACATGAGTTTGAGCAAACTCTGGGAGATGGTGAAAGACAGGGAAGCCTGGTGTGCAGTAGTCTATAGGGTTGCAATGGCTTAGTGACTGAACACACACACACATACATATATCTTAATGTATAAAATACAAGTATATATATGTGTGTTACGTGTATTGACTCTCATAGTAAGTCCAAAATCTGCAGAATGGACCACCAGGTTAGAGACCCAAGTAAGACATGATGTTGCAGTTCAAGTCCAAAGGCCAAGTGCTGGCAGAATTTCCTTTTGTTCAGGGAAGATGAGGCTTTTTTCTGTATTCAGGCCTTCAACTAATTAATGAGGCCCATTCAGATTATGGAAGGCAATACACTTTATTCAAATCCGCTGCTTTACTCAAAGTCCAATGCTAAGAACCTCTGTCCATAGTTCTTCAGGCACTCTGTCTAATCCCTTGAATCTATTTGTCACTTCCACTGCATAATCATAAGGGGTTTGATTTAGGTCATACCTGAACAGCTTAGTGGTTTTCCCAACTTTCTTCAGTTAAAGTTCGAATTTGGCAATAAGGAGTTCATGAGGTTCATAACATTGTACAGGAGGCAGTGATCAAAACTGTCCTCAAGAAAAATAAATGCAAAAAGTTTGTCTGAGGAGGCCTTACAAATAGTTGAGAAAAGAAGAAAAGTGATAGGCCAAGGAGGAAAGGAAAGATATACCCATCTGAATGCAGAGTTCCAAAGAATAGCAAGGAGAGATAAGAAAGCCATCCTAAGTGAAAAATGTGAAGAAATAGAGGAGAACAACAGAATGGGAAAGACTAGAGATCTATTCAAGAAAGTTAAAGATACCATGGGAATATTTCATGCAAAGATGGGCACGATAAGGGACAGAAACACTATGGACCTAACAGAAGCAGAAGATATTAAGAAGAGGTGGCAAGAACACAGAAGAACTATACAGAAAACATCTTAATGACCCAGATAACCACGATGATGTGATCACTCACCTAGAGCCAGACATCCTGGAGTGTGACTTCAAGTGGGCGTTAGGAAGCATCACTATGAAAAAAACTCGTGGAGGTGGTAGAATTCCAGCTGAGCTATTTCAAATTCTAAAAGATGATGCTATTAAAGTGCTGCATTCAATATGACAGCAAATTTGGAAAACTCAGCAGTGGCCACAGGACTGGAAAAGGTCAGTTTTCATTCCAATCCCAAAGAAGGGCAATGAGAAAGGACAATGTTCAAACTATTGCACAATTGCACTCATTTCATATGCTAAAAAGTAATGCTCAAAATTCTCCAAGCAAGGTTTCAACAGTATGTGAATCAAGAACTTCCAGATACTCAAACTGAATTTAGAAAAAGCAGAGGAACCAGAGATCAAGTTGGCAACATCTGTTGGATCATAGAAAAAGCAAGAGAATTCCAGAAAAACATCTACTTCTTCTCTATTGACTACTAAAGCCTTTGACTGTGTGGATCACAACAAACTGTGGAAAATTCTTAAAGAGATGGAAATACCAGAACACCTTACCTGCCTCCTGTGAAACCTGTAAGCAGGTCAAGAAGCAACAGTTAGAACTGGACATGGAACAATGGACTGGTTCCAAATTGGGAAAGGAGTATGTCGAGGCTGTATTGTTACCCTGCTTATTTAACTTATATGCAGAGTACATTATGTAAAATGCCGGGCTGGATGAAGCTAAGCTGTAATCAAGATTGCAAGGAGAAATATCAATAACCTCAGAATCACAGATGACACCACCCTTATGGCAGAAAGTGAGGAGAAACTAAAGAGCCTCTTCATGAAAGTGAAAAAGCTGGATTAAAATTCAACATTCAAAAAACTAAGATCATGGCATCTGGTCCCATCACATCATGGCAAATAGAAGTTGAAACAATGGAAAAAGTGACAGACTTTGTTTTTCTGGGCTCTAAAATCACTGCAGATGGTGACTGCATCCATGAAATTAAAAGTCGTTTGCTCTTTGGGAAAAAAGCTATGACAAGTCTAGATAGCCTATTAAAAAGCAGGGACATTGCTTTGCCAGCAAAGGTCCATATAGTCAAAGCTATAGTTTTTCCAGTAGTCATGTAAGGATGTGAGAGTTGGACCACAGGGAAAGCCGAGCACCAAAGAAACGATACTTTTGAACTGTGGTGAGAAGACTCTTGAGAGTCCCTTAAACTGCAAGGAGATCAAACCAGTCAATCCTAAAGGAAACCAACCTTGGAAGTGAAGTGAAAGTCAAGTCCAACTCTTTGTGACCCCATAGACTACACAGTCCATGGAATTCTCCAGGCCAGAATACTGGAGTGGGTAGCCGTTCCCTTCTCCAAGGGATCTTCCCAACCCAGGGATCGAACCCAGGTCTTTTGCCTTGTGGGCGGATTCTTTACAGGTGAGCCACAAAGGAAGCCCTTGTGGAAGGACTCCACTCATTGGAAGGACTGAAGCTAAAGCTGGAGCTCCAATACTTTGGCCACCTAATGTGAAGAGTCAACTGATAAGAAAAGACCATGATGCTGGGAAAGATTGAAAGCAGGAGGACTAGGGGATGAGAGAGGACAAGATGATTGGATGGCATCACCAATTCAGTGAACATGAGTTTGAGTAAGCTCTGGGAGATGGTGAAGGACAGGGAAGACTGGTGTGCTGCAATCCATGGAGTCACAAAGAGTCAGACACAACTGAGCGACTGAACAACTCAAAGTCACTGATTTGAATGTTGTTGTTCAGTGATGTGCGACTCTTTGCTACCCCATGCACTGCAGCATCCCAGGCTCCCCTGCCCTTCACTCTCTCCCATAGTTTGCTTAAATTCATGTCCATTAAGTCTGTGATGCTATCTAACCATCTCATCCTCTGCTGTCCCCTTCTCCTCTTGCCCTCAATCTTTCCCAGAATCTGGGTCTTTTCAAATGAGTTGGCTCTTTGCATCAGGTGGCCAAAGTATTGGAGCTTTAGCATCAATCCTTCCAATGAATATTCAGGGTTGATTTCCTTTTGGATTGATTGCTTTGATCTCCTTGCAGTCCAAGGGACTCTCAAGAGTCTTCTCCAACACCACAGTTCAAAAGCATCAGTTCTTCAGTGCTCAGCATTTATGGTCCAACTCTCACATCTGTACACGGCTACTGAAAAACCAATATTGACTATACGTATATTGACTATATGAACCTTTGTCGGCAAAGTGATGTCTCTGCTTTTTAATATGCTTTCTAGGTTTGTCATAGCTCTCCCTCCAAGAAGCAAATGTCTTTTAATTTCATGGCTGCAGTCACCATCCACAGTGATTTTGGAGTCCAAGAAAATAAAATCTGTCATTGCTTCCACTTTTTCCCCATCTATTTGCCATGAAGTGATGGGAGTGGATGGTATGATCTTAGTTTTTTTTTTTTAAATGTTGAGTTTTAAGCCAGCTTTTTCACTCTCCTCTTTCATTTTCATAAAGAGGCTCTGTAGTTCCTCTTCACTTTCTGCCATTAGAGTGGTATCTGCATATCTGAGACTGTTGATATTTCTCCTGGCAATATTGATTTGAGCTTGTGAGTAATGCAGCCTGGAATTTTGCATGGTGTAATTTTACATGATGTAATTTTGCATGATGATAAGCTAAATAAGCATGGGTGACAACATACAACCTTGATGTATTCCTTTCCCAATTTTGAACCAGTCCATTGTTCCATGTCTGGTTCTAACTGTTATTGACCTGCATATAGGTTTCTCAGGAGGCAGGTAAGGTGGTCTGGCATTCCCATCTCTTCAAGAGTTTTCCATAGTTTATTCTGGTCCACACAGTCAAAGGCATTAGCTTAGTTAATGAAGTAGATGCTTTGCTGCAATTCCCTTGCTTCCTCTATCTATGACCCAATGAATGCTGGCAATTTGAACTCTGGTTTCTCTGTCTTTTCTAAACCCAGCTTGTACATCTGGAAGTTCTTTTTTGAAAAAAATAGTTAATTAAAAAATTATTTATTTTATTTGGCTTTGATGGCATGTTGGATCTAGTTCCCTAAGCAGGGATCAAACCTGGGCCCTCTGCATTGGGAGCATGGAGTCTTAGCCACTGGACCACCAGGGAAGTCCCAAATTATTTATTTTTTAATCGAAGAATAATTGCTTTACAGAATTGTGTTGGTTTCTGCCAAACATCAACATGAATAATCCATAAGCACACATATAGCCCCTCTCCCTTGAACCTCCCACCCACCTCCCTCCCATCCAACCCTCTAGGTTGTTACAGAGCCCTGGTTTGAGTTCCCAGTGTCATACAGTAAATTCCCACTGGCTATTTATTTTGTATAGGCTAATACAAGTTTCCATGTTATTCTCTCCATACATTCCATCCTCTCCTTCCTCCCTCTGCTCCTGTGCCTGTAAATCTGTTCTCTATGTCTGTGTCTCCATTGCTTCCTTGCAAATAATTTCACTAGTACCATCTTTCTAGATTCCATATATATGCATTAGTGTATGATATTTGTTTTTCTCTTTCTGACTTACTTCACTCTGTATAGTAGGCTCTAGGTTCATCCACCCTATCAGAACTGACTCAAATGGGTTCCTTTTTATGGCTGAGAAATATTCTATTGTACATATGTACCATAGCTCATCAAGTTCTTGGTTCTATGGTACATATATTGTATATATGTACCATAGCTCATCAAGTTCTTGGTTCACATACTGCTGAAGCCTAGCTTGAAGGATTTTGAGCATTACCTTACTAGCATGTGAAATGAGCACAATTGGTAATTTGAACACTGTTTGGCATTGCCCTATTTTGGGATTGGAATATTACTCTCATCCAAAACTCCCTCGCAGAAATATTCAGAATAATGTTTGTCCAAATGTATGGGCACCCCACAGACTAGTCAAGCTAACCTCCTGACTTAAAATGACTTCACCAAGCAATAGGAATGGTAGCTTGCAGCCCCTGAGAACTTACCTTGTATTGGCAACCTTGAGTTTACCTCCTAACACACCCACATGATAAATGTTATGCTTGTTTCATAGAGGAATCAGCTGAATCTTGCTCAGTGTGATAGCTAATGTTTGAACCTCAGCTGGCTCTCTTTTCCCATCCGGTAACCCCTTCTCCAACTGCTGCCAGTGCAGTGGCTTAAAGCTTGCATTTGAGACCTTCTCTGGGCTGATGTCCTTGTCCAGAACCTCCTGAGAACTTTTGTTGTCCTCTTCCATCACACATCCTATTCTTCAAAGGTGGACAATGACTGATTGACACAGGAATATAAGAGTCTGACTTGCTTTCCTTAAAAGGGGTTAACTCCTTTTAAGGAGCCCCTGCAGAGCTCCACATGAGATCAGGTGGAGGTTAGACTCCAGCTGAGACCTCATCTTTTGCTGAGCATTCCCCCCATCCTGTCCTAGTTCCCTTCTTCCTTTTTTCTTGAGATAATTTCCTCATAAATCATGTATCCATGAATCTCCATATCATGCTCTGATTCTAGGGAATGGGATTTAAGATACCTGTCAGTGAGGAATTTAAAGTCAAGTCTAGCTGGGTTCAGAGCTGGCCCACTGAACCTCTGCATTGTCCATCATTGGGGATGGTAAACTGGTAGGCATGCATGCATTCCTGGGGAGCTGGGGAATTAGCTGAGGAGAAGAGAAGAGCCTTAGCCTTTAGGAAGGTCTTGGTGGCTTTGTCACTCTTCCCTTGCTTGCTCACCCCCAGCTGGTGTCTCATTCCACAAAACGCAGCATCAGCAACAAGCTGCCCAGTTAGGTAGCTTCACAGGGGTAGGAAGGGGCAAGTTGAAGATTACACTTGTCATAGACTCTGGGTCTGGATTTCCAGACCCTCAGAGCTGAGTCTCAGCTTTCAGGAGTAGGAGGCCAGATGTGCAGCAGTGATGGACTCAAAAATCCTGAACTGCTCCTTGGGAGCAAGTATTAGCCAATCCAAGCAGGTAGACCTCCTTGTCAGCAGGCTCCAGGCCTAGGCTGTGGTCCAAGACCCCTAGTTATAGCCCCCTGCCTGTGAGAATGCTAAGTCACCATGGATTTTTCCATCAGTTGGAGGTTTGACACTGTTCCAGTTAGAATTTTGCTCTTTATTTACCAGGTGGTCTCCTGCCCTCTCCAAGAGACAGCTGCTTAAGGATTAAAAATAGGTGAGATGAGAGAGTCTGTACCTGAGAGAGGGGAGCCAAAGCCTGGCAGAGGAATTGCTGGGGATGGCTGTGGAGTGAAGGAAGGGCTCCTTGCTGGACCCCTTAGAGCCTTGTACTTCATCTGATTGAATACAAGAAAAGATGGGGGCACCTATTGGCAGAAGGCTTCTCCTAACAAAAAGAGGAAGGTTGGGCTGTTCTCTTTGGTTGAAAACCTTTACTATTGTCTTCTGTGTTAAACATTATAGTATGGGAACTATGGTGTCAAGTAGACCTGATTAAAAACCTCTGTTCTATCTGTATAAATTTTGTGATGCTGAGTAAGTTGCTGAATATTTCAGAATTTCAGTTTCCTCATCCAGAAAATGGGTGGCCATGCTTAATGCACAGAGATATTATCTGGGATGGGGCAAGTCAGAAGAAGGAATTAACTCAGCAAGAGACAGAGATAAACTTGGTGGACTAGGAATGCTAAAGAAAAATTTGGGCAACTTCACCAATCTGCTTCTAGAGCCGGGGCAGTGGCATAAGATCACTGCTTACCCATTCAAATGCTCAGGCATACATTATTAATTATAGTGGTTTTGGTGTTGAGTTGCTAAGCCTGTCTGACTCTTTGCAACCCTATGAACTGCAGAATACCACTGTTCCTCACTGTCTCCTGGGGTTTGCCCAAGTTCATGTTCATTGAGTCAGTGATGCTATTCAACCATCTTATCCTCAGTCCCCCACTTCTTCTCTTGCCCTCAATCTTTCCCAGCATCAAGATACTTTCCAATGAGTCAGCTCTTTTCACTAGGTGGCCAAAGTATTGGAGCTTCAACTTCAGTATCAGTCCTTCCGATGAATAATCAAGGTTGATTATCTTTAAGATGGACTGTTTAAATCTCCAAGGGACTCTCAAGAGTCTTCTCCAGTACCACAATTAGAAAGTGCCAGTTCTTCGGCGCTCAGTCTTCTTTATGGTCCAACTCTCACATCGATACAAGACTACTGGAAAAAACATAACTTTGACTATATGGACCTTTCTTAGCAGTGATGTCTTTGCTTTTCAATACACTGTTTAGGTTTGTCATATCTTTCCTTCCAAGATGCAAGTGTCTTCAAATTTCATGGCCGCAGTCACTATCCATAATTACTGTGGAACTCAAAAAGAGAAAATCTGTCACTGCTTTTTCTTTTTTCTCTTCTATTTGCCATGAAGTGATGAGTCCAGATGTCATGATTTTAGTTTTATGAATATTGAGTTTTAAGCCAGATTTTTCACTCTCCTCATTCACCCTCATCAAGAGGCTCTTTAGTTCCTTTCCAACTTCTGCCATTAGAGTGATATCACCTGTATATCTGAAGTTATTGATATTTCTCCTGGCAAGCTTGATTCTAGCCTGTAACTCATCTAGCCAAGCATTTTGCATGATGTACTGTACATTTAAGTTAAATAAACAGGGTGACAGTATACAGCCTTGCCAAACTCTTTTCCCAATTTTGAACCTGTCAGTTGTTCTATGTAAGGTTCTGACTATTGCTTCTTGACCCACATACAGCTTTCTCAGGAGACAGGTAAGATGGTCTGGTATTCCCACCTCTTTAATAATTTTCCAGTTTGTTGTGATCCACACAGTCAAAGGCTTTCATGTAGTCAATGAAGCAGAAGTAGATGTTTTTCTGGAATTCCTTTGTTTTCTCTATGATCCAATGGATGTTGGCAATTTGATCTCTGGCTCCTCTGACTTTTCCAAACACAGTTTGTACATTTGGAAGTTCTTGATTCAAGTACTACTGAAGACTAACTTGAACGATTTTGAGCATAACCCTACAAGCATAGGAAGTGAGCACAATTGTCTGGTAGCTTGAATATTTTTTATCACTTCCTTTCTTTGGGATTGGGATGAAGACTGACCTTTTCCAGTCCTGTGGCCACTGCTGAGTTTTCCAAGTTTGCAAACCTATTGAGTGCATCAATTTTACAGCATCATCTTTTAGGATTTGAAATACCTCAACTGGAATTCCATTACCTCCAGTAGCTTTGTCAGTAGTAATGCTTCCTAAGGCCCACTTGACTTCACCCTCCAGAATATATGGCTCTAGGTGAGTGAACATGCCATTGTGGTTGTTGAGGTCATTAAGACCTTTTTTATATAGTTCTTCTGTGTATTCTTGCTACCTCTTCTTAATCTCTTCTATCTCTGTTAGGTCCTTACTGTTTTTGTCATTTATTGTGTCCACCCTTGCATCAAATGTTCCTTCTATATCTCTAATTTTATTCAAGAGATCTCTAGTGTTTCCCATTCTATTCTTTTCCTCTGTTTCTTTGAAGATGGCCTTCTGACCCCTCCTTGCTATTTGCTGGAACTCTGCATTCAGTTGGGTATATATTTCCCTTTCTCTCTTGCTTTTCACTTCTTTTTTTTCCTTAGCCATTTGTAAAGCCTCCTTAGACAACCATTTTTCCTTTCTGCATTTCTTTTTCTTTGGGATGGTTTTGGTCACTGCCTCCTGTACAGTGTTATGAACCTCTGTCCATAGTTTTTCAGGCATTTTGTATACCAGATCTAATCCCTTGAATCTATTTGTCACTTCCACTGTATAATCCTAAGGCATTTGATTGAGGTCATGCCTGAATGGTCCAGTGGTTTTCTCTACTTTGTTCAGCTTAAGCCTGAGTTTTGCAATAAGGTGCTGATAATCTGAGCCACAGTCAGCTCCAGGTCTTGTTTTTGCTGACTGCTTAGAGCTTCTCTATCTTTGACTGCAAAGAATGTAATAAATCTGATTTTGGTAATGACCATTTGGTGATGTCCATGTATAGAGTTATCTCTTGTGTTGTTGGAAAAGGGTGTTTGCTATGACCAGTGTGTTCTCTTGGCAAAACTTTGTTAGCTTTTGCCCTGCTTTATTTTGTACTCCAAGGCCAAAGTTGCCTGTTTCCTCAGATATCTCTTGACTTCCTCTTTTGCATTCCAATCCCTTATGATGAAAAGGACACTTTTTTTGGTGTTAACTCTACAAGGTCTTGTATGTCATCACAGAAACATTCATCTTCAGCTTCTTTGGCCTTAATGTTTGGGGCATAGACTTGGCTTATGGTGATATTGAATGGTTTGCCTTGGAAATGAACTGAGATGATTCTATTGTTTTTGAGATTGCACCCAAGTATTGCATTTTGGACTCTTGTTGATTATGAGGGCCACTCCATTTCTTCTATGGGATTTTTGCCCACAGTAGTAGATATAATGGTCACCTGAATTAAATCCACCCATTCCTGTCCATTTTAGTTCACTGATCCCTAAGATGTCAATAATTACCCTTGCCATCTCCTGCTTGACCACGTTCAATTTACCTTGATTTATGGATCTGGCATTCCAAGTTCCTATGCAATATAGTTCTTTACAGCATCAGACTTTATTTTCACTACCAGGCACATTCACAACTGAGAGTTGTTTCTGCTTTTGCCCAGCCACTTCATTCTTTCTGGAGCTATTAATAATTGCTCACCACTCTTCCCCACTATCATATTGGACACCATCCAACCTGGGGGGAATCTTTTGGTGTCATATCTTTTTTTTTAATTTGAAAAATAATTGCTTTACAGAATTTTATTGTTTTATGCCAAGTATCAACATGAATCAGCCATAGGTATACATATGTCCCCTCCCTCTTGAAACTCCCTCCCATCTCCCTCCCCATCCCACCCCAATGGATTGTTAGAGTTCTTGTTTGAGTTCTTTGAGTCATATAGCAAATTCCCATTGGCTATCTATTTTACATATGGTATTGTAAGATTCCATGTTACTCTCTTCCTCTCATTCTTACATCTCACTCTCTCATTCTTCCCCTCCTCCCATGTCCATAAGTTTTTTCCACGTCTGTTTCTCCATTACTGCCCTGCATATAAATTCATCAGTATCATCGTTCTAGATTCCATATATATGTGTTGATATAAGATATTTATCTTTCTCTTTCTGACTTACTTCACTCTGTATAATAGGCTCTAGGTTTGGCCACCTCATTAGAATCAACTCAAATGCGTTCCCTTTTATAACTGCATTGTATGTATGTACCACAGCTTCTTTATTCATTCATCTGTTGATCAACATCTAGATTGCTTCCATGTTCTAGCTATTGTAAATATGCTGCAATGAACACTGGGGTACATGTGTCTTTTTCAATTTTGGTTTCCTCAGGGTATATGCCTAGTAGTGGGATTGCTGGGTCATATGGTGGTTTTATTCCTAATTTTTAAAGGAATCTCCAAAAACCACTACAATATTGTAAAGTAATTAGCCTCCAACTAACAAAAATAAATGAAAAAAAAAAAAGAGAAACATGGACAAAATGTCAAAATAAATAAATAAAGGAATCTCCATACCATCTTCTACAGTGACTGTATCAATTTACATTCCCATCAGCAATGCAAGAGGGTTCTCTTTTCTTCACACCCTCTCCAGCATTTATTGTTTGTAGACCTTTTAATGATGGCCATTCTGACCAGTGTGAGGTGGTATCTCATTGTAGTTTTGATTTGCATTTCTCTAATAATGAGCGATTTCCAAAGAATAGCAAGGAGAGAAAAGAAAGCCTTCCTCAGTGATCAATGCAAAGAAACAGAGGAAAACAATAGAATGGGAAAGACTAGAGACCTCTTCAAGAAAATATGAGATACAAAGGGAACATTTCATGCAAAGATGGGCATAATAAAGGACAGAAACACTATGGACCTAACAGAAGCAGAAGATATTAAGAAGAGGTGGCAAGAATACACAGAAGAACTATACAAAAAAGATCTTTGTGACCCAGGTAACCACGATGGTGTGCTCATTCACCTAGAGCCAGACATTCCGGAATGCAAAGTCAAGTGGGCCTTAGGAAGCATCATTATGAACAAAACTAGTGGAGGTTATGCAATTCCAGTTGAGCTATTTCAAATAGTAAAACATGATGCTGTTAAAGTGCTTTATTCTTTGATTTCTTTCATCAGTGTTTCATAGTTTTCAATGTATGGTGAAAACCACTACAATATTGTAAAGTCATTAGCCTCCAACTAATAAAAATAAATGAGAAAAAAAATACTAGAGTGATTAAAAATAAATAAATAAAGTGCTTCACTCAATATGCCAATATGAAAAACTCAGCAGTGGCCACAGGATTGGAAAACGTAAGTTTTCTTCCCAATCCCAAAGAAAGGCAATGCCAAAAAATGTTCAAACTACTGCACAATTGCACTCATTTCACATGCTAGAAAAGTAATGCTCAAAATTCTCCAAGCCAGGCTTCAACAGTACATGAACCGAGAACTTCCAGATGTTCAAACTGGATTTAGAAAAAGCAGAGGAACCAGAGATCAAGTTGCCAATATCCATTGGATCATAGAAGAAGCAAGAGAGTTCAAGAAAAACATCTACTTCTGCTTTATTGACTATGTCAAAGCCTTTGACTGTGTGGATCACAGCAAACTGTGGAAAATTCTTAAAGAGATGGGAATACCAGACCACCTTACCTGCCTCCTGAGAAATCTGTATGCAGGTCAAGAAGCAGCAGTTAGAACTGTACATGGAACAACAGACTGGATCCAAATTGGGAAAGGAGTACATCAAGGCTGTATATTGTCACCCTGTTTATTTAACTTATATGCAGAGTACATCATGCAAAACGCTGGGCTGGATGAAGCCAAGCTGGAATCAAGTTTGCCAGGAGAAATATAAATAACTTCAGATATGCAGATGACACCACCCTTATGCAGAAAATGAAGTGGAACTAAAGAGCTTCTTGATGAAAGTGAAAGAGGAGAGTGAAAAAGTTGGCTTAAAGCTCAACATTCAAAAAACTAAGGTCATGGCATCTGGTCCCATCACTTCATGGCAAATAGATGGAGAAACAATGGAAACAGTGACAAGCTTTATTTTCTTGGGCTTCAAAATCACGCAGATGGTGACTGAAGCCATGAAATTAAAAGATGCTTGCTTCTTAGAAGTAAAGCTATGACAAACCTAGACAGCCTATTAAAAAGCAGAGACATTGCTTTGCAGACAAAGGTCCATATAGTCAAAGCTATAGTTTTTCCAGTAGTCATGTAAGGATGTGAGTGTTGGACCATAAAGAAAGCTGAATGCTGAGGAACTGATGCTTTTGAACTCTAGTGTTGGAGAAGACTCTTGAGAGTCCCCTGGATGGCAAGGAGATCCAACCAATCCATCCTAAAGGAAATCAGTCCTGAATATTCATTGGAAGGACTGATACTGAAGCTGAAACTTCAATACTTTGACCACCTGATGCAAAGAACTGACTCATTGGAAAAGACCCTGATGCTGGGAAAGATTGAAGGCAGGAGGAGAAGGGGATGACAGAGGATGAGATAATTGGATGGCATCACTGACTCGATGGACGTGAGTTTTAGCAAGATCTGGGAGTTGGTGATGGACAGGGAAACCTGGCTTTCTGCAGTCCATGGGGTTGCAAAGAGTCTGACATGACTGAGCTACTGAACCTACTTTCCTATGTTGGGGAATTTTCAACTATAATTTCTTCAAAAATTTTCTCAGTGTCTTTCTATTTTTATTCTTCCTCTGGGACCCCTATAACTTGAATGTTGATGCATTTAATATTGTCCCAAAGGTCTTGAGACTATCCTCAATTGTTTTAATTCTTTTTCCTTTATTCTGCTCTTCAGCAAGTACTTTCACCATTCTATCTTCCAGTTCACTTATCCGATCTTCTGCCTCAGTTATTCTGCTACTGGTTTCTTCTAGAGTATTTTTAATTTCAGTAATTGTGTTATTCATCACTGCTTATTCTTTATTTCTTTTATGTCCATGATAATTGTATTAACTGCATTAATGGTTTCTTGCATTTTCTCCATACTATTTTCAAGTCTTCAAATCATCTTTACTATCATTATTCTGAATTCTCTTTCAGGTAGGTTGATTTTTTCCTCTTTGTTTATTTGGTCTTGTGAGTTTGTTGTTTCATTGTGCTGTATTTCTCTGTCTTTTCATTCTCCCCCCACCAACTTACTCTGCTTGAGGTCTCCTTTTTCCAGGCTTTAGGTTTGTATTCCTTCTCCTCTTGGTTTTTGCCCTTTGAGGGGAAGGTTGGTTGAGGGAAAGGTTTGTGTTGACTTCTTGTTAGGGGTGACTTGTGCCTGTGTTCTAGTGGGAGGAAGTGAGGTTTTTTTTTTCCCTATGATGGGCAGGACTGTGTAAGGTGGTATATTTTTGAGTGTCTATGGGACTCCTGTCTATGATTGTTTTTGTGTTTTTGTCTTGCTTTTTGTTTGGGTAAAGTGTCTTGGAGTGTATGCTGTCAACAGTTGGGTGATAGTAGGCTTTGTGTACAGTTGTTAAAGTTCTTAGTAATTAATACCCCCTGGGCTTAGGAGTTCTCTGGTAGTCTGGGATCTTGGACTCAATGTTCCCACCTCAAAGGTTCAGGTGTGATCCTTGGTCAGGAGATCAGGGTTCCATAAGTACCTTATTATGGGATTAAAGGGGGTTAAAGCAAACTCACCAAGACAAAAGTGCAAAGCATGACATGAAATAAAAGATGAACCCAGATAGATAGTTAATACAAGATCAAGCAGGTAATTACAGAAATAATCGTACATTTTCACACACTTCCACACACACAGATATAACCAAAGTATTCTAAAGAAAAGAGTACAGGAGATTGACTTGGTGAAGAAGGGAAACCAAAAGTGATATCAGTCAATTAAAAGCAGTGCTAACTAACACTCAATCTGAAAAACTGAGACTGAGCAGAGTGCCAAGTGGGGAATATAATAAAGAGAGCACAACAATTTAACTTATATGGTGAAAAAAGAAAGAGTGAAGGAAAAAAGAGAGATGAAAAAGAAAAAAAGAGGAGAAGGGGGAGAAAAGAGGAAAAGGGTTGAAAGAAAAGGAAAAGAAAAGAAAAATAGAAAAGCAAAGATAAATAGACATATGTGAGAAAGATTTATATATATTCAGAAATAGCTACAGCCTTTAAAGAGCTATAAGAAAAGCAATCAAATATATCAAAAGCAAAATCAGAAAAATCACCAAAAAAGAGTGAAAAAAAATCTTTAAAAAATATTTTTTTTTAACAAGAAGAAAACAAAGAAGAAAACTTCACAGTGCCACAAAAGGCTAATGTGAAGTTAGAAATATGTAGGGGGAATAGGCATATTTAAAAGAGGAAAAGAAAAAGCTTCTCAAGGTTGTAGTTCTTCTTGGTTATGGAGTCTGCCCCTGTGGATGGGTCTGGATTAGTTTCCTGTGAAGTTTACATGGTTGGGGGAGCTTGTGCCTGTGTTCTGGATGACTGAGCTGGATCTCATCTCTCTGAAAGGCAGAGAAGTGTCAGTAGTAGGTTTTGGGGTGTCTATGGGTTCAGTATGTCTTTGGGCAGTCCTTCTGACTTTGGCAGTGTTAAACACGTCTATTTCTGCAGCCATGTCAAAGTGGCCCTCTCAGCGTATCTTCACTGCTGCCAGCCCCTTCCATGTCCATTGAATCTATGCCAGTGCTTCTGTCCCTCATCCTGCCCTGCACTGCAGGCCGGAGCTTGCTAGGTAGGAGCTTGTTTGTATCTTTTCTTGATTTGTCAACCCTGCCCTCAGCATCTCAGAGACTTGTATGGGGCTTCCCCCAGCCCCTTGAGTGTGCCCTTTATGTCGCAAGACTTGTGTGCTCTTCTTTGGGTTCCGTGGGCCCACGGTCCGTGCTGCATGGTTTGTATGCGCTGCAGAGGTTTGTGTGCATGCCTCTCTTGGCACCCTCGACCCACCCTCTGCACTGCTGGGCTTCTGTGGGCTTCTCTCAGTTCCCCAAGCCCGCCGTCTGGTCAAGGCCACAGTATGTGAGCTGTTTATGGGCTGAGAAGTGCAGCTTTTTCTGTTTTCTGCTCTCTGGGTCCCTGCTTTACCCAGCTTTCTGAGATTCCGCAGCTCCCCCTTGGGCCTCGTTTGTGAGGGAGCTTCCCAGTGCACGGGAACTCTTCCTTCTTCATGACTCCTTCCCTCCCTTGGGGCACAAGCTTCCATACAGAAGTTCTCAGTCTTTTCTCTTTATATGTCCCCATCCTCTCTCCTACCTCATTTCAGGGAGCTTAGCCATACCCCCTGGAGGCCTGGCATCTTCTGCTGTCTCCTAGAGGTTGCCTTGTAGTTGTTCCATATCTTGATGAGTTTTTGATGTTTTCATGGGGAGGCTTCAATCTCCCTGTCTTACTTCTCCTACCAACCTGGTGGGCTCATCATCTGATGCCACATCTTTTTGTCTTTTTGTACTGTTCATGGGGTTCTTGCAGCAAGAATACTGGAATGGTTTGCCATTTCCTCCCTGAGTGTACCACTTTTTGTCAGACCTATTCTCTTGGACCCATCTATCTTGAGTGGCCCTGCATGGCATGGCTCATAGCTTCATTGAGTTGCACAAGCCCCTTTGCCTTGACAAGGCTGTGGTCCATGAAGTGGATTAATTTTAGTTGCATGCCTTCAATCCCAAGATGGTGGAGTAGAAGGACATGTGCTCATTTCTCATGTGAGAACACCAAAATCACAACTAGCTGTTGAACAACCATTGACAAGAGGATGTGGGAACCCACCAAAAAGAGACATCCCACGTCCAAGGACAAAGAAGAATCCACAACAAGATGGTAGAAGAGGGGCAATCATGTTAAAATCAAATTCCATACCTGTTGGGTGAGTGACCTACAAACTGGAGAACAATAATACCAAAGAAGTTCTCACAATGTGAAGGTTCCAGGCCCCACATCAGACTTCCCAAGCCGGAAATCCAGCACAGAGAGTTGGAATGCCCAGGGGATCTGGCTTTGAAAGTCAGCAGGATTTGATTATAGAACTTCCACAGGAATGGGAAAAACAGACTCTTAGAGGGCACAAACAAAACCTTTGTGCACACCAGTGACCCCACAGGAGACTGAGCCAGACCTGACTGTGAGTGTTTGAGGGTCTCTTGTGGAGGCATGGGTTGGTAGTGGCCTACCACATTTACAGGGCACTGGCAGCATCAGTCCTGGGAGGTGGGTGTTGGGATAAATCCTCTTCGAAGTCACCATTAACCCTACCATAGAGCCTATAGATTTCAGACTGGGTTGCCTCAGGCCTAACAACTAACAGGGAGAGCAGCCCCATCCATCAGCAGACAATTGGATTAAAGATTTCCTGAGCTTGGCTCTGCCCACCAGAGCAAGATCCAGTTTTCCCCATACCTAGTCCCTCTGATTGGGAAGTTTGCAGTTGATCAGGAAGCCTCTTATCCTCATGCATCAGAGGACAGACAGAAGAAGCAAGAACTAGAATTCCACAGCATCCAAACAAAAGCTATAATCACAGAAAGCTAACCAAAATGATCACATGGATCACAGCCCTGTATAACTCAAAAAAACTATTAGCCATGCTATGTAGATTCACCCAAGATGGACAGGTCAGAGTGGAGCGTTCTGAAAAAATGTGGTCTACTGTAAAATGAAATGGCAAACCACTCCAGTATTCTTGTGTCAAGAACTCCATGAACAGTATGAAAAAGCAAAAAGATATGACACCAGATGATGACCCCACCAGGTTGGTAGGTGTCCAATATGCTACTGGGGAAGAGTGGGGAGATAGCTCCTGAAAGAATGAATAGGCTTGACCAAGCAAAAATGACACACAGTTATGGATGTGTCTGGTGGTGAAAATAATGTCTGATGCTGTAAAGAACAATATTGCATAGGAACCTGGAATGTTAGGTCCACGAATCAAGGTAAATTGAACGTGATCGAGCAGGAGATGGCAAGGGTAATCATTAACATTTTAGGAATCAGTGAACTAAAATGGACAGGAATAGGTGAATTTAATTCAGGTTACCATTATATCTACTACTGTGGGCAAAAATCCCATAGAAGAAATGGGGTAACAGTCATAATCAACAGAAGAGTCCAACATGCAATTCTTGGGTACAATCTCAAAAACAATAGAATCATCTCAGTTCATTTCTGAGGCAAACCATTCAACATCAGAGTAATCCTAATCTGTGCCCCAACCACTAATGCCAAAGAAGCTGAAGTTGAATGGTTCTATGAAGACCTACAAGACCTTCTAAAACTAACACCAAAAAAATGTGTCTTTTTCATCATAAGGGATTGGAATGCAAAAGCAGAAAGTCAAGAGATACCTGGGGTAACAGGCAAGTTTGGCTTTGGAGTATAAAATGAAGCAGGACAAAAGCTAACAGAATTTTGCCAGGAGAACATACTGAGGAGCAAAAGGGAGAAGCATTCATCCATTGGCTCTTAACTGTCATTTGTCAAGGGAAACCCCACTGATTCATTGTTGTCTTTTTGTTGAAAGAGCTCAGGGGTTAAAGGAGGCTGAAAAGCAATTTCCTATAAATCAAAGGAAGCGGCTTTGCCTGCTTTGTAAATCTGGGTATTCAGCTATGTTTGCCTGGAGAAGTAGCGAATGATAGGATTATATTTCAAAGGGACATCGAAAAGTTCAGCTCACTTTTTAAAAAAATTATTAAAAAGCCTCTATTTTCTTTTTTTTTTAATGTGGATTTCAGTTTATTTATTTATTTATATTTTCCATTTATTTTGATTAGTTGGAGGCTAATTACTTTACAGTCCCTCTATTTTCTTAAAGTACATGTGAGTTAGGGCTTCCAAGGTGGCTCGGTGGGAAACAATCCACCTGCCAAACAGGAGACAAAGGTTGGGAAGATCCTCTGGAGAAGGAAATGGCAACCCATTTCCAGTATTCCAGCAAGAATACTCCAGTATTCTTGCCTGGGAAATCCCATGGACAGAGGACCCTGGTGGGCTACAGTTCATCATGTTGCAAAGAGTCAGGCATGTCTTAGTGACTAAACAACAGCAATAAACATCTACTGCTTTTTAACTCCCATTGGTCAAGGGAAACCCCACTGACTTGTACTTCTCCCACATTTCTGTACTGATCATGCATGAGAGCCAGGCAGGCTCTCTTGGGGTTCCATTTGGCTGTAATGGAGAAGCCCCAGGTTAAGGTGAAGGCTTCCTAAAACAGGTCAGCTAAGCACTGACTGGAGGCAGAGGTTTGGCCAAAAAGTTATTAAGGCAGTATATAAAGAGTGTTGGACACATTCATCTTTACAATAAGAAAGAGATTCTGTAAGGATTGCGCTGAATTCAATGCCTAGATAACACAGGACCTGGGTTAGGGTCCTGAGGTCCTGGGTAGAGCAAGGGCTATGGCAGACCTCCCCCTTGAAATCTAGAGTGTGAGGATAAGAGAAGGCCAGGGGGTAGGGCAACCCTGAAAGGCTGCTGAGCAAAGAGGGGCTCTGTCAGGTTAGTTCATCGGGGCTAGGCAAAAAGGCCCAAGCAAGACAGTGGGAAAGGCATTGGGTTCTAGAAGACGAAGAGGAAATGACCAGGAGTGATCCCCTGGGCCAGGTGTGAAGTGAAGTGTGTCCTAATAGGTACCTGAGGCCTTGCTCCTGTCAGGAGAAGAAAACTGATGAAGCCACAATATGTAACAGAAAAGGTACACTGACAAACCAGACCACAGTCTCCTTAACCTGGTGTCAAACCCCTGTAGGTCCTGCATGATAACAGTGGGTTGTGTTCTTCTACAGTTTTTCTGATCATCACCATCATATTAATATCTAACCTTGATCTGTCTCAGGGATATAAATCAATCTGAAAGCAGCCCCTACCTTTTATGTATGTTACAGGCTAGGCCAGGGGTTCTTAATTTAAGGTACTATGGATACAATTTGGGGGGTCCATGAGACATAATTGAAAAAAATTACATCTATATTTTGTTCTAAATTAAATAAAAAGTTTCCTTTATGAGTATAGGCAACAAATCACATAGCTGAATCTTTGTTCCCAGCAGAAGCCACAATATCTTCATATCACAGTACAGTTATAAATACTTTGAAAGATCATTGTATATCAAAATTTCAGTAGTTATTAGACACTATCCTTCTCACCACTAGATCTTGTTGTATAGCATATTAAAGGTGAAGCACATGTTATATATTTTTAAATATTTTGATAAAAGTATTTCAATATGATTGGTTTTCTTTATAGTCTGATGTATTTTATTTTATGCATTTTGTTATTTTTAGAAAGGGTCTATAAGGTTCATCAGACAAATGATTCAAGAGTCCCTGTATAAGACCATGAAAGGCCAATATTGACCTGCATGCTAGGACCCCTCTTGTCTGTCCCACTGGCAGACATTACTAATCAATCATGACAATCTTTCCAGCAGATGCCTCTGCAGGCATCTTCTGCTAACTCATCTGTGTAGACATATGAGGCCAAGTGTGTCCTTCCTGCTCTATAATGAACTATATGAGCCAATTAGGAATAAAGCAAGGCAGGACAGGGATATGATTAAGTGCTTCTTTGGCAAGCACAGCAAATTAGAGTGAAGTTTGAGACTAAAAGTGCAAAAGGCCTTAAAGCAACAAGAGACACAATCATGGAAGACTCCGGAGTGAAGTATTGAAGGAAAAACATAATTTTGAGAGATGGAGAGAGGAGGGTGACATGGTATTCAGGTGTGTGTGGAGGGGTAAAGGTGAGAAGTTCAAGAGTGGAAAGAACCAGAAATATCAGGGGACACTGTGGAGACCAGGCTTTGGAGAAACTGCAGTAAATGAAACTGAGGTATCAACTTCATTAGGAAGACTTTGAATACCTGGGATGAGGAGCTTGGTCTGGGAAGTCCCTTAGAGTCAGTGAGGAGGGGACAAAGGTTATATCAGTTTGCTTTTGCTGTGTAAGCCAGAATTTATTGGTTTAATACCACAATGATTATTCCTCACTAATCTGTGAGTTGGCTAGCTGGTTCTTCTGGTCTGGGTTGGCTTAGCTGATTATGGTGGTTCCCTCAAGCATATTAGGTCAGTTAATGGGTAGGCTGGGGACTGGTTGATTCAGGATGGCCTCATCGCATGGTTGGCATTTGGCTAGCTATTGGCTGGGCCAGTGGGATTCTGGGTCAAATGATTTCTCATTCTTCAGAAGGCTAGTCTGGGCTTGCTCACATGGTGACTGGATAGATTTCCAGGAAGTGGAAATGCACATGGCCTCTTGAAGCCTACTTGGAATTGGTACTTTGTCATTTCTACCACATTCTATTGGCCAAAGCAACTCACAAGGCAAACTTAGATTCAAGGAATGGGGAAATAGACTCTGCTTCTTGATGGGAAGAGATACAGTCACATTGCAAAGAGTGTGGATACAAGCAGAGAATAATTGTGGTCATGTTTACAATTAATTTATCTCACAGGGTCTTGGTGGTAGTTGGTGCAACATGAAAGAGTAAGAGAAGAGCCCCAAGGACAGGGAGAGTGACTGGAAAACAATTTCAGTAGTTATCAGGAAGACAAGGATAAGATGTTTGCCCAGATTCCAAGATAGAGTAGACCTAGATGAGAGACAATAGAGGAAATGGGGATGAAACAGGTCTCTGAATTTGGAGCCTGACCAGGCCAGGCAAAGGACAAAACCATTTACAGAGCTGACATGTCAGCAGGTGGCTTCTGGTGAAAGACCTGTCTGATTTGGAGCCCTACACTGGAAGGGCCTTGGAGGTTTTGAGAGATGTCAGCTTTCATGTGCATTTGAGTCCTGGGGCCTCTGCTATCCATAGGCTTGGAGATCTTGTCAAACCCTTTAACATTTCCTGGGCTTGGTGTTTCCCTCTATAGAGCAGGGAGAGAAATTCCTGTAGGGCTGTTAGATGATAAATTTAGAGGCACAATATGTGGAAGCATTTTGTAAACTTTTGGGGATGAACACTTATTGGTGGTTTCATGGCTGGGTTTTGTTTTTTAATTTAAGAGATATTAGTCACCTAGGGATGGTGGTTAGGAGGGACCTAGTGAAACTGCACCTAAGCAATGGGACTCACTCAAAGCCAGTCACACCTCAGATGGGACTTGAACCCACAATCTTCCAACTGAAACCACACAACTTATCTCAGGACTTAATGAAGCTCAGGTTCTTTTTGTCTCAGAAGGAATTCAGTGAGAGGTAAAGATAATAAGTAGATAGATTTATTAATAACCTTTGTAAAGAGGTTGCTGGAAAATGGGGCAAAAGGAGTTGGTCATGTCCCAAATCTTGAGCAAGTTCCTGGGATGGGCCACCAAGTGATGGTCCTTGGCTTCTTGCAGGAAAGAATTCAAGAGTGAATCACAGTAAAGTGAAAACAGAAAACACATCCCGTGGGCAGAACATGATCTGCCTCTTAAGGCAAGAGTGGCCCTGGGAGACACACTCCACGAACAGGTGAGAGTGGCCCCAAAACGTAAGGTAGTTTTTATGGGCTCCAGTGGATCTTCCCAACCCAGGAATTGAACCAGGGTCTCCTGCATTGCAGGTAGATTCTTTACCAACTGAGCTATCAGGGTGGTATTCTTGGGCTTTCCTTGTGGCTCAGCTGGTAAATAATCCGCCTGAAATGCAGGAGACCTGGGTTCGATCCCTGGGTTGGGAAGATCCCCTGGAGAAGGGAACAGCTACCCACTCTAGTATTCTGGCCTGGAGAATTCAATAGTCCACGGACTCCCAAAGAGTTGGACACAACTGAGTGACTTTCACTTTATGGGCTTGGTAATTTCATAGGCAAAGAGTGGGAGGATTATTCCAACTATTTTTGAGGAGGGATGGGGATTTTCAGGAACTGGGCACTACCCACTTTTTGCCCTGTTATGATCTCAGAACTGTCATGGTGCTGGTGAGTGTGTCATTTAGTTTATGCTAATGTATTACAATGAGCATATAATAAATCTCAAGGAATGTCCCACCATCTTGGGCTTCGTTGGTTCTAACCAGTTTTTTATCATGTTCTCAACAGCTCTATCATTCTTTTAAAGGTTGTGCCCTGCCCTCTTTCTTCCTATCTCACTAGGAGGGAGCATGAAGAGGGGAGAGGAAGACTCAAGGTTTGAGGGAAAGGGCTGCTATTAGAAGCTGGGAAGAAAAGAAGGATCCAGAGAAAGAAAGAGCATGGCGTGTCTAGCGTCTCTATAACTTGGGGTTGGGGAAGCCTCAGGACAGCCACAGTGTGGGGCGTTCACTCATGGCTGTTCTGTGCTTGCTCAGATATTGTGCTCAGAGAATTGGGAGTCAGAGTAGGGGCAGTGTGGTGGAAGTTATTTTCCATGCTTAATCTTCCAAAGGCAAACTTCTGGGAGGTCTGGACCAAGGTCAGCAAAACTCTCCCCTCTTTTCTCCCTCCTATGGCTGCTGCTCTGAAAAGTCCAGTGGCATCACTGCTTCCAGATGTGGCCTCCAGATGTGGCCTGGAACTGTTCCAGGCAGATAAAGGATGCAGAGACTGTAGTCAATCTCCTGGCTTTTCCTCCTCCCTCGTCCAGTGGGGCCTGTCCAACGCTCTCCCTCCTCTGCTTCCCTTCCTTCACTAGGTCAGGGTACCAGGTGCCTTGTGGATGGTTAAATAAATACCAGTTATGAATAAACCTGAGTCAGACAGATGCATCTTTATTCATGTTGGAAAGAGCTTATAACTGGGGGAGTGGAAAACTTTCAAATGTTTCCATTCTGACCACTCCCAGAGGCTCTCTGAGAAGGAAATGAGCTGTTTCTTTGGTTGGGAAGCTGCCAGGGCACTGGGCTCAGGGCCAGCCAGGGTCTGGGAGGAGCTCCTGAAATCTTCCCTCTTAATGGGAACAGCCTAGGCCCTGGTGTCTCACCAGGATGGAGCCCCAGTTAGGGGGGAAAAGCAGCTCTTTTATTAATAGCAGACCATGCTACCAACCCAGGTGGTTCTGTTAGAAGTGAGTTCTCGGGTTGCTGGACAAGTATGTATTAGAGTGTACCATGTGCTTGAATTCCCTAAAGCTCTTGTTCAAATGCAGATTCTGATTCAGTCCATGTAGGATGAGGCCTGGGTTCTGCATTTCTAACTAGCTCTCAGGTGATTCTGAAGCTGCCAGCATGTAGACCATATTTTGAGTAGCAAAAGTCTAGACTGGACTCTAAAACATGTCTAAACTTCTTTTTTCAACTCTTAAAAAAATTTTTTTTTAATTGGTAGGAAATTGCTTTACAGTGTTGTATTGGTTTCTGCCATACAACAACATGAATCAGATATTGGGCAACAACATATATACATATATAAATTATTACTGATTCTAATATGTGTATATATACATATAATGTATACATATATATACCTTCCCTCTCTCACCTTCCCCCATACCACTCCTTTAGATCATCACAGAGCACCAGGCTGGGCTCCCTGTGTTACATAGCGAATTCCCATTAACTACTTTGTACATGATAACATATATATAAAACTAAAACATGTCTAAACTTTCTGACACTTTTTCCCTGTAGGTTTTCCTGATTTTTTTTTTTTTTTTTAGGTTTTGGTTTTTTAAGTTCCCAAAGTACTGGAGCGTAGACAGTGAAAAAAATCTACTTTTGTCCCCAGCAACCCAGTGATGCCTTCCCATGGCCAACCGGTGTTGTTGGTTTTTGTGTATATCCTTCCATAGATATTTTATGAACATTCAAGCAAGTATATATTTTCTCCTCTCTCCTTGCCCTTGTATACTTGCCTGATGCATACTGTTTTGGTCTAGGGCTGTACCATCCTAAACATGCGTAATCTTTTCTGATATAAACTGTTTTGCAGTTTGCTTTTTTGACTTAACAGCATATCTTGGACTTCACTCTAGTTCCTTTTTTCTCTTTTTAAAGTCACACAGTTTCATCATATATCATAGCTTCATGGGCAAATCCCTTTTGATGGATACTTAATACTAATTTTTTGCTCTTGCTACTAGTGGCACAATAAATATCTTAGTATCCTATTACTTCTTCCAGACGTGAGTCTATTTGGAAGATAAATGTCTGCAAGTGGAAATGTAGGATCAAAGGATATATGCATTTGTAATTTTGATGAATATTGTTTTTTTTTTGAATATTGTTAAACTGATCTCCACAGAGGAGTTGTGCTAACAACATGAGAGAGGGTCTATTTCCCTTACTCTCACAATGCCACATGTCAACAAACTCTGATATTTGCCAATTTGATGTGTAAGAAATAACTACTCTTTTTTTGTTCATTTGTTTTTGGCTTCTCCATGCAGCTCACAGGAACTAATGGCAGTGAAAGCACCAGTGGTCCTAACCACTGGTCCACCAGGGAAGTCCCCAAAACTCTTCTTTATGAAGCTTTCTCTTTCTTTAGTTTCCATTGTTCTCTTCAACTACATTTATCTTATAATCATTGAATTCATCTTCTCTAGGCCAGGCATCTTATCAGGTGCTGGGAATCCAAAGGAAAACAACACATGAATAATCCTTATGCTTTTCTTTAGTAGGAAAGACAATTAATAAGTCAATAATTCCTGATAGTCAGGAAGAGTGCTATGATAAGGGGCGGGGGTGACTTCTTAATACAGTGCTACTCAAACCTCAATGTGCTCATGAGGATCTTGCTATAATACAGAATCTGACTCCACAGGTCTAGGGTGGGGTCTGAGATGCTGCAGTTCTAACAAGCTTCCAGGTGAAGCTGAGGCTGTTGGTCCCAGGACTGTATTTTGAGTAGCTTTTTCTGTAAAAAATCAGATAGTGAATACTTTTGGTTTTGTGGGACACATGATCTCTGTTGTAGCTATTTACTTTGTCTTTGAAAGCAGCCATAGACAATATGTGAATGAATTGATAAGACTGTTTCAATAAAAGTTTATTTACAAAATAGGGAGTGGCTGGATTTGGCCAGCAAACCGTGGATTGCTGACCCCTAGTCTAGAATAGTACAGGCATCCAATAGCTGTTTTTGAAGTAACGACTTAAGTGTGCTATTTGAGTAGCAGCAGGCACCTGAGTCCTTGTGATCCATGGTGCTTGGAGGAATGGTGTATTAGTCAGAGCCCTACCAGGAAAACAAATACCAGGTTTTAAACCAAGGTAATTAAATGCAAGAAATTTTACATAGTTAATGGAAGAGCTCAGATGTCTACCAGGGTCACCGAGAGATTAGCATAGCAGGAAGCTGTTACCACTCCAGGGAAGAGAAGGGAGGAGATGGTACTGTTGGGGCTGAGGTCACCCAGTGGGAGCTGGAGCTGTGGTGAAGACACAGCCATGATTGGAGAGCCTGGGAAGAAATATCATTGGAAACTTCCTTCTTCTTGCCTTCCTATCTTCCATCATTTGGCCAAACACGGCTGTGATCCAATCTATACTGGAGGCTGTAGTGGCCAACCCCTGTCATATGGAATAAAGCAGAAGAAATCAAGCATGGTCTGAGGCCAACAGGTCAAGGCCCAGTCAAATGGACACTTAGAATGAGACCTGAAGTGCTGGTAGTTGACCAGAAAATTGGGAGAGGAAAGGTGGGTGTTTCAGGCACAGAAAGCAGGCACAGGGTGTGTAGGGGTAGGATGAGGCCAGCAGGCAAGCCAGTCCTTTAAGCGGGATGAGATTTATGCTTTAGAACAGAGGTTGGCAAATATCTTTGTCACATAGTTTTATCCTTTTGTTTAAAAAACATGTAAACACGTTAAAGAATCTGCCTGCAGTGCAGGAGACCTGGATTCGATCCCTAGGTTGGGAAGATCCCCTGGAGAAGGGCATGGCAACTTACTCCAGTATTCTTGTCTGGAGAATCCCCGTGAACAGAGGAGCCTGGCAGGCTATAGTCCATGGGGTCACAAAGAGTCGGACATGACTGAGCGACTGAGCACAGCACACAAACATGTAGAAGCCATTTTTTGCTCAAACGCTGCACAAAAACAAGCCTCAGGCAGCCTTTGGCCCATAGTAGTTTGATGGCCTGTTTCAGAAAGATCCACTTTAGAAGGATGGATCAGGTGGACATGAAAAGACAGAGAGGCTGGAAAGGAGACTGCTGAAGATGCTGGGAAAGAGATGGTGGGAGCCCTAAGGGCAATCATAGTGGTGAAGAGAAGATATGAGTTAGACCTGTAAAATGGACAGAATGCAGAGTGGCTGGTCTAAACAGAAGGACTAGGCTGGGTCTGGAGGGATTTGCAAACTGACACATTGAATATTCTTTTGGTTACCTTGGAACCCCTTTAAAGCTAAGCCTTTAGGGAGTGATAAGAAATCCTGTCATGCTGGCAGTGTACTTCCCACCCCCACTCCACCCACTCGCTCTAGGTAGAAAAGCAGAAGAGCAGGTTGTGCTGCCTTTTAGTAAGCCAGGAGTCAGTTGCTCAGCTGTTGGTGACTCACTGGTTGCTTAATGTAGTAGCATATGGGTACTAAGGCATCTCCTGTCTTCAGTTTTAGGCCTTGGCTGCCATTCTGGAATGACAGGGGACATCCCACCAACATTCTGTGACACTGCCTGTGGCATTTGGTCCAGATTAGAAATGAGGACTGGGAAGTCCCTTACCCGGCCCTAGGCTCAGCCACCTACCTAACCCCTGCCATCATATTGATCGTAGGCTGATTGTAGCACAGGCAAGGCTGGGATTTGGTCTTAGTTTGGATCTCCCAAAATAAGAGGCAAGGATTTGAGTGGCAAGAGTTCATTGCATTGGGAGGGAGTAGGGAAGAGAGACAGGGAAGAGAAGCAGCCCATACAAAATGTATTATGGAGCCACTTAAAACTGGGGGCAATTGGAACTTAAACCTGATGGGGAGTCCTGGCCTTCAGGGTGGAAAAAATGCCACAGAGTTATGCTGTCTGAATGGAAAGGGAACTAGGGAATACGTCCACTAATTCCTGAAAGTCAGATGGAGGGCTCCTCCAAGGGATCTCTGGCACTTGCAGCTGGCTACCTGGCTTTTTGAAGCTCGGGAATGAAAGCTCTCAGGTGCAGATATGCACACTTGAACTTGGGAGGCAGCTGGAGCTTCTTGAAGTGGTTAGATCCCAAAGAGGTAAGCAGGGTGCCTATAGAACCCACTAAAGATGGTTATCATCTCCACTTGACACATAGGGAAACTGAGAAGCAAAGTGAAACTTCCAAATCATACAGTGAGTTTGTGACAAATGTGGGGTTAGAACTGAGAGCTTGTGGGTCCAGTGTCTTCCACTAGATTTTAGCCAGTCCCTGCTGTCATGGAGCTTCTGGGCAGGAGAGGCCCTGCCTCTGTGTCTCATAGGTTGATTCCAGTTGCTCCATCTACACACCTGCTACATTCAGTCTCCTGTATATTCCCCAGTTTCCAAGTCTACCCAGAACTCAGAGCCATATTTAGAGGAAGGGAGAGCATGCAGGACATGCAAATATGGCCAATATTTGGCTTCCTTACCTAAGGGCTTCCCCAGTGGCTCAGCAGTAAAGAATCTGCCTGCAATGCAGGAGATGCAGGTTCGATCCCTGAGTTGGGGAGATCTCCTGGAGGAGGACATGGCAACCCACTCCAGTATTCTTGCCTCGTGAATCCCATGGGCAGAAGAGACTGGAGGACTACAGTCCATGGGGTCTCAAAGAGTCGAACATGACTGAAGCGACTTAGCATGCATACATCAAGGGCCTAAATGGAGCTTGCAGAGCCTGAGGAGAAGGGTGAGTAGGAAACAGAGTGGGGTCAAGGGTTGGGAGGTAGTCCACTGGCCAAGCTGTAGGGGCAGGGTGTGCTGAGCAGAGATAGACACAGGACAGGATAGAGTCAGTGTGGAGGGCACCCAAGGGGACCGCAAAGTGGGCTGGGCAGGTTCGAGTCCCCTGTGCCTTGTCCTGGTTACTTGAGACCTGGGACCCTTTGCATAACTGGGAGCAGATGTTTCAGGCCTCAGCACTGAAGTCTGCCTGGTTCAGAATAGAGCATAGTCTAATCACTCAGGTGTTCACCCACTTGAGGATCACTTGTGAGACCCCCTATATCCTAGGTATTGTGCCAACCACCTTGGGGAACTTTTGGAGGAATCAGGCTATTGGCTACTTTCAGAACCTGTTGCATCCTGCAGTGGGAGTAGAACTGCTTTCTTCCACCTGAACTCGCCGATTCTACACCGAGTCCTGGGTTGGACGTTAGAAAACAACATAGTTCTGAGGGAGCCCCTAGTCTGAGCAGGGAGACATACTCCAAAATCCTGGTGTGGAGTCACTCCCTGCTCAGGGATGCTTAGAAAACAGTTTTGTTTCTGAAGTCTTTGATACTAAATTAGGGAGTGGGGGGTCACTGAAAGCTCCAACTGATGGGTCCAGCAGAATCCCCTTGAAATCTATCCCATTCCTAAACCCAGCCTGTAATGACTGTAACATTTCCCTCCTTTTGCAATATGGCTTTACAGCTTCTCCCACAAGGGATCTATTCCTCATACTTTGAATCAGGGCTTATGCATTAGTCAGAGTTCTCTAGAGCAACATGGCTAGAGGAACTATCTATCTATCTACTCATCTATAGAGGGAGATTGAGAGAGAGATTTTAAACAATCGGCTCACACTATTGTGGAGAGTTGGTGAGTCCAAAAATCTGCCAGGTGGGCTACAAGCTGGAGACTCAGGGAAGAGTTACATTTGAGGCCCAAGGCAGTCTGCTGACAGAATTCCTTTTTGTTTGTGGGATGGGGGGTGGGGGGAAGTAAGGAAGGATGGGGGGTAGGGTAGGGGGTTAACTTTCAACTAATTGGATGAGATTTGCCCCAATTATTGAAGGCAATCTACTTTACTCAAGGCCCACCGACTTAAATGTTAATCTCATCCAAAAAATACCTTCACAGAAACATCCAGAATAACCTTTGACCAACTATCTGGGCACTGTGACTCAACCAAGTTGACACAAAAATTAACCATCATAGCTGGTCTGCCACTTGTTTTGGGCTATAGAATGTGGTTAAAGTGGTGGTATGTAAGTCGTTGGCTTAGGCCTCAAGGGGTTTTGCTCAATTATACTCACTTTCTTGGAATTATGCCCAGCTACTAGGGAACAATCTTGGGCTAGCCACTAGAGGATGAGAGACCATGCAGAACAAAGATGATTTGTGCCAACTGATGCCAGGCCCCACCCAACCTAGCAACTGACTGCATACGTACATGGGAACTGAGCCAAGAACAAATTGCCCAGCAGAGACCAGTCCAAATTGCTGACCCACAGTACTGTGAGCTAAATAGATATTGTTTTAGGCTACAAAGTTTTTTGGAGTGGTTTGTATACAGGAAAAGCTAACTGATACACAGTCCAGGTTTTGCAGTGCCCCCATACCTCTCCACCCCAGGTAGTCTATCAACCTGTCCTCTTGGCTGATGAAGAAGACACAAGCAGACAGAGGGCGTATTTCAGGTTTTGTAGGGCCCTGTGGGTGTCTGTATCATTAATGTCAGGTGTGGATATTCTCCAACTCTGATATTTAGTGTATGTCTTCCCAAGCACATTCTAGCCCGGCAGGCTCCCACAGTAATGTGTCAGAACAGAAGAGTTGAAATGGAGTGAGAAGAGCAAGGGCTGGGTCCTGGAGACCACCGCTGTGGACCTGGGGGAGCTTCAGGGATTCATTGTAGGATGGATCACAGAAATAGAACTTGGGAAGCAACAAACTTGGGTCAAATTCTGCTTCTGTCTCCTGGGGCAAGTTGTGTCTCCATTCAGAGCCTCAGCTTTTCTAAGAGCAGAGTTAGGTTTTGTGGAGCCTGGAGCAATTACTAGTTGGGAACCCTTTTTAAGCAGAAGAATACTAAAGCGATTATAAAATTGGCGTTTGGAAGGGCTCAGGCAAGTGAGCTTAAGCTTTGTTAGCTTTGCAATGAATTGCTTCTGGCCTCCTCGCTGGGAATAGGGAAGTTAATACTAGCAATTGAAAAGGATTGTTTGGAAGGTCAAATGAGTACACCATGCATAATGGGTATCCTAGTGGGTGGAATCTAGCAGGAAGGCAGCTTTGCAAGAAATGATTCACAAGGAGGAAAGGTTTTACGTAGTGGCTGGTTGGTGGGCTTCTGGGAGAGTGATGGAGCGGCATGAAAAGAAATATAGGGAGAAGGATAGTGTGGTGTCTATAGTCTCACCTGGCCCATGGACTGCCCCTGAGGTGTAGAGAAGTCTACAGAGAGGGTCTACAGGCAGATTCAGGAGCTGATTTCATGACAGTCTTTGTGAACTTCTGGGGCCTAAGTAAGGTTGGGACAGGGTTTTGAACAGGAATGTATTCAGAAGAAAAAAAACCCAAGCGTGTGTTTTTTTTCTAGAGTAAGAGGCTGAAATGGGGATTCTTGAGCAAATGAGTTATTGAAGGCATGCTTTCAGAGAAGAATAAGAGACAGAGAAAATCAAGGCAGGACAGGGGAAGATGCTCAATAAGGAGAGAGTCTCCACTGGAGTATAGGCTCATCCTGATGAGGGAAGAGGGCAGGTTCCCCTCCACCCCGCCCTGCAGCCCCACCCATGCCAGTTCATTGTTGGGAGGAGGATGGGGAGTAGGACTGCCCCCCTCCCCTCTCCCTGCCCCATTCCCACCCTGGGTTATCCATCAGTCAAGGGCAATTCATAGAAGGGAGCAGCCTTTGCAGCACTTGTTCAGTCACTCAGTCATGCCTGACTCTTTGTAATTTCATGAACTATAGCATGCCAGGTTTCCCTGTTCTTCACTGTCTCTTGGAGTTTGCTTGAATTCATGTCCATTGAGTCAGTGATGCTATCTAAACATTTCATCCTCTGTTGCCCCCTTCTCCTCTTTTCGTCAGTCATTCCCAGCATTAGGGTCTTTTCCAATGAGCTGGCTTTTCACATTAGGTGGCCAAAGTATTAGAGCTTCAGCTTCAGCATCAGTCCCTCCAATGAATATTCAGGGTTGATTTCTTTTAGGATTGATTGGTTTTATCTCCTTGCATTCCAAGGGACTCTCAAGGGTTTTCACCTGGGAAAGGGGATCTGGGAAGGACACCAATAGAATCTACTACCAGAGTTCTCTACAAATTTCTGCAGGATACTCAAATCGACTATGGTCTGGGGTAGGTAACTCAGGGAGTGAAGGAGATAAATGGATGGAACTTAGGAGGAAAAACAATTATGATCCTTAGGGCACTCTGACAGGGGCAGTGGACATGTTCTTCCACCATGTGGTTTCTAAGGACTTGACTTTCTAGTGCTACATTCATGTGGGACAGTCTGGGAATTTCAGAAATAACTGGGGCAAGTTGAGGGGCCATGGATCACCCAAGGTCTGCAGGTAAGGGCAAAAGCCCATGAAATGTATGTTTTGCCTATTAACGCAACCTCACTTGTGTCCCTGGTCTGGTGAGGCTTAGAGGAACCCTGGTGACGTATGGAAAAGAAATTTATCAACTCTAAAGTACAGGATGATTCCCAGGACTGTGAACATGATCAGTTAGGAGGTAGTTCCCTGCCCTGTGGGAAGACCAGAGATTCATCCCAATCCTGCCAGTAGCCCATGAACTGGTTCATGAAGAAGGGGAGATAGGCAGGAGGGTTTAACAACTTGGTACAGTTGGGGTCATAAACAATGTAATTTATGTGAGATGGATCTTAGGATAAAGCAACTAGAACTGGTATATGGTGTAGGTAAGAGGTGAAATGGGACAACCACTTTGGAAAATGGTTTGGTAGCTTCTTATGAAGTTAACATACACTTCTCATATGACTTAGCAAATACTGCTAGCTATTTACCCAAGAGAAGTGAAAACATATGGTACTAGTTATCTACTCTTGTGTACTAACTTATGCCAAAACTTAGCAGCTTAAAAGGACAATAAATGGGTATTATCTTCACAGTTTCTATGGATCAGGAATCTGGGAGCAGCTTTGCTGAGTGGTTTTGGTTGGAGATCTTTCATCAAGTTGCAGTCAGTATTGTGGCATGCCGATGGGAAGGCTTGGTGCAGCTGGAAGATTGTTCCCAAGATGGTTCACTCACACACTTGACACGTTACTGCTGAATGTTGGTAAGAGGCTTCAGTTATTTTCCACACGGACCTCCTCTATGGCTGCTTGAGTGTCCTTATCAGACCTCCTCTATGGCTGCTTGAGTGTCCTTATCACATGGCAGCGAACTTTTCCCAGAACAAGTGATCCAAAAGAGCAAGGTGGAAGCTGCTATGTTCTTCATGACTTAGCCTTGGAAGACACACTGACCCTTCTGTAACAACCTTTGGACTACTTGGCCAGCTCTATCCAGTGTTGGAGGGATGACACAAGGTCTTGAATATCAGGAGGGGACCATCACTGTAGGCCATCTTGGAGGCTGGTGACCTCAGGCATTAGCGTAGCAGTGCTGCGTCTGTTTTGTGCAAAGCAGCACATATACCTTTGGCAACTTGAGAGTCTATTAACCTGAGCCCTGAGTATCCCTGGGGTGGGTATGTAGCGGGGGCTTCAGTTTTAGTGGAGCCATATCAGCAACAAAAGCAGCAGCAGCAGCAGCAGCATTCAGCAAGAGGCTGTACAGAGGGGCTGAAGTGGAGTGTGTGAGTCCCTGAGTGAACATGACCTTGTTTCAGGAGGTAGTCCTAGTATGCAGTGTGACTTCGTGGAGGTTAATTAGACCTTAAGGAAGGAAACAGAGGGATTATCTGGTCTTCATTGTTTAATATGCATTGAAACAAGAGTCCAGGACCCTCAAGGTAGCCTCTCAGCTGGTGTGTCAGGTTTAAGCAAAGAGTGGATATAGAACACTTTGATGAAGAGGCATCTCCGTACTCATTATCCTCACCCTGGAGTCTCCCCAGCAGGGCAGAAATGTGTGAAGGGTTTCTCTCTGTGCCACAAAGCCAGGGTAGTGTTAGTCCCCAAATCATTGTCCCGTGAGGCTTCTCCTGCCTTCCAGGTTGGAGAGCAGGTCCTCTATCAGTTATGAACCTCTATTATCCCACCATGTTCTTTATTTATTTATTTTTTTTCCACCATGTTCTTTAATAAACAGGTAACTCCAGTAGAGTTGTAGAGAGTTCTGATTACTGGGTTCCTCCTTAGAAAGCTGGGTCCTAGGCTGAATATATAAGTTCTCAGACCCCAATCCTTCTCCCCCTATCCCACCGGCTCAGCTTCTAGGCTGGAAGCCTTGTGGAGGTGAGGTTGTGCCTCCCTCCCTATCTCTATGGGCTCTGTAAGGGGATGGAGGCAGGAAAGCAAGACGTAACCTCCAGGCCTTAAGGACAGCCCGTGCTTCTATAATGAACTTTGGACCTCAGTAAATGAATTTTGAACAAGTACGGAGGCTTAGGGACCTCTCAGACGAGAGGACCCCCTTTTTCATCATAAAAGTCTGCATTGCTTAAGGGTATGAGTGAAGAGAGGAGAATTGTAGAGAGAAAGAGGCACTAGGCTTTTAAAGGAGAAGCCAGGGTTTGCCGAACAATGTAAATTAGCATGCAAATGGATCTATAAAAGCAGACTTGGGACCTAGGGGCAGTGGACTTGGATGAACCAGTGTTCATGTGCCAGTTTGCCCAGCCCTGAATCTTGGTTCCCTGCTGGATGTGAGAAGAGGTGGTACAGCTCCAGAATTTCTATAAAGGAGGCACTGGGGTAGGGAGCAAAATCTGGCTGGAAAAATGGGAGACTGTGAAGAACCGTTGAACTGATCTGAGAATTACACACTTTTTATTGATTGTATGTTTACTAGAGGGTGGCTTTCCCTCTCAATTTTCTATATTCTATTAATGTGACAGCAGCAATCAATGTTGCTTTAATAACTCTCCTACCTAATTCTTTGGCTCCCTTTGTCTACCCTGATCATTTGTTTTGGAATTTCAAAAACAATTCCTCTTTTTGTGTTCTTTTACTAACTCGATTTAGCTGTTCTCATTATGCATGATGGAATTTGACATCTTTTCATGTATTTGCCTGGTTCTGTTATTCCAGTGACTAATGCAAACTTCCTCCTGGAACTCCAGAGTTAAGTAGGCTAGGGTCTTATAAACACCCCTCTGGATATCTCCCAGGGAGCTCAAACTTAGCATGTCTGAAATGAAATCTATAGTCCTCCAAAATCTGGTTCTTTTGAGTAATCCCCACCCTGATCTCATGTCACAGTAAAATGGTGACCCCATCCAACTAGTGCATAAAGGTTGAAATCAGTTTGTACACCTCCTTTACTCTCATGCCCCTTGAAGCAATCTGTCTCTAAGTTCCGAGTCCTCTTATGCAACACTCTGATTATTTCAATGATCCTTAACTGGTCTCGCTGCACCTACTCTTGCTATCCTCCCCCCATTCCACTGCCAATACCAGTTTGTATGCAGATGTCAGGGTTATCTGCATCCCCCACCCTGAGGAACTAATTTACCTGTGTAACACTGGGAAAGTTGCTGCTGCTGTCTGAGCCTTAGCTCTCCATTGGTCAAAGGGGAAGTTGGTCTAGACACTTGCCAAGGATCAGCACAGATTAATTTCTAGGGTGTCATGGCACTGAGAAATTGGCTGCATTATGGATAGAGAGTAGCCCTACGGTGGGGTGGGGGACACCCAAAGGTCCAGGAACTCCAGTGTAAGCAATACTTGGAGTGTAAGGCTTTTTAAGATTTTTGCATCCTTCCAGTCACTTCCTGCCACCAAGAGGGAAGAAGTGTTGTAAGCTACTTCTGAAATTCATATGTCTGTTCTAATCACTCTTTCCCTCTCCTCACACACCAAAAATATGTGCTTGTTCCTTTCCCATTCCAGAACTCAAACCCAATGCAGTCTAAACCAGGTTCTCACTGCTGTGAAATTTTATATACTAATTATTTTAAAAGTTTATATTTGGAAATTATTATCATTTCACAAAGAGTTGCAAATATAGTACTCCTCATCACTTTCCCCCCAATGGTTGCATATTAACTAACTATATTGCAGTATCAAAACTGGGAAATTGGTGATGATCCAATGCATGAACAAATGGCCAACATCCTTTGGATCATATGAAAAGCAAGATAATTCCAGAAAAACATCTACTTCTGCTTCATTGACTACTCTAAAGCCTTTGACTGTGTGCATCACAACAAACTGTGGAAAATTCTTAGAGATGGGGATACCAGACCACCTTACCTGCCTTCTGAGAAACCTGTATGCAGGTCAAGAAGCAACAGTTAGAACCAGACATGGAACAACGGACTGGTTCCAAATTGGCAAAGGAGTAGACAAGGCTGTATGTTTTCACCCTGCTTATTTAACTTATATGTAGAGTACATTATGTGAAATGCCATTCTAGATGAAGCACAAGCTGGAATCAAGGTTGCAGGGAGAAATACCAATAATCTCAGATATGCAGATGACACCACCCCAATGGCAGAAAGTGAAGAGGAACTAAAGAGCCTCTTGATGAAGGTGAAAGAGAGTGAAAAAGCTGGCTTAAAACTCAACATTCAAAAAACTAAGGTCATGGCATCTGGTCCCATCACTTCATGGCAAATAGATGGGGAGACAATGGAAACAGTGACAGACTTTACTTCCTTGGGCTTCAAAATCACTGCAGATGGTAACTGCATCCGTGAAATTAAAAGACGCTTGCTCCTTGGAAGAAAAGCTATGACCAACTTAGACAGCATATTAAAAAGCAGAGACATCACTTTGCTGACAAAGTTCTGTATAGTCAAAGCTATGGTTTTTCCAATAGTCATGTACGGATGTGAGAGTTGGACCATAAAGAAGGCTGGGCACCAAAAATTGATGCTTTTGAATTGTGGTATTGGAGAAGACTCTTGAGAGTCCCTTGCAATGAGATCAAGCTAGTCAATCCTAAAGGAGATCAACCCTAAATATTCATTGGAAGGACTGATACTGAAGCTGAAGCTCCAATACTTTGGCCACCTGATGCCAAGTGCAGACTCATTGGAAAAGACCCTGATGCTGGTAAAGATTGAAGACAGGAGAAGAGGACAACAGAGGACAAGATGGTTGGATAGCATCACCGACTCAAAAAACATGAGTTTGAACAAGCCCCGGGAAATGTGAGAGTTGGACCATAAAGAAGGCTGAGGTCCAAAGAACTGATGCTTTCAAATTGATGTTGGAGAAGACTCTTTAGAGTCCCTTGGACAGTAAGGAGATCAAACTAGCCATTCCTAAAGGAAATCAACTGACTCATTAGAAAAGACCCTGATGCTGGGAAAGATTTAGGGTAGGAGGAGAAAGGGGTGACAGAGGATGAGATGGTTGGATGATATCATCGACTCAATGGACATGAGTCTGAACAAACTCTGGGGTATAGTGAAGGACAGGGAAGCCTGGAGTGCTGCAGTCCATGGGGTCCCAAGCAGTTGGGCACAACTGAGCGACTGAACAACAGCAACAATGTATGTGTAATTCTATGTTATCTTATCACTCGTGTAGATTTGTTGTAATCACCACCCTTATGAAGATACAGAACAATTCCATCACTACAAAGATCCTTTATCTGCTGCTCCTTTATAGTCACACTCAGTCCTCTCCCCACCATCCTTAGCCCTTTGCCACTAATAACGTGTCCTTCCCCTCTATATTTTTGTCACTTTGAGAATGTTATGTAAATGGAGGCACATAGCAGGTCACTTTTTGCATTTTTTCCTCACAGAATCGTGCCCTTGAGATCCATCTAGGCGGTCGCATATACCAATAGTTTCATTTTTTGAGTAGTAATCCATGTTTGGATTACCACAGTTTGTTCAATCATTCACTTATTATAGGACATTTTGATTGTTTCTAGTTTTTGCTATTATAAATAAGACTGCAATGAATGATTGCTGACAAGTTTTTGGGTGAGCATAACTATTTCTCTGAGGTAAATGCCTAGGAATGCAATTGCTTGGTTGTTTGGCAACTCTATGTACTGTGCTGTGCTTAGTCGCTCAGTCATGTCCGACTCTCTGCGACCTCATGGACTGTAGCCCACCAGGCTTCTCTGTCCATGGGGATTCTCCAGACAAGAATACCGGAGGTGCTAAGTATACTTCATTTTTTATGAAACTGCCAAAAGCAGTTTTTTAGAGTAGCTCTACTTTGTATTCCCACTAGCAGTATACAAGAGATCCAGGTTCTCCGCATCCTCCTGAGTATTTGGGGTTGTAACTAATTTTTATTTTAGCTGTTCTGATAAGCGTGTAATGATAGCTCATCATGGTCTTAGTTTGCAGTTCTCTAGAGGCTAATGATGCTAACAATCTTGCCATGTGCTTATTTGCTGTAATGTATATCCTCTTTGGTGAAATGTCTTTCATGTATTTTGCCATTTTCTAATTGGATTGTTTGTTATTTTTATTTTTATTACTTGGAGTATAGTTGGTTTAGAATATGTTTGTTATTGTTAAGTGTTGAGTTTTGGGCATCTTAAAATAAATTCTGATGTCTATCCTTAGCAACATCCTATGCAGAGAAAAAGTTGTTAATCTTGATGAAGTCCAGTTTGTTGATTTTATGGATTGTGGTTTTGGTAGCATGTCTAAGAACTCTTTGGTTATCCTCCCTAGGTCCTGATGATTTTCTTCTCTAAAAGTTTTATAGTTCTATGTTTAAATCTGTGATCCATTTTGAGTTACTGTTTTGTATAAAGTGTGAAGTTCAGGTCTAGGTTCATACTTTTGCCCATGGATATCCAATTGCTCTATCACCATTTGTTGAAAAGACTCCACCGAATACCTTCTGAACCTTTGTCAAAGATCACCTGGTGGTGCTTACTTTTGGCTTCTCTATTCTGTTACATTGATCTATGTGTCTATCTCTCTACTACTAATATATTGTCTTAATTACTGTAGCTATACACCAGGCCTTAATATTGACAACTGATTCTTCTCACTTTATTATTCTTTTTCAAGATTATTTTAAGGGTAATCTTGTTTACATAAAATACATCTTCCTGGGATTTTGATAGGAATTATATTATACTTGTACATCAGTTTGAGAACAATAGACTTCTTTACTATAGTGAATTTTCCAATCCATGGACACATTATCTCTTTCTGTTTAGATTTTCTTGATTTCTGTTTTAATCAATGTTTTGTGGTTACTAGGATACAAGTGTTGTATATGTCTTTTAAAAATTTATGTGTAAAATCTCATTTATTTTGAACAGCTATAGATGATACTGTGTTTTTTCTACTTTACTGAAGTCTATTGACAAATAAAAATGTTATGTGTTTAGGTTGTATAACATTTTTTAAAGGAGTACAATATGATATTTTAATTATATATATATATATGTGTATATATATATATATATACACACATACACACATGTGACATAATTACCACAATCAACTTATTGAATACATCCATCACCTCATGTAGTAACTGTTTTCTTTGTGTGTGGTGGGGGGAACATTTAGATTATTCCCCCAGCAGACTTCAAGTATATAATACAGTATTGCTAACTATAATCACCATGCTCTAAATTAGATCCCCAGAACTTGTTAAACTTACTAGTGAACGTTTGTATCCTTTGACCAAGATCTACCCAAATTGCCTATCCCTACCACCCTAGCCCTGACAAACACCATTCTACTCTTTGGTTCTGTGAGTGACTTTACAAAACTCTACCTGTAAGTGAGATAGAACAGTATTTTTCTTTCTCTGTCCGGCTTATTTCACTTAGTATAAGTAGTAGTGTTAGTTGTTCAGTCGTGTCCAACTCTTTGTGATCCCATAGACTGTAGCCCACCAGACTCCTCTGTCCATGGGATTCTCCAGGCAAGAACACTGGAGTGGATTGCCATTCCCTTCTCCAGAGGATCTTCCTGACCCAGGGATCGAACCTGGGTCTCCTGCATTGCAGGCAGATTCTTCACCATTTGAGCTACAGGGAAAACTAGTATAAAGTCCTCTAGATTCATTAATGCTATTGTAAATGGTAGGATTTCCTTCATTTTTATTGCTGAATAATATCGCTATTCATGGATCACAGACTTGTGGCAAAGAGGCTTGTGTAACTCAATGAAACTATAAGCCATGCTGTGCAGGGCCACCCAAGATGGAAGGGTCATAGTGAAGAGTTCTGACAAAACTTGGTCCACTGGAGGAGGGAATGGTAAACCACTCCAGCATTCTTGCTGCTAGAACTCCATGAACAGTATAAAAAGACAAAAAGGTATGACCCCGGAAGATGAGCCCCACTGGTTGGAAAGTGTCCAGTATGCTACTGGAGAAGAGCAGAGGGTGATTACTAATAGCTCCAGAAAGAATTAAGTGGCTGGGCCAAAGCAGAAATGATGCCCAGTTGTGGATATGTCTGGTGGTGAAAATAAAGTCCAGTGCTGTAAAGAACAATGTTACTAACAATCTGCAAAATTAGGTCCATGAATCAAGGTAAATTGGAAGTCAAGTAAGAGGTGGCGAGTTTGAACATTGACATCTTAGTGAATTATTCATAAAATGGACAAGAATGGGTTAATTTAATTCCGATGAACATTATTTCTACTACTGTGGGCAACAATCCCTTAGAAGAAATGGAGTAGCTCTCATAGTCAACAAAAGAGTCCAAAATGCAGTGATTGGGTGCAGTCTCAAAAATGACAGAATGATTTTGGTTTGTTTCTAAGGCAAATTATTCAACATGATAGTAATCCAAATCTATGTCCCAACCACTGATGGCAAAGAAGCTGAAGTTGACTAGTTCTATGATGACCTACAAGACTTTCTAGAACTAACACCAAAAAAGATGTTCTTTTCATCATAAGAGATTGGAATGCAAAAGTAGGAAGTCAAGAGATACCTGGAACAATAGGCAGGTTTGGCCTTGGAGAACAAAATGAATCAGGGAAAAGGCTAACAGAATTTTGTCAAGAGAACACACTGGTCATAGCCAACACCCTTTTCCAATAACACCAGAGATGACTCTACACATGGATATCACCAGATGGTCAATATCGAAAACAGATTTGACTATGTTTTTTGCAGCCGAAGATGAAAAAGCTCTATACAGTCAGCAAAAACAAGACCTGGAGCTTACTATGGTTCAAGATCATGAGCTCCTTATTGCAAAATTCAGGCTTAAGTTGAAGAAAGTGGGGAAAACCACTAGGCCGTTCAGGTATGCCTAAATCAAATCCCTTATGATTACACAATGGAGGTGATGAATAAATTCATAGGATTAGATCTGGTAGACAGAGTGTCTGAGGAACTATGGACAGAGGTTTATAACACTGTACAGGAGGCAGTGACCAAAACCATCCCAAAGAAAAAGAAATGCAAGAGGCAAAATGGTTGGAGGAGGCTTTACAAATAGCTAAGGAAAGAAGAAAAGCAAAAAGCAAGGGAAAAGGGAAAGATATACCAAACTGAATGCAGAGTTCCAGAGTATAGAGAAGAGAGATAAGAAGGCCTTCTAAAATGAACAATGCAAAGAAATAGAGTAAAACAATAGACTGGGAAAGACTAGAGATATCTTCAAGAAAACTGGAGAGGTCAAGGGAATATTTCATGAAAGAATGGGCATGATAAAGGACAGAAATGTAAGGATCTACCAGAAGAAGAAGAGATTAAGAAGAGGTGGCAAGAATACACAGAAGAACTATACAAGAAAGGTCTTAATGACCCAGATAATCATGACAGTGTGGTCACTCACCTAGAGCCAGACATCCTGGAGTGTGAAATCAGTGGACTTTAGGAAGCATTACTGCAAGCAAAGCTAGTGGAGGTGATGGAATTCCAGCTGAGCTATCTCAAATCCTAAAAGATTATGCTGTGAAAGTGCTGCCCTCAATATGTCAGCAAATTTGGAAAACCTAGCAGTGGCCACAGAATAGAAAAAGTTCAGCTTTCATTCCAATCCCAAAGAAGGGCAATGCCAAAGGATGTTCAAACTACAGGGACAATTGTGTTCATTTTGCATGCTAGTAAGTTTATGCTCAAAATCCTTCAAGCTAGGCTTCAGCAGTACATGAACCTAGAACTTCTAGATGTAGAAACTGGATTTAGAAAAGGTGGAATAAACAGAGATCAAATTGCCAGCATCCACTGGCTCATAGAAAAAGCAAGAGAATTTCAGAAAATCATCTACTTCTGCTTCATTGACTATGCTAAAGCCTTTGACTATGTGGATAACAACAATTTGTGGAAAATTGTTAAAGAGATGAGAATACCAGATCACCTTACCTGTCTCATGAGAAATCTGTATGCAGGTCAAGAAGCAACAGTTTCAACTTTGCATGGAACAAGTGACTAGTTCAAAATTGGGAAAGGAGTAAGAGAAGGCTATATATTGTCACTCTGTTTATTAACTTAAATGCAGAGTATATCATGTGAAATGCCAGCCTGGATGTATCTCAAGCTGGAATCAAGATTGCAGGGAGAAATATCAACAACCTCAGATATGCAGATAATACCACTTTAATGGCAGAGTGAAGAGGACCTAAAGAGCCTCTTGATGAGGGTGAAAGAGGAGAGTGAAAAAATTGGCTTAAAACTCAACATTCAGAAAACTAAGATGATGGCATCCCATCACTTCATGGCAAATAGAAGGGGAAAAAGTGGAGGTAGTGAGTGACTGCAGCCATGAAATTAGAAGACAATTGCTCCTTGGAAGAAACACTATGGCAAACCTTGACAGCTTATTAAAAAGCAGAAATATTATTTTGTAGACAAAAGTCTGAAGAGTCAAAGCTATGGGTTTTCCAGTAGTCACGTACGGTTGTGAGAGCTGGACCATAAAGAAAGCTGAGCACTGAAGAATCGATGCTTTCAAGCTGTGGTGCTGGAGAATACTCTTGAGAGTCCCTTGGACTGCAAGGAGACCCAACCAGTCAATCCTAAAGGAAATCAGTCCTGAATATTCATTGGAAGGACTCATGCTGAAGTTCCAATACTTTGGACACCTGATGTGAAGAACCAACTCATTAGAAAGGGCCCTGATGTTGGGAAAGATTGAAGGCAGGAGGAGAAGGGGACAACAGAGGATGGGATGGTTGGATGGCACCACCAACTCAAGGACATGAGTTTGAGCAAACTTCAGGAGATGGTGAAGGACAGGGAAGCCCGGTGTGCTGCAGTCAATGAGGTCACAAGGAGTTGGACACGACTGAGCAACTGAACAACAACAAATAAATGTACTACATTTTCTTTATCCATTCATCTGTCGATAGAAATCTAGGTTGCTTCCATGTCAGAACTATTGTAAATAGGTGGCAAAAGTTTTACTTAACACTGCCTTTGCAGCATCCATGAAAATGTTAGAATGAAAAGGGAAAATGGCATTTTAGTAGTATTATAAAATTAATTTTGGTCCTCAGGTCCAGGGAACTACAAGTGTCTGTAGACCAATAAGTGAGAATTGCTGACATAAAGCAAGAAGTCTTAACAAGCTATGAGAATGTATTGAATTTTATCTTGATTACATTTCATGGGATTTTAGCCAGGGAGAGATAGGATTTAATTTGCATTTTTAAAAGAAGACAAAATAATTTCTTAGCTGAGAAAGTGTTTGATGGTGCCATTTACAGACAATTGTGGAAGACTGTAAGAATGTGAACAAGGAAATATTGAGTTGTTTGAGACAAATTACATTTGAATTGAGTATGTCAAGGCTGTATATTGTCACCCTGCTTATTTAACTTACATGTAGAGTACATCATGCAAAATGCCAGACTGGATGAATGGAAAGCTGGAATCAAGACCGTGGGGAGAAATATCAACAACCTCTGATATGTAGATGATACCACGCTAGAGGCAGAAAGAGAGGGGAAACTAAAGAGTCTCTTGTTGAGGGTGAAAGAGGAGAGTGAAAAAGCTGGCTTAAAGCTCAATATTAAAACAAATAAGATCATGTCATCTGGTCCCTTTGCTTCATGGCAAATAGATGGGAAAAAGTGGAAACAGTGACAGATTTTATTTTCTCGGGCTCCAAAATTACTGCAGATAGTGACTGCAGCCGTGATATTAAAAGATACTTGCTCCTTGGAAGAAAAACCATGTCAAACCTAAAAAGCAGAGACCACTTTGCTGACAAAGTCAGTATAGTCAAAGCTATAGTTTTTCCAGTAGTCATGTACAGATGTGAGGGTTGGACCATAAATAAGATTGAGCACTGAAGAGTTAATGCTTTCAAATTGTGGTGCTGGAGAATACTCTTGAGAACCCCTTTGACAGCAAGGAGGTCAAACCAGTCAATTTCCATTGGCTATCTATTTTGCATATGATAATGTATATGTTTCCATGTTAATCTCTCCTTACTTCCCACCCTCTCCTTCTTCCCTGCCCCACCCACATCCATAAGTCTGTTCTTTAAGTCTGTATCTCTACTGTTACCCTACAAATAGGTTCATCATTACTGTCTTTCTAGATTCCATATATATGTATTAATATACAATATATGTTTTTCTCTTTCTGACTTGCTTCACTCTGTATAATAGACTCTAGTTCATCCACCTCATTAGAAATGACTCAAATGCATTCCTTTTTATGGCCAAGTAATATTCCATATGTACCACAGCTTCTTTATCCATTTATCTGTTGATGGACATCTATGTTGCTTCCATGTCCTAGCTATTGTAAAGAGCGCTGCGATGTGTGTTTTTCAATTTTGGTTTTCTCAGGGAATATGCCTACTAGTGGGATTGCTGGGCTCTATGGTGGTTTTTCAGTGCTCTTTTGATTTGAATTTTCCCAGTGGTTAATGATGTTGAGCAGCTGTTGATGTGCTTGTTGGCTATCTGTATGTGTTCTTTAGAAAAATGTCTATTCAGATGTTTTGTCCACTTTTTAATTGAATTGTTTGTTATTTTTGATGTTGAATTGTATGGTTCTTTGTATATTTTGGATATTAATCCCTTATCAGGTATATGATTTGCAAATATCTTCCCCCAATCAGGCAACCTTTTTCATTTTGTTGGTAGTTTCCTTTGCTATGCAAAAGGTTTTTAGTGTGCTGTAGTCTCATTTTTTATTGATTGTGTTTCTTTGGCTTAAGGAGATGTTTCCTAAAACATAATGCTTAGACTGATGTCAGTGAGCATACTGCTATGTTTTCTTTTAGAATTTTTAAAGTATTTAATCCACTTTGAGTTTATTTTTTTATATGGTGTGAGAAAGTAGTCCAGTTTTATTCTTTTGCATGTGGCTGTCTGGTTTTCAGTACACCATTTGTTAAAGAAGCTATCTTTTCCCCACCGTTTGTTCTTGCCTCCTTTGTCATAGATTAATTGACCATATAAATGTGGGTTCATTAGTATTGTTTCTGGGATCTTTGTCCTGTTCTATTCATCTATGTGCCCATTTTGTGCCAGTATGGTATTGTTTTGATTACTGTAACTTATAGTATAGCTTGAAAATATGAGTGTAATAACTCTGGCTGTATTCTTTCTCAGAATATTTTTGGCATAGAGCGTCTTCTGTGTTTTCACACAAATTTTAGAATTATTTATTCTAGTCCTGTGAAAAATATACTGGTATTCTGATAGGGATTGAAATGAATATGTAGGTTACCTTGGGTAGTGTTTTCATTTTAATAATATTAATTCTTTCAATTCATGAACAAGGTATATCTTTCCATTTATCTGTCATCTTCAGTTTCTTTATAAGTTTCTTTATAAGACATCTTCGGTGACTTATAGTTTCTTTATAAGACATCTTCAGTGTCTTAGAGCTTCTTTATAAGATTTCTTCAGTGTCTTACAGTTTTACAAGTACAGGTTTTTACCTCCTTAGTTGAACTCATTCCTAAGTATTTTGTTCTTTTGATTCAATCACAAATGTGATTGTCGTCTTAATTTCTCTTTCTGGTAGTTCATTGTTAGTGTTTAGAAATGCAATGAATTTTTGTATATTAATTTTATATGCAGCAACTTCACCAAAGTTCACTGATGAGTTCTTATAGTTTTTTAGTGGTGTCTTTAGGATTTTCTATGTATGGTATCATGCCATTTGTCAACAGTGACAGTTTTACTTCTTCCTTCCCAATATGGATTTCTTTCATTTCTTTTCCTGTCTGATGGCTGTGACCACAGCTTCCAATATTATGTTGAATAAAATGGTGTGGGCATTCTTGTTTGTTTTTGATCTCAGAGGAAATACCTTCAGCTTTTTACCATTGAATATAATGTTAGCTGTGGGCTAGAAATTGTCGTTCAGTCACTAAGTCATGTACAACTCTTTGCAACCCCATGAACTGCAACATGCCAGGCTTCCCTGTCCTTCACTATCTCCTGAAGTTTGCTCAAACTCATGTCCCTCGACTTGGTGATGCCATCCAACCATCTCATCCTCTGCCGCCCTCTTCTCCTCCTGCCCTCAGTCTTTCCCAATTGACCCTTTTTCAGTGAGTCAGCTCTTTGCATCAGGTGTCCAAAATATTGGAGCTTCAATTTCAGCATCAGTCCTCCAATGAATATTCAGGACTGATTTCCTTTAGAGTTGAATAGTTTGATCTCCATGCTGTCTAACAGACTCTTAAGAGTCTTCTCTAGCACCATAGTTCAAAAGCATCAGTTCTTGGGCATACACACTGAGGAAACCAGAACTGAAAGAGACATATGTACACCAATGTTCATTGCAGCACTGTTTACAATAGCTAGAACATGGAAGCAACCTAGATGTCCATCAGCAAACATCTTATCCATAGAACGGATAAGAAAGCTGTGGTACATATACACAATGGAATATTACTCAGCTATTAAAAAGAATGCATTTGAATCAGTTCTAATGAGGTGGATGAATAAGTGAAAAAGTTATAAGGCTATAAGTTAGGCTTCCATGGTAGCTCAGACAGTAAAGCGTCTGCCTGCAATGCGGGAGACCTGGGTTTGATCCCTGGGTTGGGCATATCCCCTGGAGAAGGAAATGGCAACTCACTCCAGTACTCCTGCCTGGAAAATCCCATGGATGGAGGAGCCTCGTAGTGTATAGTCCATAGGGTCGCAAAGAGTCGGACACGACTGAGCAACTTCACTTATAACTTACTAAAAAGAATGCGTTTGAATCAGTTCTAGTGAGGTGGATGAAACTGGAGCCTATCACACAGAGAGAAATAAGTCAGAAAGAAAAACACCAATGGAGTATATTAATGCATATATATGGAATTTAGAAAGATGGTAACAATGACCCTATACGAGAGACAACAAAAGAGACATAGGTATAAAGAACAGACTTTTGGACTCTGTGGGAAAAAGGCGGGGGTGGGATGATTTGAGAGAATAGCATTGAAACATGTATATTACCATATGTGAAAAAATCACCAGTACACGTTTGATGCATGAAACAGGGCACTAAAAGCTGGTACACTGGGAAAACCCTGAGCGATAGGATGGGGAGGGACGTGGGAAGGGGGTTCAGGGTGGGGAACACATGTACATCCGTGGCTGATTCATGTCAGTGTATGGCAAAAACCTCTACAATATTGTAAAGTAATTAGCCTGTAATTAAAGAAAAGAAAAAAGAAAAAGAAAGCAAACCCTAAAAAAAAAAAAAAGCATCAGTTTTTTTGGTTCTCGGCCTTCTTTATGGTCCAACTCTCACATCTGTACATGACTACTGGAAAAACAATAGATTTGACTATACAGACCTTTGTTGGTGAAGTGATGTCTCTACTATTTAATGTGCTGTCTAGGTTTGCCATAGCTTTTCTTCCAAGGAGGAAGTGTCTAAATTTTGTGGCGGCAGTCACCATCCGCAGAAATTTTGGAGCTCAAGAAAATAAAATCTGCCACTGTTTCCATTGTTTCCCCATCTATTTGTCATCAGGTGATGGGACCAGATGCCACAATCTTAGTTTTTAGAATGTTGAATTTTAAGCCAGATTTTTCACTCTCCTCTTTCACCTTCATCAAGATGCTCTTTAGTTCCTCTTCACTTTCTGCCATTAGAGTGGTATCATCTTTGTATCTGAGGTTGTTGATATTTCTCCTGGCAATCTTGATTCCAGCTTGTACTCATCCAGCCCCGCATTTCATATTATGTAATCTGCATATAAGTTAAATCAGCAGGGTTGATATACAGCCTTGATGTATGCTTTTCCCAATTTTGAAACAATCTGTTGTTCCATGTACGGTTCTAACTGTTGCTTCTTGACCTGTATACAGGTTTTGCAGGAGGCAGGTAAGGTGGTCTGGTATTCTCATCTTTTTAAGAATTTTCCACAGTTTGTTGTGATCCACACAGTCAAAGACTTTAGCATAGTCAATGGAGCAGAAGTAGATGTTTTTCTGGAATTCTCTTGCTTTTTCTGTGATCTAGTGAATGTTGGCAATTTGATCTCTGATTCCTCTGCCTTTTCTAAATCCAGCTTGTACATCTGAAAGTTCTCTGTACATGTACTGTTGAAGCCTAGCTTGAAGGATTTTGAACATTACCTTGCTAGCATGTGAAATGAGTGCAATTTTTTGGTAGTTTGAACATTCTTTGGCATTGCCCTTCTTTGGGATTGGAATAAAAACTGATCTTTTCCAGTCCCATGGCCACTGCCGAGTTTTTCAAATTTGCTGGCATATTGAGCTCAGCACTTTGACAGAATCATCTTTTAGTATTTGAGATAGCTCAGCTGGAATTCCATCATCTCCATTATCTTTGTTTATAGTAATGCTTCTTAAGGCCCACTAGACGATGTCTGGCTCTAGGTGAGATATCACATCACCATGGTTATTCAGGTCATTAAGATCTCTTTTGAACAGTTCTGTGTATATTTGCACCTCTTAATCTCTTCTGTTAGGGCTTTACCATTTCTGTCCTTTACTGTGCACAGTTTTTTATTATATTGCAGTATATTTCCTCTATATTCACTTTGTTGAGTTTTTTTTAATCATAAATGTATGTTGAATTTTGTCAAAAACTTTTTGTGCATCTGTTGAGATGATCATGATTTTTAGTCTTCAATCTGTTAATGTGTGTGTATGACATTGATTGATTTGCAGATATTGAATCATCCTTGAATCCCTGGGATAAATTCTACTTGTTCATGGTATCGATCTTTTTGATGTATTATTTATTAGGTTTGCTAATATTTTATTGAGGATTTTTGTGTCTATGTTCATTAGTGATATTGGCCTGTCATTTTCCTTTTTGAGATATCTTTACTTGATTTTGGTATTAAAGTGATACTGATGTCATATAATGAGTTCAGAAGCATTCTTTCCACTGCAATTTAAAAGAAATGTAGCTTCAGAAGAATATTATTAATCCTCTAGATGTTTGGAAGAATTCACCTGTGAAGCCATCTGGTTCTCGACTTCTGTTAGGAATTTTAAAAATTATTGACTCAGTTTCATTCTTGGTAATCAGTCTGTTAATATTTCATATTTCTTTCTGGTTCAGCCTTGGGAGGTTGTACGTTTCTAGAATATTTTTCATTTCTTCTAGGTTGTTCATTTATGGAGTATAATTATTCATAGTAATCTCTTGTGATCCTTTGTAATTCTGTAATGCTGATTGTAACTTTTCTTTTCTGATTTTATTCATTTGGGCCCTCTCTTTTTTTTCTTGATCAGCCCAACTAAAGGTTTATCAATTTTGTTTACCTTTTCAAAGAACTAGTTCTTGGTTTCATCTATCTTTTCATTTACCTTTGATTTCATTTATTTCTGCTCTGATCTTTTCTTATTTCTTTCCTTGTACTAATTTTGGGGGTTTCCCATGTGGTGCTAGTGGTAAAGAACCTGCCTGCCTGTGCAGGAGATGTAAGAGATATGGGTTCTATCCCTGGGTCTGGAACATCCCTTGGAGGAGGGCATAGTAATCCACTCCAGTATTCTTACTGGAGAATCCCAGGGCCAGAGGAGCCTGGAGGGCTAAAGTCCATAGGGTTGCAAAGAGTTGGACATGACTGAAGTGACTTCACACACACACACACACACACACACACACACTAATTTTGGGTTGTATATATTCTTCTTTTTCTATTTCAAGTGTAACGTTAGTTTGTTTATTTGAGTTTTTCTTGTTTCCTGAGGTAAGATTATATCACTATAAATGTCCCTCTTAGAACTGCCTTTCCTGCATCCCATGGATTTTAGGTTGTGATTTTATTTTTTGTTTCCAGGCAATTTTTAAATTTCATCTTTGATTTATTTTTACAGGTTTTTTCCCTTGTAGTTTATTTCTAGTCCTGTAGCATTGTGGTCAGAAAAGATGTTTGATATGATTCCAATTTTCTTAAATTTACTTAGGCTGTTTTGTGGGCTAGCATGTGATCTATCCTAGGGAATGTTCCATCCTAGCAGAATGTATATTCTGCTGCTTTTGGATAGAGTAGTCTATAAATATCTATTAATCCCATCTACTCTAAAGTGTCATCTGAAGTCAGTGTTTCCTTATTGATTTTCTGTCTTAATGTAAGCGGGATGTTAAGGGCCTCTACTATTATTGTGTTACTGTCAGCTTCTCCCTGTTATGTCTGTTAAGATTTGCTTTCTGTATTTATGTGGTACTTTGGTGGGTGCATATATATTTACAATTGTTATATTTTCTTGTGGGATTGCTCCGTTTATCATTATGTAATGCCCTATTTGTCTCTTGTTAGCAGTCTTTGTTTCAGTGTCTATTTTGTCTCATATAAGTATTGATCCTCAAACATTTTTAAAATTTCCATTTACATGGAATTCTCTTTTTGTATGGAATCTTCTCATTTTGAACCTTTGTGTGTCTTTTGATCTGGAGTGAGTCTCATGTAGACAGCATATATATGGGTCTTGTTTCTGTAACCATTTAGCCTATGTCTTATGATTGGACATTTAGTTCATTTGCATTTAAATTAATTATATCTGGTATGTACTTACTGCCATTTTGTTAACTGTTTTTGAGTTATTTTTATAGTTCTTTTTGGGAGGTCCTTGATGGTCCAGAGGTTAAGACTCTGAGCTTTTAATGCCAAGGGTGTGAACTCAGTCCTTGGTCAGGGAACTAAGACCTTTGTGTATGTGTGTGTGCATATAGATTTTTAGTTTATATGCATGATCTTTGGTTTGTGGTTACCATGAAGTTTATATATAGCACCCTCACATGTGTTTGATTATTTTAAGTTGCTGATGTCTTAAATTCAAATGCATTTTAACAACTCTGCATTTTTAACTCCCCTCCCACATTTATCATGTTTGACATCATATTTTACATCTTTTTGTTTTGTTTATTTCTTAACTACTTATTATAGATATAGGTGATTTTACTCCTTTTGTCTTTTAACCTTCCTACTAGCTTTATAAGTGGTTGATCTACTACATTTACTACATATTTGCCTTTACCAATGTGATGGTTCCATTCTAATTTTTATATTCCTAGTTGTGGCCTTTTCTTTTTCACTTAGAGAAGTTCCTTTATCATTTTTTGTAAAGCCAGGTTAATGATACTAAACTATTTTAGTTTTTGCTTATCCATAAAACTTTTTTCTTTCGTTCAAATCTGAATGATAGCCTTGCTTGGTAGAGTATTCTTAGCTGTAGGTGTTTTTCTTTCATTAATTTAAATATATAGTGTCACTATCTTCTGGGCTTCAGAGTTTCTGCTGAAAAGTCAGTTGATAGCCTTGTGGGAGTTCTCTGGTATGTAACTAGTTGCTTTTCCCTTGCTGCTTTAAATATTTTCTCTGTATCTTTGATTTTTGCCATTTTAATTACAATGTGTTTTGGTGTGGTCCTCTTTGGGTTGATCCTGTTTGAGATTGTGGGTTTCCTGGGAATGTCTGTTTCCGTTCCCAGTTTAGCGAAGTTTTCAGGTATTATGTCCTTAAATTTTATCTTCTCTGCTGCTTCTCTCTCTTCTATAATGAGAATGTTGGTATGCTGGATGTTGTCCTGGAGGTCTCTTAAAATGTCCTCACTTTAGGGCTTCCCTGGTGGCTCAGTGGTAAAGCACCCGCCTGCCAATGCAAGAGGCACAGGTTCAATCCCTGGTCCAGGAAGACCTCACAAGCTGCAAAGCAACCAAGACTGTGCACCACAACGCTTGAGCCTGTGCTGTAGAGTCTGGGAGCCACAACAGCTGAGGCCATGTGCCACCCGAGAGCCTGTGCTCTGCAACAAGAGACGCCATCACAGTGAGAAGCCTGCATACAACTGGGGAGTAGCCCCTACTCACCGCCACTAGAGAAAAGCCCACGCGGCAACGAAGACCCAACACAGCTGAAAATAAATAAATAAAATTATTTTAAAAGTCCTCATTTTAAGAAATTCTTTTTATTTTTTCTGTTTAGCTTGAGTGATTTTCAGTGTATTGTCTTCCAGCTCACTGATCTATTCCGCTGTATTATCTAGCATATTGTTGATTTCTTCTAGTGTATTTCTTATTTCAATTATTGTATTATTCAGCTCTGTTTGGTTCTTTTTTATATTTTCTAAGTCTTTGTTAAACTTCTTATTGTGTTCACCCATTCTTCTATTGAGTTTTTAAAACATTTTTACGGTTGCTGCCCTGATATCTTTATTGGATAAATCACCTCTTCCACCTCGCTTAATTCTTCTGGTGTTTTATCGTGTTCTTTCATTTGGAACACGTTCCTCATTCACCTCATTTTGCCTAATTTTCAGTTTTTATTTCTATACATTAGGTAGGTTGGTTATGTTTCCTGATTTTGGAGAAGTTGCCTTGTGTAAGAGACATCCTAGAGGCCCCAGTAGCCCACTCCCCTCTGCTCACCAGAGCTATATGCTCCATGACTGCCCGTGATGTGGGCTGCGTGGGTCCTGTATTATGATGGGGCCAACTACTGTGAGCATACTAAGTATGGCTGACCTTCATCTCAGTCATTTGCTAGACCCTGCCTGGTGTAGACGCTGCCAGCTGCTGATGGGTGGGACTGGGTACTTGTGTGACTGGCTATATGACCCAGGGAATCCCAATCCTGACCTGCTGGTGGGCAGAGCCCAGTCACATGGCAGCTGATCACAGGGGGTGAGGGGCGGGGGGGGGTGGTGGTGGTGGGCGGGCAGGAGGTCTTGGGACTAGTCTCAGCCTGCCAGTGGGTGAAGTCAAATCCTAGGGTCTCTGGTGGGCAGGGCCACATTCCAGGATTCCTGGGGGGCACAAGGGTGTTTATGGCAGCTGGCCCCAGTGGCGCTAGTGGTAACGAACCCACCTGCCAATGCAGGAGACATAAGAGATGTGGGTTCAATCCCTGGGTCAGGAAGATTCCCTGGAGGAGGGCATGGCAACCCACTCTAGTATTCTTGCCTAGAGAAACCCACGGATAGAGGAGCCTGGTGGGCTATAGTCTATAGAGTTGCAAAGAGTCGAACACAACTGAAACGACTTAGCATGGCCTGCTGATGAGTTTGGCTGTGTCCCATACAGCTAGCTGCTTGGCCTGGAGCATCCCAGGACTGGTGCTTACTGGCTTATGGTCAAGGCCTGGACCCAGCCCTAGTAAGCTAGAGGGATAACTCCAAAATGCTGCTTGCCAATACCAGTGTCTTTGTGGTAGGAAGAGCTCCCCAAAATGACTGTCATCAGCATCTATGTTCCTAGGGTAAGCTTCATTTCCTCCCTGCCTCTCTGAGTCTCTCCCAGATCAGTAAGTGGGTCTGATACACTTTCTTTTGAAATGACTGCTTTTGCTCTGGGTCTCATAGAATGTAAAATTTTGTGTGTGCCTTTTAAGCTGCACATAAGAACTGGTCATTCAGCAACCAGAGTAGCTACAGTGGTCTTAGATTGCTGGAGGCAGAATCCAAGACAAGTAAGATGGGCTGAAGTGCCTCTGCGGCGACTCCTGGAGGAGTTAAGCTCACAAGCAGCGTATGGGCCCACTACACAATTTCACTAATGACTTTATTCTTGACAAGTTCAACTTAAAATGGGCAACAGAATCTCAAAAATAGAAGCAAAGCGGTGTCAGAAAGCCAACCTCTGACTAACACTCCAGCCAGATTCATGTACAACACGTACAGAGCTCATACTTGGAAGTATCTAGTTAAAAGGGAAATTTATACTAAAGGAGATATTAACTTAAAATGGCCAAATTTAGATTATTTTGATATTCCAAAATTTATATTTTTGTACACACAATTAGAAAAAGCTGGCTGTGCTTTCTTTGATTGGTATCTAGAAGCTTCTAAAAGAGGAAATGCTAGAGTAACTACTTTGCACTGTATAATTGTAAGGGATTTGATTTAGTTACTGACCATCTGGTGATGTCCATGTGTAGAATCATCTCTTGTGTTGTTGGAAGAGGGTGTTTGCTGTGACCAGTGCATCCTCTTGGCAAAACTCTTGTTAGCCTTTTCTGATATAGTTTCAAGCAAAATTGCTTGAAACCATATCAGAACTAAAAAAGGCTGCTGTGTTGGCTATGACCAGTGTGTTCTCTTGGCAAAACTCTCTTAGCCTTTTCTGATATACTTTCAAGCAATATCAGAACTGAAAAAGGCTGCTAACACTAACTCTGCCAGGCCCCAGGTCTAGTGGGGCTGGGAAGTCACGTTTGGTATTTATGCTATTTGGCTTTTGATTTCGGGGCATTACCTTGCCATCTTTTTGGGGCACTCTTGTCACTTGGTTTTTGATTTCTGGGCATCTCTTTCTTTGCCTTTTGTTTTATTTGGAGTGTGACTCCTGGCTGGTGAGGTTCTGGTTTGGTTTGGTTTTGTTGGTTTGAGCACACAGGTATCTGGTTCAAACTGCTTGAGCTAACATGGGAAGTGCTTCCTCTAAGTTTCCACACCCCAGCTGGGAACTCCTTGGAATAATTTTTAAATGACTGGTCAGCCTATAGGTATGATCTAAGGATAAGAAAAAATGGCCTAAAAAATTAGCTCTTTATTGACATAGGATAAGAAAATGGACTGAAGTCCCCTTATGTCTAGGACTTTCTCTTATAATCAACAGCCTCTTGTAATTAAACTAAGACCCCCTACTTCCCTAGAGGGACAATCCCTGCTGGGACCAATCTGCCCTTGTTACCAGGGCCAGTTTGAGTACTATCTGGTCTAAATTTTGTCTACTAAGATTCTGGTTGCAATCAGTCAGGGTCTAGGGTTGCAAAGAGTCAGACACGATTGAGCAACTAAGCAGAGCGCTCTGTTTCCTAGAGCTCTCTGGCCCCATTGACCTTCAAAGCAAAATGTCCTGTAGGCTCTTCTTCCTGATGCAGGAGCCCTAGGCTGGGGAGCCTAGTGTGGGCCTTGGACCCCTCAATCCTTAAGCGGAATCACTGCAACTGTGATTATCCTTCTGTTTGTGGATTGCCTATCTGGAAATGTCAGTCTTGACAAAACTGTCTCCATCCCTCCTACTTGACCCGTTGTGGCCCCTTCTTTATGTCCTCAGTTGTAGAAGATATTTTCTTCTAATCTCCAGGTCATTCTCATCAATAGCGCTATGTAAATAGCTGTCACTTCAGTGCGTCCAGGGAAGGGGGTGAGCTCAGGGTCTTCCTACTTTGCCCCTTGGCCTCTTCTCCTGGCTTTTTTTCCCCTGAGGGGGAGCTGTGCAGGTTGTCTAGCTGCCCTTTTGGTGACCAGCACAGCCTTCCTCCCCTGATGCCTCATTCTCCAAGTCTTGGTCAGGCAGCAACTGCACATCTTATGGTCACATCCCTTTGGTTCCCAGGTCCCAGATGGTGAGGGAAAGGAATGAAGACTTACCAGTTGTCTCACTTTGCCCTCTTTTCTGCTGCATCTTCATCAGGAAAACTTTAAATGAGGGCTGGGCTGTATGATGCCCTTCAGCTTCCAAGAAGATCTGTGCCAGAACCCCAGCTCCCCTGCTCTTCAAAGCTATTTTTGTATGTTGTAAACAGATTCCAAGAGTATCAAGTTGTGGGACAACCTGCCTCAAGCCTCCTTGGTCTGGTCTAACCTTCACTCTTTTGCCTCATCCACTCTACGTGTTATTTGCAGTCTGTAGATTGTATCACGGGGATTACCACCAGCCCCCTGCCCGTTCTATTAGTTCTATTAGTACACACGTTCTAAAGTGTGTACTATTCTGACTCTCACATGTGTCTGTGTCTGCAGTTCCAGGCATTTACAGAAGAGGGGAAGCTCTGGGGCTCCCTCACTGCTGTCTCCCTCTCTCTTCAAGGCCTCATACCCCTTGTCAAGTCTTCTCCAGAACCGCCCTTTGGATACAATCTCTCAGCAATTGTAACTGGTGCCCACCCACATTTCAGGGCAGCTTTAATATATGGGAAGGGCACAAGCTTCCCATATTCTGAACTGATGATGGGATTTATTCCCCCAACATGTTCTGACATGGTTTGACAGAAAGCCCAGGATGAGCTGCTTGTATGGTGTGGGCACCTGGAGGAGGTGGTGTGGGTGTGGGTGGGGAGATAGCCCTCTGCATCCCGGGTAGTAGGGTGGGGTCATTGTGCATCAGGTCCATCTGCTTTGCTTGTAGCCCTTTCCTAATTCTCAGGAAAGAAGACATGGGGCAGGCTCTCTCCAGCTCTTGGAAAGAGTTTCACTTCTTTTTCTGTTCCCTCCCTCCTTCCTTCTCTCTCTCGTGTCTTCACCTTGACCCATGCACCTGATTTGAAAAGCCCCTGACCCCTGTTTTGGCCATGGAAATAGTTTACAATAGGAAAGGAAAACTATCTGTCTCCACCAGACCTAGGTGCCTGCCACAGAAAGAAATACAGTGAAGACGTGAAGATTATTGGTCGGTTGATGGGGTTTTACCATTAAGTTGTCTTTTTTTTTTTTTTTTTTTTTTTACTGTCTTCTTGGGTATCTTTATGGACAGGAGGCAAAACAGAGATTCTGAGTCAGCCCTCTACCCTCAACGCTGACTGCCAGGGGCCTTTGTTTTGAAGGGATGAAATGTTTTCTGTCCTTGGGGAATCTGCACAAACTGAGTCTTATTATAGAGCCTTGGACTTCTCAGGGGCCCAATATTGAGTTTTGGGTAGAGACAAGCAAAGAGCACCGTGTCAAAGAGGTAGTGGGATCAATGAATCACAGAAGCTTCAGAAAGGCACATGGTAAGGCCATGAGAATGGGCAAGAGAGCATGAGATCTCCCAGATACTGGGGTGTAGCATCTCATAAATGGTGCTTTAAGGGTTAAGATCACTTCTGAGACTAAGAAACCCAAGCTCAGAAGGTTTTTGAGGGAGGCCAGAGGGAGCATTCGGAGAAGGCAATGGCAACCCACTCCAGTACTCTTGCCTGGAGAATCCCATGGATGGAGGAGCCTGGTAGGCTGCAGTCCATGGGGGTCTCAAAGAGTCAGACACGACTGAGCAACTTCACTTTCACTTTTTACTTTCATGCATTGGAGAAGGAAATGGCAACCCACTCCAGTGTTCTTGCCTGGAGAATCCCAGGGACGGGGGAGCCTGATGGGCTGCTGTCTATGGGGTCGCACAGAGTCAGACACGACTGATAAGACTTAGCAGCAGCAGCAGCAGCAGCAGAGGGAGCATTGAGGGGCCGTGCATGCAAATCGTTTTAGCTGTGTCCGACTCTTTGTGACCCCATGGGCTGTAGCCCGCCAGGCTCCTTTGTCCATGGGATTCTCCAGGCAAGAATATTGGAGTGGGTTGCCAGGCCCTTCTCCAGGGGATCTTCCTGACCCAGGGATCAAACCCACGTCACTTATGTCTCCTGCATTGGCAGGTGGGTTCTTTAACACTAGTCCCACCTGGGAAGCCAAAATGACCTGCCCATATTGAGGCACCAACCCTCACCTAGTCGGAGGACCCAACCCAAGCAAATTCCAAAGGCCAGAAAAGATGTTGACTGAGGCTAGCTCCAGACACTCTAGAATATTATCAGGTTTCTTTGGCATAGGAAGCTTAGGGGCTAGCCTGAAGGGAAGTTGGGATGCTAAAGAAGGAACATTAAAAGCAAGGAACAAGATGAAATGTACTAAAGCCAATCTTGGGACAGGAAAGTTCAAACCTGTGGGCAGAGGAGAACAGCACAAAGTCCAGGTAGCCAGGGATATTTGAAAGACCAGAGGACAGTGGGCTAAGTAGCAATGGTTATATTCACCTGTATCATTAGCATTTGCTGTGTAACAAACCATCTCCAAACTGAGATTATAATTGCATTTGATGGTAGAACTGCAGAGGTACCCCCGGGGAGCCAGGTAAAGCTGAATTGTTTCTCTCTGAAGAGGAAGAAGCTTTTGAGATAGATACTAAACAGCACACATTAGCCAAATCTCTAAGAGCAAAATATGTTCTAGTTGCTGATTGGATTTAACCAGTCATTTAAATATTGGATGTGGGGGTCTTATTGGGCAAGACCATAATATTAAGATTATGGTACTCCATTGTGAGGGAGTACCATAATTCTTTTTAGGTTAATTCTTTCTAGGTTCGCGTACAACTGTTAAATGGAAAATCGGTGTGGAGAATCCACCTCTTCTCTAAAAAAAGTCTTGTATGATCCTTGAAAGTCCTGTTTAATTTATACTGGGGCCATGTTAATATTTTAAATGAAAGGGAAGAGGGAGGTCTATTAGTTCCATTTCCCAAGCTGATTTTAAGTGCTGATGACTTAATTTAATTGTATCACTTATTGGGTGAGAGAACACACGCCCTCTGTGGAATATTTTAGAACAATGGATGCTATGACTGTGGAAAATTTAGTCAAGGCAATAGTTCTTATGGCTAAGGTGAAGCATACCTGTTTCTTCTCTATTTTATGTTTAGTGATCCTCCCTCCCAAGATTATAGGGCATATCGTATTTAAATTTAGTGGGATTCCCTGGTCTAAGTACAATTTGAACTCTAGTCTTAAGGAATGAAAGTGTGCCAAGTGGTGCTTTTCAGCAGATGTGAACGTTAATTCAGGACCCATGTTGCAGATGTGCAAAAACCAATTGGCACCCTTATATCTTGTCACTGTATACATTCTTTTTGTATATATCTTTTTGCAAATTTTGGATTTCCAATCAGATCATTTCCAATTTCTCCCCCTGTATCCAGGTATTTTGGGGGGAGGTGGAAGTGGTTATTGAGTGTACTTTGGGGCTGACCTCCTCAACCCTTCTCATATTTATCCATTTCTTCCTCTATGGAGCCTCAAATCAGCATCATCAGGGTTAGAGGCCTCCTCCATGGCAACTATCACCTTATTGGCTAAGGAACCACAGCCTAAGAAGGGAGCAGAGTTGTGTTGATAAGATATCACACTCAATTGATGCCAGAGTCTTTTTGGTCCCTTTTACAGTTGTTCAATAGGGTCATGGTGTCCTCTAGCCCTTTAAGAGGGGCAAGGATAAAGTATTTGAGGCACTTTTCACAAGAATCTGTTCCTTGGGGTGCCATGGTATCTCTCCCATCACCTTTTGCATTGATGGCAGCAGCAGAAGTACTTGAAGCTCATAGGGTCCTAGTGAGCCAACTGCTTTTAGGAAAGTGGTCCTCAGCAAGCCACACAGTGTCTGTCCTCTTTCACATGAGTGAGCATCATTGGGTCTGACTAGCACTCAGGGCATTGGTCACACAACCATAGTTACAGTGTAAGAGTCATTCCCTGAGCCTAGTGTCAGCTGTGGCTTTTGCTGGAACTGGGACATACAATTCAATGATAATATGTTACATACAATTACATTCAATTATGTACATACATACAAAGACACACAATTCAATGATTATATAAGACATGCAATTCAATTATACACATATACATATATATATGTATGTGTATATATACATATTGTGTACCTTGGCTAGGATATAGAACAATGCAGGACCATTTTAAGTAGGGCCCCAATCTCACACCTCTATTCCTAAATGCTAACAATTGAAACTTCTTAACATGGTCTGGTAAAATCTATAACATGGGTTGCTCATTGTGTTATTGTGCTTAGTCACTCAGTTGTGTCTGACTCTTTGTGACCCTTTGGACTGTAGCTCGCCAAGCTCCTCTGTCCATGGGGCTTTCCAGGGAAGAATACTGGAGTGGGTTGCCATGCCCTTCTCATTAGGGCCCAGAAAATGCAGCATGAACAGTACAGCTCAAAGCGCAAGCTAACAAGCAAGCAGCAGAGCTGGTTAATAAGCCAAAGAAAGAGAAGAGAGACTTCCTGTAGTATTGGTCATCACCTAGGCTCCCTGCTTGCTGTGCTACACTGGGGTTCATCCTGACTCCCTGGGTTGACAACACATGTTGAAATATTGAGGAGTGATGTGTCATGATGTCTGCAACTGACTTTGGAAAGCTTCATCCTGAAGGCAATGGGGAGCCCTTGAGGGCTTTAGGCAGAGGAGGGACAGGCTGATTTGGGCCAGAGAAAAATCACTAGTGGAGGGGGCAATTGCTGCAGTGGGGAAGAAGGGATGGAAGTGGGAGAAGTAAGATGAGATGAGTTTTATGTAACCATTTGAATAGTCCCAGGAGAGGTGAAGAACCTCCCACTCTGTGTTGGGAGGAGAGGGGAAAGCAGTACTGGGGAGGGAATGAAGGCAAGATGTTCATTTTTGGGAATATAGTGTCTCAAGAAAAAAAATAAGCATAGCTTAGAGCCAGGTTACTTGGGTTCAGGGAGCAAATGGGCACATTATTTAACCTCTGTATGCATCAGTTTCCTTATTTGTAAATGGGGTGTATTCATTTATAAGGGCTGCCATACAAACTGGGTGGCTTAAGCAACTTAAGTTTATTTTCTCACAGTTCTGAAGGCTAGAAGTCCACGTTCAAGGTGTTAGGAGGCTTGGTTTCTTCTGAGGCCTCTTTTCTTGGCTTGTAGATGTCCATCTTCTCCATTCTCTTCATATGGTCCTCCCTCCTTAGGTGTCTGTCCAAATTAATTTTTATAAGGGCACCAGTCATGTTGGATTAAGGTCCACCCTAATGACCTCATTTAAACTTAGTTACCTCTTTAAAGATCCTATCTCCAAACACAGCCACATTTTGAGGGTATTGGAGGTTAGGACTTCAAATGTGAATTTTGGGGAGATACAACCCAGACCATACAGGAAGATAATAACAGAATTTACTTCACAGACTTGTGAGAATTTATTGAATTAGATCATGTAAAATGCTTAGAACAGTGATGAAAAATTTTTTCTACTGCTATAGATGACGTATGAAATGACATGAAAATGAGGTGGTCATTTCACAGATGTCTCAAAGCTCCTGCCTCTCTGGAAGTGGCTCCTTTGAGTCCTAACAATTCTCAGAGCTCCAGTATACCTTTAGAAGCATTCACCACTTGCTTTGGTCTCTGAGATTGTAGCTGTCAAGGGTCAAAATCCTCTTTAATCCCCTTTGCCACAATAGGGCAACTAAGCCTGTGGTTCTCAAAATGTGGACTCCAGACCATTAGCGAATGGGAACTTGCTAGAAAGGCAAATTCTTGGGCCAATCCCAGACCTACTGAGTCAGAATCTCTGTGTTTTAATAACTCTCCACATGATAACCCTCCAGTGTAAGAACGACGGAACAAATGTCTCTTATTTGAAGAAATCAAATCTGCTGAAATACCACTTGGGGGCAGCACAGGACTATGAGGTAAGCACAGGCTCATTAAAAGCAACCCACTTTTGAAAGATTGAGGGCAAAAGAAGGGGGCAGGAGAAGATGAGATGGTTGGATGACATCACTGATTCAATGGACATGAGTTTGAGCAAACTCCGGGAAATAGTGAAGGACAGGGAAGCCTGGTGTGCTGGAGTTCATTGGGTCGCAAAGAGTTGGACATGATTTAGCGACTGAAAAACAACTTTTACTTTTATTGCGGAAGCTTCCACCTGTCCCTCTTGCCTCTGGTCTTGCCCCAAGTTTCCCTCAGTTCTCCCCGCAAGGCCAGAGAAACAAGACCTCTAGAAACCTCAAACCTGATTGTGTCACTGGTTCAGAATTCTTCAGGGGCTCCCTCTGGCACTAAAGAAAGATTTTTTAACTTCCCAGTAGAATCCCCTGTCTCCTCCATCTTGCTCATCCCCATCTTCTTTTTGTATCTGCCCTGGAGTCAGACCAACCTGGGTTTGAATTTCAGCTCTGCCATTTGTCATCTGGGGATGGCTTGGGCAAGTCACGTCATTCTGAGCCTCGATTCCTACATTGGTGAAATGGGGGCAATTAATAAGCCTTTTCTCACAGGGCTATTATTAGAGAGAGCCTAGTTATGAAGGAATTCTTCCCTGATGGCTCAGATCGTAAAGAATCTGCCTGCAATGTGGGAGATCTGTGTTTGATTCCTGGGTTGGGAAGATCCCCTGGAGGAGGGCATGGCAATCCACTCCAGTATTCTTGCCTGGAGAATCCCTATGGACAGAGGAGCCTGGTGGGCTACAGTCCATGGGGTCACAAAGAATTGGACATGACTGAGCGACTAAGCATAGCACACAGTTATAAAGGAATTCTGGTCTCGGGTCTCACAAACAAGGCTCAGTATGCAGCTTCTCCACTTCCCCATGTGCACCGCCAGGCACAAGATACTGTCTGCATCCATGGGCTTCATGCTAGGTGCACTGGATGCTATCTGAGCCCCGCTCATCTCTCCAATGTCAGGACTGCCACCTGCCAGCATCTGTATCTCTTTGCATGGGGTTTTCTCTGGCTGCTGGCCTCCACTGTGGTGCCTGGACCATAAAACTCCATATAATGGAAATAATATTAGTGCCCACCTCTTGGCACTAGTAGGAGGGCCTAATTAGTCCCCTGCATAGACCTTTGCTGTTGTGTAGACCTAGCACTTGCACTTGTCCATCTCTGTACTCCCCAACCTACAGGAGTGGCCGTGTAAGCCTACGAGGCAGTGAATGAGGGATGGGAGACCTGGCTTGCTTGTGGCTCTCTGCTCTACCATTCCTGACCTCCTGCCCTTGGGTCACCCAGATTGGCTTCTGTCCACCCCTTTACAAAAGACACCTAAGACATTGTGTCATTTGGATGCAAGAGGACCCCAGGCTCTGGGGGCTGCCAGATAACCCTGGCACCCATGGCAGGGCAGTTGGTGCTGTGTATACTCATAGAACCTAGACCATCTCAGGCTGAATATTTGGTGGTGATGCAGCCCCTCAACCCACAGCCTGCAGGGCCAAGGGCACATGACCTTGTCCAACAGTCTCTGATATGAGGATGCCACTCTTTTCTGTGGCTGCCTCCTATGGGGGTTGCTTTGACCTTGGTCTTCACGGTCTTAGTGGAACTACCCTGGATACAGTAGACAAGCATCTACATGGCCTACAGGGCCTTCCAAAATCATCCTCCTCCACCCTCAACCTAAATATCTCCTCTACCAGGCTGTCCTATGGTCTGACTCTGTATGAAACTCTGGGGTTAAGTGTTGTCCTCTTCCAGGAACTCTGAAAAAGTTAGCAAAATGCGCTCAACCAGCTATATGATTTGTGCAACTCTGTGCAAAATGCAAATACATGGGTTCTTACTAAAAAATTATGAAGAATTGCAAGACAGTGGAGCATTAAGCCAAGTGTGAGGCTCTGTGAAACTGTACAGATTGCATACTCACAAAGCTACTTCTGACTGCATTCCTTACTTCTTAGTGTGATGGAGCTTGTTAACAGCTTTGCTTATACCCAGGAGGAGCCCTGGAGCTGCTCAGAGAAAATGCAAGGACATAAAATCAAAGTGTGTCCCTTTCTCAACTCAGGAGACAACCTGTTGTCTCAGAGATACTTGAAGCAAGTGTTCTCTGCCCAGCTAGCCTTTCTCTGGGCTGTCTTCTAGGCCCCTGGAGTCCTGGTAGCATATAAGACCTTTTATGCCTCTGGCCTGGCTGATCCCTAGATGAGTCCTTACTCATTTTCTCTACTTTGTGTTTGTCTTGTCTGCTCTGGGATGTGGGTCTGACTCCTTGAGGACTTTTTCCTCTTCCCTGGACAGCCACCAGACCTCTGGGTTTAGATCTTAGCAGACCATGGAGAGTACCCCCAGACAAACTCTCCATACACAGGGCTCTTTTAGGCCCTCTTCAAGCCCACTCCTCTAGCTTCTCCTGGCCTAGGGGACTGAGCTGTGTGACGACTTTAGTGGGCTGCTTTTATTCTTGCTTCTGGTTGGGTGTGATCAATAGGAGCAGTAGCAGGAAACTAGAGAAGGGAGAAATAAGAGAGGTGAAACATTTATTCCCCCAGCTCCTCCCTGGGACCTCCTGGACCCTGGCTGTGTCCATCATTACTTCTTGTCAGGCAGCCATCTCTCAGGCAGCCCTCTCTGGCTCCAGGTTTTAATCCTGGTACCTAACAACTCCCTCCCTTTGGCCTGTCAGGACTGGGGTGGCCTTAGACTCTAGCTGTCACTACTGTTCTTTCCCTTGAGATTTTCCCCTATGTTGCCTAAACTTTTGTAAACAGTCCATCTATTAAATTATCCCAGAGTTATTCTAATTTGAATTTGCATCTAATTCCTTCTGGGACTCTGACTGGTACTCTGAGTGCCCCTAAAACTTGCTCCTTGGAGTTTTCTTCCAAGTTTATGGTTGACCGCTCTATCCAAAACCTTATTCCCTTTCTTGTCCTACACCTGTTCCCCTCAAGATTGAGAAGCATCAAAGAAAAGGGTGGATTGAAACCAAGAAGGACCCTGTGGGGCCCTCCCAGGTACAAAAGCCTTTCCATGACCCCTGTTTCTTGTTTGCAGGAAAAAAACTTCAGCTTCCTAGACCTGTGAGTTCTGAAATGCAGATTGAAGCAGTTACTAATTAGGGGAGGGAGGGAATGCAGAAACAAAGGAAAAGCAGTCAAGAAACAATAGCAGCAACAAAGCAGAGTCCTAGTTCCTCCTCAAGGGATATACAAAGCGGAGTCCTAGTTGTTCCTCAAGGGATATACAGAACAGTTTGATACTTGGTTTGAGTTACTCTGCAGAAACTAAGGTCTGTTCCCTGCCCCTACCCCCTACGGGGAGGAGGTAACTACATACTACATGCTGAGATCCCAGACTGGTTGGAACCAGAAGGTTGATGATTGAGATTCTTGGAACACCACCTTTTTATCTCACCACCAATCAATCAGAAGAAAGTCATGTACCCTGCAGCCTTTGGGAACTTTGGGTCTTTTGAACCTAAGCTGCCTGTGTGTACTCCTTGCTTGGCACATTCAAAAAATGCTCTACTTTCCTAACCACAGCCCTGGTGTCAGTAAGTTGGGTTTGCTGTGTGGCAGGTGAGTGGATCCAAGTTCAGTCTGGTAACAGCACAAGGATCTTTGTTCTCTGTTGTACCCCTAGTCTATCTTTGGAGCCCTCAGTCACTAAAAACAGTCAAATCAAAGGGTGAGTACCCAGGAACTCAGTTCCTAAGCGAGCACCCAAAGAGAAGTGGGGACTCTCCTTCACATTGTCCCAAACAAGTCCACCATACCTTCCGTCTGTAACAAATTGGGAACCAGGACCCTAGAAGTTATGTCTTCCTTCTTCAGCTTCAGGGTCTAGTAGAGGCAAAATGATCCCCTTAACCAGAGCACCCCACTCCCAGACAGGTCTCCTTTGAGTATGCAACCACTGACAAGCAGAGAATTAAAAAACAAGGCCATCAGATAACCAGACAATGAGGCAAGAAGAAAAGTAGGCAGAATTCTCAGAGATGCCTATCTTCTGGTTTTGCTGTTCCACTTCCAATTCTCCCTTTTCTTGTAGAATATTTTCCCTTGGGGAACCTCTCTTTACTCTCTCTCAGCACACTAGCTCACCTTGGACCTAGACCTAAACCAATTAGTCAGTTGGGCTTGACTGAAGCTGACTCTGGAACCTGAGTAACCAGAAAGAGTTTCTTTCTTGTTGCAAAGAGGCAGTAAATCTGAAGCTGTGGCCACCCTTTTAAATTCAAGGTGGGAACCAACCTGGAGGAGGGCAGGGTTGAGAGACAGTCATTGTTTGGGCCCTGATTAAGCCATTCCTGAAGCTAGCTATTCTGGAAACTTTCAGTTATGTGAACCAATGCATTCTGTTTTTGTTTAAAGCTAATTTATACAGCGTGTTCATTCTCTTGTGTGTGATAAGAAATATACACCCTTGAACAACAGGGGAGTTAATTTAAGTATATAGTTGTTCTGAGGTTTCTTTGCATCCTTAGAGTCAATCAACTGCACATCATGTAGTCCTGTAGTATTTACTATTGAAAAATATCCATGTATCAGTGGAAATGGCAATAAGAAGGATTTCCTTCTTTCCCATGATTGAATAATATTCCGTTATATGTATGTGAACCGTATCTTTTTTATCTGTTAATTCATTGACAGGCAATTGAGGTTAGTTCCATATCTCTCCTGTTATAAGTAATGCTGAAAAGAGTAAAGGTGTGCTGAGATCCAGTTTTCATTTCTTTTGGATATATAATCCAGACGTGAGATGGCAGGATCCCATGGTAGTTCCATTTTTAATTTTTTGAGGAGCCTCCATACCGTTTTCCTTAGTGGCTGCACTGACTTACATTCTGAAGTAGGGGGCAGTCTTAATCTGTGGGGTCTGATGCTATCTCCAGGTAGATAATGTCAGAATTAAATTGTAAGGCAACTAGAGAAATGAATTGCATTGTTGTGGGAAAAAACCCATATGTCTGATGTCTGAAGTTTTTTTTTTTTTTTTGGCAGGAGTGGTGGGTAGGATCTTAGTTCCCTAACCAAGGATTGAACCTGAGTCACTGCAGTGAAAGCACCAAGTCCTAACCACTGGGCCACAAGGGAATTCCCTGGTGTCTGAAGTGTTCTGTGTGAGATTGTAGAGAAAGTTTTCCCAGACATTGCCAAGGAAAGAGCCCTGGATGGGATTAGAGCCACTGCAACTTTGCTCTTCCACTGGCCTGCTTTTGAGCATGAGAGGGATCAGGGCAAAGCTACACACGCGAGAAAAAGCCTCTCATGCATGTGGGAGTCCCTTGGGAGGTTTGAGCTTAATCCTGGGTCTGCTTTTAATGGGCTTGGTCAATGGACATGTTCCTTCTGTTCTCAGGGCCTTGGGCTTCTCACAGGTAGCTAAGGGTGAGACCTTCCTTCTCTGCTTTACCAGTGCATGGGCCTGAGTGTATCATTTCCTGGGAGCTGCTGGTGGGGTACAGAGACCAGGAGCGGTTGACTCAAACTTGGCTTTCAGAGCATGAGGCCTTGTTCCATCTGGGAGAGGAGCCAGGGCCCTCCTGCCCTTATTCTTCATTGAGAAAGCTTGGGCTCCTAGCCAGGGTGAGAGCCTCATGTTGTGTCAGCTGAGCCTCTTCTCTGCTTCTGAGCTCCTCCTCCTCTGTACTCTTTCCCCAAATCCTGTCCTAAATCACTGTGCCCAGGAGAGCTAGGCGTAGAATGTTAGGGATGATTCTATCAGGAAAGCCCCACTGTTCTCACAAGTCAGCCTTTAATCATTGGGAATTACCCATCCCACATGCCAGAGTAGTGGTTCTCTAAGTTTGGACTCCACACCAGCAGCAAGAGCAACACCTGGGAACTTGTTAGGAATACAAGTTCTTACACCTCATCCCAGACCTACAGAATCAAGTACTTGAAGTGCAGCCCAGCACCATATGTTTGAAGAGCATCACTCCAGAGGATGCTCCTCCCAAGTGTGAGAACTACTTGGATCTGTTTGAGAACCAACTTGGAGCTATTGCTCACACAAAAGATGCCGAGGGTATGGCGTGATACATGCTTAGATCCCTCATCTCCTAGGAATGAGGTTGGCTGCTAAGGCTTTCAGCTGGCCCTTCTCTTGAGCATTGCCATGTGCTAAATCTTTATGCCCAGAAATGCCTCAGAAACTATGTACTCACCCCCCATAGGTGGACCACAGCCAGTGACTGATGGACAGGGTAGAGTAGGCTGCTGTCTTATCTCAAGTTGGGATACTCTGCTGTGAATTACTGTCTGGAGCCCATCTGTGAATTAGGTCAAGGCTAGACTTTAATTGTTCCCAAGTTTCTGTTTATCTCAAATACCAAATGGATTGGGTACAATACCTTGTTGGTACAATAGGTATGAATTGACACACAAGACCATGATGTAAAAAGAAAATGTCACTTGGCTTGCTTTGGAAAAAGAAAAATAAACTGAGCTCCAAAGCCCTGTCTGCCAAGATGGTGTATTGGTGTCTTCCTGTGAATGCAGGCTTGCAGTCAACCAGGAGGATCTTCTGCAGTCTGGGAAGTTGGTGAGGCCCCTGAATCATAGGCCCTGGTGGCCACAACTGTGATGGGCCCATTTGCCTCTTGGTCTTAAAGAATCAACTAATCTACCCTTAGTCCAGACATCACAGGGAAATTCAATATCATGGTGTGTCTTGATATATGTAAATAAATCAAATATGAAAAAATATTTCCAATTTTGAAGTTGGTGGTGGGGTATATTGAAAATTTATACAGGTGTTTGTCATACTGTTTTTTCCACTTTTTTCCCGTATGCCAAGAAATTTTCATAATACCAAGTTGAGGAAATAAAGGCTTTTTTATGATGTGGGTGGAGAGGAAGCTGACATTTAAGGAACAGGTGTGGCAGTGTTTACAATTATTCTATGATTTCACTTTAAATTATTATACACGTAATTCATGTTAATCATAGAAAGTTTCAAAAATGCAAACACAAACGTAAATAGAAATCACCCACAATCACAGCTCCCAAGGGGGAAAATGTAAACAGCAAAAATAGCAAACAAGAGGAGTCAGAACCCCAGACCCCTGAAGCTCCAAAGCAAGGAGACAGCTAGAACTGAGACGGGTCATCCCGCTGTGTGGTCCAGGGCCACCTTCTGTTGGTCCCAATGGGCTCCAAGAGGGTAGCAGGTGAGAACTGTATCAGGTGTGAGGCCTGAGGCAGAAACTGGGGCTGGGGGAGAGATGGACACCTTCTCAGGGACTGATAGGGCTATTTTCATTGTTTTCAGAATGTTTCAGGAAAAAAAAGTGTATGTCTTCAGTTCAGTTCAGTTCAGTCGCTCAGTCATGTCCGACTCTTTGTGACCCCATGAACTGCAGCACGCCAGGCCTCCCTGTCCATCACCAACTCCCAGTGTCCACCCAAACCCATGTCCATTGAGTCGGTGATGCCATCCAACCATCTCTTCCTCTGTCGTCCCCTTCTCCTGTCTTCAATCTTTCACAGCATCAGGGTCTTTTCAAATGAGTCAGCTCTTCGCATCAGGTGGCCAAAGTATTGGAGTTTCAGCTTCAACATCAGTGTTTCCAATGAACACCCAGGACTGATCTCCTTTAGGATGGACTGGTTGGATCTCCTTGGGGTCCAAGGGACTCTCAAGAGTCTTCTCCAACACCACAGTTCAAAAGCATCAATTCTTCAGTGCTCAGCTTTCTTTATAGGCCAACTCTCACATCCATACATGATCACCGCAAAAACCATAGCCTTGACTAGATGGACCTTTGTTGGCAAAGTAATGTCTCTGCTTTTTAATATGGTGTCTAGGTTGGTCATAACTTTCCTTCCAAGGAGTAAGCGTCTTTTAATTTCATGGCTGCAATCACCATCTGCAGTGATTTTGGAGCCCAGAAAAATAAAGTCAGCCACTGTTTCCACTGTTTCCCCATCTGTTTCCCATGAAGTGATGGGACCAGATGCCATGATCTTAGTTTTCTGAATGTTGAGCTTTAAGCCAACTTTTTCACCCTCCTCTTTCACGTTCATCAAGAGGCTCTTTAGTTCTTCTTCACTTTCTGCCATAAGGGTGGTATCATCTGCATATCTGAGGTTATTGATATTTCTCCTGGCAATCTTGATTCCAGCTTGTGCTTCCTCCAGCCCAGCGTTTCTCATGATGTACTCTGCATATAAGTTAAATAAGCAGGGTGACAATATACAGCCTTGACATACTCCTTTTCCCATTTGGAACCAGTCTGTTGTTCCATGTCCAGTTCTAACTGTCGCTTCCTGACCTGCATACAGGTTTCTCAAGAGGCAGGTCAGGTGGTCTGGTATTCCCATCTCCTTCAGAATTTTCCACAGTTTATTGTGATCCACACAGTCAAAGGTTGACTGGGGGAAATGAGCTTCCTTTTTTGTGCTTTGTTTGCATTGCTTGAGGTTCATCCAACTGGAAACATCTGATAGTTGGGAGTTTATGTGAAAGGTAAGGAGACTCATCTAGACCCAAGATAGACTTGTGAGGCTTCACAGTATGTATGGCAAATGACCCGTAAGAAATGTGTGGCCTGAAAGAAGTGAGCTGAGCCCCAAACCTGGAGGAACTGCCACATTTGAGAGTTAATCACACGAAGAAGACTGAGAAGGTGTGGCTAGAGATGTGAGAGGGAGGCCAGGACCTGGTTCTTGGTGGCAAAGAAACCAAAAATACTACCAAAGAAGGAGGAAATGGTTAGTGAGCCAAATGATCCCAAGAGTTTAAGTCAGATGAGGATGTGAAGATGATATCATTGAAGGACAGTATCGATAGAGTAATAAAGGCAGAAGCAAGATTCTAGGGACTTAGATGATAATAGAACCCAGGGTAGCAAGATACCAATGAGGCTCTGCTTTATGAGCAGAAGAAAGGAGTTGGAAATTGTGGATAGGTGGATGCAGGAAGGGAAGGTTCTTTGAAAATGGGGTCTCCCGTTCTCCATTGTTCCTCAGTATCCAGCTAGTGAGGTGCAAAGCTGTGATGGGACCTAGGAATGGAGGAGGATGGTGGTAACTGCCAAATAAACACACCACCCAGGGAAGTCAGCCAAGGCTGGGCCAAGAATATCTGGGACGGAATGCATGTTTCATCTGCAGCAGGAAACGGTGTTGGGAGCTAAGTTTACTGTGGAATTTCCGAGCTGTGAGGATGTTCCTGGTGAATGCTTTTTATTTATTTATTTATTCATTCATGAAAAAGTTGGAATTAAGTCACCAGCCCCTCCTCCCCCACTCAAAAAAAAAAAACAAAAAAAAAAAAACCAAAACATTCCTTCCCGCAGAGGAAGTGCTTAATTTAGCCTTATGCTCCAGTCGAAAAATATCCCTGAGGTTTGGTGGCTTCTGCTGGCTGTTTGTCACCCTTGAATACAGCAGGATGTTAATGCATATGGCAAGATCGGACTCTTTGTGTCTTTTTGTTTTTAAATCATGAAGATACGATAACACATTTATTGGAGATTGGAAAATACAGAAGAAGGTGACATACAGTTCCACTATATACTGCAATTATTTTTTAAGGTAGATAAATTAAGATTTTGGTTGGAGTTTCCATAGCAAACTCTCAAAAATTAATATAATGAATATACAGAGAAGTAAAAGTATATAGTAGACCTGAAAATCACTATGAATCAATTCAATATGATTAAGATTTATTCAAATTTTAATGCAACGGTAGGATACAAATTATATTCAAATTCTCATAGACAATAAACTAGGATACACTGGAACATATCCAGGAACACAAGACCAGGTGCAAAAATTTGATGGTCTAAAGGTGTTGAAATCATACATAGTCTATTCTCTTATCACTGTAGAATTATGTTAGAGATCAATATCAAAAGATACTTGAAAATAATACATGTATTTTCAAGTGCAATGTAATATTTACTAAGACACATCTTGATTTAGCCATTGAAGGTGTCAATAAGATTTGAAGATTGAAAAAAACATAGAGAGTGATTGCAGAGAAGAAAGCATTTAAATGAGAAATTAATATCAAAGGTACTTAAAAAATCCCATGTATTTGGAAATGGACTCTTTGTGTCTTGATTTCAGCAGCGGTCCTAAGAGAATAGGTGGCACCACACCAACCACCCATCCTGTTAGACCATCTATGCAAGATGTGGAAAGAGTATCTCTAAAGCCAGCTTTAGGAACCTTAGATGACCCTCCCGTCTCTGGCCTGTAAAAGAGGTTGGCAAGGCAGAGAAAGAGTGCTATGGGTCTTTCTCCCTTGGGGTGAGATGGGGGTGCTCTCCTTTATCTAGAATCAAATGAGAGGCACCGCTCAGAAAGCTTGATATGTGCCCCTGAAGCTTGCAGGACACAGCAGACTGGTATCTGATTCACCAAAGAAACTTGATTTGTGAAAGACTGTGTCTCAAACTGACTATGTTTGGGAAGTACTGCAGCCTGTGAGGTGGTGGATCAAAGGAACTAGTCTTTTTGTACCACACACAAGAGGCAAAGATTACTTAGAGCCTTCTGCAAAGGCTACCTGGCTTAAGGGGGTGATCCCAACATAAGGAACCTGGAGGTAAACCATCCCAAGTATATGGGTACTTAAAGAAGGTGGCTTTAAAAAGACATTCTAAGCAAGTGTCAATACTGGGACCCCAAGGCTTTCTCAAGCATTTATGGAAAGGGTTCTTGGCTGTACAGTAGGCATCTGTCCAGCAGCAAAGATCAGAATGTAGCTGTTCCTTTCACATTTGTGATATTGTGATTTATCATGGAAAGTATATATTTGGTCTTTTCCCCTGACTTCTGTTATGAAACTCTGAAAACCCTTGGGATTTCTTAAGTAATAAGAACAATAAATGTGTCTTGATATTAATAACACCCCCCTTCAACCTCACCTGAGTTTATGTTAATGAGGTGACTTTTGGAAAGCCTCTAAGGATGGAGGAGCTGGTTGCCAGGGCAACCAACTTTCAATCCCATCCCCTCTGACCTCCAAAGAGGGGAGAGGGGCTGGAGACTGAATTTAATCACTAATAGCCAATGAGTTATTCAATCATGCATATAATATAAGGAGAGTGATGTGCCTGAATAGAGCATAGAAGCTCTTCACCCTTTCTCTGTACCTTGCAGTATGCATCCTTCCGTCTGACTGTTCTGCAGTTATATCTTATTATAACAAACAAGTAATATAGTAAATAAAATATTTCTGTGCATTCTGTGAGCCAGAACTTGATCAAACCCAAGGAAGGAGTTGTGGGAACCTCTGCTCTATAGCCAGTCAGTCAGAAGCATAGGTGACAACCTAGACTTTTAGCAGTTAGTGTCTGAAGTGGGAGGGGGGTGTGTTGTGCGAACGAGCTTTAACCTGTGGAGTCAGGTTCCTATGAATAACCCCTGCCTTGAAAGCATGGAGTCCTAACCACCAGACCACCAGGGAAGTCCCAAAGCCCGTTTTAAAATGGAAAATACTTAATCTCCAAGTGACAATTCTAAGGCCAAAGAAGAAAAATACAGAACCAAATGAGTCAACCTGGGAACTCAGGGCAGAGATATCACTATACCTGCCCACAAACTGTTGTTTGATCACAGCTTAGACCACTGACTGCTGGACAAGTTTCCCATTCTCTCATTTTTCAAATGAGAGTATTCTTTTCAATTATCCTGTTTCTACTCCAGCATTGCACACATTGCCATGAGTGGTAGGGCCAGATAATTTGTCTTTTATTTTATAGGTCACTGGATGGAGATAACTTCTTCCAGATCTGATGGGGAAAGTAGCACACCTTCCCTAGACCTGGACGTTGAGCTAGAATCGAATGATTCATTGGATAGCACTTTGGGGTCATCTTCCTTGAGGAGGGGCAAAGGTTTTTCTATGTATGAGCAGAAAAGTTTCCATGGCCAAAATGGTGAACTGATAGATTACTAAATTTTACCCTATATTCTCTATTTTCCTTTTATTCTATGGTAGTAGAAGTAGAACTTTATGATAGGCACTAGATTGCTCCTCTCTGACCCAACTTCCTAGATTACTCAGTGTCTTTTAAAGTAATAACATTGTTTGGGATTCGGCCTTGATAATTAAGGAAATCAACCCTGAATATTCAATGAAAGGACTGATGCTGAAACTGAAGCTCCAATACTTTGGCCACCTTATGTGAAGAGCTGACTCACTAGAAAAGACCTTGATGCTGGGAAAGATTGAAGGCAGAAGAAGGGGACAACAGAGGATGAGATAGTTGAATGGCATCACCAACTCAATGGACGGGAGTTTGAGCAAGGTCTGGGAGACAGTGAAGGACAGGGAAGCCTGGTGTGCTGCAGCCCATGAGGTCACAAAGAGATGGACACGACCGAGCAACTGAATATCAAAAACAGATTTTCTACTGCTTATTTGAATGTGAGTTAGTTTTCCTGAACTTTTAGAAGGATGTTGGCCAGGACTTCCTGTACAAGGTGAATAGAAGCAGTGACTGGATTTTCCTGTCTTATTCTAAAATTTTAAGGGTAAAAATGTAATGTTTCTTCTTAAGTATTGTTTTTAAAAGAGGATCTTGTCTCACGCATCCAGCCTGGGCTGGTGATCTGTTTCACTCTAGATAATATACATGTTTCGATGCTGTTCTCTCGAAACATCCCACCCTCGCCTTCTCCCACAGAGTCCAAAAGTCTGTTCTGTACATCTGTGTCTCTTTTTCTGTTTTGCATATAGGGTTATCGTTACCATCTTTCTAAATTCCATGTATATGCGTTAGTATACTGTATTGGTCTTTATCTTTCTGGCTTACTTCACTCTGTATAAGGGGCTCCAGTTTCATCCATCTCATTAGGACTGATTCAAATGAATTCTTTTTAACGGCTGAGTAATATTCCATTGTGTGTATGTACCACAGCTTCCTTATCCATTAGTCTGCTGATGGGCATCTAGCTTGCTTCCATGTCCTGGCTATTATAAACAGTGCTGTGATGAACATTGGGGTGCACGTGTCTCTTTCAGATCTGGTTTCCTCAGTGTGTATGCCCAGAAGTGGGATTGCTGGGTCATATGGCAGGTCTAATTCCAGTTTTTTAAGAAATCTTCACACTGTTCTCCATAGCGGCTGTACTAGTTTGCATTCCCACCAACAGTGTAAGAGAGTTCCCTTTTCTCCACACCCTCTCCAGCATTTATTGCTTGTAGACTTTTGGATAGCAGCCATCCTGACTGGCGTGTAATGGTACCTCATTGTGATTTTGATTTGCATTTCTCTGATAATGAGTGAGAAGTTGAGCATCTTTTCATGTGTTTGTTAGCCATCTGTATGTCTTCTTTGGAGAAATGTCTGTTTAGTTCTTTGGCCCATTTTTTGATTGGGTCATTTATTTTTCTGGAATTGAGCTTCAGGAGTTGCTTGTATATTTTTGAGATTAATCCTTTGTTGCTTCGTTTGCTATTATTTTCTCCCAATCTGAGGGCTGTCTTTTCACCTTGCTTATAGTTTCCTTTGTTGTGCAAAAGCTTTTAAGTTTCATTAGGTCCCATTTGTTTAGTTTTGCTTTTGTTTCCAATATTCTGGGAGGTGGGTCATAGAGGATCTGGCCTGGTGCACTGGGAAGACCCAGAGGAATTGGGTGGAGAGGGAGGTGGGAGGGGGTATCGGGATGGGGAATACATGTAAATCCATGGCTGATTCATGTCAATGTATGACAAAAACCACTACAATATTGTAAAGTAATTAGCCTCCAACTAGTAAAAGTAAATGGAAAAAAAAATAAAAGAGGATCTTGATAAATTCCTTTTTCCAGGTTTAGGAAGTTCCATTCTGTTTTTAGATAACTAAGAATTTTTATTTTAATGGGTATGAATTAAATTTTTAAAATTTGAGATAATCTTGTATATTTTAAAAATAATGAAGTGAATATTTAATGCATTTTTTATATTTTGAAAGAATTATTTACCTACACCATTTATTTATTCAACAGTTTACAGAAGATTTAACAGAATAAAATTAACCATAATATCTGTAAATTTAAAATTTTTTTTAGCCCAACAAACATTCTTGACCATCTTCAACATTCAACAAAGGAATTCAACAAAGTGATTATATTGTCTTGAGCTAAATTACCTGAAGGCAGGTAATTTCAACTTGAAGGCAAGTTGAAAATAAATTACATTCATGTGCTGTGTAGACTTCAATACAAATTTGGTAACAATTGTATTTAAATGTCAATTCTTTCTTCACTTAACGATTGCATGCCTGTGAGCTTTATTGAGAGAACTGTGAAGGAAAAAAAATTGATATACAATTTTTAAACAAAAAAATTTATTTGAAAAGTTTTGGAATATAGTTGCATATTGAAACAGAGCATTATTTACAGTTAATAGTGAAAACCAAGTGTTTTGTTTTCTAATTTTAAAAATTTAAACAAAATCTTGAACGTTTTATTTTGTATTAGGGTATAGTCAATTGACAATGTTATGATAATTTCAGGTGAATTGTGAAGGGACTCAGCCATCCATCTTCATGGATCCATTCTCCCCCAAACCTTACTCCCCTCTAGGCTGCCACATAACGTTGAGCAGATTTCCATGTGCTATACAATAGGTCTTACTGGTTATCCATTTAAAATATAGTAGAGTGTACGTGTCTGTCCCAAACTCCCTAACTATCCCTTTCTCCCCGGCAACCATAAGTTTATTCTCTAAGTCTGTGAATCTCTTTCTATTTTGTAAGTAAGTTCATTTGTATCATTTCCGTTTAGATTCCACATATAAAGGATGTCATATTTCTCCTTCTCTGTCTGACTGACTTCACTCAGTATGACATTCTAGATCCATCCATGTTGCTGCAAATGACATTATTTCATTCTTTATAATGGCTGAGTAATAATCCATAGTATAAATGTACCCCATCTTTATCCATTCCTCTGTTGGACATTTAGGTTGCTTCCATGTCTTGGCTATTGTAAACAGTGCTGCAATGAACACTGGGGTGCATGTATCATTTGTGAGCATGTTTTTCTCCGGATATATGCCCAAGAGACAGAATGCAGGGTCTTATGGTAGCTCTATTTTTAGTTCTTGAAGGAAGCTCCATACTGTTCTCAGTAGCGGCTGTACCACTACGGAGGTAGTGGTAAATTTGCATTCCTACCAACAGTGTAGGAGGGTTTCCTTCACTTCACATCCTCTCCAGCATATACTCTTTGTGGATTTTTTTGATGCTAGCAATTCTAGCTGGTGTGAGGTGATATTTCATTGTAGTTTTGAGTTTAATTTCTCTAATAATTAGCAATGTTGAACATCTTCTCATGTGCCTATTGGCCATCTGTAAGTCTTTGAAGAAATGTCTATGTAACTCTTCTGCTCATTTTTTGAGTGGGTTGTTTGTTTTGATGCTGTTAAGCATCATGAGCTGTTTGTAAATTTTGGAACCTATTTCCTTATTGGCCACACCATTTGCAAATATTTTCTCCCAGTTTGTGGGTTGTCTTTTTGTTTTGTTTATTGTTTCCTTTGCTGTGCAAAACCTTTTGAGTTTAAGTAGGTCCCATTTGTTTATTTTTGTTTTCATTTCCATTATTCTGGGAAACAGATCAAAAAAGATATTGCTGCAATTTATGTCAGAGAGTGTTCTGCCTATGTTTTCCTCTAGGAGTTTTATAGTGTCTGGTCTCATATTTAGGTCTTTAATCCATTTTGAGCTTATTTTTGTGTATGGAGTTAAAGAATGATCTAATTTCATTTTTTTACATGTAGCTGTCCAGCTTTCCCAGCATCATTTGTTGATGAGACTGCTTCCAACATTGCATAGTCTTGCCTCCTTTGTCATAAATTAATTGACCATAGGTGCGTGGGTTTATTTCTAGGTTTTCTATCCTGTTCCATTAATCTATATTTCTATTTTTGTGCCAGTAACTTACTGTTTTGAAGACTGTAACTTTGTAGTATAGTCTGAAGTCAGGAAGCCTGTGTCCTCCAGCTCAGGTTTTCTTTTTCAAGATTGCTTTGCTTATTTGGAGTCTTTTGTGTCTCCATAAATATTTTGAGATTTTTGTTCTAGTTATGTGAAAAATGTCTTTGGTTATTTAATAGGGGTGGCATTGAGTCTGTAGATTGCCTTGGGTAGTATAGTCATTTTGACAATGTTGATCCTTCCAATCCATGAACATGGTATATCTTTTCATCTGTTAATGTCCTCTTAAACTTCTTTCATCAACATCTTATAGTTTTTGGAATACAGGTCTTTTTGATTGCTTAAGTAGGTTTATTCCTAGGTATTTTATTCTTTTTGATGAGATGGTAAATAGAATTGCTTCTTGATTTCTCTTTCTGATATTTTGTTTTAGAGTATAGAAATGCAACAGATTTCTGTGTATTAATTTTGTAACCTGCAACTTTACCAAATTCATTGACGAGTTCCAGTAGTTTTCTGGTAGCATCTTTAGAATCTTCTGTATATAGTATCATGTCATTTGCAAGTGGTAACAGTTTAACTTCTCCTTTTCCAATTCACATTCACTTTACTTCTTTTTTTTCTCTGATTGCTGTAACTAGGACTTCCAAAACTATATTGAATAAAAGTGCTGAGAGCGAACATCCTTGTCTTGTTCCTGATCTTTGAGGGAATTCTTTCCACTTTTCACCACTGAGTATGATGTTAGCTGTAGGTTTGTCATATATAGCTTTTATTATGTTGAAGTATGTACCCTCTATGCTCAGTTTTTGGAGAGATTTTTTAAAAAATCATAAGTGGGTGTTGAATTTTGACAAAAAGCTTTGCATCTATTGAGATGATCATATGGTTTTTATTCTTCAATTTGTTTATGTGGTGCATCACATTGAATGATTTGTGGATGTTGAAAAAATCCTTGCATCTTGGGATGAATCCCACTTGATCATGGTGTATGATTTTTTAACGTATTGTTGGATATGGATTTGCTAGCATTTTGTTGAGGATTCTTTTTTTTTTTTTTTTGCATCTTTGTTTATCAGTGATATTGGCTTGTAATTTTCTTCTACTGTGGTATCTTTGTCTGGTTTTGGTACCTGGGTGATGGTGACCTCATAGAATGAGTCTGGAGGTTTTCCTTCCTCTGCAAGTTTTTGGAACAGTTTCAGACATATAGGTGTTAACTGTTTTCTGAATGCTTGATGAAATTCTCCTGTGAATCCATCAGGTCCTGAACTTGTATTTGTTGGGATGTTTTTCATCACAGTTTCAATCTGAGTGCTTGTGATTGGTCTGTTCATATTTTCTCTTTCTTCCTGGTTCAGTCTAGGGAGACTGTACCTTTCTAAGAATTTGTCCATTTCTTCCAGGTTGTCCAAATTATTGGTATACAGTTGCTCATATTCTCTTATAAGCCTTTGTATTTCTGTAGAGTCAGCTGAACTTCTTTTTCATTCCTAATTTTATTGATATGAACCCTCTTCCTTTTTTCTTGATCAGTCTGGCTAAAGGTTTATGAATTTTGTTTATTTTTTAAAAGAACCAGCTTTTACTTCCATTGATTTTTAAATTGTTTTCTTTGTTTTTATTTCATTTCTTTCTGCTCTGATCTTTATGATTTTTTCCTTTCTACTAACTTTAGGTTTTGTTTGTTCTTCTTTCTGTAGTTGGTTTAGTTGTAAGGTTAGATTGTTTATTTGAGATTTTTCTTGTTTCTTGAGGGAAGATTATATTGCTATAAAGTGAAAGTGAAGTCGCTCAGTTGTGTCGGACTCTTTGCGACCCCATGGACTGTAGCCTACCAGGCTGCTCCATCCATGGGGTTTTCAGGCAAAAGTACTGGAGTGGGTTGCCATTTCCTTCTCCAGGGGATCTTTCTGACCCAGGGATCAAACCCAGGTCTCCAGCATTGCAGGCAGACGCTTTACCCTCTGAGCCACCAGGGAAGCCACCTTTTGCTTCCGACCTTCCCTCTCATGGGATGCTTTTGTTGCATCCCACAAGTTTTTGATTGTTGTGCTTTTGTTTTCATTCATCTCTAAGTATTTTTAAAAATTTCCTCTTTGATTTCTTCAGTGGGTGTTTAGTAGCATATTTTTTATCCATCACGTGTTTGCGTTTGTTAGATTTTTTTAAAAATTGTAGTTTATTTCTAATCTCATAAGTGTTGTGATTAGAAAAGATGCTTGATATTATTTCAATTTTCTTAATTTATCAAGGTTTGCCTTGTCTTCCAGCATGTGGTCAGTCCTGGAGAATGTTGTTTGTGCACTTGAGAAGAATGTGTAGTCTACTGCTTTTGGATGGAATGCTCTATATATCAATTAAGTCCAATTTGTCTAAAGTGTCATTAATTTTCTGTCCAGATAATCTGTCCCTTCATGAAAGTGGAGTATTAAAGTTATTATTAATAATATTAGTAATGTGTTACTATCAATTTCTCCTTTTATGGTTGTTAGTATTTTCCTTACGTACTGAGGTGCTCCTATGTTGGTGCATATATATATATGTAATTGTTATATCTTCTTCTTGGATTGAACCCTTGATCATTATGTAGTGTCTTTCTTTGTCTCTTATAACAGTCTTTGTTTTAAAGTCTATTTTGTCTGATATGAGTATTACTATGAGTATTACATACTTATACTATGTATAATTACTATACATAATTGCTAGTATGTAATTACTATTACAGCTTTCTTACAATTTATTGTTACCATTTACATGGAATACCTTCGCCCATCCCCTTACTTTCAGTCTGTAAGTGTGGCTAGGTCTGAGGTGGGTCCCACATAGACAGCATATGTACAGGTCTTATTTTTGTGTCCACCCACGCAGTCTGTGTCTTTTAGTTGGTGCATTGAATCCATTTACATTTAAGGTAATTATCAATATCTGTGATCCTATTACCATTTTCTTAATTGTTTTGGGTTTATTTTCGGTATGTCTTTTCCTTCTCTTGTGTTTCCTGTCTATAGAAGTTCCTTTGCATTTGTTGTAAAGTGGTTTAGTGGTGCTGAATTCTCTTAACTTTTGCTTTTCTTTAAAGCTTTTGATTTCTCTATTTAATCTGTATGAGAGTCTTGCTGGGTATTGTATTCTTGGTTATAGGTTCTTCCCTTTCATCACTTTGAATATATCCTGCCATTTCCTTCTGGCTTGTAGATTTTCTGTTGAGAAATCAGCTGATAACCTTATGGGAGTTCCCTTGTATGTTATTTGTTTTTTTTCCCCTTGTTGCTGTTAATATTTTATCTTTGTCTTTAATTTTTGTCAGTTTGATTACTCTGTATCTCAGTGTGTTCCTCCTTAGGTTTATCTTGTCTGGTCCTTCCTGGACTTGATTGACTCTCTGCTTTCCCACGTTGGGAAATTTTTGCACCTATTATCTCTTCAAATATTTTCTTGGGCCCATTCTCTCTCTTCTTCTTCTGGGGCCCCTATAATGTAAATGTTGATGCATTTAATGTTGCCCCAGAGGTCTCTTAGGCTGTCTTCATTTCTGTTTTGCAGTAGTGATTTCCACCATTCTGTCTTCCAGGTCACTTGTCCATTCTTCTGCCTCAGTTATTCTACTATTGATTCCTTCTAGTGTAGTGTTCATCTCTATTTGCTTGTTCTTTAGTTCTAGGTCTTTGGTAAACATTTCTTGCATCTCCTCCATTCTTTTTCTGAGATCCTGGATCATCTTTACTACCATTATTCTGAATTCCGTTTCTGGAAGTTTGCCTATCTCAACTTCATTTAGTTTTTTGGGGGGAATTTATCTTGTTCCTTCATCTGGATCATAAACTTAAGCCTTTTCATTTTGATTAGCTTTCTGTGATTGTGGGATTGGAGTTCTGTGGGATTGTAGTTCTTCTTGCTTCTTCTGTCTGCCCTCTGGTGGATGAGGCTAAGAGGCTCGTCAAGCTTCCTGATAGGAGGGACTGTCAAAGACAAAGATAAAATATGAAAAACAACAAGAGAAAAAAGGCCAATAACATATAAGTGAACTCCCATAAAGTTATCAGCTGATTTTAAATAGGAGGGACTGGTTGTGGGGAAGTCTGGGTCTTGCTGTGGTGGGCAGGGTCTGCTCAGTAAAAGTTTAGTTCTATTATCTGCTGATGGGTGGGGCTGAGTTTTCTTCTTGTTAGTTGTTTAATCTGAGGCCACATAGCCCTGAAGTCTACAGGCTCTAGGTAGAGCTAATGGTAGGGTGAGTGGTGACCTCCAAGATGACTTACATCAAAGGGCACATCAAGACTGCTGCTACCAGTGCCCCCGTCCTTGCAGTGACCCACTGTAGACCCATGCCTCTGCAGGAGACCTTGCAACACTCACAGGTGGGTCTTGCTCAGTCTCCTGTGGAGTCACTGCTCCTTTCCCCCAGATGCTGGTGCACACAAAGTTTTGTTTGTGCCCTCCAAGAGTGAAGTCTGCTTTCCCCAGCCCTGTGCAAATCCTGCAGTCAAATCCTGCTGGACTTTGAAGTCAGATTTCCTGGGTATTCCTAGTCTCTTTGCTGAATCACTAAGCTGGGAAGTCTGATGTGGGGCCCAGAACCTTTACAACAGCACAAGAATTTCTTTGGTATTATTATTCTCCAGTTTGTGGGTTGGCCACTGGTAGGTATGGGGTTTGATCTTATTGTGATTATGCCCCTCCTACTGTCTTATTGTGACTTTTCCTTTGTCCTTGGATGTGGGGTATCTTTTTTGGTGGATTCCAACATCCTCCTGTCAATAGCTGTTCAAAAAGTAGTTGTGATTTTGGTGGTCTTGCAGGAGATGAATGCACAACCTTCTACTCTGCCCTCTTGAACCAATCTGAATATTTTATGCATTTTAATGTCTAAACATTTCTGAATTCTGGAAGTAAATATAACTAGGGTATGATATATTGTTGCTTTAACTATCTAGCTAGATATATATATTTTTAGAATTTTGTATTGAATTCTCATATCTATGTTTATGAGAGATATTGGTCTGTTATATTTCTTTCTCATTTTATTCTTGTTTGATTTGGACTTTCAGGATTTTCTAACTTCATAAAATAAATTGGGGCATGTTCTCTTATTTTCTGGAACAGTTTTCATGAGACTGGAATGATCTGTTCCTTGAATGTTTTGAAGAAATTGCCTATAAACCCATCAGAGACTATTTTCTAATGGGTAGATTTTTTTTAAAGTTTTGATTACATTTCGCAAATGTTTTTCAAATTATTTAGCATTTCTATTTCTTCTTGAGTCAGTTTGGGATAGATATAAAATGAGGACATTACCCATTTCATCTGAGGTTTCATGTTTAGTAGCAAAAATTTTTTCATAGTTTATAGTTGTTTATGGTTTAAATTTCTGTTTTTTTATGTAATTAATTCTTACTTTTATTATTTTATTTCTTCTGCTTTCTTCAGACTTATTCTATTATTCTTTTCTTCCTGTCTAATGCTTGACTGATTAAATCAACAATTTTCAACCTTTCTATGTGTAGAATCTAGAAAATACAACAAACTAGTGAATATAACAAAGAAGAAACAGACTTACAGATATAGAGAACAAATTATTGGTTACTAGTGGGGAGAGGAAAGGGGGAGAGGATTAAAAGTTACAAGCTATTACGTACAATAAATAGATATAAAGATATATTGTACAACACAGAGAATATAGCCAATATTTTATACCTTTTAACCATGAATGGAGCATAACCTTTAAAATTGTAAATCACTGAACTGTACACCTATAGCATGTAATATTGTACATCAAGTGTATTTCTACTAAAAAAAACAATTTTCAGTCTTCCTTCTTTTCTACTGTTATTATTTATGATTTTATATCAATTTTATGCCATATTTCCTAGAAGTAGAGCCCGGGAGCCTAAGATAAGAATTCTTGTGTATATAGTTTATTGAGAGAGGGCTCTCAGAGTAAGGAAGCTGAGGGAAGCTGAAAAAAGTAGAGGAACGAGTTAAGCAGGGACATGGGCTCAGTTGAAGTCTCCCTGGGCCTGATGCGTGGGGAGCTCTGGAACAGGACTGGTCATAGAACTGTTCCTATCTGGAGGCAAGCAGGTTGGACATTTGTATTCCTACCTGAGTTAATGACTGGTTACAGATTGCAGGTGGGAGTGGTAGTTGGGGGGGCATAATCTCCTGGGTGAGATGGCTCCCATGAACTTAGTGAGGTTAATTCACTGGATAAGGGGCAGACATGAATTTCTAGCAGAAATACTCACAGATGCTGGAGACAGGCACACTGACCTGTTGAAGGGGGACAAATAGCAGCTACTACATCCAATAATATATAGGTTTCATTTTTATTATTTCATATTTGTACTACTATATGATTTTATACTAAATTTATTTTATCTATAAATGATTTATAAATGAGTTGAAAATCTTTGTTAGATTTATAAATTAACTGTTTTGTATCAAGAGAATATTTATAATACTCATTTTTTGCTATTGGTTGTGAAATGCTCCATTTTGTAAATTTATATGTGTGCTTGAGAGGAATGGTGTTTTTTTTTAACCTCTTGTTGGGTGCTAGGTTCTACATATGCCTTTTATATCAAGCTTGCTAATATTGTGGTTCAACTAATCTATATTTCTAAAAATGCTTAATATATTTTTCTCAATAATTAAAAGAAATTTAAAAATTTACTCTAATATCATTGATTTATCAATTTATTCTTATAATGCAAGAAATTTTTCCTGTTATAGTTCATCAATTCTAAGATACACATTTTCCTCCACATTTTAACATTTTTGTTATTGGGATGCATTTCACAACTGAAGGTACCTTGTTACTGCTTTTGGCCAGGTGGAGGTCACAATGAAGTTGTCATTGCCTGAGCATGGATCACCTTGGGCATAGTTATTCTTATTGCCATCATTTCATTTGAATAATGTGCCTGTTGGTACATCATGTGTGGAATTTAATAATCACTTTACATTGCCAACAATATTACATTAACTCAGCACTGAAATAAAAAGTTGTGTACATTCTATGTACAAAAAGATAGCAGCGGGGCAAAAGCACCTAAATGATGTTGATTGAAACAATTATAATTCTTTTTTTCAAAACAGCAACCAGGGATTTTATGAAATAAAATGAAGATATCCATAGGCAGATGAAGCTGTTTTATAACTAAAAAGTTTGCTTGTCACTCACCAAGCAATGCCATGAAAGTCAGGAGAAATTCCCAAAACCCTCAAATTTAATGAAAGAGGTTTCAAAACAGTGAGAAGCTGGTATGACTGAGGTGTTGTGTGGTATTTGTTGCTGAAGCTTTGAAATCTGTTTCCCAGGGGCTTTCTGCTTTGAACAGAGCTGTTTAATTTCCTGTTGTGTGATTCAATTGGGGAAAAATGAAACTATGAATTTAGGCAAATAGAGAATGATGACAAAAATTGCACATTCTTTAAACACCTCAAAACTGTACTGTCAATTTTAAAAGCACTAAAGAAATAATGTTACTGAAATAGTAAATCACTGTGATTTGTGTAGTTGCTGCAAACCAAAAGATCTGAGCCACAGAGCTACTGGTCTTGTTTTTGCTGAATGTATAGAGCTTCTTCATCTTAGGCTGCAAAGAATATAATCAATCTGATTTCAGTATTGAGCCATCTGGTGATGTCCATGGTTAGAGTCATCTCTTGTGCTGTTGAAAGAAGGTGTTTGCTATGACCAGTGCATTCTCTTGGCAAAACTCTGTTAATCTTTGCTCTGCTTCATTTTGTACTCCAAGACAAAATTTGCCTGTTACTCCAGGTATCTCTTGACTTCCTACTTTTCATTCCAGTCCCCTATGAAGAAAAGGATATCTTTTTTTGGTATTCATTCAAGAAGGTCTTGTAGGTCTTCATAGAACTGTTCAACTTCAACTTCTTTGGCATTAGTGGTTGGGGAATAGATTTGGATTACTGTGATGTTGAATGGTTTGCCTTGGAAAGAAATCAAGATCATTCTGTTATTTATGAGATTGCACCCAAATACTGCCTTTCAGATTCTTTTGTAGACAATGAGGGCCACTCCATTTCTTTCTAAGGGATTCTTGGCCACAGTAGTAGATACAATGGTCATCTGAATTAAATTTGCCCATTCCAGTCCATTCTAGTTCACTGATTCCTAAAATGTTGATGTTCACTCTTGCAATCTCCTGTTTGATCACTTCCAGTTTACCTTGATTCATAAACCTGACATTCCAGGTTCCTTTCCAATATTGTTCTTTACAGCATTGGACTTTACTTTCACCACCAGACACATCCACAACTGGGTGTTATTTCCAATTTGGTACTGCCTCTTCATTCCTTCTAGAGCTATTTCTCTGATCTTCTCCAGTAGCATACTGGACACTACCAACCCAGGGGGTTCAACTTTCAGTCATATCTTTTGCTTTTTCATATTGTTCATGGGGTTCCCAAGGCAAGAATACTGGAGTGGTTTGCCTTTCCCTTCTCCAAGGAACCATGTTTTGTTAGAACTTTCCACCATGACCTGTCTTTCTTGGCTCATAGTTTCATTAAGTTCCACAAAGCTATGGTCCACGTGATTATTTTGGTTAGTTTTCTGTGATTGTGCTTTTCATTCTGTTTGCCCTCTGATGGTTGAGGATAAGAGGTTTGGGTAAGCTTCCTGATGGTAGGGACTGGGTATGGGGAAAACTGGGTCTTGTTCTGGTGGGCAAGGCCAGGCTCAATAAATCTTTAATCCAATTTTCTGCTGATGGGCAGGCTGATTATAGCTCAGATCATCAACTCATTATTGCCAAATTCAGACTTAAATTGAATAAAATAGGGAAGACAACTAGGCTGCTCAGGTATTCCCTAAATCAAATCCCTTGTGATTACATGGGCTTCCCTGGTGGCTCAGAGGCTAAAGCATCTGCCTGTGACATGGGAGACTCAGGTTCGATCCCTGGGTTGGGAAGATCCCCTGAAGAAGGAAATGGCAACCCACTCCAGTATTCTGGCCTGGAGAATCCCACGGACAGAGGAGCCTGGTGGGCTACAATCCACAGGGTCGCAAAGAGTCGGACACGACTGAGCAACTACACACTACAATTATGATTATATAGTGGAAGTGACAAATAGATTCAAGGGATTAGATCTGATAGACAGAGTGCCCCAAGAACTATGGACGAAGGTCTGTAATGTTGTACAGGAGGTGGTGATCAAAACCACTCCCCAAAAAAAGAAATGCAAAAAGGCAAAGTGGTTGTCTGAGGAGGGCTTACAAATAGTTGAGAAAGAAGAGAAGCAAAAGGCAAATGAGAAAAGGAAAGATATATCCATCTGAATGCAAGTTCCAAAGGATAGTAAGGAGAGATAAGAAAGCCTTTTTAAGTGAACAATGCAAAGAAATAGAGGAAACAGTAGACTGGGAAAGACTAGAGATCTCTTCAAGAAAACTGGAGATACCAAGGGAGCATCTCATGCAAAGATGGGCACCATAAAGGACAGAAATGGTATGGACCTAACAGAAGCAGAATATATTAAGAAGAGGTGGCAAGAATACACAGAAGAACTGTACAAAAATGGCCTTAATGACCTGAATAAGCACGATGGTATGATGACTTACGTAGGGCCAGACACCTGGAGTGGTTGAAGTCAAGTAGGCCTTAGGAAGCATTACTGTAAATGAAACTAGTGGAGGTGATGGAACTCCAGCCGACCTATTTCAAATCCTAAAAGATGATACTGTGAAAGTGCTGTACTCAATATGCCAGCAAATTTGCAAAGTTCAGCAGTGGCCACAGGACTGGAAAAAGGTCCATTTTCATTCTAATCCCAAAGAAGGGCAATGTCAAAGAATGTTCAAACTACCACCCAATTGTATTCATTTCACATGCTAACAAGGTAATGCTGAAAATCTTTCAAGGTAGGCTTCAGCAATACATGAACTAAGAACTTATAGATGTACATGCTGGATTTAGAAAAGGCAGAGGAACCAGAGATCAAATTGTCAATATCTGTTGGATCATAGAAAAAGCAAGGGACTTCCAAAAAAAAAATCTACTTCTGCTTCATTGACTATGCTAAAGTCTTTGACTGTTTGGATCACAACAAGCTGTGGAAAATTCTTAAAGAGCTGGGAATACCAGACCACCTTACCTGACTCTTGAGAAGCCTGTGTGCAGGTCAAGAGGCAACAGTTAGAACCAGACATGGAAGAATGGACTGGTTCAAAATTGTGAAAGGAGTACATCAAGGCTGTTTATTTAATTTTGCCTTTTTGCATTTCTTTTTCTTGGGGATGGTTGTGATCACTCCTTAGGGGAAGGAGGCGTCCCCAAGGCCGTATATTGTCACCCTGCTTATTTAATTTATATGCAGAGTACATCATGCCAAATGCTGGGTTGGATGAAGCATAAGCTGGAATCATGATTGCCAAGAGAAATATCAGTAACCTCAGATATGCAGATGACACTGCCCTAATGACAGAAGGTGAAGAGAACCTAAAGAGCCTCTTGATGAGGTTGAAAGAGGAGACTGGAAAAACTGGCTTAAAACTCAACATTAAAAAAACTAAGATTATGGCATCTAATCTCATCATATCATGGCAAAAAGGTGGTGAATAAATGGAAACAGTTACAGACTTTATTTTCTCGGGCTCCAAAATCTCTGTGGATGGTGACTGCAGACATGAAATTAAAAGACGCTTGTTTCTTGGAAGGAAAGCTCTGACAAACCTAGACAGTGAATTAAAAAGCAGAGACATCACTTTACCAACAAAGGTCCATATATTCAAAGCTGTGGTTTTTCCAGTAGTCATGTATGGATGTGAGAGTTGGACTGTAAAGAAAACTGAGCACCAAAGAATTGATGCTTTTGAACTGTGGTGTTGAAGACTCTTGAGAGTCCCTTGGACAGCAAGGAAATCAAATCACTCAATTCTAAAGGAAATCAACCCCTGATATTCATTGGGAGGACTGATACTCCAATGTATCAGCTGAAGCTCCAATACTTTGGCCATCTGATGCAAAGAGCCAACTCATTGGAAAAGACCCTGATTTTGAGAAAGACTGAGGTCAGGAGGAGAAGGGGATGACAGAGGATGAGGTTGTTGGATGACACCATTGACTCAATGTACATTAGTTTGAGTAAACTCTGGGAGATAGTGAAGGACAGGGAAGTCTGGAGTGCTGCAGTCTATGGGGTCACAAAAATCAGACATGACTGAGTGAATGCATAACAACAAACCAAAAGATGTTTACTATGAATAAGGTATTAAGATAGTTTAATTTCCAAAATAGAATACTGCAGAGAGACAAAGAGGGAGTTATGAATTCGTTTAAGGATAGGAAAGACAGTCCCAACTAACCTGGGTCACCATAATTTTAAATTATAAAACAATTTCTGAGGAGAATTTCTCCAATGATTCATAAAATAATGGAAGGATGCTGGCTGGGGGCCAACTAAATCCATCTAGAATAGATATGGACTTCCCTGGTAGCTCAGCTGGTAAAGAATCTGCCTGCAATGCAGGAGACTCCAGTTCATTTCCTGGGTTGGGAAGATCCCCTGGAGGAGGGTATGGAACCCACTCCAATATTCTTGCCTGGAGAATCCCCTTGGACAGTGGAGGCTGGTGGGCTACAGTTCATGGGGTTGCAAAGCATTGGACACGGTTGAACAACTAAGCACAACACAGAATAGATATTTGGGAACCATGGCCAAAAAATCCACTTGGTACATTAGTCATGATGGATTTCATTAGCAATTATTTGAGAAGTGAGATAACAAGCTTACGTGATGCAAACAATGAAAATACACATGAGAGGGCCAAAGACAGAGAGCACAGTGAGAAGTTCTAAAATATCTGTGTTCTTAAAGACCTAGAGAAAAGATGGGGACAGAAGCAATAATTGAAGAGATAATAGCTGAGAATTTTTTGAAACTGTTGAAAGATACCTATCCACAGATTCAAGAAGTTTATTTCAAAACAGTCTACAAAAAAAGAAAGAAAGAAAAGAAAAAGAAAAGAAATCTTCACCTAGATACATTATAGGGAAGCTACAGAGAAACAAAGACACAGAGAAAAATCTTAAGAGCAGCCAGAGAGAGAAAAAGAGAAGATTACTTTTAATTAGCTGTCAAGAAAAGTGAGAAGAAAGTGGAATAATATTTTCATTGTATTTCTTGGGCAAAAGCCAATAGAATTTTATACCCAGCTAAAACATCTTTCAAGAAAGGTGAAGCAAAGGCATTTCCATAAAACAATACATTTAAATTATGAGTTTATCCCCAGCAGAACTTTACTAAAGATTGTTCATTCAGAACTAAGTAAATGTGCTCATGTGCTTTTCCATTGTATTCACTTTCCAATACCAGATGCACTCCCTTGTTATGGCTTTCCTACTAGACCAATTCTTAGGACTTTCTGAAGTAGAAAATAAAAGCACTGCTACCAAATGCTTTCAGAAGGTTGAGGGAAAGTCATTTCAAGGCCAGAGTATTTGCTGCCACTAGAAAGACTATGACTGTCTTTATTTTGAAATATGTGATAGAAACCAGAGAGAGAAAAATATGACTTTAAGGAAAAACATTACAGAATCATTTCAAGACCTTTCTACTGTTTAAAATGGAAATCTAAAAGGAACTCTTAATTCAATGACAAAACAAACAACCCAATAAAAAATGGACAAAGGATTTGAATAGACACTCCACAAAAGAATATATAGAGATGAGAAAAATGCACATGGGAAGATACTCTACATGTTTAGTCATTATGCAAAAGCAAATTAAAACTACAATGATCTGTAACAAAACACCTACCATATTACCCAGCAATCCAACTGTTAGGGATTTCTTAATACTAGATAAACCTGTTCACACATATATCTATATGCAAATGTTTATAGCAGTTTTATTCACAATCTCCCAAACAAGCAAAAACCAAAATGTCCTTCAACTAGTCAGAGGATAAACTGTGATACAGCCATATAATGGAATACTACTCAGCAATACAAAGGAATGAACTACTAATATAACAATATGGATGAATCTTACAGGCATTTGGCTAAGGGAGAAAAGCCAGTCTCAAAGGCTACCTGATGTGTAATTCCATTTTTTTTTCCCCCAGAAGAAGTAAAACTATAGGGACAGAAAACAAATCAATCAATTTTGGAGGGTGGTCGAGGGATAAAGTTTCATTACCAAAGGGCATATAACATAACTGTAGTGATGTTTCAAAATGTGCAAAACTGAACATGAAAAAGAGTGAACATTCCTATATGTATTATAATTTATATCTTAAAAAAAGAAAAAATGCAGGCATCTTCAGGGTACAGTCTCACTCTCTGACACGTAAATAAATACTGTTCATCTCTTTCTTTCACTCTCTCTCACCCACCCACCACCACCACCAGCACAGCTCCCCAAAACAAAAACACTGGTCCTTGTTCTGTCAAGTTTCCAGAATTACTTCCATTAGCCTTCTATCTCCTTTTAGCAGATGATTTCCCACCTACTGTACCAAGAAAAATTGGATTAGATGAACACATCTGACCTTTCTCTCCTCTACCTCAAGGTGGTTTTTCTTATTTTTATTTATTTATTTTATTCCTTAACAATTTTTTTGGCTGTGCCATGCAGCATTTGGGATCATAGTTCCCCAACTAGTGATCAAACTTGCTCATCCTGCATTGGAAGCACAGAGTCTTAACTGTGGACCACTCCAGAAGTCTTGAAAACAATTATTAAAAAATAAAATAATCTCAGGAAAAAAGTATAATAACTTGGTGGTATTACCAGACACTAGTATCCCTTGACATTTTAAGATCATATGAGGACTAATTAACCATTTAAGACTAAATGGAAGAAGCCAATTTGAAATGATTACATACTGTATGGTTCTAACTATATGACATTCTGGAAAAGGCAAAATTATGGAGACAGTAAAATGATCAATTGTTGCCAGGGGCTTGGGAGGAGAGAGGGGTGAATTGGTGTAGCATGGAGATTTGGGGGGCAGAGGAACTATTATTCTGTATGATACCATAATAGTAGATATATTTCATTATACATTTGTCAAACCCATAAAATGTACAATGCTGAAAGTGAACCCTAATGTAAACTATGGGCTTTAGTTAATAATGATGCATCAAAGTTCAATTATTGACTCATCAATTATGACAAATGTACCACTAAAATGGAAAATGTTAAAAACTGGGAAAATTAGGAGAAAGGGTGAGGAAGTGTATAAGACTCTGTACTTTTTGCTCATTTTTTTGTTTCCTGTAAACCCAGAACAGTTTTATTTATTTATTTATTTTTGGTTGCACTGGGTCTTATTTGTGGCATGCAGGATCTCTCATTGTAGTGTGCTGGTTTCAGAGTGCGAGAGCTCAGTTGACCCTCAGCATGTGGGGGTCTTAGTTTCCTGACCAGGAATCGAACCTTTGTCACCTGCATGGGAAGGTGGATTCTTAACCCATGGACCATCAGGGAAGTCCCTAAACTATTTTAGAAACCTATTAATTTTTAAAAAATTGATGCAGAAGAGTTGAACTTTAGTTGTGAAGTTTTAGGAGTAATCAATTTTACTTCACTTGAAATTTATTCAAGTGAATAAATTTCACTTGAATACACATAAAAAAAAGACCCACATTAAAAAAGATACACATTACACATTAAAATGGCAATAGTAGTGATAGTTCAATGATCACACATTAAAAAAAACAAGATACACATTAAAAAATGTGTAAGATACATTTTACACATTAAAAGATACACATTAAAAAAATACAAATTTCTGAATCAGTACACATCTTGAGATAAATGGTATTTTAGATTTGATGAAATATGGTTTGATAAGACATATATGTCTAAAGGTATTCTTTCATTACATTTAATAAAATAAAATCTAAGATTAGAACATACTGTTTCGTAGTTTAATTGGTGCTGTTTTTCTTTTTAAGTGGGGCTTGCAGCCAATGGTGTCTCAGATTAGGTGAAATATAGTATAGGTGTACACTATAAAAACTGGATAAATAATTCATACTTAATTTATCTATTGTTGACTCTGGTGGAGGGATTAAGAGGGGATTATAATTTGAATTATTTTATTTCTTATATTTAAAAATGCTAAAGCAACTGACAAAATATTTATGATGATTAAATCTCAGAAGTAGAAGCATGGTGTTATGTCTTTTCTGGCAATTTTTCGTATTTAAAACTTTTAGACAACAAAAATACCTGAAAAACTAAGCTGAAGGACAACAAAAAGCTCAGAAACTTATTTACTCTGAAGTATTGGACAATTGGGGATAGTAGAGCTTGAAGGAAAAAGTCGGGCATGCATACACAAATATTGCATGATTTCTCTTAGATATCTGCTGCTGCTGCTAAGATCCTTCAGTCGTGTGTGACTCTTTGTGACCCCACGGACTGAAGCCCGCCCAGCTCCTCTCTCCATGGGGATTCTCCAGGCAAAAATACTGGAGTGAGCTGCCATGCCCTCCTCCAGGGGAAATTCCTGACTCAGGGACTGAACCCACGTCTCCTGACTGCATCTCTTGCATTGGCAGGTGGGTTCTTTGCCACTAGTGCCCCCTGGGAAGCCCATATCAGATATATAACAATAGTTAAATTCATAGAAACAACAGAATAGTGATTACCAGGGTTGAGGCCAGAGTAGGAAGGTGGGGTGGGGGGAAGGGAAGTTTTTACTGAACAGTTTGGGATGATAAAAAAGTTCTGGAAATACGTAATGATGTGGCTGTACAACATATGTATTAATACTTAATGCCACTGAATTGTACACTTAATGTGGTAAATTTTATGTTATATGCATTTTCACACCCCAAACCCTCCCCTCTGAACCCCCCTCCCCACACACACTAGTTGGGTAGGGGAAATCAAGACTTTTATTTTAGGCATGTTGAGTTTGAGATGCTCAAAGGTAGTTAGACAAAATTCCAGGCACAGGGGAAGTGATCATAGGCTATAGATGCAGATTTAAAAGTCAGCATGTTAGAGCCATGGGCTAGAGGGAGTGTAGGGAAGGGAAGATGGTCAGTTCCAAGGCTAGAGCCCTTCATTATTCAGGAGGCACATCCAGTGAGGTAGGTGGAGAACCTACCTTCTCAGAATCTTCTCAGCAGGATGCTGGGAATGAGGGTGTGGTTGGGGATTCAGCAGAGTGTGAAGGAAGGAAGGCAGACTGAAGCGGATTGAGAAGGGAGGAAGTAGAGATGGGAATTATCCATAATACTTTGAAGAAGGTATTTAAAAAATATATTTATATTTACTTCTTTGGCTGATTCAAGTCTTAGTGGCAGCACATGGAATCTTTGATCTTTATTGCAGCCTGAAGGATCTTTAGCGGCCTCATGGGAGATCTAGTTTCCTGACCAGGGACCAGATCTAGGCCTTCTGCATTGGGAGCTCAGAGTCTTAGCCACTGGACCACCAGAGAAATCCCTTGAAGAAATTTTGCTTTCAATATTAGGTGAGGAATAGGATGGTATCCAGAGGCAGATATGGAGGTCTAGGGAAATTCTTCACCTCTCTCTTTTTTTTCAAAGATGAGAAATGCTGGAAGATGTTTGTATGCTTGTGGTAATAATCCAGTATTCTCATAAGAGAGAAAGTAAGGGAAGAAACAGGGGAAGAGGGAGAACGAAAAGAGGAGGGACTTCAGTGACGTGAATGGTTTTTGATGGACACACATTCTCCTCTGTCTCTGAGCAGGGTGGGCAGAGACAGTGGGCCCTGAGGAAGTGGGTCTGATGATTTAGTGGTGGGAAGAGGATGGCATCTGTTTCCTCAATAAAGAGTGAAGCCATGGAGAAGATGGTGTCTGTTTCCTCACTAGCTGGGCTGGACACATGAAGAGATTTGAAGACAGAGAAGACGTGAGCCGGTCAGAGTAGGAGCGGCAACACCTACAGGAAGTGCAGTGTGCCCAGCAGGCAACACAGAGAGCCCTGTAGCCCAGGATGTAAAGAGACCAGTGCTTAGATTGAGTGACTCTCCCTGAAGCACTAGTTTTCCAAGTTTTCTGGGGTGTATGCAGAGTGCACTATGCAGAGTGTAGTGCTAGCAGATGCAGCTAACTCAATCAGTTATTCTTAAAGTGTACCTTATAAATCAGCAGAATGAGACTCTCCTGGGAAGTTGTTGAAAATGCAAACAATTGGGTACTACCCCAAACCTATCGAATCAGAAACTCTGGGGTTCAGCCTAGCCATCTCTGTTTTGCACAGGCTTTCCAGTTTATTTGGAAAGTTTGAGAGGCTCTGAACTAGAGTTGGGGCTTCCCAGGTGACGCCAGTGGTAAGGAAACTGCCTGCCAATGCAGGAGACTTAAGAAATGTAAGTTCAATCCCTGGTTAAGGAAGATTCCCTGGATCAGGGCATGGCAATCTACTCCAGTATTCTTACCTGGAGAATCCCATGCACAGAGGACCCTGGCAGGCTACGGTCCTTAGGGTCGCAAAGAGTAGGACACAACTGAAGCTACTTAGCAGCGGCAGCAGCAGTGAACTAGAGTTGAGGGCATGAGGGATGATCTGCAACTTGCAGGTGAGAACTACCATCCTCTGGGGCAGAAGTTCCTAGTGGTGTGAGCTCTAGAGTGCATGTGTTTGTGCTCAGTCGTGTCCAGCTCTTTGGGACCCTATGTACTATAGCCCGCCAGGTTCGTCTGTCCATGGGATTCTCCAGGCAAGAATACTGAAGTGGGTTGCCATGCCTCTTCTAGGGGAACTTCCCATCCCAGGGGTGGAACCTGCATCTCCTCTGTTGCCTGCATTGAAGTCAGATTCTTTACCCACTGAGTCACCTGGGAAGCCCAAGTGTCTTCTCTCTTAACTAGTGACAGATCTATAAGCACACCTTGGAAATTGCCAAGAACAGAATGCTATGTAAAGTTAAGAGCTCTGATCTTTTTTTTTTTTTTTCTTAAGAGCTCTGATCTTTATGATGAAAGATTATTTCACAAGGCACACATATCCTTCAAATACACTTTTTACTTTTCTGACTCTGAATTTGAATGAGTGTTTATATCTTGATCTTTGTTCCTGCCGTGGTATTTTGAAAGGACCGCAGACTCTCCTTTCTCTCCCCAGGTCGTGTCTTCCAGGGTTGTCACAGGGACGTTCTTGAAGCCTGCCCCATCTTTCCTTATGACTCAAATCCAGCTTTCAAGTCTATGGAGAAACAACGATGAACTGGCCATTTTCCTTTGTGTGAGGACTTTTCCTCCTCCACTGAAATATAAAGACAAGGATGAGTCAGCCTCTGCCAACCTCCAGAACCTCCCAGTCTTCCCAGTGACTCAGAGGATGGTTTGTTTAATGGGCAAATGCTCCTCCCAGGAAGTTGGCAGCTCAAGCCTCCCCCAATCTGAGTCACCAGCCTTGAATGCTCCTATTAAGACACAATTACCACTGTGACCCAGGGCTGATGCTGCTTAGTCGCTTCAGTCGTGTCCAACTCTGTGTGACCCCATGGACTGTAGCCCACTAGGCTCCTCTGTCTATGGGGATTCTCCAGGCAAAAATACTGGAATGTGTTGCCATGTCCTCTTCCAGGGGATCTTCCCAACCCAGGGATCAACCCAAGTCTCCCACATTGCAGGCAGATTCTTTTTTAAAAAAATTAATTTATTTATTTTAATTGGAGGATAATTACTTTACAATATTGTGGTGGTTTTTGCCATACATCAACATGAATCAGCCACGGGTGCCCATGTGCCCCCCCATCGTGAACTCACCTCCCACCTCCCTCCCCTCCCCATCCTTCTGGGTAGTCCCAGAGCACTGACTTTGAGTGCCCTGCTTCATGTAGGCAGATTCTTCACTGTCTCACCAGAGGTGCTCCTATTAAGACACAATTACCGCTGAGACCCAGGGAGGCAAGCCAAGAAAAGTCAAGGATAAGTGCAAAAGGATAGAAGATGAGAGATGAAAGGCTAAGCTGTAGGAGGCTAAATCTGTTCCGCATTTGCTGGTGACCCTGGATGGACCAACGAAAGGTACACTGTCCGTATACTGAGTATCCTACAATATTAATAGACTCAGTAGAGGGCCCCAAATAAGAGAAGGTGAATCTTCCAGGAGTTTATCTGGCTGGAGACAGACACACTTTGGACCTTTTCTGTATAAAAGGAGGGGGAACCCTGAAGATGGCTTATCTTTCAGGATTTCTAGGACAAGCTATAGCCTGAGCAGGGCCTGCAGGAGGATAGGGAGGCCTGCATGGAAGGAGGTACAGGAGGTATGATGTGGGGAGGCAGGCCCGAGGCAAGGGAGCTTGGCAAGTAGGGGCATCTTTGGGGGCACGGAGCAGCTGGTGAAAACACAGTAGCCCAAGACTTTGTTTTGGTATTGCCTACAATGCTGGCCCCGGTTTTCTTCTCTCTGTCTTCTTTGCTGCTTTCCTGTCCATCTTTGTTCTTCTCTATCCATTTCTTCCCTCTTTCCTACAATGCAAAGAGTTGTGAAGGGTCCCCTCCCGATGGGTTGTGTTTTCTTTCTTGTTCAGATGGTGACTGGTATTTGCTTACCAAGGCAGCAATACACCCATCCTGTTTAGTTATTGACACAGTGGGTTGTGGTCAGCAAGGCGGTCTGCCAGCGAGGGTGGTGTGGGTGGGGGCCAGGATGCTGACACACACAGGTAGACACACACACTCAGCCATGACCAGGTCAGCCTGCTCCACCAGAGTTGCGAGGTCCTGGGCTGTCCCACTCTGATGTCTGGGATCTTGTGAGACAGTCAGCTGGTCTGAGCTTGGTATGGACTCAGAGCTCAGAAAAGATATCCTGACAAGTTGAGTGCATAGTGCACAGCTCCTTGGAGGATAGTGGAGGTCTCAGGAGCCAGAAGGGCAGCACTCAAAGGGGATAATGTAGAAGGCATCTTGCTCAGAGATCCCACTTCTGCCTGAGGAGGGCATTAAGACCAGAGACAGCAAAGAGCTTGGAGAATGGATCACCCTAAACCACATCCCTTCTATGCTCTGCCTTTCTTGACTAGTTCATGTGATTTGAGATACACATTTTTGTTTTTCTTCATTTCCCAAAATCCTATGCCACGGCTAATATACAGGGGTAGGCTGGGGATTGACAAGGTCTTCAGGTGTTGGTGGTATGAGTGGGGAAAGGGCGGGAGTAAGGCTAGACACATGGGGGATAAATGTTTTGTTGAGGCATGGAGGAATCCAGGCCAAAAAGATGGTACTCTGTTTTTCAAGGTGCTTGCCTGGGAATTGACTTGTAAGCTATAAATGGGAGAGCCCAAGTGGACAAAGACTGTCAAACAAAAAAAGCCAAGGAACAAATAAAACACATGTAAACTGAGAGTCTAGGTGGATGCCCTTTGATACTTTGAGGGGGTTCTCAGAATTCCTGAAGTCATCTGGAGCTTGCCAGGGTCCGTGTCCAGGCCTGATTGCATACCAACTATGATGGTGAAGAACCAGACAGATGTGGGTTCAGGGGTCCGACTCCAGCATTCACTACTGTGCGACTGGGGCCCATGCTTCCACCAAGAAATGACTCATTGTCTGAAACTGAGATTGAACTGGGAGTCTTGCTTGATCTGGCAATACTTCCAAACCCTTCAAAAGTCAGCCTCTACCTCCAACCTGAGACAGACCCTGAATTATTTTGAAGTCTTGGATTTCATGGAAAAAACTCACATAAATTTAAGTTAATCTCCATGTTTCTATCCTTGTTTTGGTATAAAACATGTATGAAACTATATGGGTTAGAAAGCAAACATATTCCACCTGGTTGTGGACTAGTTAAGGCCTTGTTTCCTCCTGCATTGGCAGGCAGATTCTTTACCAGCTGAGCCACCTGGGAAGCAAGGCCTTGTCATCTCAATGGCCAATTTTTCAGGTGGACAGAAGGAGGCCCTGGGCTGCATGTGGGGCCCTGGAATTCTTTGCACCAGGCACCAGTGAACTAGGAAAAGAAGAGCAGGAGAGTAGGACTTTCATAAGGTCCCATTAATTCAGTTTTAAGGACTTCATTTTTGTCTTCCTATTTTACCTTTTTGATAAATGGTTAATTGTCTCTTCTTTCACAAAATTGGAATTATTTTAGTTGAAAAATACTATATTCTCTTACTTGGTAAAATAAAGGATAGTCAGGCAAGCAGAGAGTGAGAGCCTCCAGACAACAGGGAGGAGGCAAGAGGGCACAACCCCCCTGGAAACAGGGTACTTTCAGAGCAGTGGCTATACACTGGAATAGCCAGGATGCCCAAGTGGCATCCCAGACCTCCTGCGTCAAAACCTTTAGGGGTGGGACCCAGGGGTGGTTAATGTTTTTAAAGCTTCTTAGGTTATTGTGCAGCTAAGATTGTGCAACCAAGGTTGATACCCTTGCTTTGGAGCTTTGCTACTTAAAGTCTGGCCTGAAGATCAGAGGCATCAGTTTCACCTGGTAGATGGTTAGAAATGCAGGATCTCAGGTGCCATCCCAGACCTGCTGAATCAGAATATGCACTTAACAAAGTTCTGGGCGCTTTGTATGCAGTCTGAGAGGACTGGCTTTAGTGGATTTGTCAGGAGCCTAGTCTTGATGGGGTGGTCTTGGAAGCAGCTGGCCTCCTTCAATGGGAACCTGAAAGCCATGGGTGCTGGTCCCTCCACCAGCCTGCTCAGTATCTCCCGTTCTTGGGCGTACAAACTTGAAGACTTAAGCAAAGGAACTTATATTTGTCTGGGTCTGTTAGTGTCTTGTCATTAATGCGTCACTATTCCATCAGAATAACCATACAGTGACCAAGGATGTTGGCTGAAGATCAGGGAATCCTGTCCTGGAGGAGAAAACTAAGGATTCCAAGTCAGGGTGTGTGGAGAGGACAAGCAAAGTATACAGTTTGGTTTTGACTTCAGATGCAGTGTTCATTTACTGCATGCCTGGTGCTGAGCCAAGTAATCTCTTATTTTCTAACTCTTTCTTTAATCAGGTGGAATGGACATCACTTGGGCTTCCCAGGAGGCACAGTGGTAAAGAATCTATCTGCCAATGCAAGAGATACAGATTTGATCCCTGGGTCGGGAAGATACCCTGGAGTAGGAAACCCACTACAGTATTCTTGCCTGGAAGATTCCTGGACAGAGGAGCCTGGTGGGCTGTAATCCATGGGTTCGCAAAGAATAGGACACAACTGAGCACTTACAAAAGGCTAGGGGGAATGAGGATACTCTTTATTTGTCCTTTGGTATCAGCAGCTATTGCCACAATAGTGCTGTGTAACAACCATGAAACCTCAGTGGCGTATAACAACTAATATATATTTCTCATGTGTATGTGGGTTGACTGAGATTACTTTGCTGATCTCATGTATCTACAAGTTGGCTGGGTGCTGAGGGATCTAAACTTGCATCAGACAGGCACTTCAAGATGATGGCCCTAGTGAGCTGGGCTTTAAGTGCTGGGTGGAGCTCTGGTCTGCTTCTCTTGTCTTCACTCTGTGGCCCCAGGCTGAAGGGCAGTAATTATCTAGGGGAGAATTTCTAGTGGAGATGGTTAAAGCATGAGAAAAGTAGAAACATGCAGAAACTCTTAAGACTGAAGCTCAAAACTGACACACTACCATTTCTACCTGATTTCAGTGACCAGAGAAAGTCATATGGTCAAGTCCAATATCAGTGGGTGGGAAAATATACTCCACCTCTCTGAGTTCATGGCAATATTATGGGTACACAGTACTACATAGGGAAGTGAAGAATTATGGCCCATACATCAACTCATTGCATCCTCTAACCAGAAACTATACTTCCTTGGGAATATGTGATCCATCCCTTCTAGAACTTTATAAACTCTCCCATGGGAGAGATTACCGGCTGTTCACCAACAATCACTTTCCTACCCTTCCTGGTCTCCTAGCTAGAACACATTTCCCAGCCTTCTTTGTAGTTAGGTGACTATGTGACTCATTTTGATCAATGGTATATGAGTTGAAGTAGAGCCATTTGTCAAGCTAAGGCTTTCCTAAGCTGCAGGCTTTGTGCAGATAACTATAAGACTCGAATAGTCACTGAAGGTGCAAAATAGAATGGGCCTAGATCCTTGAATCACTGTGTGGATGAAGACCATTATGAAACGGAAACACTTCTTTATCATGTGGGTAAGATATACATTTCTATTATGTTTAAACCACTGTATTCTTGGATCTCTTTGTTATAGGAGGCAGTATTATTATTACTAATACACTTATTTATTTTTTATTAATACACTTCTTAAAGTCCTTTCTTTGAGGGCTCTGTTCTTTTTAAAAACTTTGTATTTTGTATTGGGGTATAACTGATTAACAAACAATGTTGTGATAGTTTCAGGTGAACAGCAAAAGGACTTGGTCATATACACACATGTATCCATTCTCCCCCAAACTTCCCTCCCATCCAGGCTGCCACATAACATTGAGCAGAGCTCCATGTAGGTCCTTGTTGGTTATCTGTTTTAAATATAGCAGTGTGTACATGTCCATCCCAAACTTCCTAACTATCCCTTCCCCCGCATCCTTCCCCCACCCCACCACCAGCACCCAAAAGTTCATTTTCAGTCTGTGAATCTCTTTCTGTTTTGTAAGTAAGTTCATTTGTATAATTTCTTTTTAGATTCCACTATAAGGGATGATAAATGGAGTATTTCCTGCTATGTCAGTAAATAAGTATGTCCCAGTCATCAGTTATTCCAGCCTTTCAATGTGAGTTCCTAAGGGCACTCAGGAAGGAGAAGAATACCTGTGATTTAGCAGCCATCAGGCTGCAGTCACTCCCTGCCATGGGCCCTTAAGAACTCAGAATGTGAAAAACACAGGATACTGGCCCCAGATAATTGAGATACATATGAAAGGAATGATTTTTGTGAGCCCAGACCCTTGCATCTTCCCATACACAGAAAATCACTAAATTCCTTAACTTTGGATATCCAGTTTCCTTTAAGGAACAATAATCTTTTGATGTTCAGGCTACCTGGCCTTTGTTGCAAAACTTCTATATTACTTGGCTCCTCCCCTCACCACCTTGAAGCACTTCTCTCAGGTTTACTTGAGATGCTATCTCCTGGGCTTACGTCCTAAAAATTCCCACTTAATAAAACATAATTTTCAACTTTTAGATTGTGACTATTTTTTAAGTCAACAGGGATGTCATATAATATTTCTCTTCCTCTGTCTGACTTACTTTGCTCAATACGACTACCTCCAGATCCACCTACATTGCTACAAATGGCATTATTTCATTCTTTTTAATGGCTTAGTGATATTCCATTGTATATAGGTACCCTATCTTCTTTATCTATTCCTCTGTCAGTGGATATTTAAGTTGCTTCCATGTCTTGGCTATTGTAAACAGTGCTACAATGAACATTGGGGTGCATGTATTCCTTTGGATCATGTTTTTCTCCAGATATATGAAGGACTCTGTTCTCATAAAACAAAGAGATCTGACTCCCTGAGATGGTGGGTGTGGAAGTGCTTAGTAAACTGTGTAGTTCTCCACACAAATGAAGTCTTACTATGATTAATGCTTTACTAATGTTTCAACTCAAAATGTAGTCTAAGTCAGCTGTATTGTTGTGGTAGAGACTGATGCCAATAATTATGGCCATCTAGAAGGCTTCCCTGGTGGCTCAGATGGTAAAGAATCTGCCTGCTATGTGAGAGACTTGGGTTTGATCCCTGAGTCAGAAAAATACTCTGGAGAAGAGAATGGCTATCCACTCCAGTATTCTTGCCTGGAGAATTCCATGGATAGAGGAGCCACTGTCCATAAGGTTGCAAAGAGTTGGACATGACTGACTGAATAACACACACACACACACACACACAGAAACCCTGATTGTTTAGACATTAGTTTTTACATAGTTTGTTCTTTTAAGTTTTCACCCCCATCCTGAGAGACAGTCTTTTATCACTACTCCCATTTAAAGGATGGCAGACGGGAATCTGGAAAACCTGCTCAAGATCTCAGAGGGTCAGGTGCCTGAGCCTGACCTTTTCCTCTTATAGTTCTGGGAGAAAACAATGAGGGAGTGTCTTAACTCCAGGTCACACTGCACCAATCAGATTCCAAAGTCTCCCTTGGGGGAAGAGAAAAACAGGTTATACCCAAGGCTGATGCTGGTGGTTAGATTTGTAAGGAGCATTTAAAGTTCCAGGCTCCTTAAAACTGCCTACCCGAAGAATCTGTTCTTGAAGATAAGAGAGAGGTATTTCTTGGAGCTTCTGCTTTGTGGTAGATATCTGCAAAGATGGTTACTAAGGACTCCTGTTCCTGTATTGCACATTTGTTATGGGTTGGATTATATCCCTCCTAATAGATATCTTGGATATGTTGGAGTCCTAATCCCCAGGACCTCAGAATGTGACCTTATTTGGAGGCAGTGTCTTTATAGAGGTAATCAAGTTAAAATGAAGTCATCAGGGAAGGCCCTGGTCAACTGGTGTCTTTATAAGGGGGAATTTGGGCACAGAGATAGGCATAGGCACAGTGAGAGAATGCGTGTGAAGATAAAGGGATGAAAGCTGCAATTGCCAGAACATAGTCAGAAGCCGGGAGAGAGGAATGAAACATATTCTCTCTATCTGATAAAAGGAATCAACCCCCTGACACCTTGATCTCAGACTTTTAACCTCTAGAATTATGAAACAATACATTGATTAAGCCACCCAGTTTGTGTGACTTTGTTGCAACAGCCCTAGCAAACTAATATACCATCGTAATCCTCCCATCAAGAGGTAGAGTAAACTTATTCTTCCCTTGAATCTGAGCTGGCTTTGTGACTTTCTGTAGCCAATACAATGTGACAGAAATAATGAATTGGCAGTTCTGGGCCTAACTTTTGTGTTTTTTTATCAGCTTTTCCCTCTAGTTGATATATAATCTTATAGCTTTGTGGTCAGAAAAGATGTTTGAAATGAGTTCAATTTTTAAAAATTTGCCAGGGCTTGACTTATGGCCCAAGAGGTGATCTATCTTGGAGAATGTTCAATGCGCACTTGAGAAAAAAGTGAAATCTATTGTTTTGGGGTGAAATACCTGAAATAAATTAGGTCCAACTGGTCCAATATATCATTTAGAGATTGTGTTTCCCTGCCTATTTTCTGTCTGGTTGATCTGTCCATTCGTGTGAATATAGGATTGAAGTCCCCTACTATTACTGTGTTACTGTTGATTTCCCCTTTGATAGCTGTTAGCATTTGCCTTGCGTATTGTGGTGCTTGTATGTTGAGTGCATATATATTTATAATTGTTATATCTTCTTCTTGAATTGATCCCTTGATCATTATGCAGTGTCCTTCATTGTTTCTTGTTAACAGTCTTTAAGTCTATTTTATCTGATGTGAGAATTGCTACTTCCACTTTTCTTTTGAGTTCTATTTGCATGGAATGTCTTTTTCCAGCCCCTCACTTTCAGTCTGCACATGTCCCTAGGTCTGAGGTGGTTCTCTTGTAGACAGAATATATGTTTTTGCATCCATTCAGCCAATCTGTGTCTTTTGGTTGGAGCATTTAGCCCATTTACATTTAAAGTAATTTAATTATTGATATGTATGATCCTGTTACCATTTACTTTACATTTTGGGTTTGTTTTGTATGCCTTTTCTTTTTGTGTTTCCTATCTAGAGGTGTTCCTTTAGTGTTTGTGTAGATGTGGTTTGGTGGTACTGAATCATCTTAACTTTTGCTTGTCTGTGAAACTTTTGATTTCCCGTTTGAATCTGAATGAGATCCTTGCTGAATAGAGTAATCTTTGTTGTAAGCTTTTCCCTTTCAATCTGTTTAACTATATTCTCCCATTCCCTTCTGGCTTGCAGAGTTTTTGTTGAAAGATCAGCTGTTAGCCCTATTAGCTGTTAGCTTTGTAGCTCTTAGGGATCTGCTTGTATGTTATTTGTTGCTTTTCCCTTGCTGCTTTTAATATTTGTTCTTTGTGCTTAATTTTTGTTAGTTTGATTAATACATGTCTTGGCAAGTTTCTCCTCAGGTTTACCCTGTATGGGACTCTCAGGGCTTTTTAGACTTGGGTGGCTACTTCCTTTCCTGTTTTAGGGATGTTTTCAACTATAATCTCCTCAAATATTTTCTCATGCCCTTTCATTTGTTTTCTTCTTCTGGGATCCCCATGATTCAAATGTTGGAGCACTTAACATTGTCCCAGAGGTCTCTGAGATTGTTCCCATTACTTTTTATTTTTACTGTGTTCTGTTTTAGTTATTTCCACCATTCTATCTTCCAAGCTCACTTATCTGTTCTTCTGCCTCAGTCACTCTTTTGTTGGTTCCCTACAGTGTATTTTTAATCTCAGTTATTGTGTTGTTCATTGTTGATTATTTGCTCTTTTCTAAGTCCTTGTTAAACATTTCTTGCATCTTTTTGATTCGTGCCTCCAGTCTATTTATGCGTGCCTTCATTTTATTTTCAAGATTTTGGATCATCTTTACTACTATTACTCTGACTTCCTTTTCAGGTTGAGCTTGATTCCTCTTCATTAATTCGATCTGGAAAGTTTTTATCATATTCCTCCACCGACTGCATTTGTATCTGTCTTTTCATTTTGTTTAATTTACTGTGTTTTGGCTTTCATTTCTGTAAGCTGGAAGGTCACAGTTCCTCTTAATTATGGAGTCTGTCCCCCTGGGTGGGGTTGGGCCAGGGCTTTGTGATGGTTTCCTAGTTGGGAGGACTTGTGCCTGTACTCTGGTAGATGGGGCTGGGTCTTGTTTCTCTGGAGGGCAATGCCCTGTCCAGCAGTGTCTTTTAGGGTGTCTATGGGTTTGGTATGGTTTTGGGTAGCCTGTCTGCCATATGCAGGGTTGTGCCCCTGTTGCTGAAGGATTGGGGTGGGGCATCCAGCACTGGAGCTTGCTGTCTTTTAGGTGTTGCTTGGCCTTAATGTTGAGATGGAGGCCTTTGGGAGGGCTCTTGCCTATTAATCTTCCATGGGGCAAGAGTTCTCTGGTGGTCCAGATTCCTGGACTCGAGTTCTTTATAGTATTATGAAGACTTCACAGGCCACACAGCACAGAAAACAAAAATCTCTAGACTAACGGTGAAAAAACTCTAAATAGCCAAGAACTCCCAAAGGGATTCACACACTTCTATAGGGAAACAAATGAGGAAGAAGAAGAAAAAGAAAAAAAGATGGGTAAGAAAAGGAGTCAGAAGACAGCAATCAAGATTATCAAACCTCTGCAGTGTCACATTAGCCCCCTCAGAGTATTTTCATGGCAGTCAACCCTGGTCCTGTCCCTATGGACCGACCCCTGAGGCCCGAGCCTCTGCACTCAGCCCCCACTCGCTGTGGGCAGACGCGAACATGTAGGCTGCTTTGCAGCTGGGAAGTGACATTTGGCGTGATCTCTGTGGTGAATTTTCTCTGTTTTGCCTTCAGAGCACCTGTCTCGCTGCGCTCCCCTCTGAGGTTCCCAAGTTCCCCTCTGACCCTGTCTGTGAGTGGGTAGGAAACTAGGAAAGTGTGTGGAAAGTTTTCTTCCTTCACAACTCCCTCTCTGGGGGGTAGCTCTCTGTCCAGAACTTCTTTGTCTCCCTTTTTTTGTCTTTATCTTTTGCCCTACCTGATTCTGAGGAGATTGGTTTGTTTTTCTGGAAGTCTGGGGTCCTCTGCCAGTGTTCAGATGTTCTGTGGGAATTGTTCCACACGCAGATGATTTTTTGATATAATTGTGGGGGAGAAGGTGGTCTCCCCATCTTATTCCGCCACCCTCTTGCAGGTCCTCCGGGGCCTAGGTCTTAAGATGCCTAGCACATTCCATTTTCACCCTCTGGGAAGTCAAGCTGCCAGGTTGTTAGTATATTCTGTAGAGAGAAGTCACTTGGATTGTTTGATATCCAGACAAGCTTTCAGTTGACGTCCCTGGTCAACACTGAATGCAACAGAAAAATTATCTAGCTGAGCCCAGTGAACCCAATGAACTCTGAGGAAGAAATCATTGTTGCTTTAAGCTACTAAGTTTTGGGGTTGGTTTGTTACACAGTAATAGACAATTACACCAGGGGCTTCCCTGGTGGCTCAGATGGGTAAAGAATCCACCTGCAATGTGAGAGACCTCAGTTTGATCCCTGGGTTGGGAAGATTCCCTGGAGGAAGGCAGGGCAACCCACGCTAGTATTCTTGCTTGGAGAATTCCATGGACAGAGGAGCTTAGTGGACTCAGTTCAGGCAGGGCCCAGCTTCCATGGAAGGCTTGACCCCTTGGACTGAGACTCTGTCACTACCAGGAAGCCCTGGAGATGCTCACAGGATTAAATAGAATGAAACTGTCAAAGACACTCCCTCCTCCCCGCCGCCAAAGTAGAGCAGTGAAAGATTACCAGGGAGCAGAATCTCAAGTAGAAAATAAATGAACAAATAACCTCCAAATCTTTGGGGGCTTTTGTTTGTTTTTTTTGTTCCTTAAGGAAAAAATGACCCTCACACTTTACTTCGGGTTTTATTAAATTGAGGATGAAGCAGTGGGTACAAGTGAAAAATATTTTCTTACAGAGGCCACCTCCACTCAAGGTCGTGTATTGTGAAGGGACAGGCTCCAGTGATTTGAATGCTCCCCCTCCCACCCCACTTTCCTCTCCTTGCAGTTAAACGTTCGAGATTGATACCACGCAGGGTCCTGTGGGGTTTCTGGACACAAGGCCTTTCTGTATCCCCCATTTCTTTGATTATAGTAAATAATCTTCATGCAGCCTCCATGACCTTCCCTGAGTTCCAATGGGTAAATTCAAACAGTTGATAATTAGGAAAGGGAGGAGGAGTGAGACCAGGGAGAAACAGTCAAGAGCAGCCTTGGGGCAAGGTTTTGTTTCCCCATCAAGGGATTGTTGTTGTTCGGTTACTAAGTTGTGTCTGATTCTTTGTGGCCCAATGGGCTTCAGCACGCCAGGCTCCTCTGTCCTCCACATCTAGCAGGATTTGCTCAAACTCATGTCATTGAGTTGGTGATGCCATCTAACCATCTCATCCTGGGCTGCCCCCATTTTGCTTTTGCCTTTGATCTTTCCCAGCATGAGGGTCCTTCCCAATGAGTCAGCCCTTTGCATCAGGTGGCCAAAGTATTGGAGCTTCAGCTTCAGCATCAGTCCTTCCAATGAATATTCAGGGTTGATTTCCTTTAGGATTGATTGGTTTGATCTCCTTGCGTTCTAAGGGACTGTCAAGAGCCTTCTCCAGCACCACTGTTGGAAAGCATCAATTCTTTGGTGCTCAGCCTTCTTTATGATCCAACTCTCACATCTGTACATGACTATTGGAAACAACCATACCCTTGATTGTGTTGCAGGGAAGAACCAATTCTGACTCCATGATGTATCTGTTTCTTTGACTTTAACCTTTGTTTTCCATTGTTTTTGCTATTATAATCACACATAACAACCTGCCTTGGGGAAACTTGCCCCTCTGCCTGAAGAGATTAATACATCCCTGGGCTTCCTTTGTGGCTCAGCTGGTAAAGGATCCACCTGCAGTGCGGGAGACCTGGGTTCAATCCATGGACTGGGAAGATCCCCTGGAGAAGGGAACGGCTACCCACTCCAGTATTCTGGTCTGGAGAATTCCATGGACTATATAGTCCATGGGATTGCCAAGAGTCAGACACGACTGAGCGACTTTCACTTTCACTTTCCCTGAGGTTGGGGCTTCCCAGGTGGTGCTATTGGCAAAGAATCCACCTGCCATTGCAGGAGACCAGGTTTGCTCCCTGGGTCAGGAAGATCCCCTGGGGGAGGGCATGGCAACCCACTCCAGTCTCCTTGCCTGGAGAATCCTCTGGACAGAGGAGCCTTGCAGGCTCTTGTAGCTCCATTGAGTTACAAAGAGTCGTACTCAAGTGAAGCAACTGAGCATAAGCAACTCTCTGAGGTTGGCCATTCCAGGAGATATTTGCAAGATAATAGTCTTTACTTTAAGTAAGTCTTTCTTATCTCTCCTTACTATTCTTACCCTTCTTACTATTCTTTGGAACTCTGCATTCAGATGGGATAGCTTTCCTTTACCCCTTTGCCTTTCACTTCTCTTTTTTTCTCAACTATTTGTATATATTGCATTTCTTTTTCTTGGGGGTGGTTTTGCTCACCACCTCCTGTACAATGTTATGAACCTCTGTCCATAGTTCTTTGGAACTCTATCAGATCTAATTCCTTGAATCTGTTTGTCACTTCCACTGTATAATCACAAGGGATTTGATTTAGGTCATACTTGAATGGCCTAGTGGTTTTTCCCTACTTTCTTCAATTTAAGTCTGAATTTTTCAGTAAGGAGCTCATGATCTGAGCCACAGTCAGCTCCAGGTTTTATTTTTACTCACTGTATAGAGCTTCTCCTTCTTCAGGGCTGCAAAGAATGTAATCAATCTGATTTCGGTATTGACCATCTGGTGATGTCCATGTGTACAATCATCTCTTGTGTTGTTGGAAAAGGGTGTTTGCCACGACCAGTATGTTCTCTAGGCAAAACCCTATTAGCATTTGCCCTACTTCATTTTGTACACCAAGGCCAAACTTGTCTGTTATTCCAGGTATATCTTGACTTCCTACTTTTGCATTCCAATCTCTTATGATGAAAAAGATTTTTAGTGTTAGTTCTACAAGGTCTTGCAGGTCTTCATAGAACTGTTCAATTTCATCTTCTCTGGCATTAGTGGTGGGGGTACAGACTTGGCCTTTACTTCCTCTACTCCTCCCCCATTCTGTCCTATAAAAGAAGCTGGAATCCAGACCCTGAAAAGATGGTTATTTTGAGACATTTGTCAACCATTTTTTTCTGTCAACTGGCTTTCCGAATAAAGTCATATTCCTTGTCTCAATAGTTTGTTGCTGGGTTAACTGGCCTGTCATGCTGCAAACAGACCAAATTTGGAATTGGAAACAAATATATTGACTTTGTTGGCAAAGTGATATCTCTGCTTTTTAATTCACTGTCTAGGTTTGTCATAGCTTTCCTTTCAAGGAGCAAGGCATCTTTTAATTTCATGGCTGCAGTCACCATTTGCAGTGATTTTGGAGCCCAAGAAAATAAAATTTGTCATTGCTTCTACTTTTCCCTCTTTTATTTGCCATGAAGTGATGAGACCAGATGCCATGATCTTAGTTTTTTTTTAATGTTGAGTTTTAAACCAGCTTTTTCAATGTCCTCTTTCATCCTCATCAAGAAGCTCTTTAATTATTCTTCACTTTCTGCCATTAGAGTGGTATCATCTGCATATTTGAGGTTGTTGATATTTCTCCTAGCAATCTTGATTCCACCTTGTGATTCATCCAGCTTGGCGTTTTGCATGATGTACTCTGCATATAAGTTTCATAAGAAGAATGACAATATACAGCCTTATAGTACTTATTTCCCAGTTTTTGAACCAGTCAGTTGTTCCATGTCTGGTTCTTCTCAGGAGACAGGCAAGGTGGCCTGGAATCCCCATTTCTTTAAGTATTTTCCACAATTTGTTTTGATCCCCACACAGTCAAAGGCTTTAGTGGAGTCAATGAGTAGCAGCGCATGTTTTTCTGGAAATCCTTTGCTTTCTCCATGATCCAACAAAGGTTGACAATTTAACCTCTGGTTCCTCTGCCTCTTTGAAATCTAGCTTGTACATCTCGCTTCATGTACTGTTGAAGCCTAGCTTGAAGGATTTTGAGCATAATCTTGCTAGTGTGTGAAATGAGCACAACTGCCTGGTAATTTGAACATTCTTTGGCATTGATCTTCTTTGGAATTGGAATGAAAACTGACCTTTTCAAGTCCTGTGGCCACTGCTGAGCTTTCCAAAGTTGCTGGCATTATTGAGTGCAGCACTTTAGCAGCAGCATCTTTTAGGATTTTAAATAGCTCAGCTAAAATTCTGTCATCTCCACTAGCTTTATTTGTAGTAATGCTTCTTAAGGCCTACTTCCCTTCACACTCCAGGATGTCTGACTCCAGGTGAGTAACCACATTGTCATGGTTATCTGGGTCATTAAGATCTTTCTTGTATAGTTCTTCTGTTCTTGCCACTTCTTCTGTTTCTGTTAGGTTCTTTCTGTTTCTGTCCTTATCGTGTCCATCCTTGCATGGAATGTTTCCTAGATATCTCCAGTTTTCTTGAAGAGATATCTAGTCTTTCCCAGTCTATAGTTTTCCCCTATTTCTTTTCATTTAAGAAGGCCCCTTTATCTCTCCTTGCTATTCAAGGGATACACACAACAATATCTTTGAGATATTTCACAGATACTGAAACCTGCTCCAGGTGGGGGAAGTTAATGATTAATGATGGTATGCTACCCACAAGCATGTAGACCCCAGACCAGTTGGACCTGAAGGTTAATGATGCTGACTCCTACTTACCTCACCACCAGCCCAGCAGAAGAATGTCCAGGAGCTGATCATGCCCTCTTTAAACAATTAATATAAAACTTCTCACTATCTTCCCCAAATTGGGACACATAGTTTTGAGGGCATGACCTAGCTGTGGCCTGCTTTGCCGGCAAAGCACTAAAGCTATCCTTTCCTATTTCACCCAAGACTGTGTCTCTGAGATTTGATTGGCACCAGTGTACAGAGATGCTGAGATTTCCGCACCAGTATTGATGTAAAGTGGCATGGGAGGGGCTGCTGGTGGCTGGGTGCGCAGTGGTGTTGCAGACAATCTGGGGCTAGAGGTAGCCCCTTAGGGAACCACCCCGCTCCCCGCCCCAACTAAGATCCAGTGGCTCTGCGGAAGTGAAGGCAGCTCTGGGAGGAGAGAGAGGCTCCTCTTCCTTTCGACGGCAGGGTTTGGAGTTCTGCGGGTAAACTGAGTCCAGGGGCCTAGCTCTGCTTGTTGCCTGGCAGGCAGCTTGGGCTCCACCTTACGCCCAAGCACAGGGCAGGCTGGGCTGGACTAACTGCTTTTCTTTTGGGGGACAGGTGGGAACGTTAGGTGCCCAGATTGAGGAGGGGACGTTGGAGCTCAGGTGGGGAGCGCTGAATCCCGGTCCCTCTGCAAGAAGGGACACAGAGGTCCTCTGCCAACGCGGCCTCCAGCCTCCCCGCCCCTGGCCAGCCGGGCCCGGGAGGAGCTCGGCGAGTCCCCGCCTAGAGGCGGAGCGGGGGCTGGGCCTGAACGGATTGGGCGGGGTGGGTCGGGGACGCGAGGCTGAACGGGGCCCCACACAGGCCGCGGCGGCTGGCTCGGGCCCCTAAGGTCCCAGCGGCGGCTGGAGGAGGAAGCCAGGCGGCGGAGGAGAAGGGGAGGCGGAGGAGGCCGAGGTGGAGCGCCGCTCGCGGAAAACTCTCTTCCCCGGCTCAGCAGGGAAAGGTACAGCGCGCGCCTGCTCCCCGATCCTCGACCCCCGGCCGCCGGCCCCGTTCGGGCGCAGGCTGGGGCTGAGTCGACCGCGGGAGGGTGAGGGGCCCGCAGCAGCCCCGAGGGCTCGGCCGGTCCGGGGCTCCGGCAGCTAGAGCGGCGGTCGCGCGGGAGGGCGAGGGTATCCGGCGTTCCCGGAGGCTGCCGAGGGCGGTGGGTGCCGCGCCCCTTTGCTCGTGTTGCGGGAGGCGGCGGTCCGATCCGGCGGCGGTGGTTCCCGGGGCAGGGGCTGCGCTGGGGTGGAGGGCAGGCGGGACCCGGGGGCTGCGTGCGGCAGGAGAGCACCCAGTGCGCCCGGCGGGCGTCCTCGGTGGGAGCAGACAAAGCCGGGCGCTGACGCCCCGCGACTGCTGGGGCGACCCAGAGGGTGGGCACTGGGGAGGAAAGAGAAGGCGCCGGGGCGATGGTCGGGACGCTGGAAGAGGCTGGGCCATCCTCCCAAAGGGCGTCCAGGTAGTCTCCTCGCGGGAGGTATGGGGGGAATCCCCCGGACAGAGTGGGGAGCAGCTCTCTCCGAAGAGCCAACTAGGGGCTCACAGGCTGCTGTAGGCTAGGCTCCCTACCTTCTCGGAGAGGGGTAGGGAGTGTTGAGTGCTCAATTTGGGGGAAGGGCTTAGAGATAGAGCTGGTGAGAGGCCTGGGGACCCCCTCGGAGCTTGCACCAGGAAAAGGCATGGCCTGATAAGACAAGCGCTGTAGCTGGCACCTGTGGTGAGCTGTGCCCACAGGTTGGTTGCAGGATCTGCTGGTGGTTGCACATCCCGTGCCAGACCGCGAAGTAGGTGGGTAACTTGTCTGTGTTTGGAGCAGGCAGCAAAACGGCAGGTGTTTAAGGTGGGGTCATTGGAATGGGCATGCATGCATCTGAAAGTGTGTAGTGAAGGACTCACATCTGCATTTTGCATCTTTGCCCCTCCTCCCCTTTCCTCTAGTTAGGTGAGGTCGAAGCATCCCAGTTCCTGCCACAGGCTAATGCCTCCACTAGGATTCCAAGGTAGTCTGCTCCCTGTCCCTCATTCTTCAGTTACCTCTCCTCCTGGATCATTCACAGCAGTACTTCTTAACATGCTTTGGCACCCTACCACTTCCATTTTATGACCCTCCCCCACCTTTTTTTCTTCATCCCTCATTCTCCCCCAGCTACAGATGACCTCACTTCCCTTCACAGCAAAACTTCCCAGAGAGCTGCCTGTACCTATGGTCGCTGTGTTCTTCAGCTCACTTGACCTGGCTTTGGTCCCACCGCTTCATTGAAACTGCCCTAGCAAAGGTCTCCAGTGGTTTACACTCCCCTACAAGCAGATCTTCCTTGACCTCCCTTGGTCTAGATCATTCTTTGCAATGTCCTCTCTTGACTGTTGGTTTTCTTCCTCACACACCCCCTTTCCTCCTACCAAATTACTTGTTTTTAAGGATGACTCCTTCACACAGTTGTAAATGTTGGAGGATCCTGGGCTCTGTTCCTAGCCCCCTCCTTTCTCCTGAGTCCCTTCTATTTACGTTCCCCTCAAGCTCTCATTTTTTTCTTATAATTTTTAAAATCATTAAAATCAAACATTAATTTACTAGCACAAATCTCAAATGTACATCATTTTCATTCTCATAATTTTATGTAGCAAATTTTATCTTCAGTTTCAACTATCTAGCCACAATCTAATGATTTATGATGTTATAGGTATGAAAACTTAATATGGATGAAACAGAATCCTGACTGCACTCCCCAAACATGACCCTCCTCTGGCCTTCCCATCTCAGTAAAGGCCTCATAACCCACCTGCCATCAAAGACAGGAAACTAGGTGGCATCTTTTTTCCTTCTCTCCACAGCTGGTATGACATCAAGTTCTTTTGCCAAATCTATCTCAGGCCTATTCTTCATACTCTTGACTCCATGCTACTGCCCTAGGCTACTGCCCCAGGCCAAGCTACCTTTTCTGTCTTGCCTGAATATTGTAGTAGCTTCTGCCTGCTTTCCCCAAGTCTGCAATTGCCTCCTCAAATCCATTTTAACAGCAATAAGAACAATTTAGAAAAGTATTGAGTAGTCTCTCATTCCTCTAAGACCCTCAATAGCTCCCTTTTGCACTTGGAGTAAAATTTCAAAGCTTTCCCCTCGCCTTTCAGGTCTTCCATGATCTGGTCACTGCTGACCTCTCCTAGGCTAATCCTGACCACTGTCCCCGTTGTATTTTTCTGACAGCTACACCTGAATCACTTCTGCCATTTGAACACCTAAGCTTTTTCCTGCCCTGTGGCCTTTGCCTGTGCTGTTTTCTCTGCCTAGAATGTACTTCCAAGGTTTTCTACGGGACTGGCTCTGCTCCTTCTTATTTTTCAGGTCTTACCTCAAATATGTCTTCCCATCATTCTTTGTAATTCATCATAGCACCTGGTTTACTTTCTTCATTGTGCTTGTCACAGTTCACAACCATTTGTTGCACTTGTCTGTTTACTCTGTGTAGCGTCCTAAGGACTGGCCCACTGTTGCATCTGGAGCATCTAGCAGAGTGCCTGGAATGTAGCCAATACTCAGGAAATCTTCAGCCAGGTGGGAAGGTCAGGCAGTGCCGGAGCCCCCTGTAAATCTCAAGTGATCATAGGACTTTCATTTTCTTTCCTTGAAAGCAGTTGTGCAAATCACTGCAAGAATCTGGGAGGACCAGTGGGAAAAAGGGAAGTAGAGACGGTACAAATGGCTTAAAGGCAGGCCTGTACACGTAGTGGGAGACTGGCTGGATTTGGGGGGTGTGGAGCTGATGTGGATTGCTCTGGGTTGGGGATCAATGATTTCGTTTGCTCCCTTTGGTGGAAATCCAGATTAGGTCAACAGAAGGGTATGTACCTGTGTGCTTGTGTATGTTTTCTAACTCAGGAGATAGAGATGGCCTGGGCAGCCAGGGCTTTATTTCAGGTTACTTTCTTGGGTGATTGCTGGGTACCCAGCCCTGGGGGCAGAGAGTTGAAGGGGAGGAAGAAGCTGAGGTTGGGGGGGGTCCTCTAATCCTTTATCTTCCCACCCACAGCTCTCCTCTTTGCACAGAGGAGCCCAGCTGAGAACTGAGCTGTTTGGCTAGTGCTCTCAGAATGGAGGGCTAGGAGTCAAGGGTCTTCAGATCTGGGAGCGGGAAGCTCAGCCCTAGACAGGGAGACTGGTGATGGACCAAGATAACACTGTGAGGTGAGTGCTACACCTAGAGGCTTGGGGTTCAGATCACAACTGGGTTGGCATGCCTAGGAAAGGCTTTGAGCTGGGATAGAGGGGGCAGAAAAGAGGGTGTCCTGGGTGGGAGAAATTGAGCAGAGGCCAAGAGGCTAGTCCAGGGCTCTGGTATACTCACTGGGTGCCAGGCAGTATTCTAAGGACTGTGCAAATATTAGCTCCTTTCATCCTCTTAACAGCTCTATAAGGTAGGTCTTATTCCCATTTTACAGATTGGAAGACCAAGGCATAGTCATACAGCTCAGTAGTGACAGAGCAAGGATTTGAACTTAGGCAATCTGGCTTCAGAATCCATGCTCTAAGTCACTCTAGTCTGTCACTTCTCTCTTACCTCTCAGATATGCGAGCTGAAGTCTTTTTAACAAGTGTTTTTTTCCTGATTCCCAAAGGTGTTTGGCTTTGGGGCTGGAGAGGTAGGAAAGAAGTCAAACCCTCTAAGGTAGAAGGGGTCCTTACTCAGAGTGGGTGGCTGAGTCTGTCTGTTTCATGTCTCTCCTTTTCTTTTAGGAGGGGCACTGTGCCCAGGCCAAGTAGGGTGTCATGCATAATGTGATTTCGGGGAGCTAAGGAGGACATTTTGTTCTGGTACAAAAACAGCTCCCTGCTTGAGATGCCACCATTAGAATGTCACTTCTTTGATTCAGCATTGCCCCATTGCCCTCTTCATCTGCCTGTGGCGACTCCAGAGAGGTCAGATAGGAGCTCTGCAGATAAACTAGCCTGTTTTGGATTCCATCTAGGATGTTATGAGGTGGAGGTTCAGACTTGGCCTTGGGAAACCTGGATGAGGGTCTAAGTAGGGCTGGGTTGAAGGTGGGAGTAAAACTGGGGGAACAGAGAAATGGGAGCTGAAAAGAGCTTAATCTACTTCAATATTGGCCCTGACCTTACTTCTCTTTGTGTCTGTAAAATGAGAGTCAAGAGACCTTTTTTTCTTTGATCCCCAGAGGCTGTGGAAGCCAGGAACTCCTTGAGGTCCATGCTTGAATACCTTCTTGCAGACCCAGGGTAAAGGAGCGAGGACTTCCCATGGGATGCCAGCCTGTAGGAACTGGGCCAGAAAGGAGGGGGTGGGCAGGAGGGTGTGGCAGCCTTGTCTTTTGAGGCTTTCCTGTTTGGTCATGAGGATGCCTCGGGGCAGGTGACTTGGCCTTCCAGGGGCCTGGCTAAAAGGCAGAAAAAAGGTTTGCTGACCACACAGGGATGGAGTCTCCTTGCTCCACATTCTGACCCCAGGTTTTAAGGGATCTGCTTATCTATCTCAGCAGACCTCCCAGTCCCCGAGGAAAAGAGGGAGATTCGGTGGTGTTCTCTTCTGCATTTTCCACCTTGCTGCTGGAAGCTCATTAAGCCCATGTTTCTGAGGAGTGCTTCTTCTCAGAAGTATACAATGGGCTTGTCCACCCTGCCTGAGTCCTTGTCTGCTGAGTTGAGGTGAAGACAGGCTAGAGCTGAGGGTGGACTTCCCAATAACTGGCACTGGGCCTTGTTATCTGGAATTGGCACCTGACATCTTCTGTGCCCCATCCTGGTGCTTGGAGCCACTGGGAACACAGCTCAGGGTCCTCGCTAATCAGGAAATAATAGTGAGCCACGCCAGTTGCGATATTGTAGAACGTGGTTCAGAACAGCTTCTTGGAGGAGGTGGTGCTTTAAGGGGGCTCTGAAGTCCTGGGTGGCTTTGGTGGAGGAGGTTGAGAACCACCTCCTCAGGAGGAGGAACCCCACAGGAGGGGGTGGTTTTCCTGAGGTGGAGTGGGAGCCCAAGCCTGGACAAGTCAGCTGAAGCATTGATTGCCAAGCCACTGAGTCTAGACTTGATTCACCAGGCCCCCAAGGAGCCGTCGAAGCTTGCCATGGGTGCAAGGACTTGATTACATCAGTGGTCTATAAAAGTATTTCTCAAACTCTAGCATACATGTGTGTCATCTGGGCAGCTTGTTAATAATATTCAGGTTCCATTTCAGCAGGTCTGGGATGGGGCCCGAGACTCTGCATTTCTAACAAGCTCCTGGGTGGTGTGATGCTGCTGGCTTATGGGTTATCTTTGTGTAGTGAGGGTTGAGACTGGGGACTTCGGGCCAGGCAGATGCAGGGATGGGCAATGATCAGGTGAGACCTGAAACAGGTAAAGGAGACTGTCTTGGCTCCTGTGGACCGTGTTGGGGGTGGTGTAGAGACTACTTGTATGAGGGCAGGGCAGAGGGGAGTTATGAAGAAGGTATGGGATGGAGGGGCTACTCTGTTGGGAGGTGGGGCCAAGTGAGGGGCTTCTGGGGACTTGGGTCTCAGGTTGGGAACACAAGCCTGATTTCTAGGTTGCCAGACTTTGAGGAGCTCCCCAAACCATGAGAAAGTATCTTAGGTGACTGCCCCAGGGCAAGATGACATGCGGGTAGCATGTAGGGCATCTTATCTCTCCTCACAGCCAAGCCGGCCTATGGTTAGCCAATCTGGGGTGAGCACCCTTCCTCCAGCCAGGGTGTGGCCAAGGAGATTAGGGGAACAGCTGACTCCAGCCCTAGACATGCCATCTTCTCCTCAAAGCCCCGAAAGTCTCCCCAGCTGCTGAGCCATCATCCCCCAGCAAGTAACCCTTATCCCCGCCTGGCCTGCGTGAGTTCTTGTAGCTGCCCTGATGGTTGCATGAGTTGCTGTTGGGCCACGTGGGAGTGGGGAGGCCTGAATGCTTCTCTCTGCTCTGCCCCTGGCTGGGTCACTACACACAAGTGTCTGCTCTGCTTTGAGGCCTCAGTTTCCTGTAAATTGAGGGATTCAGTCCCCTCCCTGGGGAGCAGTGGGGAGAGTTGCAGGGTTTATTGAGTGGAACACTGCATCTTTCCAGAATGGCAGCTTAATACATTTCAATCCTGGATTACTATGGAAACTCATGTGCTAATGATGGAGTAGAGTGAGTGATTTGCCTAGAAGAGCTATCCAGCTTGATTTGGGGGAATCTCCCAAGACCCCTTGTTCTCTGAGCTGTGCATAGCCTGAAGGGTAGTATCTGAGGCCACTGGTCAAATGAGGTCCCTCTAGACCCTAGCAGAAGTGTAGGCACTCACCTTACCCAAAGGAAGGTAGGAAGAGCAGACTCTAAAGACACTGGTTCTGCTGCCCTGGGCAGTTCCAAGAGGGGCTTTCAGGCTGAGCTCCCAAAATGTCACTCATAACTCCTAAAAGGGGACCCTGTGCTCCCCTCCTTGATTCCTACCCGTGTGCTCCCTGCTGTGAAGGCTGTCCTGAAGGGGTGGACTGTTGCTGTTTAGTCGTTGTGTCTAACTCTTTGTGACCCCATGGACTGCAGCCCGCCAGGCTCCTCAGTCCATGGGATTTCCTAGGCAAGAATACTGGAGTGGGTTGCCGTTTCCTTCTCCTGTGGATCGAACCTGCATCTCCTGCTTTGGCAGGTTGATTCTTTACTGCTGAGCCATCAGGGAAGCCTGAGGGGATGGGAGGAGGAAGTGTTTCTCAAAGACTGTTCTGAGAAGCCTCAAGGTTTCAGGGGACAAACAAGGGAAGAAACTGGAAAAGCCACTCCACAACTCTGTGGGAGACTCAGAATGCGTTTAAAAGACTCTGACAAGTCCTGTAGAAAAGAAACTGGTATTTCCTAAACTGATTTGATCATACAAAGAAAAGTTTTTGAAGACATCCTAATAATGACTAACTGACCAATAAAACACCTGGTGGGAAGGGCTGATGTGGGAGGATGTTGTTGCATGAGAGACTATAAACATGGGTGACAGGTGGGCCCAGAAGTGCCAGGGAGGGGAGGTAGGATGGAGCAATAGCTTCCTGGCAGAGGTGGACTTGGTGGTTTGGGTTCAGTTTGGACAGTCAGTGGAAGAAAAAGGCGCTGTAGAGGGAGGGATGGCCAGGAGGAGACTGGGACCCAGAACGAGTCCTTGGTTCTAGGACTCGGGTTCTAGGACACTTTGCTTCACTTGGTGGGTGGGCAAGGGACCCAACAGTAGCCAGGCCTGAGTCTTAGGGGTTCTGGGAGGGCCTCCTACCCCATCATTCCCTGCCGTCTTCTTGCACTACAAGTTCTCTCCTATCCTTTCATCTCAGAGAGTGGGACTGTGATCCCTGGACAAGAAGCTAAAACCTCGCTATGCCTTGGTCTCATTGGTACTGTGAGGATAATGCTATCTCCCTCATAGGGTTGTGTGACACCCAGATTTTTGTTGCCTGCTCTTAATGTGATTGACATGGCTGCAGGCAGTGTCTCCAGGAGGATCCTGGGGAAGCGACTGTCAGAGATTTGAAAGGTACAAAGGTCAGGAGAGAGCCTTGATAAGGCCCACTTGGGGTCTCATTGTTAAGATGGCTCATTATGTTGACCTTGCAAACAAAGAATAAAATCACAGCGATCCTTGAGATGACCAAATTGCCCAAATGACATTCTGTTTTCTCACTTGCCTACCTTCTGCTACGAGACCACCAGATTCCAGACCTCTGGCTACGTGACCACAGGACTCAACTACAGGCTAAAAATTAACCATCCCTTCAGAGAATTTTTCATTGGTGGGGTATAAGAAAGACCCTGTCAGAAAGGGAGGACGCTGGTTCTCCTTAAGGGCCAGTCACCCTCTCGTTTCATTCTAATAAATTTCCCTTTTCTTGCCTGACAGCCCGGCTTGCTCTCTTTTTCTTTGCACTCACCTTGAGGCTCGGGGTGGGGTCTTGATTAGAACAGAAGAGTGATCTGGAAGGGTGAGAGAAAGAGTGAGTGAGGACTGGCTTTCTGGAGGAGCGGCTAGCAGGGTGGGGAGATCTGGGCAGAAGGCGGAGGTTTCACATGCCCTGTGGGCCAGGTCTGGGTGTGGGAGTCTTGGGGTCCAGTGGGTGGGGTCCAGTGGGTGTGCAGAAGACAAGGGGCCTGAGGGCAGGGAAGAGGTGTCAGGGACCTGTCTTCATTCCTTAGGCCACTGGGAACTGTTGAAGGTTTTTGGGCAGAGCAGTGGTTTGATCAGAACAGTGTTTGAGTGAGAAAGGTGGCTGGGTGTGATGGTGGGTTAGGAGTACAGGACTCCCCTTTGGGCTTCCAAAGAGAATTGCTGCGCCCTTTCATGTCTCAAGCATGGGGCCAGGAGTGAGTGAACTGCTCATATGACTTAGGTTATCAGAGCTCTGAGTCATTTTCCCAAAAGGTTAAGAATCTCACTTTTGTCACCTTCCTGGAAGGGGAGTCTAAAGTGTAGGACAGGGAGAATCCCTGGGCTGGGAGAGGAGGTCAGTGAGGTCACCCTGCCTTGCCCCTTGCCACACCTCATTTCCTCTGAGGTGTGAAGACCCTGTTCAGCAGCTCAGGTGGAGGTGATGGAGTAGGGCATTTCAAACAACGATCCAGAAATTGCCGTAACAGTGCATGTGGGTAAGAGCCCTATGTGCTGACGACAGCCCTCAGGGAGGCCCTGGGTGCTCCGTGAGCTTTCTTACCCAGTTCAGCTGCACTCTCTTCTTCCTTTGCCCCTGGTTCTTTCTTCTTCAAATAGGTAGGAACCCAAGGTTTCTCCTGCTCTCTAAATCAGGAGTCAGTAGGAAGGGATGAAGAAAAACATTTGGATTCAGCCAAACCAGGGTGGCTTAGCTGTGTTGGGGCAGGTAAATTCAGTACCCCTGCCTCTCAGTCTAGATTCCATTTTTTTTTTTTTTTAATTAATTATTTTTGGTTGTGCTGGGTCTTCACTGCTGCGTGGCCTTTTCTCTAGCTGTGGTGACTGGGTGCTAGTCTGTAATTGTGGTGCCTGGGCTTCTCATTGTGGTGGCTTCTCTTGTTGGAGCAAGGGCTTTAGGCATGCAGGCGTCAGTAGTTGCGGCTCTTGGGCTCTAGAGCACAGGCTCAGAAGTTGTGGCATTCGGGCTTAGTTGCCCTGTGGTATGTAGGATCTTCCCAGACTAGGGATTGAACCCATGTCTCCTGCATTGGCAGATAGATTCTTTACCAATGAGCCACAAGAGAGGCCAGTCCAGATTCCTTTTATTGTCTAGCTGCTTCTTGGGGGAGGGTGTTAAGGAAGGTGTGATTTAAGACTGAGAAAAGTAGCACTTGGAAATGGGTTGTAATTTATTAGGAAACAGAACAAAGAATCCAGCCACCTTCTGCAGCCTTGTCCGAGGCCCTGATGGACACATAATTCCTCTCCTTCTGGTGCATGGGGCATGAGCTATTTCCCAAACATGGGAATGGTGTCAGTGCCAGCAAGTGGCATGACTGGCTCTCAAATCTGGGTTCTAGGACATTGGTTTGATGCCCTTTTCTCAAGTCACAGACCCCTCAGAGCCTGCCTCCACACCTTCAACCATGCCTTCCTACCCACAACCAGACCTCTTCCCCAGGCCAGTCCAGCCCAGCAGGCGCCCCCCACCCCCACCTCCCCAAACTACTGACTCCAGGGAGAGAGGACTGATGGATGCTCTGAGTGGACAGGCAAATAGCTAGACCTTAAGTCAACAAAGTAGGAGACATGCAGGACCACCAGTGGGCAAATGTTCATAGGAAAGATTTTTAAGTGAGGTCTTTAAATGTTGAATGCACATATCTCTTACTTTCTTCTGTTTTGGAAAATTAAAAAAAATCATATACAATTAGTGCAAAATTTTGAGTTAATCTGAGAAAGTAACTCAAGAAAAGATGATGAATTTGATTTTCATTCTCTGGCTTTAAGAAAGAGTAAAATCTGAGCCTTAATATCTTAGTATATTCTGGATTGCCTTATGTCAGATGACAGGTTGTGGAACCTCTCTGAAACTCACTCAGTTTTGTCCTCTGTAGAAGGGTGATATTGACATGATTAACCTAAACATTCCATGTGAAAAGCTTAGCATTGCCCTCTGTACCTCAGACATACTCAGTGAAAAATAGTGGTAACAGTGATGATAGAATTATAAGAACAGACTTTTCTCTATTCTAAACGCTGGTGAGTTTTTTAATTTGTCTTTGAACTCAACAAAAGAACTTGAAGAATATGTTATTGTCTAAGCTCAGTGTTTTAACTCTGTAGGTGTTTTATGGATTAAATCATGGGGCCCACATATGCATTTTGAAATGAATACCATTGGCTTTTCTGACTTGGTTCCAGCTCTTTCTGAGGCCGGCAGGTGATAGCAGGGGAGGAGGGTGGTGGTGTTCTGCTTCAGGGTTGAACTTTATGAAGAGCTCTTTACTGGGTGATCCTGTATAAGGAGAGCACAGTTAAACTACCTTGGAGTTACCAGGAGAGGAAAATCTTGGGCCACAGAGAAGAGGTGACTGTTTAGAGGGAATTATCATTTAGCTGCTCTTAGAATTTTATTTTGTGCTACCAAAATCACCATCCTTGTCACTGTTTATGGAGGGTAAAACCAAGGGCAAAGGGCTGTGGTCTGGCAAGCCTTAAGTCAGTCCCCATGGGACCCACAGCCCACCTGACTAATGCCTTGGCCAGGAGGCAAGTGGCCTCTGGGCAGCAAGTTTTGGCAGTGTAGCTAGGGTAAACTGCTGGGCTGGGGACACCTCCTGCTAGCCCTGGGTGCCTGGTACAGTTTGTACAGTGTCATTGTGTGGGTAGGGGTAAGGCAGAAATGCCAGATCGAGGACTGTCCTCAGGCCTGATGCCCCGGGAGGCTGACCGAGGGCCTGAGAGGTGGGCAAGTTCGGGGTAGAGAGCTGAGCTGGGCATTGACAAGCCTGCTTTGCCCTTCACTCTGTCTGGGTGGCCTCCATCACACCTGTGAATCTTTCTGAGCCTGTTTCCTCATCTTTTAAATGGGCACCAGGGTGTTTGGGAGGATTAAATGATGCCATGAATGGAAAGTGCCCAGCACAGGGCCAGGCACACAAAGGGCTCAATAAAGAGAGATTTACTCTGGGGTTTATTTAGTAACTGGACTGTGGAGGGATGTTTTCTTCATGATTAGGCATGCCACCTGTGCTCTGTGATAAACCATGTTGTATTTGGGGGGTGGTGAGCATTAAAGAGGGAGCTTTGCAGGAAGGGAGTTTAGAATGAAGGGGAGCCTCTTCCTGCAAATGCTGCCTGAACCAACAAAAGCCTTGGATAGCCCAACTATGCCATTAGGAGCCTGAGTCCTGGGCTGAGTAGAATGGGGACCCCACCCGTGGCTCCAGAGCCTCTCCTGGAGAGGAAAATCTTTCCTTGAGAGAGCCATGGGTGGGGTCCCCACTCTACTTAAGAGCCCCCCCACCCCCCGGGGTTGGAGGTGAAGCACAGATCGGCTTTGTGCAGAGTCACGAGGGGCAGGCAAGGGGGGAACCGCGCCTGGCTGAGCTGTCTCACAAGCCTCAGCTCTTGTCAGTGATTTTGAAAGAGTCAGCGGAAACTGCTGACTGTGCTGTCTTCCTTCCCTCCAGAACTGTGAGGCTGCGGCTCCTGGCAGGGAGAGGGGAGAAGTCCTGCTGGGAGGCTACCTCTTTGTCTGCCAGCTCACACCTCCCTGGCCTCAAGTGCCCCATCTTCTGAATGGGAGGATCTCCATGTGGGGACACTAGCTCAGGTCTGGGGCTGGTTAAGGCCATGCTTGCAGGTGATGCCCTATGCAGTGGGGCTGGGAGAGGGGCCCTAGGCTGTGTGTTTGGGGGCAGGCTCAGCCCGGCGATGGGAGGTGGCCCGGAGAAGCATTCCTAACTCTCCTGAAGTCCCAAGGAGAGAAGACCTGGGTTCTGGAATCAGGCCACCAGGGCCCTTCTCCTGCCTGTGGGTCCCTGAACCAATTTTTGTCTTTCCAGCTTCACAGGCTTGTTGTGAGGGGGAAAGGAGACGACCAGTTGACAGAGAACTTGTAAGGGTTGGTCCTGGTGTCATGACTGGCCACCCAAGTCATCCTGACCCCATCCTTGCTCTTACTTCCACATTCCTTCACTCAGCAAATCCCTAGGAGGTCACCACAACACTTGTAGGCTCTGGTCCCCTCTTGCCTCCCACTCCCTCTGCTCTGGTGCCACTCTGTCCGAGAGGCTTCCCTGACCTCCCCAACAGAGCAGCTGCCTCTCCCTTTATCTGCTTTGCCTTGTGGCACCTGTCACCCCTGGTGACTCAGACAGTAAAGAATCTGCCTGCCAATGCAGGTGATGTGGGTTCGATGCCTAGGTTGGGAAGATTCCCCTGGAGAAGGAAGTGGCAACCCATTCCAGTATTCTTACCTGCAAAGTCCCATGGGCAGAGAAGCCTGATTGACTACAGTCCATGGGGTCTCAGAGAGTTGAACATGACTGAGCGAATAACACACATTCAGACACACACACACACGCACGCAGGCACACACATGCACACACACACACACATACACCTGTCACCCCAATCCTTGATGGGGAGGCATCTGGCTGTTTCTGTATCTTGAGAGCCTGTCACAGAGTAGCACTCACTCAACTTTATTGTTGTTGTTAAATACACAAAAAATTTATCATTTTATCCATTTTTGAGCATACAGCTCAGTGGTATTAAATATATTCACATTGTTGTGCTATCATCACCACTATCCATCTTCAGAACTATTTTTCATTTTTCAAAACTGAAATTCAGTACCCTTTAAACACTAACCCCGTTTTTCCCCACTCCCCTGTCCCTGACAACTCCCATTGTACTTTCTGTCTCTGTGAATTTGACTATTCTTCGTACCTCATATAAGTGGAATCATACAGTGTTTGTTCTTTTGGGACTGATTTATTTCACTTAGCATCATGTCTTCAAGGTTCATCCATGTTGTTGCATGTGTTAGAATTTCCTTCCTTTTCAAGGATGAATAACATTCCATTATATGCATGTACCACATTTTGTTTATTCATCCATTGATAGATGCTTGAGTGGATTCCATCTTTTGGCTATTGTGAATAATGCTGCGATGAAGGAGGGGGAAGCTGCATCTTGAGGGAAGCAAAACATATATCCCTCCAAGAACTTGAGTCGGAGCCCAAGATCCATTAGAGAACAGAACAGATGTGATGGCCATTTTGCAGATGAGAAAACAGAGTCTTCCCTGGGTCACTAAGTGTTAGACCTCATCCTTGCACTTTGGGTCCTCTCTGAGGGTTTTTCCTGTGAACCATGGTTTCCATGAAAACCATGGTGCTAAAGGTAGTCCCAAAGGAGGAAACTATTTAGCAAGCTGAGTCATCAAGGGAAACATAAAAGTGTGTGTGTATATGTGTGTGTGTGGGGGCGGGGAGGGTTGGGGAAAGACAAAAGAGGATGAGAAGGTAAAGAAAAGGTGTCTTCCTGGGGTTCCCTAAGGGCCATGGTGACTTGGGTGGCTCAGAACAGGCCTGATACGGTCTCGAGGCTGATTTTCTCTCTCCAGATTCAGCCCTTCCCAGGGTACTGAGGGACTATGAGTACCATCTCCCATCAGCCCTCCCCTGCCTATGGCCTGATTGATGTCACCAAGGGCAGTCTCACACCAGTGTAGTCACTGGCATAGTAATCAGCTCTGTGGTCTCTTATACTTCTGGAGTTAATGGCTTCCTAGAGGGGTGGTTAGAGTTGGGGTGTCAGGTCCTGCTCAGAGGGAGGGAATCCAGGCCATGAAGTCTCATCCTAAGGGTGAGCTAAAGGGAACCACAGTGAAACCTGTGCCTTTAGGACCTTGCTGGGGACATAGGACACCAGCTAATAGGGTCTGGGGTCCCAGCTGGCCTCATTCAAGGTACGGGTTGTGGATGTTGGCAGTTTGATCGCTAGTAGTTTGATGTCAGAGCATGATCCACTCACTTTTGCTAAAGGTGGGCGGGATCTCTAGGATGGATACCCTGGTTCCACTGCCAGCTGAGCTTTATGCCCATCAGAAGGACCCTGCCCCTTCTCTGACTTCTCCCCTTCCTTTTTTCCCCTCCTCCACCCCTTCTCAGGTAGTCCCCGGTTTCTGTCTCTGCAGGCAGCTATAAGCTGGGTTCCTGAAACAATTCACGTAGTCTATCCCACCTTGCAGAGCATCAAGGGAAATATAAACTAGCCAGAGGACTCACCTCCCCAGGAATGCCTTCCCGTCCTGCCCACCACTGCCTTCGTGGGTCACGCCTTTGGCTCTGACAACCCCCCAGACACTGAGTTTAGGGCTGTCTTTTCTCCATGCAGGGCAGGCTCCCTACTTCTCTTCTGAAAAACGCTTACAAAGCCTTTTAAAATTGTGCTTTTAGGGACTTTACACATGTGGTTACAGGGAAGAGATGTGGGTAATAAAGACATTATGCTTGGAGAAAAGTCTAAGTGCCAAGAAGGAAGATGGGGCCCCTAAAGCCCCTTCCCCATCTTGGCCTGTGAGGGCCAGAGAACACTGCTGGCGGGAGGGCTCTGCAGAATGCAGCCCACATGCTTTGTCCCTTTCATTGATTGAGCTTGCAGTTGGCAAATGGCCACCGTATCTGATACCTACTCCCCACTCACTCCCTGGCAAGACTGGTGGGATAGTCAGGCTGAATCAAGGTTGGGGGGTCGGTCATACACAGGCTGTGGGATAGTCTGGTTGATGCCAAGGCTAAGGTCCACTGATATTAGGGTTGGGGCCAAGATTGACGCTGGAGTCTAAGCTCAGATGAAGACAGGTTCTTCTACACATGAAACAGAGCTCTGGGCCCTAGAAGAGGTGGCTCCCTCTTCTGTACCAGTCTCTGTGGGGATCATCCTCCCTTCCCCTCCCTCTCTGAGGTGACCCTGGCAGGTGGCCCCGTCTTTTTTCTGTGCTGTCATTGAATTCTCCCAGCAGTCCCACCGGGTAGCTGTATCTATCCCCATTTTACAGAAGGGAAACTTAAAGACGGAAGGAGGCAGGCATTTACACATCAGATGGGGCTTCGATAAATATGTCCAGAAGAGGGGGTACAGGTGCTATGCCTTTGGGGTGAGTTCAGAGGTATTTGGAGGTGAGACCCAGAGAAGGGAAGACACTAGTCTGGGGTCACTGCCAAGAGAGACTGAGCTGGGGCCTGAATCCAGGTCTCTGGGTTCCCAGGCCAGTGTTCTCCCCCTTCCCCCTGTCTCTTCTTGGGTCACAGACTGCTCTTGCCTTGTCCCCACATTTACCCACCCCAGCCTACCTTCCGTGACTGGCCAGGCCTGGCTCAGCAATCCTACTTTTTTCACTTCCTGCCTGGCTAGCCTGGGTGAGGAGGGCTGGAGAGGGTCTGGCTAGGAGGAGTTCAGGCTCAGTCCTTCCCTGGGGTTGAGGGTGGGAGGAGCCTCATGGGCAGACACAGAGCCCCATTGTCAGGGCCGCTGTGCAAAGCAGCTGGTCTGGGATTTCTGGGCGTTTTTTACATTTGAAGAATAATTGCATTGTCTAGGGGGCCCTTGAGACTCCAAATCCCTCCCCAGACCTGTCAGGCAGTCCAGAGAGATTCCTCAGGACCAGTATCCCAGCTTTCCTCCCCCTCCCTCCCTCCCTCCTGTGAGGAGCCTGAGGCAGAGAGGGGTTCCTTCAGAGAAACTGAGGTAGGGTTGCTTCCCCAGGGTACTAGGAGTATCTGTTGGGAGGAGACCCGTTTAAGTTCCTGAGTTTGCTTGAGGAAGGTGCAAGTGGCCCCCAAAGCTCTGGACAGAGCTCACATGAGCAAGCATGTGGCGTAGAGAAGGCTGCTTATTGGAAGGGTAGGCCCATTTTGGAGTGCTTCAGCTGTTGGGAGTCTGGACGCTAAAGGTGACAGGGGGTGAGCCAGGTGGGCTAACTGCTTTGGTCATACAGTTGTCTGGGATATGGTCATTCATCCTGGGGTGACCCTGAGAAAAGGACAGGGAGACAGACCATTTGGGAGCCTGAGCCTTAATTCAGAAGGGAGCCAAGGATAGGTAGACTTTTCTTTTGTTTCATTGTTTCTTCTGAGAGACAATTCTGGAAGGGTGAGGGGCTCCTAGGAGGCTGGTCCCTTGTGGCATTGTTTTTGTTACAGTGGTCACTATTAGGGAGGGAATTAGCCTGATAGGCTGAAGTGGGCTCCAACACTGCGGGGGGATGGGGCGTCCTGCACCAACCTGGGTCGTTGATACTCCTTGTGCTTCACTCCCAGGGCTTGAGGAAGGGGTCACCAGTCTAGTCTGGGACCTCAGCCCTGCTCAGTGATTGTGGAACTGCAGCCTCACTGGAGTAATAGGCAGCAGGATTTCCTGGGGGTGAGATGCTCATGCTCTGGGAACAGGCTGGGGTTGGGTGGTGATGGCTGCAAAGAACTCTCATTTCCAAGATGTCTGTTGCTTCAGGAAACACCAGGGGAGCAGGCCTTGCTGATGGTTCAGTCAGCACAGAGTTGTGCAGTTACACAGTTGCACAAACTCTGTATCCTTCACAAGGCTGTACATGTGTTCAGAGAACCCAGAGCCCCCTTCTCTAATGTGTGGGGAGGAGTGTTTTCCATAGGCCTTCAGAGAGGCTAGGCTGGGGATACCTGAGTCTTTGGTGAAGCTGGAGTACGTGTGTGTATATGTTTGGAGCGGGGAGGGAGTGTGTGTGAGTGAAAACTGAAACCGGAAAGAACAGCTGGGTTCAGAGGGGTCAAGGGCTGACATGCTGAGGCCTTCCCCATAGAAGTACATAGTAGATGTTCATGAATTGTTAGATTTTTATCCCTGGCTATGCTTGTCTTGGTTGGATGGCATCACCAACTCAATGGAATGAGCTTGGGCGAACTCTGGGAGATAGTGAGGGACAGGGATGCCGGGTGTGCTGCTGTCCAACGGGGTCACAAAGAGTTGGACACAACTTAGCGACTGAACAACATGCTGTCTTTAAAGGATGGAACTTGGAATAGGTCCAACAATTCTCCAGGAGTGTGGTTCAGTCGGAGGAGGCAGGCAGGCAGGCACCTGGGGAACAGTGATATGGGGTGTGGGGTTGACAAGACTTGACCTGAGGGGTGAGGGCAGAACTTCTCCTTAGGATGTTTTTGAGCCTTGTGAGTGCTCTGGCCCTTCAGTGGTTTTACTGTGGTTGAGAAAGCATAAGGAGATGCATGGTGTCCCCAATTCAGTTCTGGGCTCAGCAAATTTAGATGTTGGAGGCCAGGACTAAAACATGTTTTTAGTATCTGGCAATTAGGAAATTCTTCTTGGCGGGTTGGATAGGACTATCTCTTTTACTTTTTAAATTTCTTGGAGGGTAAATTTCTGAGGGTGACAAAATGAAACTGGTGAGTATGTTGAGAGAGGGCGGGTGGGAAAGTGCCAGTGGACATATGCTCGGTGGCTGGTGCCCATTCTTGGCACCTGGCCTCCTGGCCTTCACTCATCCTTCTTTGGTGACCCTGCCACGGGACAGGGCCCTTCTTCCCTTTATTCTCTCTTCTGTCTGCTTTCCAGTTTGGCTACTTGGGTGGGTTCAGTTGGGGCAGTGTTGGCTCTGGCCTGCAGGGGGAGGTGGTGGCCTGCAGGCCAGAGAAAATGGGAGTGAGGGTAGGAGGGGGTGGGGGTTGGGTGGGGAGGCAGTGAGGCATCTGGATATCTTGAACGGGAGTGGACCTAATTTCTTGAAGCGACTAGGCATGGCCTGCCTGGGGACATGGGGGCCCTACCCTCCTACCCCTGTTTTGCCTTGGAAACAGGAGCCAGAAGGCAAGAGTCTTTCGCCCTGTCCCTGCTCCTTCCCCGCCTCCTCCTCCCCCTCCCCCTCCCTGCCTGGCTGAGCCAGCACTTTTTTCTTCTCTCCTTTATCTGCTCCAAAAGTACAGGGTGTTCTGTTTCTCCTATGCATACAGATCAAGGAAGGGGATGTTATTTATTTATTTATTTACTGAAGGCAAGAGAAGGAGAGGCAAGCACCAAGGAGCGTTAAGTGATTTTTCTTCCCCAGTAAGGCATTTTCTCATAAAATTAAAAAATTTCAAAGGAAGAGATGGCATAAACCAACAGAAAACAAATGTGCTCCCTCCCAATCTGAGATAACAGAGGGTCCAAAAGTCCAGTTCAGCATTTACCTGAGGGCCGAGCACACAGTAGGTGTTGCTACGTATAGTTTCCTCTCTTCCCTTCAGTTTGGATCCCGGGGTAGACTGACTCTATGGGAGGATGGAGATGCCTCATTTTGCCATCTATGGACAGTGCTTGTGGCGTCTCTGGCTTAAGGGCCCCAGGGGTTGATAGGCCCATCTGGGACAAGGCTTGTGGAGACAGAGAACTAGAGTTAGCAGTGAGGGCCAGTGGAATAGGTGACCGATATGACCCCTGTTTACCTGTTTCCACCATGACTTCACTATAGCTCAGATGGTAAAGAATCTGCCTGTTATGCAGAATACCTGGGTTTGATTCCTGGGTTGGGAAGCTAAGGAATGGCAACCCACTCTAGTATTCTTGCCTGAAGAATTCCATGGACAGAGGAGCCTGACGGGCTACAGTCCATGGGGTCACAAAGAGTCAGACACAACTAAGCAACTAACACACATACCACGGTACCCTATGTATGATGTCTCTTTAAGTTGAAGGTCTCTGGTATGTTGGGAACTTGGGGTCCTTTCTGGGTTCATCTTAAAGGCAAACTGCCTGCCCATATTTCCCACAATCCATTCCTGAAGCCTATACCAAAGGCAGTCTTTTAAAAATTTAGTTATTATCAATTTTCTAGTTTTTGTATTAGATGATGAGTTCTTAGATGCTTATTTTAAAATAAGTAAATACAGACAAGCAAAATAAATAAATAAATAAATATCTTAAAAAAAATTTCGCTACAGAACTTTACAAATGATTTTCCTGGACAAGGCTCTTAAAAATGCTGACAATCTCTAGACATCCATATAAGGCCTTATTTAACTGTCATAATAATGTAGGTTAGGACAAGCTGGACCACTTGAGAGAGAAAGAAATGGAGATTGGAAAGCCAGGAAGTTTAGGTATCCCCCACCCCAATGTGCTGCCCCAAGCGTTTCTTCCCTCCACACGCCTCCCAAGGCTGAAGTTATCCTGCTCCTCCACGTTTTCAGAGGTGGTGCTCCAGGGAGCCAAGGAGTTCTGCCCTGAGACCTTAGGGACTTGAAGGAGTAGAGAGATCCCGTTTCATCCCAGTTACACCTTGGTCTCCCCAGGAGCTTTTTGAGAAGGGGTTCCATCTGTAAGGTCTGAGAACCACTGCAGTAATCCCACCCCTTTACAGCGTTAAAGTGGTTGTTTTGGGGGGAGCAGCCTCAGGTTGGGGGTGGGGCTGGAGACGCCCAGGCAGAGCCCCCCAGGCTTGGAGAACTGGGGCCTGGGGCAGGGTGGGCAGTCCCCATACTCGCAGAGCATAGCAGGGTGCTCAGTGTTTACAGGTTTACGCAGGTGCTCCCTGCGTGTTTACAAACCTGATGTAGAACACACTTCTTGCCTGCGCCGCGGGGCGGACTCTTCCTCTCGGTCGGCCGCCGGTACCGGCAGCCACACCCTCACCTCTAATTTTAGTCCTCCCAAGGAGAACCTGGGGAGGAAGCGGAGGGAGGCAGAGGGGGAGCGGAGGAAGGGTAAAGGGGAGGGGAGGAAAGGGCTCGAGCCAGCTCTGACCTCCTTGCTCCCAGGAGGCGGAACCGCACATCACTGGGGTGGGGGTGGGCGAGACCGAAGATGCACTAGGAAGAATGTGGAAGCCGGGATACAGGTTCTCCCAGGAGGAGGGGAGCCCCTGCCTCTGAAGGTCTCCGTGTCTCGGGCGCCACCTTCCGGCCCTCTAGGGAATAGGTCCTCCGCCGAGTCGGGCAGCGTGGGCATGGGGGGTGGGGTGCAGTTTGGAGAGAGTTTGGGGGCAGGAATGGGGTGACACTCCTGTCCGTGCCCAGGTGTGACATCGGCAGGTAGAGTGGGAAGAGGAGTTCAAGGAGCAGCTTCTCAGCCTGAGCGTATTTAGAAAAATAACTCTTTTAAAATCTGTGATAAAAAAATGTTAGAGGTGGGATGGAAACCTAAGCGGTCAGACCTTGAAGTGTGGGAAGAAGGTTAGTGCACAGCTTTTATTTTTTACAGTGAGCCAGGAATAGTTATTGAGGTGTTTATGCATACATATATAGAGTGGCACTAACCACCATTCATAGTACATTTCCTTCCAGTCCAGAAAGTTCCCTTCTGACCCTTTCACTCATTCCCCTCCTCCCAATCTCTCTTCTATCATCACAGAATCATTTTATGGCTTCATGAATTTCACATAAATAGAGTCATACAATATGGTGCTCTTTTGTTTCTGGCTTCTTTTGTCAATGTAATGTTGTTGAGAGTAGTTTGGTTCTGTTTGTTGCTGAAGAATATTACCTTGTATGAGTACACTACAAATAGCACAATATATTTTTCTATTCTTCTGTTGATGGACCTTTAGGATATTTGGTTTTGGTTATCATGAAGAAAGCTGTCATGAACATTCTAGTGTATCTGTTTGGTGGAGTATACCCTGTTTCTCTTGGGTGTTTTCTTAGGAGTGGAATTGTTGTGTCATAGGAAGGGTTTTTCTTAGCTTTATTAGATTTATATGCCCCCTCTCCACTGCCCAGCAGCTACTTTCCACTCATGAATTCATTTCCTTGTTGTTAGGTCTTGAATACTATGGATAGTTTGAATAACTGGACAGTATGCAACTTCTGCCTCTGAAAGCTTAGCAAAGGCAGCTTGGGTCAGGAAGGAAGTGGGGACAGGATCAGAGCTGAGTGGCCCCTTGGGATGGCCCAAAGATACCTTCAAGCCCTTATAGTCACTCTGGGAATAGAAGGGCAACCTCTCCCAGCCCTGGGGCCAGATTCAGGGACACCTTTGGCCTCTCATCAGCTCCCTAGACTGGCGTCTCTGAGCAAGCTGGCTTAGTGTAACTGTCAATTTGATGTCTGGCCTCTGGTGCCACAGGTCCTCACGGTCCACTGTTTCCTGGGCTCTTTGCTGCTTTGTGGTGACTGAGGGGCTGGGTGGCCTGGGACAAAAACCCGGAGACCTACCCGGAATAGCAGAGGTTCATTCAATACCAGCCTCGTGGCACTTTCTTGGGGGAAGGTGGGACTGTGTCCTGCCCACCAAATTACCACCTCATTTAGGCTCTGAAAGACTAACAGAAAGCAAGAGGAGAAGAGAAGGCAGAGGAAGGGAGAGTGAGGGCCAGGGAAGGGCCAGGCCAGGGAGGGAGAGTAGAGGGTCTAGTGCAGTGGGTACAAGTATCCTGGGCTTGGTTCCAGCACCCTGAGGTCTGTACAGCATCCTGGGGTCCATGTGAGCATCCTGAGGTTGATGTGAGCTGGACCACAGCAGTGATGCTGGGCTGTGCTGGGTTGTGCTGATCCGGGGTTAGCAGCACCAGGGTCAGTTTCTCCTAATTTTGACCTTCTTGATCATTCTCTTTCTTGCTGACTCTTGTCTCGTCCTTGAGGAAGAGGCAGTACCTAGTTGATCTGGGGTGGGATTGATGGATTTCAGGGGTTTGGGATGGGCTCTTAGCTCTCCTGTTTGCTGATGAGGGCCCACAGTACATAACCTCCTTCCTATTTCCTTCCTCATGGCTCCCTCTTTCCCTCCCTCCCCACGTCCTTTGGAGATGGCTCTTCTTGCCCAGATCCTCAGAAGAGAAGGAGAGGGCTCAAGGTCCCCCCTTGAGGGCAGAGGCTGGGAGCATCTCCTGGGGCAGGTGCGAAGTGAAGGCAGAGCAGGTGAGCTGTGACCCCCTCCCCGCTCCAGGTTCCTAGGAGGCGAGTGTGGACGGTATGCAAAGTTGTGAATCCAGTGGCGACAGCGCGGATGACCCTCTCAGTCGTGGCCTGCGGAGAAGGGGACAGCCTCGTGTGGTGGTGATCGGCGCTGGCTTGGCTGGCCTGGCTGCGGCCAAAGCACTTCTGGAGCAGGGCTTTACAGATGTCACTGTGCTTGAGGCGTCCAGCCGCATCGGGGGCCGCGTACAGAGTGTGAAACTTGGTAAGTGCCTCATTCATCTCAGTCCAGCCATCTCCCAAGGTCACCTCTTGCCTCCCAGTGCCCTGGCCTAGCCAGAGATCTTGTTATTTTAGCTCTTTCTCAGGGTTTGGTGTTCTGTCATGCATGCTGCCTGGGCATTTTCCAGAAACTTCCTTTGCCTCCTCAGCACCCTTCTGAGGTGTGCAGAATGGGAGTCTGGCCTCTGTTTTTGGAACAAAATCTAGGGTTCACAGTGTTTAGGTGGGAGAGGACACCCAGAACACAACTGTCTTTGTAGTGGGTAGACTGGTTTCTATTTCACAAGAAGGGGAATTGTGCAAGTTTCTATTAGTTGTTAACTTTTGAATATGATTTAATATACCATTACTAAGAGCTAGCCCTGGGACAATAGGAGTTCAGCGCAGTGGAGGTGGAAGAAGACTTTGGGCCTCCTTGTGAGTGATGGGCAGGTCTTAGGATTGTCTGGGAAGAGGATCTGTGTAGGTTTCAGAGTATTAAGGCTTCTGGAGAAGGCAACCCGTTAAGAGACACACCCCAGGAGTGGGCAGATTTTGCTAGGGGTCCTAGAGGTTGGGGGATTGCCTGAAATGCAGCCAGAGGTCAGGGTTTCCTAGCCAAGGGGTCTGACAATGAAAATGGCCCAGTGGGACTACCCATAGTGGCCTGGTGTATGTGGGTTACACTGACCCTCCATAGGATTTTGTGTCTATTGTTACCTGGGCTGCAAGGCCAAGCAGATTCTGTGCATTTACTTTTGACAAATGGGCAATTGGTTCAGAAAAGTAGGTGGTCAGGCTTAGAACAAGCAGAGATTGAGGAGACATGGGAAACTTTTTATTTTTTAAAAAACTTTGATCACATTAAAAGTCTTCCTTAGAGCATTTCCTGGAAGGTATATGTGAAGTTATATCTGTCTTCCCTGGCAGACACAGGAGTATGTGTTGGCAGTGAAGATGGAAGTGTGTCCCAAAGCACAATGGAAACCTGAGGACAGTCAGCTGGGGGACCTCCTGGGGGAAGCCTGAGACTCTGCTCAACACCGACTGGCTGGCTAGGAGTCTTAGGGATTGGCTGGCTAGGAGCTTTAGGGATGGGATGGCTCCATTTGTGGTTCTCAAGTCTTGATGAGACATTCAGGGTCTGACATAAAAGCGGAAGACGGGAGGACAAATGGCCCAGTCTCAGTGGTAGTTGACAACTGAGATGTGCTTTGCACGGAAGTTGGTAGAGGGAGCAAAGTGGAAGGAATGGGGCTATAGGAGGCTGAGGAGATGCATGTGGCTGGAAGCCTCCCTCGGAGGGGAGGGAGCTTGGGTGGGCCTTAGGTGATGAGGGGAGTTGGATAGCTGGTCAAAAGAAGGAACGGATGATGTATATGAGGAATCAGATCAAGGCAGACTCTGCTAGACTATGGGAGAGCAAGTCCAGGCAAGCGCGTAGGTGTTGTGTGTGCAGACACCTGGGGCTGAAAGCCCAGGCTGCAGTTGGACCTGCAGCAGTGTGAGAGGCTAGCTGTGAATCCCGGTGGTAAGGGCAGTGGTGATGACCAGAAGCCCCAAGGACACTGTAGGGTATTTGTAGAGATGGTGCCCGCTACCCTGTGGTTACAAGGACGGCAGAGGTGAGAGGCCTGTGGGGGAGGACAGGAAACATCCTAAGATTGAGGCTGCTCTGGGCCACACCCCACCTCCTTGTAAAGCTTGAGGGATAGGGTGGAACTCTGATGTTGCTGACCTTGAGCTGTTCACCTCATTCCTGCTTATGCCTGGATACCCCATGCCTGGACATTGCTGCCCAGTGACTATGACTTGGAACTCCCTGGTGTACCCTGGGAAGGGTCCATGATGCAAGCCCCTTTTGCTTCTTTTGGAAACTCAAAAGAAGCAAACTCAAAAGAAGCAAAACAAAAACAAAAACAAATGCCTTGGGGAACTTGAGGCCCTAAAGGATAATTAGTGATAAATGTCCCCAGTGACCAGCCCCCCTTCTTGAACCCTGTGGAAGAAGGACAATGGGTTTCCAGCTTTTCATACCCTCTAGTCTGCCCACTTTCCCATACATTCCTGCCCCTGATTCCAGAGTCACCAGGAAGTTCTGTCTTACTGGCTGTGGTTTGAGGTTGATTGTTTTTTCTCTTGCTCTGTGTTTGGCACATAGATGCATACAGGGCTACAGGGCTTTTTTTTTTTTTTTTTTTAACTGATGGTTTAATTAGAAGCAGCCCAGGAAAGAGAAGGCACAAAAAAAGAGGAATGCCCAGTTCCTGGGGTGAGGGGTGATTGTTGTCTGTTATTGTTTATAAGATAGCTATTGCTGCATAACAGACCAGCCTGAAATATGGTGGCTTAAAACAACATCATTTGATTTGCTGATATTCTGTGGCTCCAGAAACTTGAGTTTCTCTTCATGGTGGTCACAGTCTAAGAGGGTGAGGATAGAAGGTACAAGGTTTCTTGAGGCCTGGTCTCTGAAGCCACAACATTGCTTTCATTGCATTCTATTAATCAAAGCAAGTCATAAGGCAAGCCCAGATTCAAGGGGTGAGGAAAGACTCCATCTCTTGATGGGAGGACTATCAAAGTCACATTGCAAAGGGCCATGTGTGTAAGGATAGGAGGAATTATTGTGTCCATCTTGGCAAAAAAGTTATCATACATGATGTCTTGAATCAGGCCTCCAAAAACAAAAAACAAAACAAAACACCAAAAAATGTTCCTTTATATTTTCCTTTCTTTGTTTCAACTTTCCTGGGAGCTATGCAGGGGAGGAGGCAACTATATCACAGGCTCTGCAGCATGAGAAAAGGAAGTTGAGCCCCAGAAGAGGAAATAGGCCCAGGCACAGTGGGAACTTGCCTCAGAGTATCTGGTCCCTTGGCTATGGATGGGGTGGTAAAATGAGCCACCAGCCTTGTCCCATTTTGGGCCCAGGAGTTTCCCTTGCTCCAAACAGTCTCTTAAGGTTTCGCCACCTGTGCCATAGGATGAGAAAGCTTGGTTTTTTCCAGAAGTCTGTTTTAGATTGCCTTGGGGAGGAGTCTTCAAAACTGGAATGTTTTCCCTCTTTCTTCTGCCCTAGACTGAGTTAGGAGTTGGCCATTTTCCATCTGGGTGAGTGGCTTAGATTCCTGAACCACTGGATTTTGAGGAATTGGAATAAGGCCAAATGGGGACCTTGGGTCTGGAAGGCTGGGCCTCCTCACTGGGTACCCTCTGGTACCATAGAATTTCTCCTGAGAGGGAGGCACCACTGAGGAGGGAGGGCCTATTGTCTGATGTTATCACAGAAGGAGAATCTTCTAATTATTCCAGTGAGGCGACTTGGTGTCGTCAGAGTCACTGAGGGTGAAAGTTACCTCATTTATAAAGTGCAATCCATTTTGTGCTGCATGTGGTTTCTTACTGGGAGCTTTTCACTGAAGACTTTGGTTTGTTGCCAGAGGGGGACCTAATCCCCTTGCTTGCCCTGTTGTTGGGGATGGAAGGACCCCTTGGAGAAGGAAGATGAGGCAGTGTTCTGACCCTGTTTGAAGAGTCCTTGTTGCGCTAAGAGCCTGTTGTTGCCATCAGGACACGCTACCTTTGAGCTGGGAGCCACGTGGATCCATGGCTCCCACGGGAATCCCATCTATCATCTAGCAGAAGCCAATGGCCTCCTGGAAGAGACAACCGATGGAGAACGCAGTGTGGGCCGCATCAGCCTCTACTCCAAGAATGGCGTGGCCTGCTACCTCACCAACCGTGGCTGCAGGATCCCCAAGGATGTGGTTGAGGAATTCAGTGATTTATACAACGAGGTGAGGTATTAGGGGAATAGTTGAGCACAAGGGTGTGGGGGACAGGGAGCACACGGGCACTGTGTGTGTGTGTGTGTGTGTGTATGTGTGTGTGATGGTGGTGGGGGGCTAGGCAACTTGCTAGGGTTTTCTGTGATCTTGGTCATGTCTGTACATTCTCTGGGCCCCAGTTTGAGGGTAGAATGAAGACAATGAGAGGAGAAGTACTAGGGAAGAGATTATTGATACTTATGATTAAATATTTCCCCAGAAGCCCTTAAATACCTATTAGATTTGTTACCAGGTAAATGTGTATGATTATTGTTGTTAATGTTCTTAGACACTCTTGTAAATGATAACTTTAAAAAAACCCTTATTTTCTAATTGTTCCTGGTATATAGAATTATAACTGATTTTTAAAAATTGAAGTATAGTTGATTTACAATATTATATTAGTTTCAGGTGTACAGCATAGTGATTCAACATTTTTATACATTATACTCCACTTAAAGTTATTACAAGATAATGGTTATATTTCCCTGTACTGTACAATATATATTTGTTGCTTATTTATTTTTATACATAGTAGTTTTTATCTCTTAATCCCATACCCCTGTTTTACCTTTCATTCCTTCCTTCTCTCCACTGGTAACCACTAGTTTGTCCTCTATATCTGAGTCTATTTCTGTTTCGTTATGTTTGTTTATTTTTTAGATTTCACATATAAGTGGTGACATAGAGTATTTGTCTTTCTCTGTCACACTTATTTCAGTAAATATAATACCCTCTAGGTCCATGCATGTTGTTGAAAATTTCAGATTTTCATTCTTTTTTATGGCTGAGTAAAATTCCAATGTGTGTGTGTATATATATATACATATATATAACAATATAGTTTATATCTAACATGTATATAAAACATGTGTGTGTATACTACATATATAACTATGTTTTATATCTATATCTATCTAACATCTTCTTTATACATTCATCTGCTGATGGGCACTTAGATTGCTCCCATAGTTTGGCTATTATTAATAATGTTGCAGTGAACTTTTGGGTACAAGTATCTCTTCAAATTAGATTTTCTTTTTCTTTGGATATATACCCAGGGGTGGAATTGCTCAGTCATGTGATAGTTCTATTTTTAATATTTTGAGGAACCTCCATATTTTCCATAGTGGCTGCATCAATTTACATTACCAGCAACACAGTAAAGGGCTCCGTTTTCTCCATATGTTCACCAATGTTTGTTACTTGTATTCTTTTTGATGATAGCTCTTCTGATAGGTGTGATATCTCACTGTCATTTTTAATTTCTCTGATGATTAACTATGTTGAGCATCTTTTCATATGCCTATTGGCCATCTGTACTTCTTTGGAAAAATGTGTATTCAGGTCTTCTCCCCATTTTTTAATCAAGTTGATAGTTTTTTTTTTAATTGAGTTGTATGAGCAGTTTATATATTTTGGATATTACCCCTTATTGGTCATATTATCTGCAAATATATTTTTCCATTCAGTAGGTTGTCTTTTTGTTTTGTCAGTGACTCCCTTTGATGTGCAAAAACTTTTAGATTGAATTAAATTTGTTTTTGCTTTTGTTTCTTCTGCCTTAGGAGAAAAAAGGTGCTTCAATTTATGTCAAAGAGTATTCTGCCTACATTCTCATCTAGGAGTTTCATTATTTCCATTGTTACATTTAGGTCTTTAGTCCATATTGAGTTTACTTTTGTATATGGTGTGAGAAAATGTTCTAATTTCAGTCTTTCACATATGGCTGTCCAGTTTCCCCAGCACCACTTGTTGAAGAAGCTGTCTTTTCTCCATATATATTCTGCCTCCTTTATCATAGACTAATTGTGTGTGGGTTTATTTCTGGGCTCTCTAGTTTGTTCCATTGATCTGTGTGTCTGTTTTTGTGTCAGTACCATGCTGTTTTGATTACTGTAGGTTTGTAGTATAGTCTGAAGTCAGGGAATGTGCCAATGTCTTATTCCGGCTTAAAAAAAAGTTAATATTTTTAGTAACTTTGCTGTGAACTGCAAAAAACAAGCAAGGTAACTTGTAGGTCTTGCCTTCTGATAGCTTCCATTTATAGTGTAATGACCCTTCACTTTAGGTTAGTAAACTGGTCAACACTTACCTATTATACATTTTTTATATCTCTTGGGCATAGGAAAGGAGAAATGACCCTTGCTTTGGGTTGTCCCTGCTCAATGGAAGGCAGGAACACTCACTGTCTTATGTTGTGTACAATCCTATAGTGTTGTGTGTTCTCACTCAATATTAAGCAAGTAAGAATTAGTATTCTTGAAAGTAGACCTTCTTGGTGTACTGAGAATCAGTCCTGTCCTGATTCCTATGTTACTGTGAGTGCTTCAAGCATGGACGCCTTTTGAGAATGACATTCAGGGTTCATAACTTACTGGTTCTTTTAAACATTCTTGAAGGTAGATCATCATCAACTTCTGCTTGTGGGTCTGATTTTTGAAAGCCAAGAGTGTGAGTCATGGAAAGTAGGACAGATAAAGGTAGGTTATCATTGGAGAAGGAAATGGCCACCCTCTCCAGTGTTCTTGCCTGGAGAATTCCATGGACAGAGGAGCCTGGTGGGCTACAGTCCATGGCGTTGCAAAGAGTCAGACATGACTGAGCGACTAACATTACATTATTATTATTATCATTCTAAGTGGTGCTGCTTTGAGTCAGAAGGAAAAGGTGTTAACCATCAGGTCAAGAGAGAGATTTCCTTATATAGTTCTTACACAGTGCTGGAGGCCATTCTGAAGAGGTGTGCTCTAAGCATGTGAAGCCTTGCCTGAGGGTGGCTTCATAATAAATATGTAGCCTCACCCCCAAGGCGATGACTTTGAAGGGCTACTCATTTGAATGTGTTATATTTGTTAACAAATAGATGAATTTGTTCGGTAGTTATCATATAGAGCTTAATTTCTGGAGCAAGATTACCTTGGCTCAGGTACCAGTTTTACCATTCATGTAGAATGGTATATACTTGTATATTCATGAGCTAGTTATTGAGCCTCTCGGAGCTTTACTTTCCTCATCTGTAAAACAGACACAGTTATACCTACTTCATAGTGTCTTGAAGGGTAAATGAGATCCCAGTGAAAAGTGCTTAATGAGAAATGGGGTGAATATTGTTAGCTCTTACAGACCCATCCCATTTCCCTTGGGTCACATTAGGAAGATATCATTTAACCTAGGACAGGAGACTACTCACATGACAAATGCATGTTCAATTATGGTGGTCCTAGTCAGTGGTTGACACAAAGAATCATGTAAATCTGTTAGTCCTCAGCTGGGCATTTTGGCCTTTAGTTGACATAAGCTGACTGGCTGGCTACTCTGTTTCTTATCACCAACGGGAAAAATCTAAGGGGGAGGAGACAAGTTGAAAGCCTGACTCCTTGGCAATGCTACTAGGTGAGGAATTTGCTGAGGACTTCAGTTAAAGCCAAACACCCAGCATCTTGTGACTGTTGGGAGAATAAAAAGGAATAATTTAACTTGCTTTCTTCTTTATATCCAGAGAAATGTTTAATTTATGTTTCTATCTTATGTGGAGGCTTTTCCCTTGGGGGACTGGTGGGGGTCGGGCCATACCACCTTTCTTCCTCAGCAGTCCTAGAGCTGGGTTGCAGGGTAGACACAGTCCTGTCAATGTATGGGCCTCTTTTGCTCTTTCCCCTGCAAAACATCAGCCAGGACACAGCTCTATACTGCCTGCCCGGGAGAGGGTGAAGCAGATACACTTGGACAGGAATGTCAGGGGAGAGTCCGTGCATTTGGTTCTTGAAAAAGGGTTATCTGTGTAGACGTGGGTTCTTTAGTGGCCGGTACGCTTGGCTATGTAGAGCACTTGAAAGGGCAGTTCCTTTCCCACACACTGTACAGGCAGCAGAGATTTCACTTTGTTCTAAGCAGGGGTTCAGTAAGAATGCTTCTGGGGCCCATCCCACCTCCTGTGTCTGGAAGCAAGGAAGCTGACCGCCCAGGTTCAGTTTGCCATCCCCAAACCTCCATTTTGTTGGTGCAGCCTCAGCACAAAGCTGAGCACCACATTAATTCACCACGAGGTGCCATGGGCTCAGCATATCCAGGAGCACTTTGGAGATGGTGAGTATTGAGTTAGAACCCGTAGGTCTGAGATGGAGGTGGGATGAGTGAATGTGTTTTCAGTCTCCTGGGATCTCTTTGCAGGTCTATAACTTGACCCAGGAGTTCTTCCGGCATGGTAAACCAGTTAATGCTGAGAGTCAGAACAGCGTGGGGGTGTTCACCCGAGAGGAGGTGCGCAACCGCATCAGGGATGACCCTGATGATCCAGAGGCCACCAAGCGCCTGAAACTCGCCATGATCCAACAGTACCTGAAGGTATCTTTGCCATCTCGGAGCTCTGTTGAGTACAAATGCCAGAATGAGAAAGACTGACCCTGGGGAAGTTGGGTCCGAGAAGGGCAGCACTGCCCTAAAGTCCTGCTTCTATCCCTGCCCAGCCTTGGCGGTCACCTGGCTCCCCTCTGGCTCTTCCCACAGGTGGAAAGCTGTGAGAGTAGCTCGCACAGCATGGATGAGGTGTCCCTGAGCGCCTTTGGGGAATGGACTGAGATTCCTGGTGCCCACCACGTCATCCCCTCGGGCTTCATGCGGGTTGTGGAGCTGCTGGCTGAGGGCATCCCAGCCCACGTCATCCAGCTGGGGAAACCCGTCCGTTGTGTTCACTGGGACCAGGCCTCATCCCGCCCTCGGGGCCCTGAGATTGAGCCCCGGGATGAGGGTGACCATAATCATGATGCCGGGGAGGGCAGTCAGGGTGGAGAGGAGCCCCGGGAGGAGAGGCAGGATGAGGATGAGCAGTGGCCAGTGGTGGTGGAGTGCGAGGACTGCGAGGTGATCCCGGCAGACCATGTGATCGTGACCGTGTCGCTGGGCGTGCTCAAGAGGCAGCATGCCAGCTTCTTTCGGCCAGGCCTGCCCGCCGAGAAGGTGGCTGCCATCCACCGACTGGGCATCGGCACCACTGACAAGATCTTTCTAGAATTCGAGGAGCCCTTCTGGGGCCCCGAGTGCAACAGCCTACGGTTTGTGTGGGAGGACGAGGCGGAGAGCTGCACGCTCACCTACCCGCCCGAGCTTTGGTACCGCAAGATCTGTGGCTTTGATGTCCTCTACCCGCCTGAGCGCTACGGCCATGTGCTGAGTGGCTGGATCTGTGGGGAGGAGGCCCTTGTCATGGAGAAGTGTGATGACGAGGCAGTGGCCGAGATCTGCACAGAGATGCTGCGGCAGTTCACAGGTGCGTCCCGGTCCTTGTCCCGCCACCGGCTCAACAGGCCTCGCTCTGTCTGTCCTCCTCCTCTAGACCCTCTGAGTCTCCTGAACCAGTACTAGCATCCTCATCCCCAGGTTGTGAAACTGAGGTGGCGCACCCCTTGGGAGAGATGCTGTAGGTCACTGTGTCTTGGCTTTGGCCTCCTAAATTGGAAGCTCTCTCCATTTGGAATTTGAGACACTCAAGATCACAGGCTCTGTGTTTCTTCTCTGTTTCTAAGGCTGATGGTGAAAAACTCAGATATCACCCCCAAACCTCAGATTGCCTACTCATGTTGTCTTGCTAAGAGATGGGCTTGTGGTTGTTTTGTCTGATTTTTAGTCGAACGTCTTTCCTGCACTATCCCAGAAGAGCCCCACAAGAACCCCTGAAGTTGGAAGGGGGAACATGATTATCTGGGATGTTTTTCAGATAGGAAAATTAAGGCCCACGGAGAGGAGGTGTTTTTCTGGGGGATTACAAGGAGACATTGAGGGGTATACAGCTTGAACCCCAGCCTCCCTCCCTCCCTTCTTCATGCCTGGCCTTCCTGGAGCCCCCGAGGTGCAATGGGAGTTGTCTGCTCAGGAGTGTCTTCTTTGTACAACCATTTCTTATCCTCCCTCCTCCTCGCTCTTCTCACTCCCCAACAGGGAACCCCAATATCCCAAAGCCTCGGCGAATCCTGCGCTCGGCCTGGGGCAGCAACCCCTACTTCCGGGGATCCTATTCATACACACAGGTGGGCTCAAGTGGGGCAGATGTGGAGAAGCTGGCCAAGCCCCTGCCGTACACAGAGAGCTCCAAGGCAGCGGTGAGTGTGGGTGTGCTGGGTAGGCGACGGGCTGCAGGGTGAGGGGTCTGTGAGGGTGGGTGTTTGCTATGTGTGTTTGGTCCAGGGGAGGAGTGCCAAGGTAAGATAGGTGGAGTAGCTCCTGTAATGACGGAGAAAACAAGAAAAAGGACAGTTAACATCTGGAAGAACAGACAGAGTCAAACTAGGATATCTTAAATGCTTTCTTGAGGCTATAAAAACCGAGCCTTTTAATTCTCTGCTGTCCTATATGGTAGCCATTAGCCACACTTAATTTAATTAAAATCTAAAGTAATAAGTACAACATTTTGTTTCTCAGTTGCATTAGCCAGATTTCAAGTTTGAGAGCCGCCTATCACTCATGGTTGCCATGTTAGGAGTGTGTCACTATGGAGCATTTCTGTCATTGTGGAAAGTTCTGTTGGGCAGCACTGACCCAGTATGTTTTGCTTATTTCCCCCAATTTGTTTTAGAAAATAAAATACTGACCTTCCCCCCAATTATAGTAACTATATCGTAAAACATATAGAAAAATAATAAATTGAAATTATTTATATATATTTCTGTTCCTATAAAGTAGATTTTGAGTTCCCCCCCACCAAGCATACCCATAGAATAAATGTTAAAACCCCAACAGAATTATATTTGAAATAATCCTCTGGTGTAATTGACGAAGAAGATGGCAGTTAAACAATGTGTTGTGCCTGTCCTGGCTGTGCTTAGGAAAGGCTGCTGCCATAGCCGTCCTCCTTCTCTTGTCCCCTGCATTAGTTAGGACTAGCGCACATAACAAAAAGCAAAACAAACTGCGGTTTAAACAAGACAGAAGTTTGCTTAGGTCACACAAAAGGAAATCTGGAGGTAGATGTTGGGGCCCAGGATCAGTAGCACCTGGCTCCATCTTCCAGGCCACCTTGGGATCCAAGAGGGCTGTGGAGGCTGCTGCTCTTGTTCTCATGTCTGTGACAGGCTGATGAGTGAAAGAAGGGAACCCTTGGGAGGAGTCAGTGTCCCTAAGCAATAGTGCACTTGAAGTTGCTTGGCTAGAACTTAGTCACATGACTCTACCAGCTGCTAGAGAGACTGGGATACATCATTTTTTTTCCTGGATGGCAGTGGTGGTGGTGGTTTGGTCGCTAAGTCATGTCCAACTCTTGCGACCCCATGGACTGTAGTCAGCCAGGCTCTTCTGTCCATGGACCCAGTTAAAGGTCAGGATTCTTGTTACTGAGGAGAGAGAGAAAGGATGTGGAGTAGGCAGCTTGCCCTCTGCCACTATATGTACCCCCCTTTCAGCTTAACCACCTCTGCAGGCTCTATTGGTGGGTTAAAACCTCACTACTCAAGGTGGGTGGTCCATGGACCGGCAGACTGGCACCATGTGGGAGCATATTAGACATGCAGACTTGCAGCCCACCACAGACCTGATGAGTGAAAACCTCATTCTACAAGGTCCCCAACACATTCAGTTTGAGGTATATTGGAACAAAATCCAAACTCAAGCTTGGAATGCAAGCATTTGTTCTATGCTTGGACCCCACCTAAACAGCCTGCTTTCTTGATGTTAAGCTTGGCTCTGCCAAAATTCTCACCATCTCCTAGACAAGGCCTAGGAGATGCATTTCTGCCCCCATTTTTCCTTCTTCCTGAAACATCCTTTGCCTGTTTATTTATCCAGCATCTTCTGAGAAGAAGCCCAAAGGTCCTGTCCTCTGGGAAGCTTTGTGTGATCTCCCTGACAGAGGGCCTCTTTTCTGGGTTCTCAGCACCTCGCCCACACACCCATCACATCATGTATGATGCCATTTAGTAATTGGGTTTCGTGTCTGGCTTCCCCACCAGCAAGGAAGCTCCTCAAAGCAGCTGCCTGGTCACCTTTTATCTTCCAAGTGCCCAGAACAGTCCCTGGAACCTAATAGGGGCTCCATAAAGGTTTGTTAAATTACTGCCTAACTTTATTGAGTTCTTATATTCTTTCAGGTTCTGAGTCCTTTAGATACATTATTTCACTTAATCCTTACAATCACCCTCAGAAGTAGATGGTATAAACTCATTTTGGAGATGAAGAAATCAAAGCTTAGGGAGGTTAAATCATTCCCCAAGTTCACTAGTAAGAGGCAGTCTGAATTTCTGAAACTGTAGAGCCAGTACTCACAAAAACCTCAGAGCAAAAAGGACTGAGGCCCGGATGTTTGGGGAAGAAGCAGGGGAAGATGGGCAGGTGGGATGGGCAGCTCCTCATCCTATGGAAATAGCAATACCTGCATCTCAGATGCCCGCTTATTCCTTTCTAACTTGTAGTATGGATGGGGGTTCTGGGGCAGACAGCTAGCCTTTCTTGCTCCTCCATTTTCACTTCCCTGTCCCCCTGCCCAGCCTATGCAGGTGCTGTTCTCAGGTGAGGCCACCCATCGCAAGTACTATTCCACCACCCATGGTGCTCTGCTCTCTGGCCAGCGTGAGGCTGCCCGTCTCATTGAGATGTACCGAGACCTCTTCCAGTAGGGGACCTGAGTGCCTCATTGCTGCCGAGCGTGTTCCTTAAAGAACCACTAACTCGTGACTGCCAGCCCTGCCCCTTGCTGCTGTGTACTCCTCATTTCAGAATCCTCTCTAGAATGGATTTGTGTCTTTTGTAGAGCTGACATCTAACTGGCTTCAGACCTGGCCCTGTAGCTTCTTCTTTTCTCCTTCCTGGGTGGTGACCAGGGTGGGGTCCGTTGATTTACCTCTGTGCTCTGATCTCTGACCTCCCTATGCTTCCCCTCATCTCTAACCTTGTTATTGTAAGTGCCTTCAATACTTTGCATTTTGGGATAATAAAAGAGGCTTGCCCTTCCTGTGCTCCTCAGCTTCTCTCTTCCATTTTTCTTAGCCTCGTGTGTGTGTGTGTATGTGTGTACATGTGTGTGTATGTATGTCTTTGTGTGTTTGTCATATCTTCTTTGAGGGGATCATGGGGCCATCTATGGTCTGGATATACCCCCAGAAAGGAAGATGCCTGCCTTTAGTGGAAGGGGCATCCTCTTACCCCAATCTGTTTGTGATTGTTTCCCTTCCTGCCAGTGAGACCCCTTAGGAGTAAGAGTCCCTCATTATCCAGCCCCAACTCCTTCAAGGTAGGTCTGGGTTGGACTGGCCTTTTGTTGGACTTCTCAGAGCCTGATTGGGTAACATAGCCACATGGAGTGAAGGTGAGTTTTATGGGAGGGGACACCTGTTGTGGCTCCATGCCAAGCTCAGATGTGTTAATTATTAATCAATGTCATCTGGCCAGAAGGCCCTGGTTCTGCCCTTGGGATGCTCCAGTTGACTTCTGGGAAGTTTTTTCCCAGAAAAACTTCTGGGAAGTACAGAAGTATAGCCATTTTGGTGGGTGAGAACATACAAACACATATATACCCCTTATATATACACACACACATACATCACTCCTGCACAGATACACTACCCCACACCCTTACACCTATACACAAGTACAACTATACACACATGCATAAAACCTTAAAGAACATTTAGTCATTTTCTTACTCCAGATTTCTAGCGACAG